>NC_044389.1:66600403-67800403 GCF_006542625.1 Nomascus leucogenys | reverse complement strand
ACTGGACGCTAGCTATCAGTCCTTGGGATTGGGAGTGGTAATTTAAAGTAGACTTCTCAGTCCTAGGAAGAGAAAAGCCAGGAAGGGATCAGCCTAGGGACCTCCAAAAGTGTCTAAGCAGAAGCTTAGTGATAATAGCTGAGCTATAAACAGGGCAAGGACAGCAGAAGGGGAAGGAGTAGAACAGGCTAGGCATCATAACGAGCTAGAAATCCTAACTGTCTAATCTGCAGTATGAAGGCTGGGTAATGTTAGTGATGACTTGATCCAGAATTAAAGATTGGGGCAAAACTGCGAAACATCTTCTATCATAAGTCCGTATTGGTGATCTAGGATTTAAGTGGCAGGAAAGCCAGGCACTTGGAGAGTAGAGACAGGCTGGGCTTGACATTCTTTGATGAACTACTAAGTATCTTTTTTTTTTCTATATACTATTAAGTATTGTTGATCAGTAATCATTTAGTCTGCTTTATTGGCATTGGTATGGCATCACGAGATGCAAAGAACTGCTGATGCCTCATAGTAACGTCTTAACAGGGAACTGCTGCTAAAACCAACAAACTTAAACACTGAAGTAAATATGCTTTCTTGTGAAGTAGGAGGATATGAAAAAGCATGTTAGGCATGAGGGTTCTCATGTCACACTTTGGAAGGCAAAATAACCCTTTAGGAATTTATTTTCTGAGTTGGGTAAGAGGAAGCAAGGAAAATGCATGATTATGATAAATTGACCTTAAAATGAGAACCCCCGGACCTTTCATTTACTTCCTATAAGAAGTTATAGTAGCATTTTTTTGGTTGCAGTCAGTTGACACTTACTAGCTTGAGGAGGGGAAAAGGAATTAATGGGACTCATACTGGGAATGGAATGATGGATTGAACAAGTGGGTCTTGAACAGAAGAAATCAGAGTTGCTTTGAGGATCTCATTAGCAGGAATTTTATTTATTTATTTATTTACTTTTGAGACAGAGTCTCACTCTTTCATCTAGGCTGGACTACAGTGGCATGATTATGACTCACTACAGCCTTTACCTTCCAGGCTCAAGTGGTCCTCCCACCTTAAGCCCCTGAGTAGCTGGGACTTCAGGCACATGCCACCATGCCTGGCTAATTTTTTTTTTTTTTTTTTTGGTAGATGTGGGGTTTTTTGATATGTTGCTCAGGCTGGTCTTGAACTCCTGGACTCAAGCGATCTGACAGCCTTGGCTTCCCAAAGTTCTGGGTTTACACATGTGAGCCACTGCGCCCAGCCTATCAGGAATTTTTATTTTATTTTATTATTATTATTATTATTATTTTGAGACAGATTCTCGCTCTGTTGCCCAGGCTGGAGTGCAGTGGCACAATCTTGGCTCACTGCAACCTCCACCTCCTGGGTTCAAGCGATTCTCCTGCCTCAGCCTCCCGAGTAGCTGGGACTACAGGCCTGTGCCACCATATGCGGCCAATTTTTTGTATTTTTAGTAGAGACAGGGTTTCACCATGTTAGCCAGGATGATCGATCTCCTGACCTGGTGATCTGCCCGCCTCAGCCTCCCAAAGTGCTGGGATTATAGGCGTGAGTCACTGCGCCCGGCCCCTAGCAGGAATTTTTATACCTTCTTCCTAGACTCCTGCTATTAAGGTGACTTTGCTGTAAAGATTTAGTCTCTCTCTGCCTTGCATCTTCAATTTATATATTCCATCAAGAAAGGATTAAATTGGCTGGGTGCAGTGGCTCACGCCTGTAATCCCAGCACTTTGGGAGGCCAAGGCGGGTGGATCACGAGGTCAGGAGATTGAGACCATCCTGGCTAACACGGTGAAACCCCGTCTCTACTAAAAATACAAAAAAACTTAGCCAGGCTTGGTGGTGGGCGCCTGTAGTCCCAGCTACTCGGGAGGCTGAGGCAGGAGAATGGCGTGAACCTGGGAGGCGGAGCTTGCAGTGAGCGGAGATTGCGCCACTGCACTCCAGCCTGGGCAACAGAGCGAGACTCCATCTCAAAAAAAAAAAAAAAAACGAAAGGATTAAGTTAGCCTCGTTCAGATCAGGTGTCTGTCTGTACTAGA
This sequence comes from Nomascus leucogenys, assembly GCF_006542625.1. NCBI lineage: Eukaryota > Metazoa > Chordata > Mammalia > Primates > Hylobatidae > Nomascus > Nomascus leucogenys. The sequence goes on along the minus strand of NC_044389.1, from coordinate 67,798,349 downwards.
GCCAGGGTATGCAGAGTTATGATGTATAGCACGCCAGGAATATACCTCGGTGCTGGGGGTTGTTCCCAAAGAAGGGGAGGTCAAAAGCTGGGCAGCCCTCCTAGGTGTCTAGAACATGTCACTCTTTGGTAGCTTAACCACTGCTTTTCCTGTCTCTTTCCCTTTGCTTTCCTCCCCACTAGTAGAGATAACCCTGCTATCCCATGTATTGATGCAGTTTTTCCAGTGGGAGAAAATCAAAAAGCAAGTTGAAGTACCATATCCAGAGGCAGTGCCATAGGGCTACTGACTCTGAGTGATACCATGCTGCCATTGTGATTCTTTCTTGATATTTTACAACCTAAATTTAACTCCTGCCAACTTGCCATCTGCATGCTTAAGGGAAAGGAAGAGGAAATAAAGAGAAAATGTATTTAAAGGGAAAGACAAGGGTACTTATCACACACCAGTGACTATTAAGGAAATAAATGGTGGCTACGGTCGTTAGTTTTGCAACCGAGCACAAAGCCCTAACCTGTTTCACTTCAGATTAGATAGTTCTTTTACCTTCTGCTAGTGTCCTGGCTTATCAGGGTTCTATTTCTAGCAAGCTAACTCAGTCCTTCATTCCCGAAAGGATCTGAGGTTTGGTAGTTCCAACTGTATAGAATTGTGATAATCTTTCACTCACGTTAACACTGTGCACGGCACTGCCAGAGAATACTCTATGAGATTCCCCCAAGTTCTTTTCTCATGATCTTCCTAGCCCCAGATGTGCAGTAGCAACCTGTCTTCTTCTTGATGGTCAAGAGCAGTCACCTCTGTCAATTCTATAGCCTCCATTTTTGCTTGTTTTTTTATTGTTATGAGGAAATAAAACTCTGCTTTCAATTGAGTGAAACAGTTATTTTGTTTCTTGGTATAAGTATTTCATTCTTGGGTACTAAATAAAATTTCTGGATCAACAGATTCCAGAGTTCTTGAGACAAGAAGCAGAACTTTGAAAGCAGATGAAATATACCACCTCCAGCATCACCACGTGGTTCCCACATCCAGTGTGTTCCGGAGATGGGAGGATGGGAGACATTATATATTAGTGGGTGGTTCAGAGCTTATTTTATATACTGTAGGACAGCACCCCAATTTCGGAAGGTTTTAGGTGGCACAACAACTTGCATGTCAAGCTTCAAAATGCCATTACTCCTCTGTGAGGACAGCTGTGTCTGAGTAAGAGTCTATTTGATAAGACTAGTGAGGTCCCTGGGCATCTGCCCATCACCATTTGAAGTGAGTTCCTGGACCAGAGGTCCTGTGAGTGTGATTTATATGAAGCATTCACTTAATCTTGAATGATGGTGCTGGCAGAGACAAATTCAGAATTGGTGTGTCTTATAGTGAAAACCAGCCATCACCATTTCTGTAATGCAAAGGGTTTGTTATAATTTACCTGCTAAGAAGTAGTCTATGGGGGACTCAGGCAAATGTGTTCTCAACAGTAGTGACAGTGACATCAGTCTTAATGAGTTCGTGCAGATTTGCCCTTGCATAACTGCTTCTCCTTCCACCTGGTGATTTTCATGAACCTATTGAGCAAGGACCAGTCTGGCTGGAGGAGTATGAGTTGGTCTATGATGTGGGTCATCTTATCCACTCAATTACTAAGAGGCTCTATATTTTGATTTGTTAGCACAATTCTGGTGAACATACACATGGGACGGGAATTTTTCTAGGCTATGACCCTGTTGTGAGAGGTTCATTCAAGTAGCTGTTCTGAGAATCTCCCTCTTATCTTTTGATCTTTTCAAGGCCATTGATCATGACACAGAAAAGGGAAGGATTATAAGCTTTCCAGCTACTCCAGGAAGTATCTACTACAGAAGTAATAATATATTCTATAAGTTCCCAAAACTTAAGACTTTTAGCCACATCCAGTGACTATATGTATTATTTATTCATTTATTTTTATTTATTTTTTTGAGAGGAAGTCTCACTCTGTTGTCCAGGCTGGAGTGCAGTGGCGTGATCTCAGCTCACTGCAACCTGCCTCCCAGGTTCAAGCAATTCTCCTGTCTTAGCCACCACGCCTGGCTAATTTTTTGTATTTTTAGTAGAGTGGTTTCACCATGTTGACCAGGCTGGCCTCGAACTCCTGACCTCAGATGATCCATCCGCCACAGCCCCACAAACTGCTGAGATTACAGGCATGAGCCACTGCACCCAGCCTATTTATTTTTTGATGCAGGGTCTGACTCTCGCCCAGGCTGGAGTACAGTGGCAAGATCTTGGCTCACTGCAATCTCCTCCCTCAAGGTTCAACTGATTCTCCCACCTCAACCTTCCAAGTAACTGGTACTACAGGTGTGCACCACCATGCCCAGCTAATTTTTTGTATTTTTTATTTTATTTTTTTTCATAGAGAATGGGTTTGTAGAGGCTGGTCTTGAACTCCTGAGCTCAAGTGATCCATCCTCCTCAGCCTCCCAAAGTTCTGGGATTACAGGCATGAGCCACCATGCCTGGCTGATTTTTGCTTCTTAAAGTTAGGAGTGATAATTTTGGAATAATTAAAGACTAATAAATGATACTTACATAAAGCTACTTGTTCAGTCAGCAAAAAGATATTTAGAGTCTTATTATTTGTTTTAGCATATGTATTTGACAATCAGGTGCTTATTGAAAATCATTACATGAATTAGTTTTTCATGTAATTATACTTAGGTTGAATTTCTTTGCTTTCCCCATCAACCTAAAGTTTCCATTTAAAATTTGCTCTATAATTAACAGAAAGTGCAATATATCCTAATCTGGAATGTTTATAATTCAGAGGTCAAATTGCAAGAGGCGGGCCTTCAGCAGTTGCTCTTCCTTGCTAATTTTAGGCTTTTATGTCTGTGCATCTGGTAGGGACCCAACACGGCTCATAACTGGTAGTGTAAAGACTTATTTTCCAGTTTTTAGTATGTGTAGGCCAAATTGTATCACCCTTAGGCTATTTACTAGTTGATAATGATTTTGTCACCTTTAAAGAGAAGTTTTTTTTGTTTTGTTTTGTTTTTCAATAAATTTATTCAAGTACAGTTGATCTTTGAACAATGTTGGGGCTAGGGGAAGTAACCCCCTGTGTAGTTGATCTGCATATAACTTTTTTGGTTTCCACAAAACTTAATTACTGATAGTGTTACTGATAACATAAACAGTCGATTTATGCACTTCTTGTGGGTTATATGTATTATATACCGTATTCTTTTTTTTTTTTTTTTTTGAGATGGAGTCTTGCTCTGTCACCCAGGCTGGAGTGCAGTGGTGTGATCTCGGCTCACTGCAAGCTCTGCCTCCCTGGTTCACGCCTTTCTCCTGCCTCAGCCTCCCGAGTAGCTGGGACTACAGGTGCCCACCACCATGCCTGGCTAATTTTTTTGTATTCTTAGTAGAGGCAGGGTTTCACTGGATGTTAGCCAGGATGATCTCTATCTCCTGACCTCGTGATCCGCCCGCCTCAGCCTCCCAAAGTGCTTGGATTACAGGTGTGAGCCACCACACCTGGCCATATACTGTATTCTTACAGGAAAGTTAGTTAAAAGAAAATGACATTAAGAAAATCATAAGGAATAGAAAATATATTTACTGTTCATTAAGTGGAAGTGAGTCATCATAAAGGTCTTCATCCTCATTGTCTTCGCCCTGAGTTGGCCGAAGAGGAGGAGGAAGAGAGGAGTAGTTGACCTTGTCTCATGTGGCAGAGGCAGAAGAAAATCCACATATAAAGTGGACAACACAGTTCAAACCCGTGTTGTTCAAATTTACTGTATATACATAAGTAAAAGTAAACAAATTGTAAGTTGAAGCTTAATGAAATTTCTCAAAATGAACATGCTTCACCATTAAAAAAAAAAATAAAAAGGTTAGCCACAGACTGGTAAATATACTTGCAAAACATATACATACCTGGCAAAGGATATGAACCAGAATATATAAAGAACTCTCACAATTCAATAATAAGAAGACAACCCTGTTGAAAAATGAACAAATAATTTGAACAGATACTTTACTGAGGATATGTGAATGATGAATACATGTAAAATCTGATGATGTTAAGTTTGGTAAGGATATGCAGCAACTGGAAATTTCCTCTCATTCATTCCTGGTGAAATGGTATAGCCATTTTAGCAAACAGTCAACTAGTGTCTCATAAATTCAAACATATTCATTAGGATCTATAAATTCCATTCCTAGGTATAGGTATAAAAGAAATGAAAACACATGTCCACAAAAAGGCTAATGTTCATAGCAGCATTCAAAATGTTTTTAATTTGCTTTTCGTAAATAATGGTAGTGAGCTTTCATTGCTTGTTTGCTCTATGTGTCCTTTTTTTAAAAGTAAGTGTCAACATCTTTTATTCTTTTTAAAATTAGTTTGCTTTTTTTTTATTGTTTAAAGAATTTATTATATATTTTGGGTTCCAGTCTGGTATGTGTTTTATAAATACTTTCTCCCAGTTTTTGGCTTAATTTCATTTTTATAACACTGTGTTTTGATAAGCAGAAATTAATTTTGGTGATGTCCACTTTGCCCATTTTTTTCTTTTATGGTTTTTACTTTTTATATCCTGTTAGAGAATTTTTTGCCTAACTCAAAGTAACAATGATTTTCTCCAAAGTTTTCGTCTGGAAGTTTTATTTATAGTTTTAGATTGTACATTTATGTCTGTGATTTGGTTTGAGTTAAATTTTGTATATAGTGTGATGTGTGGGTTGATTTAAGTTTTTGTGAGTTTTATTTATTTATTTATTTATTTTTGGCTTGTGGATATCCGATTACTCTAGCACTGGCTAGTGAAAAGTTTTTCCTTCCCTATGAAATTGCTTGACGTCTTTGTCAAAAATCAATTGACCACGTTTGTGTGTATCTGTTTTTGGAATTTCTGTCCTTTTCCATTGATCTAGGTGCTTTTACACTGCCACACTATCTTGATTACTGTAGCTTTATAGTAAGTCTCGAAATCAGATAATATGAGTCCTCCAATTTTGTTTTGTTTCCAAATTGTTTTGACTATTCTTGATTTCTTTTTCGTATAAATTTTAGAGTCATCTTGTTGATTTCCAAAAACGAAAGTCTACTCTAATTTTGATTGGGATTGCATTGAATCTATAGGTAAATATGGGAAGCACTGATTCCTTGAATATATTGCCTCCAAATCCATGAACATAGAATATCTCTCTATTTACTTAAGTCATCTTTGGTTTATCTCATCATGGTTATCAGTGATTATCTCATTAGTGGTTATTTCATCATTATTTTATAGTTTTCAGTATACAAATCTTGCACATAGTTTGTTGGAATTACCCCTCAGCATTTCATGTGTTTTGGGTGCTATTATAAATGGTACTATCTATCTATCTATCTATCTATCTATCTGTCTGTCTGTCTGTCTATCTATCTATATAAAACTTTCAATGTTTTCATTGTTAATATGTAGAAACACAATTGATTTTTGTATATTGAATTTTGTATACTGCAGTCTTGCTAAGTTCCCTTATTAACTTAGGGAGGTTTCTTTGGTAGACTCTTTGGGGTTTTCTATATAGATAATCATGCTGCCTGGAATAAAGACAGTTTTACTTCTTCCATTCCATTTTTGCCTTTTATTTATTTTTCATGCCTTATCGCACTGGCTAGGACTTCCAGTATATGTTAAAAAGATAAAGCATTCAGTCTTTCTTCATTAAATATGATATTAGCTATATCTGTTTTAAAGAGGCTGTTTATCAGGTTGAGTAAGTTTCATTCTATTCCTGGTTTAGTAGAGCTTTTATCATTAATAGATGTTGAATTTTGCAAGTGATTTTTTAAAGTATCTATTGAGATTATATGGTTTTTAATCTTTATTTTATTGATAATGGTAAATTATGTTAATTTTTTGAATATTGAATTAGCCTGGCATTTCCAGGATAAATGCACTTGATCATGATGTAATACCCCTTTTATATGCTGCCAGATTTGGTTTCCTTATATCTTCTTAAAAGTTTTTGCATTTATGTTCATAAAAAATATGAAATTTCTAGTCTTCTTTTCTCTTAATCTCTTTGTCTGGTTTTTATATCAGGATATTGTATCTTACAAAAGGCTTTGGGAAGAGCTTCCTTCAATCTGGATTGAGCTGGTTAGTATAAACAAGAATATATAGTGTGCTATCTTTTGTGTAAGGAAAAAGAGAAAATAACACATACATATATATGCTTGACTTTACAAAAAGAAGGGGTAGTGAGAGGTAATGTGGCCAGAGGTTTATGGGAGGCAGTGACACTTCAAAGTAAACCTTTTTTTTTTTTAAATATAGTTTTGCCTTTTCATAGTGTGTTTTTTTCAGTATTCAAAATAAGGATGTAAATGGGGAGAATCCTAATCCACTGAAACAAATGAACCTGAATGTATTTTAAATTAGTATTGTACCCCCACTGAGGCAACAAAGAGTAAATCTAAGTAATTTATTACTAATAACATGGTACTATAACTATAACTGTATACCCTCAGCTTGGGTAGAGTTGAAAGAGACAGTTTGCAGGCAACTCTTGAACTCATTCTATTAGGTTTACTTTTCATAGTGATGTGGACATAGCACTTTTGGGACTTTTTAGGTGTATTGGGGATTGAGTAAATGTTTTGAGGTTGTTGGAGTGAGGGTTCTCCCTGAAGAAGGAGGGACACACAAATATGGGATGGGAGAAGGCAAAATGAATTCTGCACAGGTGGGTTGGAATTGAAGGTATCAGTGTGAGTTCATTATGTTTTAAGCCAATATATGTGTACATGTAATTGCATGTACAGACATATATACATAAATTTGTATGTGTATATGCATTCATACATTTTCTAGCTCTGTCCAGCAAAAAGGCTAAGAGGCAAAGAGCATACCTAACTCCAAATTCTTGGAATTAGAATTCTGTAATACCATTCTCAAGTCAAAGGAACCAGAGCTCCTCACAGAAATAGATGATTCTAGGACAGGGTAGGGCACATACCATGTGAGCCTGGATTATTTTTTAATGCGATAAAATAGAAACTTTTTTTCTTTAAATAAGAACATGTCACAAGAAGCCTATTGGCATTCCTACTAGCCAAATTTGAGATAATTTAATAATCAAGTAAGTATAATAATAAATTATGAACCATTAGAAATAGCAATAAATCCATAATGATAATAAAAATAAGTGAATGAATAGAGGAGAAAGGAAGGCTCTTTCTTCCAGTAGGACTCTGAGCTTTAGAGTTGGAAAAATCATTATTTTGTAGCCAGCATAGTAGATATTAGGTAGGGCAAGAGTCATAACTAAATGAGGGAGAAATTTTGATGAGAAGCAGGATATTTTCAGTGTCTTAAAGCATCACCCCACAGACTGTGTACTAATTGCAAGGGATAATATAGTGATTATGCATTGGTGCGATCCAACAACAATATGGGGCAGATGGTCACCATGTGACTCCAGATAGGACACCCTGAGGGTACACATCATCTCCTCTGTAGTATTCTGGCCAAGACTGAATAACCTGAATTTAATCATGAGGAAACATTCGACAAGTGCGAAATAAGGAATGTTCTACTTTAAAAAGCGGGGAGGGAACTGTGGTCCCTAAAAAAGTCAGTGTCATAAAAGAGAAAGAAAGGCTATGGAAGTGTTCCAAATTAAAGGAGGCTTAGAAGAGAGAACCACTAACTACATACAGTACGTGACCCTAGACTGGATCTTATACTGAATGGGGGAAAATATACCGTGCAGGATGTTATTGGATCAATTGAAAAATTAGAATATTGGAATATAGACCATAGAATAGATAAAAATATTGTAACAATGTTATAATTACTGAAGTTGATCACTGTGCTTTCCTTATAAGAGAAGGTATTGCTAAAGAAATGCACATTGGAAGCAGAGGAGCAAAGGGCTTGATGTATATAGTTTATTCTCATTTGCTCCAGGAAAGGAAGCGTATGTGTGCGTGTGTGTGTGTGTGAATGCAAGAAAGTGTAAGAGCTCAGGAGCACAAATGAAAAAGTAAAGAGGTGACATTAGTAATGGCTGAATCTGAGTATGAGTGATTTTTGTATTCTTACTAACTTTTCTGTAAGTTTGAAATTATTTCAAACAAAATATTGAAAACATTTAAAAATATCTGCCCTTTATTTTTAGACTTTCCTCATTTATAAAGAGCTTGGTTCTTTCTCTGGAACCAGTTTGGAATGAACATTTTTGTAATATTTTCCTGTGTGCTGGTGTTATGGCCCTGCATGCCAACCATTGTTAAATATGACAGCAGTTAGTGGGAAAGAAATGAGTCATTCTGTGGATAGCCAGAGTCTAAAACCTAATTATACGGGGAACTATTTGTTAATTTATCAAATTTATGGAAGTATCAGTTACAATGTCTAATAAAGTATTTCGAGGTTATCGTCATTGTCAATTATCTTTTGAAGAAATTTTAGAATGATTCTTTTACATCAAAAATCTAGTTGTTGTCCCCCGATTATTTAGATTATCTTGTTTTATAAACTAGGAAAGATTCCCATTTTTAGCCCTAAGAGAGTAACTGTTTATTTATTTTAAAAAATGTTAATTGGATGCCTGCTATGTGCCAGATTCTTTTCTAGGCATTGGAGCTGTAGCATTAAACTAAACAAAACCATTGCTCTCACTGATTTTACATTTTCAGGGAAGGATATAGACAAATAGGATTAGAAGGGAAATACACCTGTCAGAGTATCTCAGTGCTTATATCCAAATAACCTTTATTTTACTTAATAATGGCCCCAAAGCATAAGAGTACTATGCCTAATTTATAAATTAAATTTTATCACAAGTATATATGTATGGGAAAGAATGTACTGGGGGTCTTGGAACATATCCAACCCCCAACCCACACAGATAAGGAAGGGTCTACTGTAATCATCTCTTGGAAAAGCATATAAGGAGAGAATAGCAAGTATAAAGGCCCCAAGGCAAGGATGTGCCTGGCCTGTAAAAAGAATGGCAAGGAAGTTAGTAGAAAATGAAGTTAGAGGTAATGGGGGCCAAATTTTATAGGTTCTTTTATGTCATTTTTTTTTAAAAAATGGCTTACTCTGAGTGAGATGGGAAGCCATTGGGAGATTTTGGGAGCAGATGTTATGCGATTTATGATTTATGTTAGGTTGTCTGGATCACTCTGGCTACTTCGATGAGAGAGGACTTGAAAATAGGACAAGGGTAGAAGTTGGGAGGCCAGTTACTAACCTATGGCAAAAATCCAAGTGAGGGACAATACAGACTTTGACCAAAATAGTAACTATGCAAGTGGCGAGAAGTGGTCAGATTCTCAGTATTTTTGTAGATAAAGTCAATAGTACTTGCCAGTGGGTTAGAGAAGAAGGCTAAGAACCTAAACTTTAAAGGTCAAGGAGAAGAGGAGGAACTAGCAAAGAAGGCTGACAAGGAGAGGTTAATGAGATAGGATGAAACCAATAGAGTTGGTTCTGGAAGCCAAGAAAAGAAAGTGTATCAGCATGTGATATGTCATGCCAAATGCTGCAGATAAGAAAGATGAGAACTAATAGGCCTTTGGATTTAACAATATTCAGGTAATTGATGACCTTAAGTTTCAGTGATGTTGTATAGTAAAAGTCTAATTGGAGTGTGTTAAATTTGAATGGAAGTATAATTGTAGACAAGGAGTACATGTTTGTAATGTTTTGCTAAAAAAGGAATAAAAGATATTGGCCATCACCTAGAGGCATATAAGGAGTCGAGAGGTTTTGTTGTTTGTTTTCTAATGATTGGAAATGTATTTGCCAATGATTTTGCTTTATTGGAAGGAGGAATTGATGACATAGGAGAGAGAAGTGGGATTTCCTAGAGCAATGACATTGGTGTTCTAGGCATGTAACATCTAGTAGCAAAGTAGAGGAGTTAGATTTTGATGTGAATCCTGAAATTCAGTGAAAGGGTACAGATTGAGGTGGAGAGGTAAATGTCATGAGAGATTCTGGAAGTTCTCTTCTGATTGCCTGTGGCTTTTGAATTTTTTTTTTCTTGTATGATGCATTTCATCAGATTACCTGGCAGGAGTCCTGGGAGGCCTTAGGAGGACTCTAGAACTGCTCGTTAAGAATTTTGAAAATTTATTTCTTGTTATTATTTAGTTTAACTGGCTACTTTGTATAAAGTTTGGAAAGAGACTCCACAAAATCTTTCTGGGCTATTTGGAAAAAAATTTTCTCATTGATCTTCAAGCCAAATAATTTTTTTTTAAAGAGACAGGGTCTCGCTATGTCACTCAGGCTGAAGGGCAGTGGCACGTTCATAGCTCACTGTGGCCTCAATCTCCTGGACTTAAGTGATCCTCCTGCCTCAGACTCCTAAGTACCTAGGAGTACAGGTGTTTGCCACCATGCCCAGCTAATTTTTTGATTTTTTATAGAGATGGGGGTCTCACTATGTTGCCCAGGGTGGTATCAAACTGCTGTTCTCAAGTGATAGTCCTGCCTCAGCCTCCCAAAGGGCTGAGATTACAGGTGTGAGCCACCGCTCCCAGCCCAAAGAGTATGATTGATTCAAAGGGTCTTGGAATTTACCCAGCACAATTTCCGTTTTAAGTATTAATATAAGAAAACCAACTCAGAAGACATAGATAGGCCAGGGAGATATAGCTAATCATCTAGCTAAGTCTGGAGTTCAGGTTTCTGTGGCATTTCAATTTACACAGTTTAATTTTGAAATTTAGTTTTTATACGTATGTGCATATACATTTAAACTTAACCCTCTGACGATGTAACTGACTTATTCTAAATTGGAGGCAAGCAAAGCATGAAGTAAAAATATGTAAAGTGTCAGGGTCAAAATGGGAACTTTAAATTGTGGTCTAAATTGTGACCTGTGTAAAACTTGATTCCTGAGAATTATATTATATTGCATATTGTAGTTAGAATGTACTGAAATCATTTTGTAGCATTTGTTCTTGGCTAAGTTTATATTAAAATGAAAGATTGTAAATCTAGATTGATTTTATAATATTTTAGATTTCTGATACTTTAAGATGTCTGTAGATCACATTTATATTAAAAAATGGGTTGAGGAAATCATTGGTACTCTAACTTACTGTTGCCAGTTTTCTGGCCGCCTGCTATTTTTGCTTCTGCTCCCTTATCTCAACAATTGCCTGTTTTTGGTCAAGACTGGTAAAACCAAGTAATGGGCATCCAAATACATATAAAATACACATGAAACAATATGAAAATGGCAAATAACTCAGGAGGAAAATGGGTAAAATATATGAATAGGCATTTCATACAAGAGAAAATATGAGATAGTCAAGAAACATGAAGAAATACTCAGCATCATTAATTGACAAGGAAGTGCGAACTAAGACCACAATTAGATGCCATTCTATACCCAGCATTAAAAAGTTGGCATTAACTACATGTTGGAGAGGCTGTAGATGTGGTAGTTCTGCTACTACTTTTTGGTAGTGAAGTTATAAATTGCCAAACACACTTTAGGGAAAGTAAAAATTGGCATCATCATGCAAAGTTAAATTTAAGATTACTCCCTAACTCTTAGGCATGTACTTAAGAGAAACTCGGACACATGTGGAACATGACACATGTCAGAACTTTCATAACATAAATGTTCATAATAGCAAAACAAAACTTGGAGGGGAAAATAAGCTATTGACAAGAGAATGGATAATTAAATTGTAGTATGTTTGTATGATGCAGTATTATTCTGCAGTGAAAATGAATGAACTACAACTATATGCAACAACGTGGGTGAGTTTTGGAAATGTAATGTTGAATTAAAAAACCAAATCCTACAAGACAGGAGGATAGATTTTGATACCATTTTGATAGATTTCAGAACCAAGCAAAATGGAACACTATATTGTTCAGGAAGATGTACCTATGTGATACACTGTTTAAAAAGCAAAGTAATGGTAAACACAAAATACAGGATTGCGGTTACAGGGGGTGGCAGGGATAAGAGAGGTGGAGTATGGAATGGAGGAGGAACAAATTAGTAGAACAATACGAATAACTTAACCTTAGGTTCTTGAGTTGGGTGACAGGTATCTGGATGTTCATTCTATTACTTTGCTTTGAGTTTAAAATATTCCAAATAATTGTTGTATGTAATGATTAATATATTAAAAGATAAGCTATAATCTGAAGTCATAATTTAGGAGACATGTCATTAATTCTGCCTACTCTCTACTACCACCTGAATTCCTAACAGCACTCAGTATTTCACTAGAATTATCTTGTTTTTAAGCTTTCTGTCTCATTAAGCCTGTATGTATCTGCCATCTGGCAAGTGACTCAGTAAAAACTTATTGGATGAATAACTAGATCAATGATTTGAGGAAATAATTCAGGATATTTCTTAGAAACTACCCAAGAGGTAGACTTTTAAAGAGTACTTTTCCTTAATCTGATTTAAAAAATGGGCAAAAGATCAGAATAGACATTTCTCAAAAGAAGACATACATATGACAAACATGCATTAAAAGGTGCTCAGTGTCATTGATCATCAAAGAAATTCAAATCAAAACCGCACTGAGATATCAACTCATCCCGTTAAAATGGCTTTTATGCAAAAGACAGGCCATAATAAATGCTGACAAGGATGTGGAGAAAAGGGAACCCTCGTACACTGTTGATGGGAATGCAGATCAGTACAGATATTATAGAGAACAGTATGGAGGTTCCTAAAAACCTGAAAATAGAACTGCCATGCGATCCAGCAATCCCACTACCAGGTTTATACCCAAAAGAAAGGAAATCAGTATATCAAAGAGATATCTACACTCCCATATTTATGAGCACTGTTACCAATAACTAAGATTCGGATGCAAACTGAGTGTCCATCAGCAGACAAATGGATAAAGAAATTGTGGTATATACACATAGGAATACTATTCAGCCATAAAAAAGAATGAGATCCTGTCATTTGCAACAACGTAGATGAAACTGGAGGACATTATGTTAAGCAAAATAAGCCAGGGGCAGAAAGACAAACTCTGGATGTCCTCAATCATTTCTGGGAGCTAAAAATTAAAACAATTGAACTCATAAATAGAGAATAGAATGATGGTTACCAGAAGCTGGGCAGGGTAGTGGGTGGGGCAGGAGTGGGGATGGTTAATGGGTACAAAAGCATAGTTAGAAAGAATGTATAAGATCTAGTATTTGGTAGCACATCAGGGTGACTATAGTTAATAATTTGTTGTACATTAAAAAATAAGTATAATTGGAATGTTCATAACACACAAAAAAATAAATGCTTGAGATGATGGACACCCCATTTACCCTGATATGATTATTACACATTGTATGCCTGTATTAAAACATCTCATGTACCCTATAAATCTATATATTTACTATGTACAGGTAAAAATTAAAAATAAAAATTAAAAAGAAGGATTTTTCTCCTACTTCTAGCTGGGTTTCTGTAATAGAACCAGCCAGGTAATGAGATAAACCAGCAAAACTAGGTTATTATCGGTTAGGTTTTTGAATAATTACCTGTCTATTGAAGGCAATATTGCCTTCAATGATTCTGAATGATTTTGTTTGAACTATAATAATATGATTAAAGAGTTTAACAAATAAAGTTACATAACAAAAACACATAGCTCATCTGAAAAGGCAAATGTCATTAAAGATGATGCTATTCTTTAGTATAACATTTTAGAGTTAGAAGGCCCCTAGGAATTAGTCCAGGCTCCTCATTTTTGAATTAAAGAACTTTAGGACCAAAATGTGTTTGACTACACTATAGAACTTGTTGAGAGCAGAGTTACTAGAGGCCTAGAAACTAGATCTCATGATTCATATGCTAATGTTTTCATATTGAAATATTGACTGGTAAATGAAAGGAAACATTTATATATCCTGTATAAGACAACCCAAATAACTTGAGACTAGAGTATGACCTTTGAATGAGGCAGCAATTTTTTAAATTTTAATTTAGAACAAATCAATTCTGCTCTATACCGCATTTATCTTGAGATGCATGACAAATACACCTAGAGAAATAGCATGAATTTTTTCTCCAAGAAAAGAGGCTGTGTGGTCTGTGATATACAAATGAGTACTGGACTGTAAGTGGTAAGGGTTGAGTTCTGAATCTGGCTCTAACACTAAGTAGCTGTGTTGTCATTGATTCTTTGCATAACTTCTCCAGGTCAAAGTTTCCTTATCAGTAAAATGAAGAAGTGGAATCAGATGGTCTGTAGAGACCAGCTTTAAATAACTTTATATTTTTCATGGATTTTTAATAGCAAATTTAATCTATTTTAAATAAAGTGCTATATGTTCCATTATTAAACAAGCAAGACAACAAGTAAGGAGGTAAAGAGAATCAGTAGAAAATGAATGACTCATGATGCATATTCTGAACGTAAACTGAGTTTTCTTTTCCTTTCCTTCATCAGGTATAATACTTCTCCACGTCTGCTTCAGGAAGAAAGTGCCTGCCATTCTTATCATTTCTAAGCAGGTTCATGCCAGCCCAGAACAGAGAATCAGGTCAGTTTTAGGATTGTTTTATTTGTTGAAAAAGGAGCCAGGAACAGAATTGTGATTGTCTTTGCTGCGTTATTGTGCAGCAGCAAGACCAGTGACTTGTGATTCAGGAGTTGAGTTTCAACCGTCCTTTACCACTGATGACTGGTAAGCTTGGGCAAGCCGTCTTTGCTTGTTGGCTGTTAATTTTCTGCACCAAAATAGGGCTACATTAGAATAAGTTATCTTCAGTTTCAATTTTGGCTTTAAATCAGTATTACTTTTCTTGTTGGTACCTACAGATGATAAAAGTCATATTTTTAAAGCATCATTTCCTCTGTTTTTTTCCTGGAAAAATCTAGTTGTTTTTAAAGCACATGCTTTGAAACTCTTTAATCCATTGTATTGTAGTTTCTTTGAGTGACTAGTTTAAGGAATAAACTGTCTTGTGAGGCCCTTGAGAGTACTGTGGCTACCCTTAGTTTTTATGTTTTACTTTACTTTGTTGTTATTAAAAAGTTTATTTGTTACATGAGGTTATTAGTTTTTTAATAATGTTCTTCAGCTTTAGAGAGAGTACCTTTTTGATCATGTTGGTTCTCTGTTGATTGCAAGTAATCAAATTATTTTAACCAAAAATGGGAAAACTTCTGGGATTGTCCCAGGAGATGCCACAGGATCCAAGAACAGAAATGCAGCTGAACTGCAAATAAGAACCCAGGACTAAAGACAATCAGATTTCCCACACGCTCTCAGCAGAGTGTCTCTTCTCTGCATGTCCATCTCATTCTTCTCTCTCTCTTTGGGAACTAGCTACCATCACATTTCTATTCTTTGTGAGGTGAAGCCTGCTTGCCACTGTCTCCCAAGCATAATACCTTATAATCCAGATCCCAAAGAAAGGCTAACTAAGCACTCAGTACTGATTTTGCCGGAACAGACTCTGATTGCTCAATCAGATACCTTTAGGCAAATTGTGGCTTAGGGCGTGGTAATTTAAAAGCTTTTCATTGGCTTTCTTTGTTTTAAAGACTGTTCTCTGAAAAAGGTCCACTATTCCTACTAAAATGTGGATAACTAATAATAAGGTTTAGTAGTACTTCTTCCACATGTGCGGTAGTCTCCCCTTAGCAGAGAGGGATATGTTTCAAGACTCCCAGTGGAAGGCTGAAACCACAGATAGTAGGGAACCCTATGTATACTATGTTTTTTCTATACATACTTACCTGTAACAAAGTATAATTTATACATTAGGCACAGTAAGAGATTAACAATAATAACTACTAATAAAATAGAACAATTATAGTAAAAAATATTGCAGTGAAAGTTATGTGAATGTGGTTTCTATCAAAATATATTATTGTATATAATATTTTTGGATTGTGGGTAATGAACCGTGGAGGGTGAAATCATGGATAAAGGGGGAATATTGTAATACTTTAAAGATATATCCATGTTATTGCATTCATCTGTGTTACCCAGCATTAAAAAGGATAAAACTTCTGATCCTTTTAATGCTAGGTAGTATTTCATTGTTTGCATGGTCCACAGTTTGTGTATCCTTTCACCAGTTGATGGACGTTTATTTGACTCTCGTGAATAAAATGGTACAGTGCAATAAGATATTTTGAGAAAGGAAACCTTTTTCATTTGACTTTTTGAGAAAAAAGATTTGAATATAGGAGACGTACTATTAGGTACCCAGCTGAGCTGCCAACTATGATTTTGGGTAAATTACTTTTTCTCTGTGCACCTCAATTTATTCAGATCCTGGCATTGCCACATACTAGCTTTGTGACCTTTACTTCTGGACATCAATTTCTACATCTTAAAAAAGGAGTGGATGATAGTAGTAGCTCATGGTATTATTATAAAGAATTAATGTATGTGTTCCTGGCACATCATTATTATTATCATCATCAATTTTTGAAATGAGTAGATTAGATTATATGACTGCAGAGGTCCCAGCTCACTAAAATATCTGTGGTCCTAAGATTTTCTGGTATAGACTAATATCTTTTTTCTTAATAAAGACCTTTGGGCATCTACTTCAGTCCTAAATGGAGGTTCATTTTGGTATTGTTGATAGAAGTTATTTTGAATTAAGTATGTGTGTGTTATCTATTGCCACGTATATTAGTTTGTGAGGGCTGCCATAACAAAGTACTAAAAACTGGGTGGCTTAAATGATAGGAATTTATGGTCTCACAGTCTGTATGCTGGAAGTCTGAAGTCAGTGTTGCAGGGTTGGCTCCTGAGGCCTGTGAGGGAAGGATTTGTTCCAGTCCTGTTTTCTTGGCTTTTAGGTGGCCATCTTTTCCCTGTGTCTCTTTGCACGGTCTTCCTTCTATGCATGTCTCTTGTGTCTAGATTTTTTTTTTTTTTTTTTTTTTTGAGCGAAGTTTCTCTCTTGTTGCCCAGGCTGGAGTGCAGTGGTGCGACCTTGACTTACTGCAACCTCCGCCTCCTGGGTTCAAGCGATTCTCGTGCCTCAGCCTCCCAAGTAGCTGGAATTACAGGTGTGCGTCACCACATCCAGCTAATTTTTTGTATTTTCAGTAGAGACAGGGTTTTGCCATGTTGGCCAGGCTGTTCTCGAACTCCTGACCTCAGGTGATCCACCCGCCTCGGCCTCCCAAAGTGCTGGGATTACAGGCATGAGCCACCACGCCCGGTCCTATGTCCAGATTTCTAAGGACCCCAGTCATATTGGATTAGAGCCCACCCTGATGGCCTCATTTTAACTTGATTACCTCTTTAAAGACCCTAGCTTCAAATAAGGTCACATTTTGAGGTACTGACGGTATGGATTTCAACATAGGAATTTGGTGGGGGGGACAATTCAATCTATTGCCCTACATAACAAATTACCCCAAAACTTCTCATTAAAACTGCAAACATTATCTGTTTTTGTTGATCAGGAATCTGAGTGCAGCTTAACTGAGTCCTCTGGCTTAGGATCTCTCACAAAGCTGCACCTAACATGTCTGCTAGGCCTGTGGTGTCATCTGAAGGTCCTGGAGGAGGATCTGCTTCCAGTTCAATCATGTGATTATTGGCAGCACTTAGTTCTTCACTGATTGTTGAACTAAGGGACCCAGCTCCTTGTGTGGGCTGTTTTTGAGAAGCTAACTTCAGTTCCTTGCCACTTGAGCCTTTTCTGTAGGGCAGCTCACAACATGGCATCAACTTCCATTAGTGCAAGCTAACAAGAGAGGGTGAGCAAGATGAAAGGCCCAGTGTTTTTGTAATATAGTCTTGAAAGTGGCATGCCTTCACTTTTTCCATATTCTGTTTATTAGGAGTGATTCACTAGGTCTAGCCCACATTCAAGGAGAGGGGATTACACAAGGGTGTAAATACCAGGAGGTAGGGTCATTGGAAGCCACTTTTGAGGCTGACTACTAGTATGTATAAAATGAGTTATGTTTTGGTCCTGTGTGGACTTGAAGTGGCACGTGACTTTTCACTTCGCTATGTTATTAACATGATATTTCTCATAAAATATGCAGAGGTCTAATCTCATTTCCCTAAAAAAATTTAAGAGTAAGAGGTCTGAGGTTATTAAGATTACCTTAATTTTATCAACTTCTTTGTGGTCATTTTCAACAACTAAGGTATTATAAAGTATTAGAAATTAGCTGCCATATGTGACGATATTTAATACACCAAACTGGCCAAGGGTACTGCTCAATTACAGTTACTTTTATAGAATGTAGTGGTACAATCATATATACCATATCATCCAGCTAGCAGTTCTTATCATTTACACTGATGGAAAAATCTATGGTGTTTTGGTCAGGGTTACCCAAGAGACAGGCTATCAATTGAATATATATTTAGATAGTGATATATATGAGAAAGGATTTATTAGGGGAATTGGCTTAGTCGATTATGGAGACTGAGAAGTCTCACCATAGGCTGTCTGGAAGCTGGAGAACCAGGGAAGCTGGTAGCGACTCAGTCCAAGTCCAAAGGCCTCAGAACCAAAGAAGCCAATGCTGTAACTCTCAGTCTAAGGCCGAGGGCTCGAGAGTCAAGCACGGAGAAGGGAGAGGGGTTGATGCTAGTCCCAGAATCCAAAGGCTAGAGAACAAAGAGCTCTGACGTTCAGGGACAGACAATGAAGGGTATCCTGGCTTCAGAAAAGAGGGCAAGTTCACCCTTCTTCTACTTTTTTTGTTCCATCTGGGTCCCCAGCTGATTTGACAGTGCCCACCCATATTGAGGCAGATCTTCCTTACTCAGTCCACTGACTGAAATGTCAATCTCCTTCAGAAACACCTTCACAGACACACCTGGGACACCCCAATCGTTCTAATCAAATTCCACACCACCTGGTTTTGTCTTTCAGCAGAAACGGGATGAGCTCAATGCCTGCTGAAGCATTGAGAATAATTACTGCTTTACCAGCTATCTGGGTATATTAGTCCATTCTCACATTGCTATGAGAAAATACCTGAGACTGGGTAATTTATAAAGAAAAGAGCTTTAATTAACTCACAGTTCCACATGGCTGGGGAGGCCTCAGGAAACTTACAATCATGGCTGAAGGCACATCTTCACAGGGCAGCAGGAGAGAGAATGAATGCCAGCAGAGGAAATGCCAGACACTTATAAAACCATCAGATCCCCTGAGACTCACTCATTATCACAACAACAGCATGGGGGACACCTCTCCCATGATGCAATTACCTCCACCTGGCCCCGCCCTTGACACATGGGGATTATGGGGATTACAATTCAAGGTGAAATTTGGGTGGGGGCACAAAGCCAAACCATTTCACTGGGTATCCCTTAATCCAGTCATGTTGACACTCCAAATCAACCACCATCGTATTTGGAAACTAATTTTATGGGTTCTTTTTGTAATTCTTCTTATGGAAGGCCGTATAGTTGTGTTTCTGGAAGTGAAATTTGACCTAGTTGGCATTATCTGTAGGAGTTAATCTATAAGGTGTGTGTGTGTCTGTGTGTGTGTGTGTAACATATGGAATAACATTTCTTTAGTAAATTTAGTCTAAGAAAATCTCAAGTTCATGGAGAAAAGATTGTTTTTAAAAACTTCATTAGGTTAGATGGAGCATATATTTAAGCATATGATGACATGATTTTTATATGATTTTACAAGTGGCTATTTTTATAAGTAGTTGTTTATTATTTATGAATTACTCTAAATAGAATATATTTACTAGTAAACAAACACCTCATTGTTAGAAATGTTGAGACATCTTTAACTCTCACTAGATTTGGACGTTTAAGTCATAGTATACAGAAATTAAGTAAATATAATTTAATAGGATTTCTATGTGGTATTCCTTTTTACTTGTTAGCAGAGTGTAGCAGAAATCATACAAAAATTTAAGACTTTCTTTTGGTATGCCTATAGTGGACTGGGGAAGGCATTCTTATTTTTGAACAATTGATAATTTTTTTCTCAGAAAAAATTCTGTTGAATTGATTATGGCAGAGGGGAAGGTCTGTTGAACTGATTATGGCAAAGGGGAAGGTTTAAGCTTATGCTCTTAGGATGCTGTTACCAGGATACTGAGCTGACAGTTCTGATTTATAATATGCCTCCTTTTTATTATGAAAACTTCTGGAACTGCATAGATTTATGACTAGATTTTAGGCGTTAGACTATTTGAGGAAAATAATGTTGCAAATTTCATGATTTAGAAAAACATCACCCAGAAATGAAAGTCTGTGTCAAATGTATTAGAAAGAAAACATGTGTTGAGAGAGTTTAAAAAGCTGGAAGGGAACTCAGGAAAATATAAATGAATAAAGATACCTGATGTGAAGTTTAAATTACAAAGTATAAAAAGTTTTTATAATCAGAAAAAAATAAGTAGCAAAATAAAATTGTGTTACTAAATAGAGTTTTAGGATTTTAAAATCTAATTCAATTTTCTTTCATTTGAAGAAGTGATATTTAAAATTTAAGTCTTAGAAACACTAATCTTTTTAATCACCACTTCTGTTGTGAAACTTTTTTCCTTTTTCTATAGAATTTTGATTTATTAAATAGAGCCTGATGTTTGTATGGCCACATCACATTGATTTTTTTTTTTTTTTTTTTTTTTAGAGACCGGAGTCTTGCTCTGTCGCCCAGGCTGGAGTGTGGTGGCACGATCTTGGCTCAGTGCAAGCTCTGCCTCCTGGGTTCACGCCATTCTCCTGCCTCAGCCTCCGGAGTAGCTGGCGCCTGCCACTGCGCCTGGCAAATTTTTTTTGTATTTTTAGTAGAGACGGGGTTTCACCGTGTTAGCCAGGATGGTCTCGATCTCCTGACCTCGTGATCCATCTGCCTTGGCCTCCCAAAACGCTGGGATTACAGGCGTGAGCCACCACGCCCGGCCACATTGATTTTCACCCCTTAGTATTCCTTATTTAGCACTTGTTTTGGGGACAAATTATACATTGATCTTTATCAACAGTATGATTAAAAATATATAAGGTGTATTAATAAAGCAGATATGAAAGTGAAAAAACTGCAATATTGGTTTGGTTAAGGTCTCAAACTTAATCATATTTTCTAGTTTAAATCATATTATTGCTTACAGCATTTTCATTTTTTATTTTTTTGAGATTGAGTGTCACGCTGTCGCCCAGGCTAGAGTGCAGTGTCGCGATCTCTGCTGATTGCAACCTCTGCCTCCTGGGTTCAAGCAATTCTCCTGCCTCAGCCTCCTGAGTAGCTGGGATTACAGGCACCTGCCACCACGCCAGCAAATTTTTTGTATTTTCAGTAGAGATGGGATTTCACCATGTTGGCCAGGATGAACTCCTGACCTTGTGATCCTCCCACCTCGGCCTCCCAAAGTGCTGGGACTACAGGTGTGAACCACCACATCTGACCTACTTACAGCTTTTTACCCCAGGACAGATTTTTCTAACCTCTTCTTATTTCCTTATCTGTAAAATGGGTTTATTAGTAGTACTTAGAAGTATCAAAGGATTAAATGTGATAATGCATGTAAAGAACTTAATACTCTGCCTGGCACACAGTAAATAGAAGCTAAATTTATGTTAGCTGCTATTTGTTGTTAATAAGAATCATTTTTTTTTTCTTAACTTCATTTTTACTTCAGAATTTTTGAGATTGAAATATAAACAAAATCATGTCCACAGCAAATAATATATATATCCCTTGGTATTTAGTTGATTGGTTACATATTTTATTAGCATACTGACTTTATTTTTTCACTTGATCTTAGCCAAAAGCCAAGAAGTGATGTTTATTTTTGAAAAATGGAATAGAATTTGCATAAAAAGAGATAAGTTTAAAGGCATCACTTTAATTATTGACTTACAAAGAAAGGAGAAAAAGGAAATAGAGGAAATAAGTGTGTTCTCTTTGCTTAGGTCAGAGGTGATGTTTTGTAGTCAATAAGTTCTTAAAAATTACAAGCACTAGGATGTCAGGTTTTCATTTTCTTTTTAAATGTTGTTAACCACTAGCCCCCCTCTTCTGTTTCTCATTTTGTTTTGTTTTCACATAGGGGAAAGAAGTGTGGAGAAGTGATGCCTTTTCTCTTCATTGTCTTATAAAGGTCGAGTCATTCCCTGTGGTCATGTGAGTGTCCCTTGAGGGTACCTCAGTTTTCTGAAGATCTCTACTAAAAGCCGTCTTTACATGGATTAATTTGGTTGTGAGATGACTGAAGCCCTTTGGTAGCATCCTAAGAAAGCTAAACTCCTTCTCCTTTGAGAAAAAGGATCTATGCATAAGTAAAGTGAAATACGAAAATTGAAAGTGTTAGACAATATAAGTGATATAGAAGGAAGACAGAAAATTTAAAAAAAATCTGAAATACAGACTCTGAAGCTGCTTATTATCTTCTTTGTGTGTATTGGGGGAGGAACCTCAAAAAGACTAGCCGAGGATCATATTTTGAAAGTAAAGATGCAGTATATTTTGACTGAAGGATTTTTTTGTGAATATGTCTATGTTCCAGATTGAAATATGAGTTAAAGAATTACCAGATTTCAAAACATATAGGGAAGGAAGTACAGGTTCTTTTTAATCTTTGCTTGCTTTTTTAAACTTAACTACTTTGTTAAGTTTAAAACTACTTTGTAAGTTGTTAAGTTTTAACTACTTTGTGTTTTCTTATAAAAATTAGGATATTTTGATTCTTTCCTCCTCCAAATAGTTGAAATTATTTATAAAGGTCTCCTTCCCTCCCTTCTACCTCATCATTTCTTCTCTTCTGCTTAATTTTTGACCTTTCAGCTTGGTTCTCTTATTTGGTCATACTGCATGTTTTGTAGGAAGCAAATCATGTATCATATGTTTATGATGCAAGAATTGTTTTTCTCCTTAACAACATCTCTAACTGTTTCTTACCTATATAATTGCCTAGTCCAAAACAAGTTTCAAAAAGCCCCATAGGAATGCGTTTTTGTAGTCATCTCTGAACCAGTCATGGTTTAAAATTAAAACTTTTTGAGATGAGATTTTTTTTTTTTAAACCTTCATCTTCTTCCAACATCAGTAGATAATCCTAATGCTTTGCTGTTTCTGAGTGATGAATGGGCATTTAGGAATAAGGCTTCCATTTGTGGTCAGGAGTTATTGAAGCCTTTACAGAATTTTATCAAAAAGCGGAGTATCCCTCATGAAAAAACACTTCATGGTTTGTTATTGTGGAGGCCCCACTATAGAATTAGATAGTCTAGGAGATTAGGGTTTTCAAAAATAAAGATTGCTCCTGTTTTTTGGATCATACATTTTTCTGTTTTTTATTTCCCGTACCTGTTAAAGAGTCGTCCTGTTGAAGGAATTCAGTTTTATAATGTTATGGGTATATTTGAAATCCACCCCTGTTACCAGAATATCAGCTAATGATTATTAAAAATAATAATATTAATAGCAGCTAACATTGTTTCCTAGGATTTTTAAAAGCACATATTATGTCATTTATTTTTCTTATAATCCTACGAGATAGATTCTATTATTATTCTAATTTTATACTGTTGAATAGGAGAAGTAACTGACCCAAGGTCACAGGATTAGCAATGGCAGGGCCTGAATTCAAACCTAAGAGTCTGGCTCCAGGGCTCATGCATTTGACTGCTCTCCTATCCTGCCTCTGTAATACGTGAAGAAAGACATCGCTTATTTCTTTCTCTACCCTAAAAGGACCTAAGGCATTTTTATTATGTTCGAATTTATATTTAAAGCTGATAGTCTGTGAATATTCATTAATATTAAACACAGGTTTCAAACATTTTATTCTATTGCTGATAAAAGTAAGAAAATGCACACTAATAAAGAAAGTTTGGACCAGAAATGATTTGTTCTATCTTTTCAAGTGGCTCTGTATAAGGTTACCATCCTATTTTGGGAAGAATGTATTGATCAGTAATTGAATCCCAGGCTTTGTTATGTCCTAGTCATATTTTTGGTATTTAGTATGCTAATTTAACTCATTTGTTTCTTTGGAAGTTTGCATCTGTATCTACATAGATGTCCATATTTACCTTCCCGCCCCACCCTGATGGTTGTTTTGAAGACAATTTTCCTGGTGACAGATACTATAGAACGCAGTACAGGAAGTACAGCCAGGCTTCCGAGGAACTGAATATTTTTAGGTGCCTCCTCTCCTTTTTCTGTAGTTGCCTGTATTTTTTGTTTTTGTTTTGTTTTGCTAAATGGTCTCTACTTTCTTATCAGTGGTCAATTATGAGTGTTAAGTTCAGCTAGCCTATAGTCCCCATAGATAAATATCTCATAAAATTCTAAATTCTAATTTGCTAGGGAAGAGAACCATTTATCTCACAACACGGAGGAGTCTAACACTGTTCAGTCAGCTGTCGTTGGAAGAGCCTAGTTAGGTATTCACAATAAAGTTCCTTTTCAGTGAGAAGGGAAAGGGCAATTTCTCTAAGAAGGGGATATGTGCAAGAAGAAAATAAATACCTTTAGTATTTAAATAAATAATTTTAGTATTACCCAAAGAAAAAACGTTTTGATGTAAGTTTTTAATTTGAGTTAGCCCTTTGCTTTTTCTTGACTGCATGGATGTTGGAATTTTGTGGAAGACTTATTTTCATAGCCTTTAGTTTATGTGTCTGGAATGGGAATACATTTTAAGTCTAATTTAATAGTGTAAAGTGGTGTGTGAACCTAAATGAATGAGTTTTTCAGTCATATGTTAGAAGCATAGGTTCGTGAAAAACTTGTTTTCTCTGAAGTGTATTTCTGCAAAAATGTGTGGTGATCGTAGCCATCTTTCTAACTTTCTTTAGGTTCATTGTACTCATTGTCTGCATGCTTTGCCTAAGGCCTGAGTCTCAGGGCAGTTGGACCATTTAAGAATAAAACAAAAGTACTTACTACATAATTAATAGAAAGTAACATCTGTGAGATTGTATAAGGTATATGCAAATAACAGATTTTTATAAAAATACGTTTGCTCCTTTGCCGTCTGTTGACCTTGGTAAGATATTCTATTGGAAACTATGAAAAACACGGTTTAAGAAAAGATTTGTGCAGTACACCCACACATTATCATCTTTGGTACCATGGGAAAATTATATGGTTTTATACTTAAAGTATTGGTGATATACTTTTGTTTATGGAAGAAAAAAAAGAGTAGAGTCGTAATTTTGTGTATTCTTCCTCAGAATCTGATTAGAGTGGTAACCCTTCTAAGATTTAGCAGTTAGCACTTTGTAGACTAAGAGGAAGTTGTTATTTCTGCTCTATCAATAATACTAGATATCTAGGTTGGGTGCGGTGACTCATGCCTGTGATCCCAGCAGTTTGGGAGGCTGAGGCAGGTGGATCACTTGAGGTCGGGAGTTCAAGGCCAGCCTGACCAATATGGTGAAACCCCGTCTTCACTTAAAAACAAAAATACAAAAATTAGCTGGGCGAGATGGCAGGCGCCTGTAATCCCACCTACTTAGTAGGCTGAGGCAGGAGAATTGCTTGAACCCGGGAGGCAGAGGTTGTAGTGAGCCGAGATCACGCTATACTCCAGCCTGGGCGACAGAGAGAGACTCCATTTCAAAGAAATCTGAAAACAAGTATAGACTGCCCAATGGTTTAATTTCTCCCTTACCTTTTTGAACCCAGTTTTGTATTTCGAAAAATTTAAACATGCAGAAATGTTTAATGAATAATACAGTGAACATCGAAACACCTTCAACCTTGATTTAATAATTACCAACATTTTGCCACATATATTCTTGTGGAATATGTACATTTTAGAGAGGGATGTGGCACTGCTGGACCATTTGAAAGTAATTTCAGACCTTACGACATTTCACTCTTAAAAACTTCATACTTTAGTATGCATCTCCTAGAAATAAAGGATGTTGTTTACATGACCACTGTATTAATTACCATATGTAAAAAAGAACAATAATACTGTGTTAAATTCAGTCCATATCTTAATTCTCCAGTTGTCCTCAAAACTTCCTTTATAGCTTTTTTCAAACAACAATCTAGTTAAGGTCCACATATTGCATTTGCTTATGTGCTCTTTATTCTTTAAAAAATCTGGATTAGTTTCCCTTATCCTGTTTCTCTTTCACTCTTCCTCTCTTTTTCTTTCTCTCTTCCTTTCTTTTTTAATAATACTGACTTTTTGAAGAGTCCAGACCAACTTTCTTGTAAAAATCCACATTGTCCATTTGTTTCTTCCTGGGTCTGCCTAGTAAAGTCAGAAAGTATTCCTGCCATGGGAGCAGCAAGCCACATGAGGTATTTTTTTAAAAACTTCCCAGGGCATTAGATAGTGACTAGAAGTAGTTATTACTTGGTTGAAGTTAACAAATGAGAACAATTAAGAGAGGTTTCTTTGAGGCTAATAGAGTAGAAATTGGAAAAATAATAAGAAAAGAAAGAGGTTAAAGGAAATGCATATGGCACTGAGGCATGATGCTAGGTAAGTTACTTAATAAAGAGGGAAGAGACTTGGAAATCACAGTCCTCAGCGCCTAGAGGGTTAGATGTCCATTCTGTGCTAGCTAAGTAGCTGAATGAATGAAGAAACACCTTTAGATTTTCTCTTCTGAGCTTAACTGCTACTGGAAAAGCAAAGGAGATTGTGAGCATTAAACCTTTTGTAGGTATGTTACGAGGTTTTCCATGGAAGTGTACATGTAATAGTATATTGCACTAGTTCTTGCAAATTTTCAAGGGCAAATTTGGAGCCATGATCTTATACTTCGGCTATATCTTTATGCTTTATAATGATTGTGTAGGTTCTGTAGTTGGAAGGTACTATAGTAGGAAGAGTTTTAGAAGCAGAGGATTTTAGTTTTAAATGATGTTCATACCACATACTAGCTAAGCAGCCTTGTTCAAATATACCTTTTCCTCTGACTGTTTCCTCCTTTGTGATGATGAAACAACAGTGTGTAGGTGAAAGTGCAGAGGATTGAGTGTAAGGCAGACAGACCTGTTTCTAAAGCCTGGTTTTTCTGGTTTCTAGCATGTGACCTTGGGCTACTTAACTTCTCTTATTCTCAATGTTCTGTTTTGTAAAAATGGAATTGATAGTATCTACTTCATGTGATTGTTGTTAGGATTAAAGAGATAGTTCATGTAAAACACTGAGTGGAGCCTGGCATATGGTAGGTACTTGGCATATGTTAGCTTTCTTCCCACAGGGTTATTATGAGGATCAAGTTAAATGGTCAACTAAATGTGAAATGCCTTTGTAAAGAATAAAGTCCTACACAGAAAATTAGCCAATGCCTAGGAAATAGAATATGGATATAAAGCCGTGTATGTATTTCTATTCATTTTACGTTGTAGAAACTTCTGCGATGATAGTATCCTAAGAAATATTGTGAATGCTAGAAAATAACTTTTCAGAAATCTGCTTTTTAAGAAAATAGATCTAATTGTTAGGTATTAAAACATTGCAATTTTTTTTTTGTATAGAAAAAAGATGCCTTTAATCTCTTAGGGCTGTGCCCTAAATCACTGTGCCTATGTGAATGTGTATATTTATAGCCTGAGTGCCTCCCCCATTAATGTAGCTTGTAGGAATTTATTTATATAAATGTTTCTATTAACAAAAAAATAAGCTGATCACAGTTGTTGCAGTTTGGCATTAGGGAAAATAATATCTAACTCACAATCATGGCTCATTGCAGCCTTGACCTCCTGGGCTCTATTGATTCTCCCACCTCAGCCTCCCCGAGTAGCTGGTACTATGGGTACACACTACCATAACTGGCTAATTTTTGTATTTTTAGTAGAGAAGGGTTTTCACCATGTAGGCCAGGCTGGTTTTGAACTCCTGACCTCAGGTGATCCACCTGTCTCAGCCTCCCAAAGTGCTGGGATTACAGGCATGAGCCATCATATCTGGCCTGGAAGTTTTATTTTCATGCTTGGGGCATGGTGTATGGAACCAGCTACTAAGAATGTTTATTAGCATTAGAGATTGATAAGGACTTTATTAAGAATCTCTTCCCCTGTAGGAGAGGCAAAATTTCACCTCTATCCTCTTAGGGTAATAGTTGGGCCCATGAATTAAATTGCTGTTAACAGGAGAAAAGCATACACATTTATTTAATAAAAGCTTTATGTGGCATAGGAGCCTCATAAAGAAATGAAGACCCAAAGAAGCAGTGAGAGACAAACACTTATATACTGAATTGGACAAAGAGCAGTAACTTGCAAAAAATGTGATAAGTCAGAGGGGTTTGGGCTAGGGTAGTCAAGTGGGCAGAGAAGTGGTTGGGATGATAAGAATTTGTGTAACAGAGTTGTTTGTCCAGATTTCATTTGGCCTCAACTTTTTATTCTTGATGATAAGAATGCTGTTTTCTTTGCAGTATAGGAAGGGCGTCCTTCACATGGGACTTTCATCTCCTACTTTTAAGAAACAGCATGGTCAGAATGATCTTCTTGTACCTGCTGTTTTTTTAAGTGCCTTTAACTTAAATAGTCAATATGCCAGAATGGCATTTTGGGGTGGCATATTCTTAACTCATTTACCCCAAAAGACTATGATGATTTTGCCCTCTTTCATTATTTGCAAACCTAAAGAGACAGGCTAACTGCTTTTGTAAGTTCAAAGATCTCACAGCATGTGTCCCAGCTGAATAGAAGATAGGCCAAACACTTCGATTTTTAGCTATCATTTAATGCTTTAAAGCAATATACAAAGAGTAAATTAAATAACTCTGTTGCATATGGGATTTCTTGGCTGGGTGTGGTGGCTCCCGCTTATAATCCCAGCACTTCGGGAGACTGAGGCAGGGGGATCACTGGCATGGTGGCGCACACCTGTAGTCTCAATTACTCAGAAGGCTGAGGCAGGAGGATCCCTTGAGTCAAGGAGACTGAGGTTGCAGGGAGCTTTGATGGTGCCACTGCACTCCAGGCTGAGCAGAAGAACAAGACCCTGTCTCAAAAAACAGCAGCAAAAACAACAAAACAGACTTTGCCTCGGTGAAAGCAATAAGATTAAAAAAAAAAAAAATTCTTGCTGTACTGTTGGCCATATTTACATGCTTAGACCTATAGAAATCTAACAAAAGAGCCCATCTATAGACTGAATTGCTCTTTGATCTCTCCTGACACACACCTACTCACACTTACAATTTTTAAATTAAAGTTTAAAGAACAAGTGCTATTTGTTATAAAAAGACTAAATGAATGTGATGATTAAAACAACTTTTTGTGGGGAGAGGAGGCCGTAGTGTGACATGTTTATTGCCTCTATTTAGTTTGTTTTCTTTTCCTTCTATAAACTGGAAAAGAAATATAAGAAGCAAGCTTTTTGTCCTGAGGAGACTCTTTAATGTATATTTGGCTGTCTATTGTATTTTACATTCTCAGTGTAAAATATCAATAAATGTTTATATTTATAAAATCTAGTTGTTGTTATTGTGCAACTTGACATTCAACATAAAAGTTACTTAAAACCTTTTATTGATAGCTAAAATCTACAGGTGTAGGTGCTCAAGTAGAATACTAGAATCCAGATACAGATATATGTTGTGTAACTTTATGTATATTATACATATATACTATATATGTGTATATTTTTATATACAATAAATGTATAGTTATATATTGATGCCTTGAACTGAGAAATTGAAAATCTAAAAATGAAAGCAGTCCAGGCGTGGTGGCTCATGTCTGTAATCCCAGCACTTTGGGAGGCCAAGGCGGGTGGATCACAAGGTCAGGAGTTCAAGACCAACCTGGCCAAGATGGTGACACCTTGTCTCTACTAAAAATGTAAAAATTAGCCGGGCGTGGTGGCAGGTGCCTATAATCACAGCTACTAAGGAGGCTGAGGCGGAGAATTGCTTGAACCCAGGAGGTGGAGGTTGCAGTGAGCCGAGATTGTGTCACAGCACTCCAGCCTGGGCGACAGAGCGAGACTTGGTCTCAAAAAAAAAAAAAAAAAAAAAAAAAAATGAAAGCAATAGAAACTTGGTTCCATATTTGCTTATAAATAATAGAATATATGTTGATTATGAATAATACTGTCCTCAAGTAACATTTGATAAAATGTCAGATATTGATAAAGACATATAAAAAATACTTTTCTGTGATTATGCTTGCTATTTCATTAGGAATAATTGAGGGTTAGTTAATTCTTAAAATGCTAACATTTTAACACTAGACAAATCTCTGTTTTACTAATAGAGTTTTCTTCTTTTCCCTTACCTTTTTAACTTTTTCCTTCCCTTCTTTTCAATTTTCTACTTTCCCATTTCTTTTCCTTCCCTTCTTTTCCTTAAATTTCTTTTCCCTTCTATGCTTTTAATTACCTTTCCTTCTTCCAGGGTTCTTATGTTATTTGTATAAAAGGCACTGAACTGAACATATTGCTTAATAGCAGTTGCTTTAAGATTGGGTCCGAGAAGGCTCTTGCAGTTGTTTTATGACTATATCAATTATGTTATACCAGCTTTTTAAGTCTCTGGGCAGTAATTTTTGCTTATTTGCTTCTGAAGATCCAAAATAATATATTTTATTAGTATTGGGTTTTTTCCAAGTTAATCCATTAAGTTCTTTCCTACCTATATTTAGGACAAATTAAGAAATATAGGGAGTGATATATTCAAATTTCTTTGGGTGAAGTCACTCTGTAGCAGTGTGTAGAATGATTTAGGGCCAAGACTGGAGGAACGGTGATCATTAGTAGTTTGTAGCAGTAAATCAGATGAGAAATGCTAAGTGATTAGGTCCTACACCAATTTGGTATGATTGAAGGAAAAAAAAGGTCATATTAATGATATTCCCTTAGGAAATTCTCCTTTGGGGTGTGGGAGTTATAGAAAAGGAAGGAAATGATGAAACTATTGAGTAATCTAGGTTAACTGTCAAGTTTCTAGTGGGATGACTAGTTGGCACTGGTGCTGTTCAGCTGTGTAGGAATTATAAAAGAAGGAACAGATTTTAGGGAGAAAAATAATGTGTTAGTTCCTGAATATAATGATTTTTTTGGAAATAATTTCAAACTTGCATAAAAGTTGCAAAAATAATATAAAGAGCATCCAGTTGCCCTTTATCCAGGTTCATCTATTGTTAGCCATTTGTCCCAAATGCTTTATTACTCTTTCTCACTTTGTGCATGTTTATGTGTATATATTTGTAAATATACATGCATGCATACATTTATTCTTTTCATTTAGCCATTTGAGAGTTACATTGAACATATTATGGCCCTTTAGTCCTAAATGTTTTTGTGTAGATTTCTAAGAATAAGGATCATCTCTTACATTAGCAGTCTAAAAACTTAAGTAGACTTAACATTCTTACATTACTTTAATCTTCCATTTTCTAATTATGTTATCTGAATAAATGCCTTCTATGGCAATTTTCTTCTCCTCCAGTGTAGGAATTAGTCAGTGATCATATGTTGCATTTATATTTGGTGTCTTTTTAGTATCCTTTAATCTAGAATAATTCTTCAACCTTTATCTTTTATTATATGACATTTTATTATATGACAGTCATCCTTTCTCTCCCTTTTCAGAAGTGATTTTTTGTTCGTTTTCTTATTTTTTGTTCCTTATTTTTTATTTGTTTGATGTTTCCTCTTGATAAGATTTCAGGTTATACATTCCTGGATGGAATATTACATAAGGAATATATCTTTCTGAGCATATCATATCTATAGGTACCGACTGTTCTGCCCTTCATTTGTGATGGAAATTTTGACCATTTCATTGTCTGATTTTTCCACTATATAGTTACTATGTGTATTAGTTCATTCTCATGCTGCTATGAAGAAATACCTGAGACTGGGTGATTTATAAAGAAGTTTAATTGACTCACAATTCCACATGGCTGGGGAGTCCTCAGGAAACTTACAATCATGGTGGAAGGGGAAGCAAACACACCTTTCTTCACTTGCAGGCAGGAGAGAGAAGTGCCGAGCAAAAGGGAAAATGTCCCTTAATAAAACCATCAGATCTCTAGAGAACTCACTCACTATCATGAGAACAACATGGAGGTAACCACCCCTGTGATTCAGTTACCTCCCACCAGGTCCCTCCCATGGCATGTGGGGATTATGGGAACTACAATTCAAAATGAGATTTGGGTAGGGACACAGCCAAACCATATTACTACATGTTCCTTGCAACTAATAAACAGTCTACTGGAAGGGAGACACTTTAAGACTGTTAAAATATACAACTCCTCATAATGTTTCATCCCTGTATGTAGCATCCATTGATGATACTTGCTTGAATCAATCTTTACTATTATAGTTGCAAAATAATGATTTACTCTCTCTGCATTTACCAGTCATTACTCAGCATTCTACTGTAATAGGAGCCCTTCTATTTATCTGTGTGTATTGTTGTATTTATTGTTGATTTGAATTTATGGTTTCCTATTTTTCCCTTAATGCTTAACATTTCATTACCGTCCTTAAATATTTTGGAGCTCAAATTGTTCCAGTCCTCACCAGTGGCATCTTCTTCATGCTGGCTCTTGTATCCTTTTACGTGTTCCCATCATTTTTTTAAAGCAAGTCATTATTTTCACTCTTTATAATAAGTTTCATCTTGTGCATTTATTGCCCAGCACTGGAGTCAGTCATTTCTCCTAGGAGTCTTGGTCCTTCTTATTGGGTAATAGTATTAGAAACCAAGATCTGGATGCTTTGGTGTATATGTTATTGCTGGATATCTTTGCTTCTGGGCCCTATCAGGGAACAAACTAGAAAATGTACACATGTACACATGTGTACACATATATATATATATATATATACACACACACAAATATGTGCATGTGTTTGCATGCATATGCTCATATAACATGGATATACATATGTGAATATGGGTATTTTTTTTCAAAATAAGAATTTACATTGATACCTCCAATTCTCCCTTTTTCTATAATGAGACCATGGGCTCCCAACAGTGCCAACATTTTACTCATTTAGTCTAAACGAGTACCATCTAAAATGGTTTCAGAATTGTTTCACATATATCACTAAAAACAAAAACAACATGCTACCCTGGTAGATAACCAACCTTGTTTTTTGGTTTATCTTTCCAATGTTTCCTTTGATTAGTAAGGAAATGTTTCCTAATGATTAGTAGATATGTGTGTTTTCTTATTTCTCCTTTTTTCCAGCACAAAAGATAGCATATTGTCTGTGTAAACACTTTGGCTCTTAACTGTTTTCACTGGAAAATATACCCTGGAAATTATTCCGTATCAGTTCATAGAGGTCGTCATCATTCTTTTGAGTGTATGTACACCAGTTCATTCATCTTCTTTTCTATGTTCGTGTATCCAGATAGTTTCTAGCATTGTATAGTTATACAGTGCTGCAATTAATAACCTTATGTCTTTTCATACTGTTGGAGGTGTATCTTCAGGATAAATGTAGGAGTGGAATTACTAGGTTGAAGTGGTAAATGCCTATGTAGTTTTGCTAGATGTTACCAAATTCCCTTCCATAGGGTTTGTACTGTTTTGCATTCCCATCAGCAATGTATGAGAGTGCCTGTTTTCCCACAGCCTTACCAAGAGAGTCTATTGTCACGCTTTTGAATTTTTGCCAATCTGAAGGGCAAAGAAATGGTATTTTGGTGTAGAGTGTGCATTTTTCTTATTATGAGTGAGGTTTAACATCTTTTCCCATCTATCAGAGCCATATATATAGGGGGAGGTGTCTGTCTATATCTTCTTTCATTTTTCTCTAGGAGTTTTGGTCTTTTTAAATTATTACTAAGCTCTTTGAATGTTGGGAATATTAGTTCTTTATCTGTAATGTATATTGCAAGTATTTTCTCCCAATTGTCTCATTTGTCTTTTGACTTCGCTTTTGGTGGTTTTTACCATTCCCTATATATATATATCATATATATATAGAGTATATATATGATATATATATTGAATATATATATGATATATGTATGATATATATATTGAATATATATATATTCAAATTGGCTAATGATTTTTATTATTGCCCCCGTATTTTGAGTCATAGTTATAAAACATAAAGAGTTTGAAATGAATTTGCTGTGTTTAATAGAAAAGGAATCAGATGGTTATCTATACCAGATGCTCTATTTCTCCTTGTCCTGCAGCCTTACATTGTAAAGCCTGAATGAGAAAAAAATCTGCTATTATGTATAGAATATGTAAGTTAATTTATTTTACTTTTAACTTTTTTAATAGAAAATTTCAGATATCCATAAAATATTCTCATGTATCTATCACCTAGCTTTTTAAATTATCATTTCTTTTAAAACTTCCTTACTAAATGACTTAGATTATACATTTTCAGTTATTGTGAATTATCCTTGTAAAGAGGAAGGTTTGGACCAGCCTAGTAGGCTTTGGCCAACTGGCCTCCCAGGCTCTCTTGGCTTCTTTTCGGTGGTCTTGGCACTAGACCTGACCTCTTTTAGGCTTCTGTAACTTCACCATTTCCATGAAACTGAAGTTTATAGAAAAAAGATAATAGGTCAGAAACTAGTAATGTTACCACGAAGCAGTGAAATAATTCAGAGGGCTTGGCGCCGATTGATGCTTTAAAGGTTATATCTTTCCACTTAAACACACACACACACACACACACACACACACACACACACACACACACGAAAAAGATATCTATTCATCTATTTTTCGTGTGTGTGTGATATATAAAATATGTATCTGTTCATAGATATATACTTTGTTTCATGTATATGTTTTTGTGTGATATATAAAATATATATCTATTCATCTCTTTTTCATGGTTTAATATTATTAGAGGAGAGCCAGCAAACATCTTTTATCATTGAGTCTAAAAAGACAGCTTATAGATGTTTGCCAGCCAGAATCTAAATGTAACATAGAAAATACTCAAAAATTCTAATTTGCTTAATGGAATTTTGTCTGTACTACAATTATTTTGAACTGACATTATATTAGTTTCATTTGATAACTTCCATAGAAATTGTTTTATTAATTCAGTATATTCATTTTCAATTTTTCAAGAGTCCATGATTAATTTGGCAGAATGACTAGAGATCAGTGGAGCTCTGGGATTTCTTCATTTAATTTTAAGTTCTTGTATTCTATTTGGAACAACATTCTTGATACATTGACATCCAGTTGAAGTACTACATTAGAGTGTCAGAATAGCCTTTCCCTCCTGCCTGAGTACAAACTGATCAGTCACTTGCTGCTGGTAATCATATGCAAGAATTGCAGTATTCTTCAGAAAATACTTGTAACAGAGGCAGGAAGGAAAATCAGTGAATTCTTCATCTAATGATTGTAAATCATTTGCATAAGTAAAGTCCACATTTGGTTTCTTTTTCTCATTGAGAATAGCAGTGGTAGTGATCATGGCATGACAGAGTGCTTTCTGGCAAGAAGAGGATAGAGAGGACTAATATAATGATGGGAGAATGTTGCTGCACAGAACTGTATCCATTATTTTTTCTCTGCCCATCTCTTGTGAACTTACTAGATGAACTGATGGACTTAACCTTTTGCTTGTGTTTTGCATTTCTTGACCTGTTATTTTTGTGTCATTCTGTTTTTAGTTTATAATGTCGTTCATCCCTTTTGTGAAATTACAGCTTGTCCACAAAAAAGATAGTTTTCTTGTACCTATCGAGCGTGATAAAACATGATATTTTTATGATTAATACTTACCCCTAAATATATGACAAGGTTCTACTTTGGTGGATTAGGAACATAAAATATAATTTCAGGACTAAGTTTATTATGAAACAGATTTTTCATTAGTTTGTGGAAAATCATAGCATTCCTGATTAGAAAACAACATGGTAAGTAATTGGTTTTGTGGCACTTGCCAAAAGCATGCAACACATTGTGGGGGTGAGCCAGAGGTATGTGTGTATAATTAAAACCTCTTTTCCCCAGTTCCTGTTAATCGAGTTCTGTACACTTAAAGCTTCTACTACTCTGAGATTCTACAGTTCTGATTATTAAAAATTTGAGTGCACATATTTTTCTCTTGAGAGCCCCATTTTTAAACTGGCTTAACGAGAGAATTCTAGATGTGGAAATAGAAACAGTAAAAATAGACAACTAAAGATCTCAAGTCTGCAATGAACTTGGCTTTTATTTCTGTGGAGTGTTTGTGAGTTTAACTTGGCTTGAATACCAAGTTCTTGCTATAAAAACAAATCCTTTGGGGTTCATTTATAGGCTTGTTCTTTAGTGTGGCCAGGGAATTGGATGCCTTATTTTAATGCTGAATATATACTTGGAAGCTAGTACTGTATTAGTTTATGTTTGCCTGAAAATTTTGTGGTGATAGACTTTAGATCAAATTAAATTCTGTTTCAGGAATAATATTCAATCTTAAATACCTTTTTAAAATTGTGGAATATACACTACCTAAAATAACCATTTTAACAATATTTAAGTGTACAATTCAGCAGCATTATATATGTTCAGGATGTTGTGTAACCGTCACCACTATCTATTTCCGGAAGTTTTTCATCATCCCAAACAGAAGCTTTGTACCCATTAGGTAATAATTCCCATTCTCCTCTCTCCTGGCTCCTAGCCACCTCTATTCTGTTTTCTGTCTCTGTGAATTTGCCTGTTCTACATATTTTACATTAAGTATGATCATACAATATTCGTCATTTTGAGTCTGGCTTTTTTCACTTAGTATAATCTTTTCAAGGTTCATGTATGTTGTTGCGTGTATCAGAGTTTCATTTCTATTATGGATGAATAATCTATTGTATGTGTATACCACATTCTATATATTTTTTCATCTGTTTACGCACACCTGAGTCATTAACACCTTTCACTATTGTGAAAATTGCTGATAAGAACATTGGCATACAAAATTCTGTTTGAGTCACTGTTTTCAACTCTTTTGAAAACAGAATTGCTGGGTTGTATGGTAACTCTTTGTTTAACTTTTTGAGGAACCACTAAACTTGCTTTCCATAGTGGCTGCACCATTTTGCATTTTTCTAGCAATACATGAGGGTTCCAGTTTCTCTGTATACTTACTAGCACTTGTTATTTTCCAGTTTTTTGGAAAGTAGCCATCGTAATAGGTGTTAAATGGTGTCTCATTGTGGTTTTGATGTGCATTTTCCTAATGACTAAATTATATTGAGCATTTTTACACATGCTTACTGACAAGATACAGTTGACCTTTGAGCAACTCAGGGCTTAGGGATGCCCGTGCCCCTCCAGTTGAAAATTTATGTATAACTTTTGACTCTCCCAGAATGTAACTACTAATAACCTATGTTTTTTGTTGTTTTTTTTTTGTTGTTGTTGTTGTTGTTTTGAGACGGAGTCTCGCACTGTCGCCTGGGCTGGGGTGCAGTGGCGTGATCTCGGACCACTGCAACCTCCAAGTTCAAGCGATTCTCCTGCCTCAGCTTCTTGAGTAGCTGGGATTACAGGCACCCGCCACCACACCCAGCTAATTTTTTGTATTTTTAATAGAGACGGGGTTTTACTATGTTGGCCAGGCTGATCTTGATCTCCTCACCTCGTGATCTGCCCGCCTCATCCTCCCAAAGTGCTGGGATTACAGGTGTGAGCCACCACACCTGGCCCTAATAACCTACTGTTGAAGGCTTACCGCCAACATGAACAGTTGATTAACACGTATTTTGTATGTTACACATAATATATGTATTCTTAAAGCAAGCTGGAGAAAAGAAAATGTTACTAAGAAAATCATCAGGAAGAGAAAATGTATTTACCATTCATTAAGTGAAAGTGGATCATCATAAAGGTCTTCATCCTCATCATCTTCACACTGAGTAGGCTGAGGAGGAAGAGAAGGGGTTGGTCTTGGCAGTCTTAGGAGTGGCAGAAGCAGAAGAGGTGGAGGAGGTGGAAGGGAAGGAATAGGTAGAAGGGGAGGCAAGGGAGGCAGGAGAGGCCGGCACACTTCGTGTCATGTTACAGAAATACATTATAATTCCTTCCTTTTTTTTTGCTTTATCTCTCCAAAAATATTTCTTTTCCAATCCTTCTTCCACCATTTGGTTTAGTTTCAGTGCCTGTATCATAGAAGAGTCCATGTCATAAAAGAAGTCTTGGATAATCAGAACCCTTCTTCCAGATTGTCTAATGTCGATTTTTTTTCTGGCACTGCTTATTCTACATCTCTTCCTCATTGTCTGGTACTAGTTCAGAAGCACTCATCTTCATCAAGTTGTCTTCTGTTAATTCCTCTGATGTGGTGTGTACTAGCTCTTAAGTTTCTCCAAGATCTGTATTTTGAAACCCTTCACCCCTCACCTTTTTTGCTATATCTACAGTCTCTCACAATTTCCTGATCAGCTCTATCATACATCTTATGAAATCATGCACAACATCTGGGAACATTTTTCTCCAACAGGAACTTATTGTTTTGGGCTTGATGGCTTTTATGGCTTTTTCTGTAACAATGATGGCATCTTCTATGGTGTCATTTTTCTAGACTTTCATGATGTTGTCTCTGTCAGGGTTCTCTTCCATAGGGTGACAATCCTTTCCATAGACTAGTGAGCCTTAAAGGTCTTTATAATGCCCTTATTTAGAGGCTGAGTTAGAGATGTTGTGTTTGGGCTCAAGTAGACCCTTTAATGCATAGGTGTTGAACTCATGAGGTTCTGGGTGGCCAAGGGCATTGTCTAATACCAAACAAATTTAAAAAGGCAGTCTCTTACTGGCAGGGTACTTTCTAACTTCAGCAACAAAGTATCAGTGGAAGCAATCCAGAAAGCACTCTCATTTCCAGCCCTTCTTGTGGTACAACCAAAATACTGGCATTTGGTGTTTACCTTTTCCCTTCAAGACTCAGGGTTTAGCAGCTTTGTGGATGAGGACACTTGTGATTATAAACCCAACTGCATTTGCTCAAAACAGTAGAGTTAGTCTATCCCTTTATACCCTTAAATCCTGGTGCTCACTTCTTTTCTATAGTAATAAATGTCCTTGGTAAGCTTTGTTTTTTCTTTTTTTCTCTTCTTTTTTTTTTCTTTTTCTTTTTTTTTTTTTTTTTTTTTTTTTTTAGAATAGGGTACTTTGATCTACAATAAAAACCTGGGCAGATGTATTTTATCCTCAATGATTTTTTTAATGTCTGGGAACTTGTCTGCTGCCTCTTGGTTGGCAGAAGCTGCGTCTCCTGTTCTCTTGACATTTTTAAGCCATACCTCTTTCTAAAATTACCAAGCCATCCTTTGCTGGCATTAAATTCTGCAGCTTTAGATCCTTCATGTTATTTTTGCTTTAAATTGTCATATAATGACTTAGCTTTTTCTCAAATCATATTAGAGTCCATGGATATGCCTTTCTTATAGCAACCCTGTGCCCACAATAAAGCTGGATTTTCATTATGAGATAAAAAAGTATTTTGCAAAAAGTGCAGGGTTTTGTGCCTTCTGGCAGAGCTGCAGTGATGGCTTCACCAGTTTCCCTTTCTGTTTTTACAGTGGTCCTTAATGCTAGATTTGTTTTTCTTGAAATAGTCGGCAACTGTACCTGCGGACCTCAATCTAAGGTACGTATCAAGCAATTCAACTTTTCCTTGTTATGTCATGACTTT
Organism: Nomascus leucogenys; assembly: GCF_006542625.1. Lineage (NCBI taxonomy): Eukaryota > Metazoa > Chordata > Mammalia > Primates > Hylobatidae > Nomascus > Nomascus leucogenys. Next base: position 67,758,835 of record NC_044389.1, on the reverse strand, counting down.
TCTCTGCTTCTTGGGAACACAACCAGCGTCACTAGTGGCACTTTGTATGAGTTCCACGGTGTTAGTCAAGGTTTGTGATATTGAGCTAAACATGATAAAAAATATATGCATGAACCTTGAGACACATTTTGTTGCCATATACAACTTACTGGAGAGATGAACTGCTCTGGCAGAGATAATTAGCGTCGCACAGTGTTTTCATGAATACTCGCAACATTTGAGCTTACCACTATAGCGACAAGAGATGGCTACGAAGTTATTTTGGTAGTAGAGTCTGTACTACGGTTAATTTTATGCAGTTATGATTTAATACTGCATCTTCACTGTTTACATTTCTCTTGATTATGAATGGCACCATGTACAGTCTGTGCATGTGTAAGTCTTAATACGTTTTAACTTTTTATAATAGATTTGTATATATTTTTATGGTAAAAAATGATAAAAAATAGACTGGTATCTACATATATTTTATGCATTCATGACCTACTTAATTTTTTCTTAATTTTTTCAATATTCCTAGGCTATAAAGTTTGTCTGTAAGATTTTTCAAATTGTCACAAATCTCCAAAAAATTTCTAATATATTTATTGAGAAAATTCACATATAACTGGACTCAAATAGTTTAAACCTGTGTTGGTTAAGGGTCAAGTGTATATATCTTCTTCAGTGAAATGTGTGTTCATGTAATTTGCTCCTTTGCCCTTTTTTCTTTTTTAAAAGACAGGGTCTCACTCTGTCACCCAGTCTGGAGTGTAGTGGTGCGATGATAGCTCACTTTGACCCACAGTTCCTGGGCTCAAGGAATCCTGTTGCTTCAGCCTCCTGAGTAGCTAGGACTACAGGCATGTGCCACATGTGCAGCTAATATTTTAATTTTTTGTAGAGGCAGGGGTCTCACTATGTTTTCCAGGGTGGTCTCAAACTCCTGGCTTCAAGTGATCTTCCCACCTCCTTTGCTCATTTTTAAATTGGGTTATCTCTTTGTTGTTGAGTTATAGGGGTTCTTTATGTGTTCTGGATAACTCTTATCAGATGTATGATTTCGCAGATATTTTTTTTCATTCTGGGAGCTTTACTCTGTTGATAGTGTCCTTTGGTATACTGAAGTCTTTAATTTTTATGAAGTACAGTTTATCTATTTTGTTTCCTGTGGTTTTGGTGTCATATTTAAGAAACCATTGGGCTAGGCATGGTGGCTCATACCTGTAATCCCAGCACTTTGGGAGGCCGAGGCAGGTGGATCACCTGAGGTCAGGAGTTCGAGACCAGTCTGGCCAACGTGGTGAAACCCTGTCTCTACTAAAAAAAAAAAAAAATACAAAAAAAAATTAGCCAGACATGGTGGCACACACCTGTAATCCCAGCTACTTGGGAGGCTGAGGCAGGAGAATCGCTTTAACCTGGAAGCCAAAGATTGCAGTGAGCCAAGATCGCACCACTGCACTCCAGCCTGGGCGACAGAGTGAGACTCCATGACAAAAACAAACAAAAAACATTGAAGAGTTGCCCACTTTTTTTGATAAGAATTTTATAGTTTCAGCTCTTAAATTTAGGTCTATGACCCATTTTATGTTAATTTTTAAGGTAGATCCAATTTTCACGGCACTGGTTTTGTTGATGAGACTGCCATCTCCTCTATTGAATAGTCTTGGCTCCCTTGTTGAAAATCAGTTGGCCATGTATATGAGAGTTTTTTCCTGGGCTCTATTCCGTTCTGTTGGTCCATGTTACCATCCTTATGCTAGTACCATACTGTTTTGATTACTATATTAAGTGTTTTATTTTTAATTGGATATTTTATTACCATTAATGTGTGCCTTTAAAAATGTTTCTAATATACAGTCATCCCTTGTATCTGTGGGAGACTGATTTCAGGACCTTCCTCAAGCACCAAAATCTGCACCAAAATCTGTAGGTGCTCAAGTCCTTGATATGAAATGGCATAGTTTTTGCACATAACTGTGCGTATCCTCCTATATACTGTTAATCATCTTTAGATTACTTATAATACCGAATACAATGTCAATGTTATAGAAATAGTTGTTATTCTGTATTGTTTAGGAATAATGACAAGAAAAAAATATGTACATGTTTAGTACAGATGCAGTTTGCTTTTTCTGAATATTTTTGATCTGCAGTTGGCTGAATCCACAGTGTGGAACCCACAGATGCAGAGGGCTGACTGTATATCTTTAAATTTTGCTTTTAATAGTTTCGTTTAGTTGCCAGTACTCCAAAAAGAATGGCAAATACTAAATTTATTATGAATACTAATGGAGTTATACTAGGAAAAAATGTTAAAGCAAGCAAATTGTTGGTTATTTAATTCATATTGTAACTTTCTTTGGAAATTTGAGGATTAGAGACAAAAGCATGAAGACAAAAAAGGAAATATTTGTCTTGCTTGCAGAAAAAATGCAATAATGGAAAGACCAATGAGTCACGTAATCTAGTAAATTATTCGATTTTATGTTAAATGCTACTTTTCTTTGAGTTCCAGAAGCTATCTACTTACTGAAAATCTTGAGATTTCATAAAAGAAAATATTAGTATTTTATAAGGAATATTTTTACTAAAGAGCTAGCAGAGAGACTCCTAGCCAAAAATGAATGACTATATTTAGGTTATTTTTATGTTACAAGTGTCCAATTAATCTTGTGTTCCTTCAGACTGCAACAGCAACCAGAAAATTAGGAGAACATTAGATGTCATTTTCTCTTACTTTGTTATTATATGAATCATATTTTTATTTTTCTGTAGTACATTTGTGCCCTTTCTTTTTTTTATTATAATCTTTTAACCATAGTTCTAAATTAAGTTATTTGGTATTTAGAATTATGAAGTATAAATATTTTGTAACGAGAACACTGGGTTATAAATTAAAGGCAAAAATCTGTTAAGAAAGCATAATTTTAACCTTTTAAAATGTATTTTAGTTTATTTTACCCCAGGAACCAAATACATAAAATAGATGCCTTCCCTGTAACTCCCTTGTTTACTTTCACTTTTCTCTGATAAATCTCACAGTTCTAAAAAGTTATATATTGGCCCATCTTGTTTTATTACATTCCCATGCATTTACTCTATCCCTGTATTATGAAACAAATTCCGTCAGTAAATATTTTAGTGTGTGTGTGTGTGTGTGTGTGTGTGTATGTGTATGGATATGTGCGTAGGAATAGACTCCTAGTATTTAGTTTAATATGAATCCATTCAATAAACATCTTTTGAATTTTTCCTTGCTTTAGATGCAGTGGGCTTAGTGCTAGGAATAGATGTTTAAGACATGATTTCTGCCCTCAAAGAGCTTACATTATAGCTTAGGAAGAGTTCTTATGTTGATAATATATGCTCACTGAAGTCCTGAAGAGTTTCAACCTTAGAGGAACACTAAGAACTCTTGAGCTAGATAAGGACAATGTGTTGTATTCTGGCATATCTGACGTAGATATTCAAGGAGAGGTAATACAGTATCTCCTTGATCCCTTTATTCTAAAAGGGAAAGAAAAAGAACTATACTTCATACTAGCAATAAAAAAAGTTAAAATATGCAGAGTTGGGCTTGTCAGTTGTAAATGACTATTGAGGTTTTTGATGAGTTACATTAGAATTATGCAAAGCCACTTATGCCTTCATCATATTGAATTTATAGTTCTATCTTTTTGGACAACTGATTTAAAATTCATTTCCACTTTCAGAATGTGTTGGTGATTCTTTTGAGTTTAGAGGGTTTGCCATGTATACCAATAAAGATTGTTCTTTTATTTGTTCTGAATATTTGCATATTATGGTGATTTTCCTTTTTTAGTGTTCTGGAGATATTGATGGCATTTAATTTTAAAATCAATCATAAAGTTCTGTCTTTCTACCTTCTAAATGTCTGTTGAATCTGTCTACTGCTTTTTTACTTCTTGTTGCTAAGATATTTCAGGCCATCATTCTACCTAAACTGGATAGCTGCAGTTTCCTTTTAACTGTCTGTATTAGAGGAGGCCCTTTGGAGCCGTTTTCCATACTGCAGCAAGAGTCTTCTTTGTAGAATGTGAATCTTACCCTATTTTATTGAAATTCTCAGTGTCTCTTTATTGCCTTTAGTTAAAGCTCGGAGTATGGCATCCTTTCCTTATCCAACTGGTACTTATATATATCTCCAGTCCCTTCATTTGTCATCCTCTGCACTTTCCTTGCACCTTACATGTAGATATGCACACCTACACCCACTCTTTCCCCCTTAAACAGCTTCTCTTCTTCCTCTTCCTTCTTCTTTTGAAACTTGATGTTGTGTTCTGGGTGTTGAGGTAGGGCCTTCTATTTATCCGTTTAGAGCACTTAACACTGTGTTGCTATACTATCCTCTATCCTCTTGTATATCCCGTCTATCCCGTAAGATAGTGAGTCTTATTTTTTCCCTGTGTCTGTAGGGCCTGGTACAGTGCCTGGGCCATAGTAGGCACAGATCAATGATTATTGGTTGAACGAATATAGATTACTTATTTCTGATTCAAGTTAAGTCACTTAAAAAAAAACCAAGCATTTATTATCTCACAGTGTCTGTGGGCCAGGTATTTAGGAGTGGTTTAACTAGGTGGCCCTGGCTTAGGATTTCTCATGAGGTTGTACTCAGGATGTTGGCAGTAGCTGTCTAAAGGCTTGACTGGGACTAGAGGATCACTTTCCAGCATGGCTCATGTACATGGCTGTTGACAGAAGACCTCAATTTCTTACTAGCTGTCAGCAGAAACCTTTGGTTTCTACTCATGTGGACCCCTCCATAGGGTTGCTGGAGTGTTTTCACGATGTGGAAGTTGGCTTCCTTCACGGCGAGTAATCTGAGAGAGCAAGAAGGAAGTCATAATGTCTTTTATAATCTGGTCACACATAGTCACTTCCGCCATATTCTGTTCCTTAGAAACGTGTTGCTAAGTGTAACCCATAATTAAGAGGGGATTAATTAGACTCTACCTTTGAAAAGAGGAGCGTCATAAAATTTGTGGATATGTTTATAACCAACACAGAATGGGACAGTAATTTATTATTCTCCGTTGGACCCGACCAAAATAGGTTATTTTCTCTCTCTACAAAATACTTTTGTCCAGATGGAAATACATTCAGCCCTCCATATATACAGGTTCCACATACATGGATTCAACCAACTATGGATAGAAAATATTTGGGAAAAGATGTTGCAAAAAATAATAATAAACAATTTTATATTTGAAAATACATTATAACAAAAATTTACATAGGATTTACATTGTATTAGGTATTATAAGTAATCTAGAAATGATTTGCAGGTGTGTCCAATCTTTTAGCTTCCCTGGGCAACATTGGGAGAAGAAGAATAGTCTTGGGCCACATATGAAATATACCAGCACTAACGGTGGCTGATGAGCTAAAAAACAAAAAAAATCACAAAATATCTCATAATGTTTTAAGAAAGTTTACAAATTTGGGCCATATTCAAAGCTGTCCTGGGCCATATGCAGCCCATGAGCCATAGGTTGGACAAGCATGATTTAAAGTATACAGGAAAATATGCATAGGTTATATGTAATTACTGTGCCATTTTATATAAGGGACTTGAGCATGGCAGGATTTTGGTATTCATGGGGGTCCTGGAGCCAATTTCCTGTGGATACCAAGGGATGACTGTGATTAAATTTTTTTAAGAGTATGCTTTTATTAAAATATTACACATATTTTTGAGGCTATAGTCATTTTGCATATAAACATAATTATTTACTTGAGCTAGTTGGTACCTATTCATAATTTTACTGCAGTTTTTCACGTAGATTCTGAAAATAAGAAAGTCATGTCTTAGGTTCTATATTGCCTATAAAATGAATCTGACACAAAATGCACGGCTTTGAGGTTTGTCATAGGTCTTTAAGAAATGAAACACATCTATCTCTGAGTTATATTTATATACTTCATGAGATAAAATCATAAATTACCTTTTAAATTTGTAGCTTAAAACACTTCAAATTGTATAGAAATTAAAGTCCTTTTAGTCTGATATTCCTAACTTGCTCATTCAGGAAAAATTTACATGACAGGCATTTTACTAGGTGGTGAATATAAGTAAACAAAACAGACATATTCTGTCTACTTGGAGTTCATAATCTGGTAGACAGCTAGATGATAAATGTATAAATAGATATTTTCCAATAATGTTAAGCGCAGACCATGGAAGAAATGCAGATGAGGTGATAGAGGGTCATGGGAAGGCAGAGGTACTTCTACATTGCCAGAAAAGGCTTGTCAAGAGAGGTGACCTTGAAGCTGAAAATTGAAGGAGTTATCCCTGCCAGGAATTTGCAGGAAGAAGGGAAGACCCTGCAGTGTGAACAGTTGGTGTATGAGGAATTGAAAACATGCCTGGAGATGTCCGGGGGAGAGTGGAATGAAGTTTGAAAGGTAGAAAGGGATCAGATATCTAGAATTTTAAAGGGCCATGGTAAGGAGTATGGCTTTTATTAAACACACTGAAAGCCACTGAAGGGTTTTAAAGTTATATACTATAGTTTCTGTTACCTGTCCTCTAGCCCCCAAAGCACTTTGTCTGCAAAGGAGAGAAAATAGGAAAATAATAAGACCATTATAGTAGTCCAGGTGAAAAATAATGGCAGCTCGGATCTAAAGTGTTGGGAGAGAAAAGGATAGATGAGATCTAGTCTGTAGGTAGAACCAATGGGACTTAACATGAAGAGTGTGGGGGAGGAGGAAGGCAAGGAAAATACTCAGGTTTTGGCTTGAGCAGTTGGGTGGATGACGGTATTCTTAAATGAGACTGGAGGTCAGTGAAAAGGGAAGTCAAGAATTTATCTATTTTTAATTGAGATAGAGTCTCACTCTGTCACCCAGGCTGGAGTGCAGTGGCACCATCTCGGCTCACTGCAACCTCCACCTCCTGGGTGCAAGCTATTCTCCTGCCTCGGCCTCCTAAGTAGCTGGGATTACAGGCGCACGCCATGATGACCAGCTAATTTTTGTATTTTTAGTAGAGACAAGGTTTCACCGTGTTGACCAGGCTGGTCTCGAACTCCTGACCTCAAGTTATCCGCCTGCCTTGGTCTCCCAAAGTGCTGGGATTACAGGTGTGAGCCTTATTTTTGAACTTGTTACTTTTGTGACGTCTTCAGTGACCGAATGGAGATGTCAAGTGGCAATCAATTAAACAATCTTGAAGCTCAGAGAGTTAGGAGGAGATATACAGATGTTATTTAAAGTTGTAGAGTGAATAAGAGCTCTTTTAGGGAGAGAACAGCCCTAGAAACTCTACCTTTTAGAGTTTGCTTGCATGGGCCACATTTTGCTTGCTTTGTAAGACAAACCACAGCACAGAAAGAACACCTGCACAAACTGCAGCACAGAAGTTTGCTTTGTTTATATTAGTTTATATTAAAACATGTGCTTTCTTATTTATTTATTTTTTAAAATTTTTGGCAGTAATGGTATTGTAATAGATGAGAAAGTATTACATCTCTACCATGTCTACCATTTGTTGAATGAATGACTAACAGCCCTTCCAAGCTGTGTGACCTTGGAATTTTACCTCTCTGAGTCTCAGTTTTCTTCTTTTCTTTTATTAGATGGAGTCTTGCTCTGTTTCGCCCAGGCAGGAGAATCCCTTGAACCCAGGAGCGGGAGGTTGCAGTGAGCCAAGATCGCGCCATTGCACTCCAGCCTGGGCAACAAGAGCGAAACTCCGTCTCAAATAAATGAATGAATGAATGAATGAATGAATGACAGAAATTTATTTCTCACAGTTCTAGTTCAAGATCAAGGCACCAGCAGATTCAGTGTCTGGTGAGGGCCCACTTCCTGGTTCACAGACAAGGCCTTCTTGCTGTGTCCTCACATGTGGAAGAGGCAAAGGAGCTTTTATAAGGACACTAATCAGTTTATGAGAGTTCCACCCTCATGACCTAAACACCTTCCAAAGGCCCTACCTCCTAATACCATCATATTGGGAGGGTTGGGATTTTAACATGAATTTGGGGTGGGGGAATACAAACATTCAGACCATAGCGGGCAGGAGGGCAGGCGGGCAGGCAGATGGATGGACGGAGAGACAGACAGACAGACAGATAGGGAGCTAGGGAGATAGAGAAATAGAGATACACATCACATAAATATACATGTGTATAGCGTAGTGTCTTAAATATCTAAAACCAATTGTTTAATGTTCGTATATTTCAGATACTGTTTTTGTCTAGCTTTTCTCAGTCTTTCATAACTTGGCTACCTTCAAAGAAGGTTAATTTTTTAAATGATGAAACTCTAAGGTGAGGTTTGGTTTGAAATATTTTTGAAGTCTAATGAGTAGGAGAATGAATTAAAACAGTATTATAAGACTGGGCACAGTGGCTCACACCTGTAACCCCAGCACTTTGGGAGGATGAGGCAGGCGGATTACTTGAACCCAGGAGTTCGAGACCAGCCTGGGTTACATGGAGAAACCTGATCTCTACCAAAAATACAAAAATTAGCCAGGCATGGTGGTGCAGGCCTGTACTCGCAGCTACACAGGAGGCTGAAGTGGAAGGACTGCTTGAGCCTGGGAGGCAGAGGTTACAGTGAGCTGAGATTGCGCTACTGCATTCCAGCCTGTGCCATAGAGTGAGACGCAGCAAACTCCCTTTTTGTTTGTTTGACCCAAACTCCCTTCATATATTCTCTGCTATGGAAAATATTCTAAACTTTTTACATTTAGATTATATATTCCCTGAGGTTTTCCATTTATTTGAAATATGTGATAATGTGTTTGATGATATCAAGAGAAAACATTTATTCCACATGTATTAGATTGAACTGTAAAAATTACTGATACTCTTTTTTCTGACCTGACAAAAATGGCAATTTCATTTGATTCAACCTTAATAGAAAGAATTTTTTCTAAAAGTCCTTATATTCTTCTTGATTTGATTTTAGCACTTTGTGACTTTCATTCAACAACGTAATTTACTCTTTTCATTCTTAAATCCTAATAATACACATCTTGAGGGAGACTCTAAGGACTACAAGTGCTTGGTTAGAAGCAATTAGTTAGGCTTCTAATATTCTGGCACTAAGTCAAAGACTTTACATATGCTATCTCCAATCCTGACAATAAATCTGAAAGAGAGGAATTGGTATTAATGGCAGAGCTACAGTTTGAATCCTTTTTATGACCTAGTCTTATAAGTCACATAGTATCACTCTCAACATTTTACTTGTCCAAAGTGAGTCCCATTCAAAGGGTATGGAGAAAAAGGCTTTTCCTTTTAAAAGTAGGAATGTCAAAGAACTTGCTAACATTTAAAATCACCACAAAATGCTAGGGACTTTGGGATGTGCTTTTTGTCATGGTGAAAATTTTATTTTGCCCTTCTAAAAAGTTTCTTCTCTTTGATGACCATGTAAAAATGATTTACAGAAGATTAGTGGTCACTCTTGAGTTCTTCCTCTTTTAGAGTGTAACTTGAGACATGGTCTGTTAATTATGCACAATGGAAGCAATTAGTCTGAATGTTTTTAGTCTGGTCCAGAGATTTTAATCTTCTGCCAGTTTTTCATATTGGGTTTTAAAAAAACTATTTTATTGGATTTACAAAATATATAACTCATTTATAAATTGTTTTTATTGTTGATTCTGTGAAAGCACTAAATTCTACCTCTTGTTTTCTGTGATAATTATTTTGTATTTACTAAATTTACCTTTTGATTAATTCCAGGTGACAGTTTACAGATTTCTCATGGGAAGTCTGCAAATCTGGTTTCCCTAAAGAAAATTGCAGACCATGTATAGTGCAAAAACATATGTGACACAGTCTTTCAGTGTGTGTATGGAATATAATGCCAGATTTTCCTGAAAACTTGGAGATGGGAAAGAGCTTTGAGAGCAGCAGAGTGAGAAAACTTGAGTATGTGAAAAGGGCTGACAATTGTGATATAAGCCATGCCTTTGTATTTATGGCTAATCTGGAGAGTAGGATGGAGGTAACTGAATAACTGAGATAACTTGAATTGCAGTATTTCTTCATGCAGTATGTCATATTTGACAAGGGAAATATTGCATTCAGGACTTTATATTCACCCTCAGATATCAACCTGTCAGACTGCGTGCAGAAAAATCACAGGGAAATACCGAGATGGGTTATTGATTTAATGTTCCGTTGTGAATGGATTATAAAGCCAGGACTAAAACTGAAGAGTGTAGTAACCCAGACCACACTTTTGGATCTCATCTTCCCTGGAAAAATCTCAGATTATTTGCCCTAAATTTTTAGAGCTTGTTTCCTTGTTAGTTTATTGTTTTTCTTTAAACTATCTACAATTATTTAAATATGTCCCCCCCAATATGCAGGTGTTGAAATGTAATGGCCATTGTGATGGTGTCTTAGTCTGTTTTCTGTTGCTTAAAACAGAATACCTGAAACTGGGTAATTTGAAAAGAAAAGGAATTTATTTCTTATGCTTATAGAGACTGAAGAGTCCAAGATCAAGAAACTCCCTCTGGTGGGGGCCTGCTTGCTGGAGGGGACTCTACAGAGTCCTGAGGTGGTACGGGACATCACATGCTAACTCAGGTCTCTCTTTCTTGTCTCAGAAAGCCACCAGCTGATCCCCATGAGGACCTTAATCCATGAATGGATTAGTCCTTTCATGAGAGCAGATTCCTCATGAACCAGTCAAAGGCCCCACCTCTAATTACTGCCACATTGGAGCATTAAATTTCAACGTGAGTTTTGGAGAGGAGAAATTTTCAAACCATAGCAGATGGCATTAAGAGGTAGAGCCTTTAGGACGTGATTAGACCGTGAAGGCTGCTTTCTTATCAATGAGATTAAGACCCTTCTAAACGAGTCTTTATGCTTTAGGTTTCTTGCCCTTTCGCCTTCTACCATGTGAGGACACACGCTCCTCCCCTCCAGAGGTTGCAGCAGCAAGGCACCATCTTGGAAGGAGAGAGCAGCCCTCACCAGACAACTGAACCAGCCAGTGCCTTGATCTTAGATTTCTCAGCCTACAGATCGATGAGGAAATACATTTCTATTATTTGTAAACTACCCAGTTTCATGTATTCTGTTATCACAGCACAAATAAACACAGAAACTATCATGCTGTTTTCAAAAGTTTTTGTTTTTTAGATTATTACAAAGTAAAATTGACCTTTTTGTGGTATACAGCTTTATGGATTTTGATACATGTGCAGGTAAGTGTAACTGCTACCACAATGAGGATACAGGACAGTTTTATCACCAAAAAACTTCCTTGCTCTGTTCCTTTATAGTCACAGTCTCTCTCACCTCTAACCCCTGGCAACCACCAATCTGTCTTCATCAAAATAGTTTTTTTCAAGAACACCATATAAATGGAATTACATTTGTAATCTTTTGAGACTGGTTTATTTGACTCAGCATAATGCCTTTGAGAATCATCCAAGTTTTTATATATAACAATAATTCATTCACACTCTGGATGCAGTGGCTCATGCCTGTAATCTCAGCACTTTTGGAGGATCGCTTGAGGCCAGGAGTTTGAGACCAGCCTGGGCATCATAATGAGACCCTATCTTTATGAAAAAAATTTAAAAATTAGCTGGTTGTGGTGTTGTGTCTGTAATCCCAGCTACTCGGGAGGCTAAGGCAGGAGGATCACTTGAGTCCAGGAGTTCGAGGCTGCAACGAGCTATGATTGTACCACTCTACTCCAGCCTGGGAGATTGAGCAAGATCCTGACTCAAAAAAAAAAAAAAATTACTGTACTTTTGTTGAGTTGTATAGGTGCACCATAGTTTGTGTGTCTATTCACTTGCTGAAGGACATTTGGGTTGTTTCCATTCTTTGGCCATAATGAATAGAGGTACTATAAACTTTTGTGTGTAAGTTTTGTGTGAACGTAAGTTTTCATTTCTTTTTCTTTCTTTCTTTTTTATTTTTTGAAACAGGTCTTGGCTTTGTCACCCAGGCTAGAGTACAGTGGCACAGTCACATTGCATGTAGCCTCTACCTCCTGGGCTCAAGCAGTCCTCCTGTCTCAGCTTCTTGAGTAGCTAGGACTACAAGCATGCCACCACACCTGGCTAATTTTTTGTTTTTAATTTTTGATTTTTTTTTGTGGAGATGGGATCTCTCTATGTTGCCCAGACTGGTCTTGAACTCCAGGCCTTAAGTGATGCTCACGCCTCAGCTTTTCAAAGTGTTGGGATTATAGGTGTGACCCACCACACTTGGCCCAGTTTTTATTTCTTTAGTGCCAGGGTCAGCAAACTTTTTCTGTAGAGGGCTGGATGAAGTATTTTATGCTTTAGGGTCTCTGTTGTGGGTACTCTGCTGTTGTAGTGTGAAAGCAGTCGTAGACAATACGTAAGTAAATGAATGTGGATGTGTTCCAATAAAACTTTATTTACAAAAACATGTGGGCTAGATTTTAGTACATGGCTGCAATTTGCTAACCCCTGTTTTATGATAAATACTTAGGAATGGGATTGCAATTTATCATGAGTACATAATAAATAAATGTTTAATTTGATAAGAAAATGCCAAACGTTTAGTTTATTGACTTAAAATACACTTAGTTTAATAACATTTGAATCGTGGGATGTTTTTGAACTCAGATGTTATAGTTCACGCAGCAAGCTCACCTAATTTATGACAGGCTTTGGTCTTGTCTTACACTGAGGGTCTATTTTGCCTTTTAATTTTATTCATATTCTTGTGTGGTCTTTTGGCTTGGATATATTTTTTCTTCGCAGATAAAAGGCATACTCATTTTTAAAGTAATTTTTATTTGAATTAGTTAAGATACAGTCAAACATTTCAAGGAGGTTGCCTTTTTAAAAAAGTACGTATTAGGAGCAAAGAATTAAAGATGGAGTTGCTAAGTTTGTAAATCAATTAGACAGTTGATCGTATCCTAGAAATTGGGTATAGCTGGATATACTCTACTCATCACACCATGATGTCTCTTTAGAAGACTTTGTTTCAATGCCAAACCCAGACCTTTTCAGTATGGAAGCTAAACCCAGAGTGTTTATCCATAAGGGAAGCTCACCTGTGAGATCATATCTTTGTTTTGTGTTAGTTTTTGATGACAACTTAGGTGTTAAATCTTAGGTTAGTAGCCAAGTATCCTTGGAATTCTTCTTAGGAACAGCATCCTACAGATGGAAGGTTGTTTGTCTTTTTTTCTGAGGGATGCAGAATTCACTTTCCATTTTGTTGTGATTCCCTTTGCCACAAAAAGCTGGGATTTGGGGTTAAAAGACAGGTAAATAATCTTGGATATACCAATAGCTAATGAAGTTGGAGATGATGAATAAAGCAAAGGAGGTCTGTTTTTCTGGTTATGATTTACTATTACTTTTTCTCTTCTGAAAAAGCAGTGAAGCCCCAGGACCATAACAACATCAGGGAGGTGGGAAGACCGTTTTGTGCTAATAGTAGTCCTACTCGTCTTCATGCAATGGTTGAAAGACTATATCCGTGGGTGGGAAGTGCTACTGTTGATATGATATGCTTTTTTAAAAGAGGTAACTATTTGGGGACAAAACAAAAAAAAATCTCTTTTCTACTTTCCGTGGGCTTGGGCACTGGCACTTGAATCACTGGTGTGGCAATTGAACATGATCTCCTTTGACAATCAAATAAAAGTCATAGGTCATCTTTCTAGAATATATGTATGTTTACAAATTTAATATGAAGTTTCGGGGCTTCATTTACCCCCAGGCCAGCATTGTCCAATATGACTTTCTGTGACAATTAAAATGTTTTATATTGGCTCTGTCTAATACAGTAGTCACTAGACACATAATAGCTGTTGAGCACTTCAAATGTGTCTGATGCAACTGAGGAACTAGATTTTTTACTTCATATATTTAAATTAATTTGTATTTAAGATTAAATAGCCACATGTAGGTAGTGGCAGCCAGCTTAGGCTCTTTCGTATGCCATAGGTTATAATCCCTATAAAAGAGGTTTTGTGAATGTCCGTGTTAGGAATTTAATTTGTTCATTTCACTTTTGATTTTTGCAGTCAAGCAGTAGTTAATTGTATCTTGCTTTTCAGTTAAATTTTAATAGTTGTTGTTATCTCTAAATATATAACTTCTTTGTAATTCAGTAAGATTTAAAGGCGTTTTTCAATATTTGATCCTGTTTCTTTCATAATGAAATATCCAGAATAGGTTTGTCCTGGGCTTTTAAGCTTGTTCAGAAAATGTGAGGTAAACACCTATTGAGTTCTGTGTTGTGGGCTCTCCAGCGTCACTTTGTCCTGCATTAGGAACACTCTGGTTGTTTAGAGCCACCTTTGCCCAAGTATTTAAAAAGTGCATTTCCCCTTTGGGAGACCGAGGCGGGCAGATCACCTGAGGTCAGGGGGAGTTCAAGACCAGCCTGGCCAACATAGTGAAACTCTGTCTCTACTAAATGTAAAAATTAGCCAGGCATGGTGGCATACACCTGTAATCCCAGCTACTCGGGAGGCTGAGGCAGGAGAATCACTTGAACCTGGGAGGTGGAGATTGCAGTAAGCCAAGATCAGGCCATTGCACTCCAGCCTGGGTGACAAGAGTGAAACTGTGTCTCAAAAAATAAAATAAAATAAAAAAAAGTGCATTTTCCATACTCATAGGTTATTTAACAACAAGCTGAAAAGTTTATAGGTGACCTCCATACCACCTGATTTTATATTTCTGTGGCAGTGGTTCTCAACCCCGGATGCACATTAGAATCAGTTGGGAAACCCATAAAAACACTGCCCAGGCTCTAGCCCCAGAGACTTGATTTGAACAGAGTGGCTTCCAGGCATCAGAGCATTTTTTAAAGCTTCTTAGTTGATTCCAGTATCCAACCAAGGTTGAAAAGCCCTCATGTATGAGATAGTTAGTGGACCTGGTATTGAGGAAAATATTCTGAATTAGAGATTAATTCATAACCTGTTTCCCCCTCTTTCTAGCTGGAGCCCAGATTTCAAGTTTTGAGTAAAATACCTTCAAGCGAATGGGCCCTATTGTGCTCACACATTCAGAACCTGTTACCCAAGGAATTCCCTAAAGGTCAGTCTCTGGGAAGAAAAATTGTGGGTTTTTGTTTTTAATCTTTACTACCACTGGATTTATTGATAAACAAAGACTGTTAATTATGTGTAGACAGGACTTTTTATATTGACTTGATTTATAGAGCTATCGTTATAAATTTGATTACTGTACTATCATATTTAGGAAATAGAAAATGTATCTTGAGAACTGTTTCTAATAGCCTATTTAAAGGAGGATATATGCTACATGTACACCTATATGGTTATACATATTTAACGTATTTTAAAAGATATTCAAGAAATTAGTGATGACAGTTACTAGGGAGGGGAACTGGAGCCCTGTAGTGGGATATTTACTTTTACTGTGTATTCTTTTCAGTATGGTCTTTTAAACCCCATGCATATATTAAATTTCAAAAAAAATTCTTAATGGCTAAAAATGCTTTTTTAGTTTTATAAATATGCTTAAAGTTTTTTCTACTTGTAAAAGTAGAAAACAACCTCACATTCCTTGAAATTGAGGGTCTCTGCTTGTTACGTGGTATACTATTTCTTGTGTTGGATGCGTTATTTAGGGGCATACATCAGATTTTCCTCTCTTGAACTCACGTGCTGGGATTTTTTTGCTTTACATTTTCTTTCACCTTTTATTTTTTATTTTACTTTATTTTTTGAGACGTAGTCTCGCTCTGTTGCCAGGCTGGAGTGCAGTGGCGCAATCTCGGCTCACTGCAACCTCTGCCTCCCAGGTTCAAGTGATTCTCCTGCCTCAGCCTCCTGAGTAGCTGAGATTACAGGCACCCACCACCATGCCCAGCTAATTTTTGTATTTTTAGTAGAGACGGGGTTTCACCATGTTGGCCAGGATGGTCTCCATCTCTTGACCTTGTGATCCGCCTGCCTCGGCCTCCCAAAGTGCTGGGATTACAGGCGTGAGCCACTGCACCCGACCTCTTTCACCCTTTTATTTCACCATGTTCCAATTTGTCTCTTTTTATCTTTTGCACTAATTCGTAGTCCTTCAATTTATTTCCAGCATAATTAATGGCACTACCATTGTTCGTATCACCCAACCTGGAATTCTGAGTCCTCTTGATCTCTTTTTCCTTTGATCCTGAAAGATAACTACTCCCTAGATTGCTAATCCTGTGTCAGTGGCATTACTTGTAATCTCTCATACCACTGTGCCCCACCCTTACCTCCACTGGCACTGCCTTTATCGCTGAAAGCATCATTAAGATACATCTATCCCACATATCACACTATATTTAGAAATATTTTCTCTACATATATAGCCCTCCTACTTAACAGTTTATTGTTAGTCTAACATGTAAGGCCTTTTAGGCTCTTCCTGTGACTGGCTTTTCTCTGCAAGCCTCGTCTCCAGTTTTTCTCCGTATTCACCCTTTGTTCCAACTATGCAGAGCTACTTGGCCAACCCAGCAGCATATCTTGTGCTTTCTTGTCGGTGTACACAGTTGATTTGCTAGAAATAAGTTCTAGTCCATTGTCAGCTGAATGAACTTGTCTTCAATTTCTAAGGCTTAGTTCAGATGTCACTTTCTCTATTGATAGTTAACTGCCTTTTCCCTGTGTTCTCCATAGCACTTTGTTTATTTTTTATTATTCATTATAATACTAATCACATTGCTTCTGTTATGTTTTTTCACTTAACCATGAGCCCCTAGAGGGTGGAGTGTGATTGATTTATCTTTCCATCACTAGTTTCTAGCAGAGTACTTGCATGTAAAAAGTGTTATTAAATGAATAAGAAAGTAAATGTTAACATATACAGTTTTTGAACTCTTGCTTTATAACCATGTGAGGTCACTAATCCAGTGTTTTTAAAGTTTAGTAAAAGCTAACCTAAGTTTTACATTTCTGAAGAAAGAGTTTAATAAGTTACTTATTAGTAACTTATTAATCAATTATGAGAAAAATGTTCACCTATTTGAAAAAGCTGACTTTTTTTTTTTTTTTTTTTTTTGAGATAGAGTCTCACTCTGTTGCCCAGCCTGGAGTGTCGTGGTGCAAATTTTGGCTCACTGCAATCTCCTCCCCCCAGGTTCAAGTGATTCTTATATACTTCAGCCTCCTGAATAACTGGAATTACAGGCATGTGCCACTACAACTGGCTAATTTTTTTTTTTTTCAGACTGAGTCTCGCTTTGTCACCCAGGCCGGAGTGCGGTGACGCAGTCTCGGCTCACTGCATCCTCTGCCTCCTGGGTTCAAGCAATTCTCCTGTCAGCCTCCTGAGTAGCTGGGAATACAGGCATGTGCCGCATTCCCGGCTAATTTTTGTATTTTTAGTAGAGACAGGGTTTCACTATGTTGGCCAAGCTGCTCTCAAACTCCTGACCTCAGGTGATCTGCCTGCCTCAACCTCCCAGAGTGCTGAGACTACAGGCATGAGCCACCGCACCCAGCCTAATTTTTAGTAGAGATGGGGTTTCACCATGTTGGCCAGGATGGTCTCAAACTCCTGACCTCAAGTGATCTGCCCACCTTAGCCTCCCCAAATGCTGAGATTACAGGCGTGAGCCCCTGCACCTGGCCAAGAGCTGACTTTTTAAAAAGTACTCTTAGATGATTCAGAATACTTTTCATGCAAATCACTTATACATAAGTACATGACAATTTGACTGTTATTTAAGGTAGAAAACAGAGTAAGCTTTTATCAACATAACCAGAGTTTATGTTCTCAAAAGTAATAATGCTGTATTTATTTAACATATATTGTTTTGATACTTTGCTTATCTCTCTTCATTGCATATCTATTTGAATATGGACATTTATTTGCCTTTTGTTATTCCTTAGTTTGAATATAAGGATCATGGTAGAAATTTACTATAGTTTCCAAGTTTATATTCCTTATGGAGTCTTTAATGTACATTTAAAGTTGATTCTGTGCTAAATTACTTTTTTTTTTTTTTTTGAGACGGAGTCTTGCTGTGTCTCCCAGGCTGGAGTGCAGTGGTGCAGCCTCGGCTCATTGCAACCTCTGCCTCCCGGGTTCAAGAAATTCTCTGCCTCAGCGTCCTGAGTAGCTAGGATTACAGGCGCTCGCCACCACACCTGGCTAATTTTTTTTTTTTGTATTACTAGTAGAGACGGGGTTTCACCATCTTGGCCAGGCTGGTCTTGAACTCCTGACCTTGTGATCTACCTGCCTCAGCCTCCCAAAGTGCTGGGATTACAGGCGTGAGCCACCGTGCCCAGCCTATTTTTTAAACAATAGTTGTAAGTCTGTAGATGTTGGTGGTCTAGAATTTCTCAGATTTTCAAATAGGAAAATCTAAATATTGAAATAAAAAATGTAGAGATTGAGAAATATAAGTTCTCTAGGTGTACCTACTCTAAATTTATCAACAGTAGGTGAGGAAAAGGATTCCATTCAAAATGGCTGAGTATTTGTATTCTATTCTTCTGCCTAATGCTAACTGAACATAACAAAAAGAGTAAAGAATAGGGAAGAAATCTTTTAACTTAAGTGAAATGAGGAGAAAACAGTAATCTCAAGCCTCAGATTATGAGAAGAGCTGCCAAACGTTGTGAACGTTGAAGCAAATTGGGAAATATGCAAATATCTACAGATTTTAAACACGGCACAGAGCTCTCCCATGGTAGGTAGCAAGGGGACTACAAAGTCTCAGGCAGGGCGAAGCTGCAGGGAAAGACACAGATGTACCTTTTTTTTTGCAAAAAAAGAGTGGCAAGAGGCAGCAGAATAAAGGAGGTAGTGTATAGAGCCATCTCCTTGGTCTCAGTTGATGGAAAGCAGCTGAAGAGAAGTAAACACTGAATCACAATGCAGACATTTGAGAGCTTAACCCTCTCCTCTTCTCTGATTCTGCTCCCCAACTCTACTGGTTTCATTACAGTTCTTCAGCCATGTGAAGCACAATCTTACTTCAAGCTATCTGGTTTTACTTGTTCCTTAGCCTGGAATTTTATTCCCCTAGAAATTCTTAGGGATTGCTCCCTCATTGATTCAGGTTTCTGTTCTGCTGTAAACTTCTCAGAGAAACATTCCTTGACCATGCATACTGAAACAGCAACCCTGGGAACGTTCTATTTCCAAAGCTTACTGAATTTTTTTCATAACCATCAGACATAATTGATTTCTTTGTTTATTTTTTTCACTGTCTCATGAGAATGTAAACTCCAAAAGGACACAGACTTTAGCAGGCTTCTGTTCTTCCTCTACATTCTTAGCATCTAAAACATTGCTGGACACATAGTGGTTGCTTAATAAATATTTGTTGAATAAATTATTCAGCAAACAATAGGCAACACAGAGTTCCTGTGCCCAGTATAAACTGGGAGATCTATATGAGAGGGTTAAGAGACATTATCAGCCAATAGCAGTAAGTGGTCTTTATTTTGAACCTGATTCATATAAAATATCTATAAAAATCAACCATGACATTTATGAGATTTTGAACATTGGATATTTGATATTAACAAAATGATGGTTACTTTCAAAAAAGTATTTTAAAACCTTTAAAATACTTTAAAAAGTATTTAGCCCTAATACTTTTTTTTAGAGTCCTTTTTTTTGGAGGTTCTTATACACATGCATACACACACATGCACACTTTATAAGAGATTATATAATGCCTGAATTGTGATTCAGAATAAGTTTAAATTTCTGACAGTTAAAGAATAACTTAAAAAAATATATATATGTAATGGAGGATGTTGATTGTGACACTATATTTAGATCCCATGGATACATTCCAAAGCATGATATATTATTTTATTTAAAACTGTCAATGCTTATAATGCCATCCTTTGTAACTCTTTAAACTCAGGTTGAAAAGTATTAGATATCAACCTAAAAATAGTAAAGATTCTGACTTATGTTAGGGATTGCATGCATGCAAAAAAAAAAAAAAAAAAATTGAAGGCCATTTTTCTAAATTACCTTTAGACAATTTCTGTTTCCAGGGTTTTTTCTCTGCTGTACCTTCCAGGAAGGATTAGTTCTACTATTATTGATGTGAGCTGAAGGTCTGTCCCAATTTGACTTTTTAATGCCTGGAGAGACATCAATGTAGTGCTCAAAGATTATGCAGTTGCCACTTAAGATACTCTAGAGCCATCATAGACTTTAGAGATGTAGTTATGCTTCCCTAAAAACAAAAAGTAGAGTTTCCATAAGCAAAATGTCCGTTGAGTTCTCCTGTTTTCTGCTTTTTCATTCTGTCATCTAATGCAGGTTCCCTAATCACTGAAAGGAGGTGAACAGTTTTTCTTTCCCATTATATAATTTTATATTTTTGTAGTTAAAACATAATAAATACTTTCAAATTATTATTTAGGCGTTCTCTTATATTTATCATGGTGTTCTGCAGAATCTGTAGATTCTTGTGGATTAGGTGGTTTATGCTCCTAGTTTGAAATAAATTTCAATTAAATAATGTATTCTTAAAATGGCATTCTGTTGTGTGTAGTTTTTAGTTGTAAACTCATATTTTTAATGCATTAAAATTAATTTGTAAATAAATATTTTATGGTGTACACCTGAAAGATAATAAGGGGTTTTTTTTTTTGGTTGAAAATAAAAAGTGCTTATATATGTGTAGCACTATGAATCAGTCAGGATTTAGTTGCAGATAATAGAATTTGTTCTAGCAGTTTACACAGGAAAATACTTATTACATGGCATTAGTTGCTTACAAAATCATGGAAGAGAGGAAAGGGCAGATGAAACAGATTTTGGGCTCATGGTTAAACTTTAGAAACATATCCCAGTGGTATACCTCAACACTGGTTTCTAAGGGAGCTGCGGCTGTCTGTGTGGATCAGGAGACTATTGAAGGGTGGCAAACTATGGCCTTCGGGCAAAGTCTGGCCTATCACCTGCTTGTCTATGTCTTACAAACTAAGAATGGTTGTTATATTTTTAAATATTTGAAAAAATCAAAAGAAAAATAATGTTTTGTGGCACTTAAAATTAATAAATTCACAATAGGCACAGTGGTGGGCACCTGTAGTGTAGTCTCAGCTACTTGGGAGCCCAAAGTGGGGGGAGGATTGCTTTAGGCCAGGCATTTGAGACCATCTTGGACAATATAACAAAATACTTTCTCAAATTAAAAATGAAAAAAATGTGAAACTCAAATGTCAGTGTTTATTTGAACACAGCAATACATGCTCACTTACCTATTATATATGGCTGCTTTCACACTACAGTGGCAGTGTTAAGTAGTTGTAACAGAAACCGCCTGGCAAAATATTTGCT
Organism: Nomascus leucogenys; assembly: GCF_006542625.1. NCBI lineage: Eukaryota > Metazoa > Chordata > Mammalia > Primates > Hylobatidae > Nomascus > Nomascus leucogenys. The sequence continues at coordinate 67,737,561 of NC_044389.1, read as the reverse complement.
ATCTGACCCTTAACTGAGAAAGTTCTCAACCTCGGCTCTAGAACACACAGTTCAGTGCCACTGCAGAAAGCTGCCTCTACTGCTGCTTTGCTCCAGTCGTACTGTAACTATTATGACCGGGCAAATAGATGTGACATGCACTGCCTCCCAGCAGCCAGCCGGATAATTACTGGGTACTAGGATCTCTGTCCAACACTGCAGCTAAAAAATGTATGTGTATCATTGACAGTGTGGTCTCTGCTTCATTTCTCCTTTTCAAAGGTTGGGCAAGGCCACGTGTGGTGGCTCATGCCTGTAATCCCAGCACTTTGGGAGGCCAAGGCAGGTGGATATCTTGAGCTCAGGAGTTCAAGACCAGCCTGGGCAACATAGTGAAACTCTGTCTCCACAAAAAATACAAAAATTAGCTGGGCATGGTGATGTGTACCTGTAGTACCAGCTACTCAGGAGGCTGAGGCAGGAGGATTGCCTTAGTCTGGAAGATAGAGGATGAAGTGAGCCATGGTCGTGCCACTGTACTCCAGCCTAAGTTACAGTGAGACACTATTTAAAAAAAAAAAAAAGCTGGGTCAAGTAAGTTTGATTGGCTGAACCTAAATTGCAACAAGAACCTATTTGCATAGGAGTCTGTAGAAACCTTGCTTATTTTATTTTATAGCCTCTGTAATACATGAAAGCCCATTACAGGAGCAAGGTATGATGGATCTTGAGCTGCAATTCCCACCATATTTATCATATACTGGCTGTAAGAATTTGGAACATACTCTTTGTTTATTGAAATGATTAATTTTTTTTCTTAATTCCAATTCAAAGTCATTGGTTGGTTTTGCAGTAACCAATTCTAATCATTTAATAACTAAACATTGATTGCCTTCCATGTGGTAGTCGTATCACATGTATTCTGACTCTCTTTTCTTACAACATCATAAAGCCAGTATCATACTCATCTCCATTTACTATTAAGGAAAATGTAGCTCAGGGTAGTTTGATTTACTTTTCCTGAGGGCACATAGATAGTGAATGGAGGAACAGAATTTGAAATTCATATCTGCCTGACGCTGGAACTTTTTTACTGCCGCCTGTTCTTGTTAGTCTATTGCTTGTCCCTGTAATGCAGCATTTTTGTGAATCAAACCAGAATTTTTTAAATCACATATTGAGACTATTTAAACATTGTTTCTTAGTTTCGTTGCCTTTACAGAAATTTCAACCTGTCTTTATTTCTTCTTCTGTAAAAGGGAACTAATCAATTTTGTCTTTTATTTTTGCATAATGATTAGTAGTTTAATGCAAAAGGTCTCTGTGGATGTGTAATATCATGCACAAAATATATTGCTCAGACAAAAGACTGCACACATTTTAGTATTGATAATATTGTGCATTTATGTTTTATGAGCAATACATATAGAAGCTTCAAGCACAATATTCACTGGAAGGAATAAAAATTTGCTGTTAGCACCCCCTGACAAGAAATAGAGACAGTGCTTTTAAAGTAGTAGAATATGATAAATCAGGCCAATCAGATAAGGATTCAGGGATACACTTTCTGTGAGAATATTTTGGTGAAAAAATATTTTTACTTTAGATCGTTAGTCACAATATCTGAACTTTTTGAAGTAGTCTAAGTATTTTCAAGGCAAGGCATTTGGGGAAAAAATAAAAGCATAAAATCAGTGTTTACAGGAAAAGAGAAATAAAGTAGAGAAGAAAAGAAGATAAAAAATATAAGCTTCTGAAACACTAATGTGGCCTAAGCACAGTGCTGATATACTGACAAGCTTTATAACAACCAGCTAGCCAAGAAAAAAAAAAAGCCCCAATTTTTAGTGTTTGTTGATTGCTGTGGTGCAAATATTCTTACCTTGGCTGGTCCCAAGCTATTTGTAGTTTGACAGCTGGATGTCCAAAATTTCTGAAAATTTAGCCATCAGCTGTCATGAGCTGGTACAAGCTGGATCTAACACGCCACTATTTAGTTTAGCTTCATTCAGCAAAAAGTAAGAACAGTAGACGAAGGCAGAAATATTTTGCATTTACATTTTAGTGGATATGCAAGAAAAAAACTTTATGGAACCTGAGTATCTTTTTTAAATCAAAAGTCATCATTTTGGAAAATAATATGAAAGTATATTATTTTATTCACAGAAGAATAAGGTTAATAGTTAAGTACTCTTGATATTGGAGTTTTTTTCTAAGGTTATTATCTCATTTTCTCATTAATAAAAGAATTGCTCAGAACTCATTAAATGACATAATACATTGCTGTGTTTAATTGCTAATAGTCACAGGCATGGTTTACTATAATCTGGAACTTCTAGGCTTAAACAGTCCTCTCGCCTTGGCCTTCCAAAGTGCTGGGATTACAGGCACGAGCCACCATGACTACCTCAACAATAGTTTTTTATTCGTATTTGCCTTTGACAAATTCTGCCAAGAAATGATTTCCTTAATATTCTGAATATTATTCTGTATTTAATATTGAGGCATGTGTTAGGATTGTGGCAGATTTGAATTAAAGATAGCTGGAAATCCTCAAAGGAAAAGAAAATGTAGTTACATGTATGTAACATTTCCCCTATGTGTCAGATGTATCTAGAGATGCTAAGAATTCTTTGCCAAGATACTGCTCATGAGTCATATTTCTTGTCACCAATCTGGTTACACCCTTGGTGGAAGATACACAAAGTAAACATGGGTTTTGTGGTTTTTTTTTTTTATTCTTGGGGACAAAAATACTTGATCATTTTGTCCAAATGTTTTAAGGAAGAACAAATACTACTATCTTTGGTAGGAACAACCAGAAAATAAAATTGCCATTGCTTTCATAAGTAAAGGTATTTCATAAAGACAAAGAGCTACCATTTAATAAAAGAGTACTGGATTTGGACTTATATGCCTTGAATTCAAATTTTAGCTAATGCTAGTTGTTGGATCTTTTTGGCAAGCTGCTTAAAGTCTGAGCTTCCGTATTTTAAATGTATAAAGTAGGCATACCATTTTGTGGTAGGAAGTAAATGAATAAATTTTTGTGAAAATACCTAGCATTGTACTTGGCTGTGGATCTTAAGGCTATATTTCCTGGACAAAAACTGACATAGAGGCAGGAAATGAGAGTTGCTTAGAGATTAACTCCAGCCTGAGCTGCTAATTACTGACGATGTCCCCTTAGACTTAAAATGATTCAAGGAAAGAATGACTGGTGTTTTACACTTGGAAATACTCATTACAAGCCAATGGGCAGAAACCAACCTGCAAAAATCTGATTGGGTGGAATGGTCTTAGGCTAGGCCAGTGAAATTCATTTGTTTTCTTCTGTAATTGACAATCTTTTAAAAATGTGCTTCTTTTTCCTAACACTCTTCTTCCCCACAGCCCCACCTCCCTGAAGCTAGATTAGGTTTCCCTGATGTACTTTTCCCTAGTCTTCCTGTGTGTATAACATGCATAGCCTTTATCATTCTTCATCATCTTTGCTACCACCCAGCTTCTAAACTCCGCAAGGTCAGATATCATGTCTATCTTAAATGAATTGTCATTTCCTGGCACATGGTGTAAATGCCACATGTTCCAGGTTGTTGATACGTACCACTGTATGCCAAGCACCTACTCAGCATAATGCTTAACATTTTATAAATTATTCATGATTCAGAATATTATGTTGTAAAAGTGATCATTCTATACCATACTTTTCATCATATATTCATAGAAAGACTGAGAGATTATGCCAAAGTTGTGATGACTCCAAAATACTAACAGGAAATTGCTCTATTTTTATTAGAGGCAAATCTAGGGTATTGAACACTACCAGAACAGTGTTGGTATTCCCAGCATGACTTTTTTGTTGTTGGAGACCATGGGTAGGTTTGTTTGAAGACTGGAAGAAACTCAGATTTATTTTGCTATTAAAAGTTGTGCAATTTATTTAATATCTAATACCTATTGAAAAACCAGTTCCCTCCCTCCCTCCCTCCCTTCCTCCCTTCCTTCCCTCTCTAAATATTCCTACAAATACATGTATTTTTCTTGTTACTTGCTAAGCAGATGAAATTTATTTTAAGGAATTTTTTTTGTGTCAGAGGATTAAAAGGAACAAAATGGCTGTGTTGATGATAAACAGCTAAGAATCACTTTAAAAAAAAATACATGTATCTGATTTAAACATGGTTCAGTTGTGCTCACATTTCGCAGCACAGAGAAGATTAGCATGGCTCCTGCACAAGGATGACATGCAAATTCGTGAAGCATTCCATTAAAGAAAAAAAAAAGAAGAAATAAACAAATAAATGTGGTTCAGTTGAGACTAACTTAAGAAATGAATTGGTTGGTATATAAGTAATTTCAGTTGTTAATGTAAATATATTTTTATATAAAACTGATTTTTAGGGTTGAACTAAATTCAGAAGTATTGCAAAGTAATTATTAAAGACCTATAAATTTAATGAAGGACAGACACAACCATTCTAAAGTAGTTAATGTTGTCTTTTGTTAATGTGTGTCCTTGTAAAATGTTTGCTTTCTGTCCATGTATTTTTAATTTCCAAAAGTTACCTTGTAATGTATTTCATCTTGTTTTTTAATTTTTTTTTGCCCATCACTATGTTTCTAAGATGTGTCCAATTAAATGGATCTGAAATACATACTTTTAAATAACTATATGTAGTTATGTATCAACTTTGGTTTGCCTGTTCTTTTGCTCAGTGATGGACCTCTTAAGTAGCTTCCAAAAAATTGCTGCCAAGGAGAGAATTTCTTCCGAGTGTAGATGTAGAAGAGGAACGCAAGATTCCAAGTGATGCAAAATTGCCCTTTAGATCCAGTTCATTTTCTCACTAGTCGTGTATGTAGTTTCTGTCCACATGTCTAAGGTCACAGCATTTTCCAGCTTTCTGATTGTTGCTAATCTATTAGGTGCAAAGTGGCCTAAAGTCACTGATTTTATTACCATGGTTTGGTAGAAGATTATTTTCAAAGTCTAAAAATTATGTAATTTAATTTTCAAGTTTCATGATCATTGTTACCTGTTATGTTTCCTAAGTCCATTTAAATTATATTTAACACTCTTAACTAGTAACCATTATGATCCTTGAGATATCTGTATTGTTAATTCTTGATCAATTTCTTTAATTATAATTAAATGTAATTTCTTTAGGGTCTCTTTTTTCCCATGTTATTTAAGTGTTAGATTTTGCTTTTCAGGAGACATCTGGATTTGAAATTAAATGAGTTATTCTCTTCTCTGAAGTATGAGAGTACAAGTGTATATATACTCGAAGTGTATATTAAATGGTATGAACATTTTTAAATCAGCCAAAAATTAAAAGCAAGTGAATATTTTTTTAAAAAACCTAGATCAATAATAAGTTTCATGTTAGAAATAGGTTGCTTTAAAAAATAAGTCCAAATATTTTAAGTAATCAACATTGGCATAGCTCTCAATATTTTTGAATGACTTAGTGTATGTTCTACTAGGAACATAAATATATGCATAAACCAAAATCAACTAAATGTCTTGGAGTGACTCAGTTTTGACCATAGAATGACTTTGTTTTGTGTAATTTCACAAAGAAAGAAAAACTAAAAAGTAATCTACAGCTTTTTGAGTCCCCTTTGCATTCTTTGTTCCCTACCTGAAAAATATTCTCAATTCAAATTGTAATTTTTAGCATTTAATTTTGAGACATCACAAACATATATATATATATATTTTATTTTGATCATTAATACAACGTTATATCTGCTTTTTAGGGGTAGTTAGGTCTTTATATGGAAACATTTATTTCATGTAGTTTGTATTTTCTGTTTAAGCCACTGAATTCAAAAGCCTAGATATTGGAAATACAGTAAGTAGATGAGAAACTTAATTTTAACCTCCAAATGCTAAACCTCCTAGCAAATATTTCAACTAGAAGATTTCAGTTGTATAGTCTTTCCCTTTTCCCCAGCTCTAGTTGAGGTGTTAATTGTAAAATGTAAAAGGAGACAAGTAGAATGAAAATAACAGCTAGGTATGCTTAATCCTTCAGTAATGATATAAAAGGCATTACTCTTTTAGATTGCTCTTCAGAATAATGTGAGTTAGGTCTTATTATGGAATGTTATAAAAATAAATAAGCCTAGGAAATAGTTCCTCACTGCCAGAGGGGTTCTGTGCCAGTTTATTCAAGGTAGTATTTTATGTTTTATGACATTGCTTTCCTTCTAAGAAGATGATGAGACTTACCAAGAAAAATATGGTAAACTGATTTACACTTGGAGAATTAATTCACTTCAGTTACTTATTTCCCCAGAAATTAGAGAAGCCACATATTTCAAATATTGTCATGGTTTCACATAGATTTACATAATATATTAAATAGCTAACTGATAAGAATAACACTTCTCTTCTGATTCTTCCCTAAAGGCATTTTTTAAAATAGGCTACATGTGATCAACAGAGAAATGATGTAATTAGGACATGTCTAATGGTAGTAATCATTCTTATATTTTGATATGGTGGAAGGACAGAGACACGTGGTTTTTTGCTCTTCTTTTCGTTTACCCCTCCACTCTTCCAACTCCTTTAGTGAGAATGTATCCCCCAGCCATGAGAATATAAATACACTTTTATATTTCATTTGTAGACTATCTGATGCAAAACTTACCAGGGAGGCCAGGCATGGTGGCTCATGCCTATAATCCCAGCACTTTGGGAGGCCGAGGTGGGAGGATTGCTCTAGCCCAGAGCTTGACACCAACCTGGGCAATGTAGTGAGACCCCAACTCTACAAAAACTGAAAAAATGAGCCACGTGTGCATACCTGTAGTCCCAGCTACTCAGGAGGCTGAGGTGGGAGGATCACTTGAGCCTAGGAGGTTGAGGCTTCAGTGAGCTCTGATCATGCCATGCACACCATCCTGGGTGACAAAATGACACTGTGTCTCAAAAAAAATTTTTTTAAGGGAAACAGTAATACTCGGATTAACAAAGGGTATAAATCCACTAACAAGTAATTTTTGTGTCCCTGATAGTCATACTACTATCACCTTTTATTTTAAAGTGTGTTTAAGAATTTCGTAAGTTTCCTAATCTTTTTCATTTATATATCCCTAAAAAGTACATAAACAGCAGATTATATATACATAATATACATATAATTTAAAATTTGAATAGAGGAATTTGTGGAAAAGATAAGTTAGGTGTGTCAGCAGGAAGATTCTCTGCCTCATTCTATCCATCCATTTATCCATCCATTCGTTAAGCGTCTTCAGTGTGTCAGGTACTATGCCAGCCACTAAAAGTTGAATATAAAGAAACAGATTACTGACCTCACACCAGATTCATCTTCAAGGAGTGGTGGTGGATCTGTGCACTTATTGGAGATACTCTCCATAAATCCTAACATGCTTTTATTATACCTGCGGTAGGGCGAGAAATAGCCTCAAATGGGACCAAACTAGAATATTGGCTGTTGACTGAGAGCCCTGATGTGGATACTCAGTGCTTGTTTTTCTAGGTGATGAGGATTATATGTGAATTTGGGATGAGCGGATATGAGATGATGGCACAGACATGACAGGCATTCTTTTTTTTTTTTTTTTGAGACGGAGTCTTGTTCTGTCCCCCAGGCTGGAGTGCAGTGGCGCAATCTCGGCTCACTGCAAGCTCCGCCTCCCGGGTTCACGCCATTCTCCTGCCTCAGCCTCCCGAGTAGCTGGGACTACAGGCGCCCGCCAACACGTCCGGCTAGTTTTTTGTATTTTTAGTGGAGACGGGGTTTCACCGTGTTGGCCAGGATGGTGTCGATCTCCTGACCTCGTGATCCGCCCGCCTCGGCCTCCCAAAGTGCTGGGATTACAGGCTTGAGCCACCGCCCCCGGCCTCTCTAACATGCATTCTTACAGAGAGCAAAGAGCTGTCAAAAGGCATGACTTCAAGTCCCATTCATACTACTTACTAACAATGTTTTGAAGATTGCATGAGATAATGTTTCTCATGTCCTTATAATTGAGTATAAATACGCCCAAATGGACATACTTTAAAACAGAAACAGAAAAATAGATCTTAATAATCTTTTTTTTTTTTTTTTTTGGAGACAGGATCTCGTTCTCTAACCAAGGCTGGAGTACAGTGGCACAATCTCAGCTCACTGCATCCTTCACGCACCCCTTGGGATCAAGCGATCCTCTTACCTCAACCTGGGACCTCATACGTACAGCACCATGCCTGGCTATTTTTTTGTATTTTGAGTAGAGGCGGGGTCTTGCCATGTTTCCCTGGCTGGTCTCGAACTCCTGAGCTCAAGCCATCAGTTTGCCTCGCCCTCCCAAAGTGCTGGGATTACAGGCGTGAGCCACTGCACCTTTTTTTTTTTTTTAATGATTGTAAAGATCATATTCTAGTTAGAGGCCAATTAGGTTGTTTCCTGGAAAACAAAGACATTTGAATTCAGCCCTCAAAATAAAAGGAATGTAATTTGACAGGCTGAACAAAAGAGAAAAAGATTTGGTGAAAGGAAGAGTATTTGCCCAAGATATGGCTGTCTTTCTTGCAAAGTACTTTCAGAAATAACTGTATTGCTTCATTTGTTTATCTTTATGGTATATTTGAGGTGAAGCAAGGGTAGTATTTTTTTTCTTACTCCTTAGATTTAAGAAAATAATTCACAGGGAGATAGGTTATTTGCTATCAAATAACCACAAATGAGTCTCAAGTTCCCATGCAGTCTGTGAATGAAGAGAATAATACACAGATTGAAATAGAGGGATTAAAATAAAAGTATGTGATGTAATATTTAGCAATTGATGCATATGTATCGTAAAAAATTACAAATCTTGAACAAGGCTATTAAATACAAATCTTGAATAAGGCTATATTGAAAAACATCAATTGAGTGTATATGTGACAAACAGTTGAAGAAGCTCAGTAAGACTTACCATCAGGTTGGGCACAGTGGGTCATACCTGTAATCCCAGCACTCTGGGAGGCCGAGGAGGGCGGATCACTTAAGGTCAGGAGTTCAAGACCAGCCTGGCCAATATGGCGAAACCCCCTCTCTACTAAAAAATAAATAAATAAATTAGCTGGGCATGGTGGTGCATGCCTGTAATCCCAGCCACTTGAGGGGCTGAGGCATGAGAATTGCTTGAACCCAGGAGGCAGAGGTTGCAGTGAGCCGAGATCCTATCACTGCACTCCAGCCTGGGTAACAGAGCAAGACTCTGTCTCCAAAAAAACATATATATATATATATATATATGGTTCCCTTATTGACAAACACTTTTATTATTTTCAGGTTTTTACAATTTAATCAATGCTGCTTATGGACATTACTTTATACATCTCCTTCGAGATATATGTGAGTTTCTTTAGGGCATATACCTAAGTGGAATTGCTGATTCATATGATCTGTATATGGTCAATTTTACTAGATAATTCCAACCAGATAATGCCAATCCATAAACACTGTTACTAAAATTCATAACCCATTTGTTCACATCTTTACTAATTTGGTATTGTCCTATTTGATTTTTGATATACAATAGTATATTGATGTCCCATTGCTCTTGTAACAAATCACCATGTTCTTACTCGCTTGAAACATTACAAACTTAGTATCTTACAATTCTGGAAGTCAGAAGTCCAAAACTGGTCTTGGAGGGCTAAAATCAAGGTGTTCATAGAGCTGCATTCTTTCTGGACGCTCTAGGGGAGAATCTGTTCCTTGCCTTTTTCATCTTCCAATGGCTACCCACATTCCTGGCTGATGTCCGTATCACTCCAACCTCTGCTTCCTGATCACATCTCCTTCTCTCTCCTGACTCCTTCTTTGTGATTATTTCAGGCTTGCTCAAATAATACAGAATAATCTCCCCAATGCAAGGCCTCATTGCATCACTTAATCACATTTGCAAAGTCCTTTTGGCCACATAATATAACATACAGGTTCTAGAGATTAGGATGTAGTAGAGACGTCTTTAGGGGCTATTATTCTGCCTAACACAAATGTTAACTCGTTGTTATGTTAATTTGCATTTCACTTATGACTAACAAGATTGTGTAGCTTTTCATATTTTTGTGGCCATTCATGTTTCCTTTTCTGTGGAATGCCTATTTGTCTTTTGTCCATTTTTCTATTGGGTTGTTTGCCTTTCTCTCATTGACTTGAAGGCATTCTTTACATATTTTGAATGTAATGCTTTTTTGTTCATTATAGATGTTGCAGATATTTCTCTCCCAATTTCTAGCTTGTGTTTACTTTTTTTTTATTTTGATGTACAGAAGGTAATTTTGATAAGGCCAATTTTTATGTGTGTGTGTGTGTATGTATAATTTTTGTTTTGTTTCATTTGAAGAAATTTCTTCCTTAACCTGAGGTTGTATTTTCCAGCATTTTCTTCTAAACATTTTTAAAGATTTGCTTTTCAAATTAATGTCTTCAAATGTCTTCAATTGCCGTGGTGACAAGAACATAGTGAATATAAGCTGCTGAAAGTAGAGCTAGTCGTGGCTGGAACAGAGAGAAATTCAAGTGGGTTGGGAGTGAGTTGATAAATATTTCTTTGAATCGATGATCAAGTTACTAATATATAGCCATGTTCACATTGCTTTAAGATTAAGTACAGTCATGAACTACCTATGATAGGTAGCCATGCAGTAGAAAAATCTGTTATTTCAAACAAAGACCATCTGGGAGAAGCATTAAGAGTTTGAAATTGCATGGTGTGTCCAGGGAACAGCAGATAGGTGATGTGGTATGAGTATGGGATGAGGGGAGGGTTAGGGCAGAAGATACAGCTTCAAAATTAGGGACCCACCAGATTTTGAGCAGCCTTTTTATACCTTGCAAAGGTTTTGTCTCTAGTCCATTGCAGCCATTTTTGTCACTTTTAAGGAAAGTTGTATTCTGATCTGTTTGAAATTTTAGAAAAATGAATATAGCCACATTATTGGCAGAGTAAAAACTGAAGTCGGCATTCCTTTAGTTCCTTATATATAGTAGACACTTAAGGAATTAAATTTCAGCAATGCTATTGCAGTTGGGGATGCAAACACAGAGTGTGCAGTGCAGCCTTTTGATTATTAGTGGTGAATTTTCAATCTTTTAAATGGATTTGATATTTAGTAACAGGCAGAAAGATATTTTGAGGAAGTTTTGAAACTAAAGCACATGAGTACACTGGGAAATTCCGTTTTTGGTAACACATGATATATGATGATACTGATTTTTAGATGTAGCTTACAAAATGCTCTTAAAGCAATTTGTAGAGAGGAATTTTTTAAAGCATTTCAAACCATGTCAACATCATTATGTGTACATAGCTTTCCAACATAACTAATTGGAAGAGCAAAATTCATTTGGATGTATAAATTTTGATATTTTGTGAGAAATATAAAACAACAATAAAACTCCTCATTCTAATTAATCAATAGTATAATTAATCTGTGAAGAAGCCAACATCTATTTTACCATTATTATTTTTGTTGATGTCGTTACTTTATTCATATTTTTTTCATTTGTGAGGTTTTACCAGTGTAATTTTGCACAATCTTTTCCATTTGTCATTTTCCTTTGATCACTTTCAGGTCTTAACACACATTCCAGCCTCATTCGGTCATGATTTCTTATGACACTAGTGAGCTGTTTTCCTCTTTGGGATGTTCCTTGTCCTCAGTATGTTGTTGATGCATGAATTTCCAGCGGAGGATTCTGGCTTATTGCCTTTTGTTTTGTCGTCATCTGTTTACCACCCAAACCTAACTCTCTGTTAGTAATTTTTTTCCTTCTGCCCCTGCCTTCTCTTAAATAGTTGTTATTTTCTGAATTTATATCAGGTTTAACTGAACATGTTTTAAAAAGTACATTATGGGGTACCCAATGATCTTAACAAAAATGGTCGTTTTTGTTAGTTATATAATTGATTTTAAACAAACCATAAAAAACAAAGTTGTCTTCTAAGTTTTCTTGTTTTAAAATAAACAGATAAGAAATTTAAAGAAAAAATTTGCCCCCTTTGGTCTATTTTATTTTATTTTATTTTATTTATTTATTTATTTTTTTTTTTTTGAGACGGAGTCTTGCTCTGTCTCCCAGGCTGGAGTGCAGTGGCGCGATCTCGGCTCACTGCAAGCTCCGCCTCCTGGGTTCCCGCCATTCTCCCGCCTCAGCCTCTCCGAGTAGTTGGGACTACAGGCGCCCGCCACCACGCCCGGCTAATTTTTTTGTATTTTTTAGTAGAGACGGGGTTTCACCGTGGTCTCAATCTCCTGACCTCGTGATCTGCCCGCCTCGGCCTCCCAAAGTGCTGGGATTACAAGCGTGAGCCACCGCGCCCAGCCCTTTGGTCTATTTTAAATCACCTTAACTAATCCTTGAGCTGCCTCTAAATCATTTATCTTCTAAACTCTTATTCAGCACCGTTTACTCATTTATGAATCATTTTTTTGTCCATTTCTTATTTGTCAGGTACCATGTCAGGTATTCAGGAAAAAAAAGTTGAATAGGGTATGACCTTTGCCTTCCATAATCTTACATTGTCTGGTGTTGAAAAAGACAATCAAAACAACAGTTATATGATGTGATAAATGCTATGATAAAGATGTACACAGGATGCTATGGGAACCAAGAAGGGGAGGCATCTGTCAAACTGGGAGATTCAGGAATGCTTTCAGCCAGGCACAGTGGCTCACACCTTTAATTCCAACTCTTTGGGAAGCCAAGGTGGGAGGATCACTTGAGGCCTGGAGTTTGAGACCAGCCTGGGCAACATAGTGAGACCCCATCTCTATAAAAAATATAACAATTAGCTGGGAGTCTGAGGTGGGAGGATGGTTTGAGCCCAGGAAATGGAGGCTGCAATGAGCCCTGATCATGTAACTGCACTCCATCCTGGGCAACAGAATGAGAAAAACAACAACAAAGGAAAGCTGGAAAGCTTCTTAGAAGAGGGACAGTTGAGCTCAGATTTAAAGGATGATTCATAATCATCTGGATGTAGAAGAGCCAGAGGGAGAGAGACCCCCAGGAGAGGGCCCAGGGTGTGTGCAGGCAGAGCAAGGAGGCCTGCAGTAGACGGGTGTGGTTAAAGTAGAATAGTAGGGCATGAAGAAGGTCAGGCCTATGCAGGGGATAGATAATAAAGAGCCTTAAAATTTGTACTTTTCCTTAAAGTTACGAGAATCAATCATACATATATTCCTTCAGTTCTACTATGTACCAGATACTTAGCTATATGTTAAAGGATTTGGAGAGCATAAAACCTTCTTTCAAGGAATTTATAGTTTGATGCAAAATATTGATAATTTAATAGCATGAAATTATCTTTAAGCAAGTTGGTAACTTTTCAATTTAGAACAAATGATTAATGTAATTTTTATCAGGAGATACGTAAGATGTCCTGCAAAAGCTTTCTTTAGGATGAGAACTAGGATACATAAATTCTAAGCTTAAACATTTTTTTATGTTGTAATATGTAAGTTTTTGTGAGAAATAGTAAAATACACACCCAGAACTCAGCATATCTGAACAGAAAATCTAGTGCTGTCACTTACCAGTTATATAACTCTATGCAAGTTTTTTTTTTTTTTAACATTTATTATTCACCAACCACTTGCTATGAACTAAGGATACAAACTTAAGATTTGGTTCTCTTTATTGAGAAAATTATTGCTAATGGGAATAAATAACCATTTACTGGTAAATGTACATTACAGTAGAATAACAGTAATAATAGCCCTCTCTTACTGAGCACTTGTGCCAAATACTAATCTAAGTGCATTCCATGTAATAAATTACCTAACTTCTACAAATAACACTATGAGTTAGGTTCTGATAATTATTCTTTTTTTCCAGATAAGGAATCTTACACACAGAACATATCTGACTTGAGGTTAAATAGTTAGTAAGTGATACAATTAATTGCAAAGCCTGTGTAACTAATATGTTATACTGTCTCTCTTAATGTTGAATATTCTGTAACAGACTACAGGCATGCAGTACGTAATGATATGTTGGTCAACAACAGACTGCATATATGATGGTGTTCCCAGACACTGTAATGAAGCTGGAAAATTCTTGTCACCTAGCGACGTCGTAAGTGTTGTAATACCATAGCACAAACCACAACTTACGTGTTCATAGTGATGCTAGTGTAAATAAGCCTTCTATGCTGCCAGTTGTATGAAAGTATAGCACATACAATTACGTATAGTATATAACACATGCATATAAATCATGTAATACATGATAGTAAATTACCATGTTACTGGTTTATGTAGTTACTATACTATACTTTTAATCTTTATTTTAGTGGATACTCCCACTTATAAAAAGAAAACTAACTGTAAGACAGCTTCAGACAGGTCCTTCAGGAGGTACTCAGAAGAAGGCATTGTTACCATAGGAGATAACAGCTCCATATGGGTTATTGTCCCTGAAGACCTTCCAGTGAGACAAGATATGGAGGAGGAAGACAGTGATATTGATAATCTTGGCCCTGTGCAAGCCTTGGCTAATATGTGTGTTTGTGTCTTTTTTAACAAAAATGTTTTAAAACTTAGAAGAAAATTAAAATATAAAAATGCTTATAGAATAATGATATAAAGAAAAAACATTTTTGTACCACTGTACAGTGTGTTTGTGTTTTAAGCTACATGTTATTCTAAGAGTCCAAAAGTTTTTTAAAAATTTGAAAGTTTGAAAGTTCATAAAGTAAGAGTTTCAGTAAGCTGAAGTTAATTTATCATTGAAGAAACATTTTGTTATAAATTTAGTGTAACCTCAATGTACAGTGTTTATAAAGTCTACAGTATATTCAGATGTCCTACACTTTCACGTTCATTCACCACTCACTCACTGACTTACCCAGAGCAACTGCAGTCTTGCAAGCTCCATTCGTAACAAGTGCCCTATGCAGGTGTACCATTTTTTATCTTTCTACGGTATTTTTACTGTATGTTTTCTCTCTCTCTCTGTGTATGTTTATGTGTGTGTGTGTGTGTGTGTGTGTGTGTGTGTGTGTGTGTGTGGTGTGGTGTTGCTTGGTACCCCAGGCTGGAGTGCAGTGGCGTGATCTCGGCTAACTGCAACTTCCACCTCCTGGGTTCAAGCGATTCTCCTGCCTCAGCCCCTTGAGTAGCTGGGACTATGGGCGCATGCCACCATGCCTGGCTAATTTTTGTATTTTTAGTAGAGACAGGGTTTCACCATGTTGGCCAGGCTGGTCTCAAACTCCTGACCCCATGATCCGCCCACCTCAGACTCCCAAAGTGCTGGGATTACAGGCCATTTTCTGTGTTTAGATACACAAATAGCATTGTGTTACAGTTGCCTATATTCAGTACAGCAACATGCTGTACAGGTTTGTACCTAGGAGCAATAGGCTATACCATATAGCCTAGGTTTGTAGTAGGCTAAACCATCTAGGTTTTTGTATGCGCACTTTCTGATGTTTGCACAAGGACAAAATCGCCTAACAGTGCACTTCTGGAGCGTATCCCTGTCGTTAAGCAATGCGTGACTGTGTAACTAAAGTTTCATGGTAGGCTAAAAGCTGAACAACAAACTTGCCTGGAGATTTGGGGAAGACTTCTCTGAGTAGGTGACCTTAGAGCTGAGTTTTAGACTACTTGGAAAAGCAGAGGAGGGGGCATCGTTAGCAGAGAAAACAATATACATAATACACAGAGGACTGAAAGGGCCTAACAGTCTGGGAGATGCTTTCAGTGTGGCAGAATTTAGAGTGAAAGAGGTGGTGGCTTACTGGTAAATGATGCTGAAAATTGTATTTTAATTTATTCTTAGACAATAGGGAATCAACAGAGGTTTTAAATCAGAAAAGTGGTATGATACCTGCTTTGTGTTTTTTTTTTTTTTTTTTTTTTTGAGACACAGTCTCGCTCTGTCAGCTAGGCTAGAGTGCGTTGGCACAATCTCGGCTCACTGCAACCTCCGCATCCTGGACTCAAGCAATTCTCCTGCCCCAGCCTCCCAAGTAGCTGGGATTACAGGTGTGTGCCACCACGCCCGGCTAATTTTTGTATTTTTAGTAGAGACAGGGTTTCACCATGTTGGCCAGGCTGGTCTCAAACTCCTGACCTCAGATGATCCGCCCGCCTCAGCCTCGCAAAGTGCTGGGATTACAGGTGTGAGCCACCACGCCTGGTCTCTGCTTGGTTTATCAGAAGATAACTTAGGAGCTGTAAGAACAGGACACCAGGCCTGGGGCGGTGGCTCACACCTGTAATCCCAGCATTTTGTGAGTCCGAGGCAGGTGAATTGCTTGAGTCCAGAAGTGCGAGAACATCCTGGGCAACATGGCAAAACTCCATCTCTACAAAAAATACAAAAATTACCCAGGCGTGGCTGTGCATGCCTGTAGCCCCGTACTAGGGAGGCCGAGACAGGAGAATTACCTAAGTACAGGAGGTTGAGGATACACTGAGCCCTGATCATGCTGCTGCACTCCAGCATGGGTTACAGATTGAGACCCTGTCTCAAAAAAAAAAAAAAAAAAAAAAAAAAAAAAAAAAAAAACAATGAACAAGACACCAGTCATATGTTAGTGAGATTTACACTTAAGTTTACTGGTTATTTCAAAGAGCAAGCATTTGGTTTTATTGATTTTCTCTTTTTTTCAATTTCAATAATTTCTGCCCTAATTTTGATTTCTTTTTTTCTGCTTTCTTTAAGCTTAAACTACTTTTCTTTTTCTAGTTTCCTAAGGTAGAAGTGTAGTTTATTAATCCTTAGATCGTTCTTCTTTTATAATGTATACATTTAGTGCTGTGAGGAAAATTTTTTCCTCAAAGAACAGCTTTTGCTGCATTTTATGCATGTTGATAAGTTGTATTTTCATTTAGTTCAAAATGTGTTTCAGTTTCTCTTGACCAGTCTTTGGACCCTATGTTTATTTAGAAGTGTATTGTTTAATTTCCAAATATCTCTTAATTCCATTGTGGCCTGGGAGCATACTTTGTATGATTTCTGTTCTTTTAAATTTGTGAAGGTGTGTTTATAGCACAGAATGTGGTCTGTCTTGGTGAATGTTTCACGTGAATTTGAGAAGAATGTGTATTCTGCTGTTGTTGGATCAAGTATCCTGTAAATGTCAACTGTAGATCTAGTTTAATGATAGTGCTGTTCAGGTAAACTATATATGTATTGATTTCCTGCATGCTTGATTTATCAATTAATATATGAGTGCTGTCTCAGACTCTAATAATCAATTTGTCTCTTTCTCCCTTCAGTTCAGTTTTTGCCCTACATATTTTTATATTCCTTTTAGACCTATACACGTTAAGGATTGTTATGTCTTCTTGGAGAAATGATCCCTTTGTCGGTATATAATGCCTCTTTTTATCCCTGATATTGTTTTCTTATTTGAAAGACTACATCGTGTAAAATTAATTTAGCTGCTCCATCCTTTTTTTTTTAAATCTTTTTTATTTCAAGGGTAAGTCAATAGAATCCAGCTTTCTTTTGATTAGAGTTAGCATGGTATATTTCTCTCCATCTCTTTACCTTTAACCTATCTGATTGTTTATATTTAAAGTTACCTTCATATAGATACTATATTGTCTATAGGATTTGAGTTTTTAATCCCCTCTGACATTCTCTGTCCTTTAATTGGTGTATTTAGACCACTCACATTTATAATGATTATTGATTTAGTGGGATAAATATCTGTCATGTTTGTAACTGTGTTCTATTTGTTGCATTTGTTCTTTGTTCTTCCTCCCTTCTTTTCTTGCCTTCTCAGGTTTTAACAGCATTTTCTATGATTTCTTTTAATCTCCTATCTTAGTATATTAAACTTTCTTTTTTTTTTTTTTTTTTTTTTGAGACAGAGTCTTGCTCTGTTGCCCAGGCTGGAGTGCAGTGGGGCAATCTCAGCTCACTGCAACCTCTGCCTCCAGGGTTCAGGTGATTCTCCTGCCTCAGCCTCCCAAGTAGCTGGGACTATAGGCGCCTGCCACCACACCTGGTTAATTTTTATATTTTTAGTATAGATGGGGTTTCACCATGTTGGCCAGGATGGTCCCGATCTCCTGACCTCATGATCTGCCCACCTCAGCCTCCCAAATTGCTGGGATTTCAGGCATGAGCCACTGCGCCTGGCAGCATATTAAACTTAATGGTTGCCCTAGATGCCAACATTCACCTTGTACTTATCTTGATCTGCCTTTATATTGACACTTTTTATCACTGAGGTATACCGCAGGTTTCTTGCAATAGCATTACCAGCTCCTCCCTCCTCTCCCTTGTGATATTGCTCTCATTTATCTTACTTATTCATAAGCTATAATCATCCAACACATTATTGCTATTTTTAAACAATCAGTTATCTTTTAGATCAATTAGGAATAATTAAAAGCTATGCATGATGGCTCACGCCTGTAATCCTCACACTTTGGGAGGCTGAGGTGAGCAGATCACTTGAGCCAGGAGTTTGAGACTAGCCTGGGAAACATGGCAAATACCTATCTCTACAGAAAATACAAAAATTAACTGGCCATGGTGGTATGCTCCTGTAGTCCCAACTATTCAGGAGGCTGAGGTGGGAGGATCACTTGGTCACAGGAGGTTGAGGCTGCAGTGGGCCGGGATTGCACCTGCACTCCAGCCCTGGTAACAGAGTGAAATCCTGTCTCAAAAAAAGAAAAAAGAAAAAAAAAAGGATAAAAATGTTATATTACCTTCATTTATTCCTTATCCAGTGTTCTTCCTTTCATTAATATAGATACAATTTACTGACCCCTATCATTTTTTCTTCTTCCTGAAGAACTTTTAACATTTCTTGCAGAGATCTCACAACAAGTTCTCTCAGTTTTTGATTATCTGAGGAAGTCTTTATTCTTTCTTCATTTTTGAAGGATAATTTCATTAGATACAGAATTCCTAGGAATTTGGTGGGTGAGAATTTGGTGTATTAGGTTGATGGGCTTTTCTCCTAATGTTTAAACTATTTCACTCCTCTTTTTGCTTGCATGATTTAGATGAGAAGCCCACTATAATTTTTATCCTTGTTCCTTTATTGATACTGTGTTTTCCCTCCCTGATATACCCCTACCTCATCATGCTTCCATGATTTTCTCTTTATGTTTGATTCACTGCAGTTTGAATATAATATGCCTGCATGTAGTCTTTTACGTATTTATCATGTTGGCGTTCTCTGGGCTTCTGTATCTGTGGTTTGGTGTTTGTCATTAATTTTGCAAAGTTCTCAAAGTTCTTTGTCATTATTACTTTAAATATGCTGTTGTTCCCTTCTCTCTTCTCTTTCTAGAAGTTTCTGTTGACCTATCTTCAACTCACTGATTCTTTCCTCAGCAGTATCCATCTGCTGCTGAGCCTATCAAAGCATTCTTCATATCTGTTAGAATGCTTTTGATTTCTAACATTTCCTTTTGATTTTTTTTTTTTTTTTTAGAGCCCTGTTGGTATGGTGAAAGTATGGAGGAAGGGGAAATGTTTTATAATCTTATTACTAAATATCAGTGTTTTAGTAGACCTGGACGCTGTGACTTTGCAAGTGTTTCCCCTGGGCTTTGCTTCCTTTATTCTTCCTTTCCCCTTCCTGGACCTCCTCAAGTGAGACCAGAAGGCAAAGGGGCTGGAGTGGAAGAAATGCCCTTCCCCCAGGAAAGACAAGGCTCTGATAAAATCTTTCATCCTGCAGTGTAGGCCTTTGTTATGGAGAACACTCGGAGAGCATTTCACAATGATTACTCACTCTTCCCCTTCTCTGCTTGAGCCAGGGAGGGGATCTTTCTCAGATCTTGGCGATGAAAACCTAGTGTGATTGGAACCCTGGAAAGTTGTGGTCCCAGCATTTCTCCCTCTCATGCTGGTCCACTTTCATCTGCCACCAGTTTGTCCCAGTTACCATTGAGGTGTTCCTACCAGTTCATGGCTGCAGAGACTTCTTATCCAGGTAGGCTGATTTCACCTGTGACTGGATTTCTGGGGTTCGTTTGCCCTGCGACCTCAGTTCTTTGATGGGTCCAAGAAAAGTCCTTGAGTTAAAGTTGATCCAGTGGTTTCTTATGTAAGAACAGGAGATGATTTCAAAGCTCTTTACATTTTGGTGCTAAATCTCTTATTTTGTTTTTTATTTAACTTTTCTTTTCATATTAGTACATGTTCTTTAAACAGTATTCCATGACATGGATGTACCATGAATTACCTATTGATCTATTAAAGAACTAGACTGTTTCCAACTTTTTCAGTATCGCAAATGGTTATAATAACATAATGCGGTAATTCACATTGTATGACATCTTTGTGATCTGTGTGAATATTTCTACAGGATAGCTTCTTGTTGACTTATATGTGTAGTAATTTCCATTTTACTTAGTACTTCTTACTGTCTATGAAGAGAAATCCTATTAGTTTTACCAAAGTAATGATCAAAAATTGTACTTTGTTTTTATTTACATTTCTTGGATTAGTGATTTTAAGTACCTCTTCATATGTGTTGTGTAGTGTTTTTACTGGCAGTAGTCTACTTGTATTCCAGATCCACTGTGCTCTAGGGTAGTTGAATCTGAGTTCCATGGATATCCGAGTTATTAATACTTTGTTAGAAGGGCTGCAAATATTTTTTGCCTATTTGTTTCTTATCTTTTAACTTCGTGGTATTTTTGGCCGTAAGTTTGTCTTTTTTTCCCTTTTAAAGATTTACCCTAAAGTATAAGTATTCCTTTTATATTTGCTACTAATATTTTATTGTTTTTTTGCATGCAAACCTTTAATCTATTTGGAATTATTAGTTTTTATTTATAGAAAGAAGTAGAAAACAATAACTTTTTACTATAACCAGTCTGCGGAATTATAGAATTTTCTCTGTAGTACCCAGCAACCCAAAATTAGAAAAGAAGAAATGATGTGGCTGGGTTCCTGGAGGTATGAATACATGTTGAGAAGGTGTATAGGCCAGGAATGCAGGGGGCATGAAGACACCGATGAGAATTAAATATGGTCTCACCTCTCCTGAACAACTGGGAGAAGTCAAGGGATAAGCGATTCTAGTGAAGACCACAGATTCATCGAGTGAGAAAGGGGGATGGATTAAAAGACCAGAGTGAGATTTTGGAATTTGAGATGTCAGAAATAAATTCCTAATGATGCCAACATCTGGGATATATCTGTGTAAGTTTTAGGTCAGCTGAAGTGCATCTCATTCCTGAGCTCACTCTCCCTGTACTGTGCCTTCCACTGAGGATACTGGTCAGTGATTACCAAGCTAAATGACCTGAACTACAGGTTAGCAAACGTATGTAGAATGCACAACTTGTCAGTATTATGCAGTCTCATTTTACAGAAGTATTGTGTTACAAGAATCCTTTTGCAAATCTTTTATACAAAATTTTAACATATATATAAAAACTCAGAGAATGCTGGGGATCTCAGGTCAGCCTTCAAAAGTTTATTTATTCCATAACATAATTGAATTATACTGTATTAATCATACCAAGTACCCTATCTGCCTTTTAACTATTAAGATAAATCTACCTTTAGGGCTTCTATTAATGGTTGCAATTTCTGCTCCCAAGATAGCAGTGGGAGCTGTTGTAGGAAGGGTTCCAGAAAGGCAGCAGGGAGATTTCAACAGTTGCTGTTGTAAATTTTATGTAAGTGAAGTATTCTTAAATGGAGGTGAGTTGCTTTTGGCTTTGGAATATGTTTTTCTGTATGAAAAAATTAAGCACACCAAAAAATACTTAAAGAAATCTGAGCAATTATGTAGCTCAGTGTATATGTAGTATGATGGGTCCATAGACTGGGCTAATCTTGTAGTATGTCATAGTCTGGGCTAAAATATGATAATGATTCTCCTTAAAAGACAAAAAACTTAATGCTTCAGAAGGTGGAAATTTTAAATTCTAATTCAGGACTATATGTAGAACTTGTTTTTTACTGTACGTATTAGATTGCTGGTTTATATACCCAGTTTGTTGGGAGCATCTCAGAGTTTTGCTTTTATTCTTCAAAAGTATAAGAGGTTTGCCTTTACTTTTCAAAGTAAAGGATTTTCCAGAAAGATTAAGAAGATTAAGAAGAAGAAAGAAAAAGAAAAACCTCAGGAATTGCTTATAATTCTTTTTTTTTTTTTTTTTTTTTTTTTTTTGAGACAGAGTCTTGCTCTGTCGCCCA
The DNA here is from genome assembly GCF_006542625.1 of Nomascus leucogenys. NCBI lineage: Eukaryota > Metazoa > Chordata > Mammalia > Primates > Hylobatidae > Nomascus > Nomascus leucogenys. The sequence continues at coordinate 67,715,428 of NC_044389.1, read as the reverse complement.
GGCTGGAGTGCAGTGGCACGATCTCGGCTCACTTAAAGCTCCACCTCCTCCCGGGTTCCTGAGTAGCTGGGACTACAGGCGCCTGCCACCATCCCTGGCTAATTTTTGTATTTTTAGTGGAGACAGGGTTTCACCATGTTGGCCAGGATGGTCTTGATCTCTTGACCTCGTGATCCGCCCGCCTTGGCCTCCCAAAGTGCTGGGATTACAGGCATGAGCCACTGCACCTGGCAGGAATTGCTTATAATTCTTTGATGAAACTGTAGGATTTCACTTAGCCATGTGAGCTTACATTACATTTATTGAATGTAGCTAGTGTGTTGTGTTTCTTCGCTTATATAATTAAAGAGTTAGGAAAGTTATTTAAAGCTTTCAGCAGAGCTACTCAAACGCAACTAGTTACTTGACAAATATATTTTAAAAATGTAGCCTATTTACTTGATCTATACCCATCTATGATTTAAGTAATGGAAAACTGTTTAAATGATTTTGGGTGAGCAAGTTTAAAGTGGTTTTCTCTTATTAACATAAGAGATTAGATTAAGAAATACTGTCTGGGTTTGCAGTCATTATCTCATAGCTATTTAAATAAGCCCCTGCTGGCAGTCCTAACATTATTTTTTCTTATGAAACCAAATAGGGTTTGTATTAGAAAGCCAGTTCTTATACACAATAATCTTATAAATATTTTGAAAACCCTTACTAACATTAAAATTAAGCGAAAACATTCTTCTGTGATTTGTCCTTATTTTGCATATCTTTTCTTTATTGCTTTGTAAACCTCTTATTGTGCATCCAACTGAGAAATAAATTATTCCTTAATTTTTTGTGTCATTTTGCAAGTCTCTAAAACATAGCACTGTAGGGGCTTATAGTATTTCCTTTGCTTTGCTTGTTTAAATAACTAAAAATGCATATAAAAAACTAAATGTTTCATGATCAAGGTAAAGGAAGAAAAGATAACATTTATTGAATATAACTAGTGTGCTTGGCATGTTACACAAATGATGTTATTTAAGTTTTATAAAAAGTTCATGAGGAAAAATTTTATAGATGAAAGAAACTCAAGATTCAAGGGTGTTTAGAGCCTTTCTCCTTAAGTTACCTGATTTATTATATGGGTATGTTTATAAAGGTTTGATAAGTGCCTATTCTTTCTGCTCTTTCACTGCTGAAGAATATTTTAGACATGTTACCTCTTGGTCTGAATTATGTTTTAAATGTAAACATTTAAATGTAGACAAAGCCATGGTTACCAGAGAGCAGGCCTGAAGTGTGAGATGTCCAGGTCCTTGGCGTTTTCCACAAAGAACTGGACAAAATGCACACGCAATGAAGCACAAGTAATGAAGGAATGAAGCAGCAAAAGCAGGGATTTATTAAAGCGAGAAAGCACGCCACAGGGTGAGAGTGGGCCCAAGCAAGTGGCTGAAGGGCCTGGTTACAAAGTTTTCTGGGTTTTAAGAGTTCCTTTTGAGGTCCCTGTCAGGTACCCCTTATCTGGATGAAGGATTTGGTCCATGGCTAATTAAAGGCTGTGGTGAATTGGTGCCCTATGCAGATAAAGGGATGGCCTGAGCTTAGCCCACAGCCCATCCAGGCACTTTCCCCTTCCATCTAGGACGTGGTGGAAAGGGGAGGGTTAGGGAGATAGCCTTTGATCCTTTGCTACTCTGGCCTGGGGAGATGGGGTATTTCCTTTTGGTTTAGCTTTTGGAAGTTCCAGACCCAGGTGTTTTCTTTTTGATCCAGCTTTGGGAAGTCAGCACGAATTGGCCTTAGATACCCTGTCTCCAGACCCTATTATCCTGCCCCACCATGGTTCAGAAAACTGATATGCTGAAGTGTTACTTGATACATTAGGAGCAAAGGAGGAATCTGATTTTTTCCCCCATCATTGAGATTATCTGAGTAATTGAGAAGTACCAGTAAACCCACTGAGCTCCTGTTTAAAAAATTATTCATTCTGGCACTTGTTTTTGAGACAGGGTCTCACTCTGTAACCCAGGCTGGAGTACAGTGGCATGCTCATGGCTCACTGCAGACTTTATGTCTCCAGACCCAAGTGATCCCCTCATCTCAGCCTCCCTAGTAGCTGGGAATACAGGCATGCAGCACCATGCCTGGCCAATTTTTGTATTTTTTGTAGAGATGAAGTTTTGCCATGTGTCCCAAACTGGTCTCAAACCCCTGAGCTTAAAGGATCTGCCTGCCTGGGCCTCCCAAAGTGTTGGGATTTCAGTTGTAAGCTACTGTGCCTGGTCTCTGGCATTTGTAAAAGAGCAACAAGTCAGACTTTATTCAAGACCATCATGATAGATGTAGGGATCATTCCAGTGGGGTTTGCAGTGAAAGGGAGAGACTCGGCTCAACTTGGAAAAGAACGAGGAAAAGTGGTCATGTTATAGCCAAGTAGCAGGGCTGGGGTGGGGGGGAGTCAGTGGATAGAAAATTACTGAGAGGAAACATTACGGCTTCTGGCTAAACTGACCTAACAAGATTTTTGCTGAAGGCAGGCCAGGGTGATCAGACATCCATCACCTGGAGGATGGCGGGAGATTTGGCCACCAGTCAGATATTAGGATGGGAATTCTGGCTAAACTTACTTAGCAGTTTTCTAATTGGACAATGTAGAGACAAACACCGAAGGCCAAAAGCCAAGCCTAGTTGAGAAGAGAATTCAGAAGAGTCTAACTAGAATTTGGTCAAGGAGAGAATCTTTGTCACTTTTGGTTGTTTGGTATGTATCCTTTTGTATCTGATAAAATATTAAATAACCATATTGTGATAGCTTGGTTATATATAGTGAGATAGTATTTGTCATAATGTGATCATGTGTATTTTTAAAATTAAAATGAAAGTTGAGGCCAGGTGTGGTGGCTCATACCTGTAATCCTAGCACTTTGGGAGGCCAAGGCAGGCAGATCGCTTCAGCTCAGGAGTTTGAGACCAGCCTGGGCAACAGGACGAAACCATGTCTCTACAAAAAATACAAAAATTAGACAGGCATGGTGGTGCATGCTGTCATCCCAGCTACTAGGGAGGCTGAGGAGGGAGAATCACTTGAGCCCAGGAGTTCGAGGCTGCAGTGAGCACGGTGATTGCACCACTGCACTCCAGCCTGGATATTAGAGCGAGAACCAGTTTCAAAAGAAAAAAAAAAGATTTATGTATTTCAGAAAACTCAAAAAAGATTATTTTCACGTTCTGATTGTTACCTGATGCCAAATAAATAAACATGCTAACTAGAGTCACAGTTTCCAAGTATTTTATAATTTAAAATTGATACCTTAATATAAGTAAGCCTGGTGAAGGCCACTTAACTGGGAGTTGGAAGACCTGGATTCTCATCCAAGTTCTATTTCACTATCGTACTTTGAATGAGTTCTTATCTTGGGGGCCTCTCTTAAAGTTAGGAAGCAATCCCATTTGCAATAGCAATAGAAAGAATGCAATTCGTAGAAATAAATGTAATCAAAGAAGTGAAAGACTTGTACACTTTAATAAAGCATTGATGAAGGACATTAAAGATGACATTGATAAATAAAAAGATTTCTTTTGTTCATGAATTGGTAGAGTTAATGTTGTTACAATGTTCATACTACCCAAAATGATCTGTAGATTAAGCGTAATCCTTATCAAAAATTCCAATAGCATTCTTTTTTTTTTTTTTTTTTGAGATGGAGTCTTGCTCTTTCACCCAGACTGGAGTGCAGTGGCATCATCTCGGCTCACTGCAACCTCCGCCTCGCAGGCTCAAGTGATTCCCTGCCTCGGCTTCCTGAGTAGCTGGGACTACTGGTGTGTGCCACCATGCCCAGATAATTTTTTGTATTTTTAGTAGAGACAGGATTTCACCATATTGGCCAGGTTCATCTTGAATTGCTGACCTCAGGTGATCCGCCCACCTTGTCCTCCCAAAATGCTGGGATTACAGGCATCAGCCATTGTGCCTGGCCTCCAATAGCATTCTTTACAGAAATAGAAAAAAAAAAATCTTAAAATTCACATGGAACCACAAAAGAACCCAAATAGTCATAGCAGTCTTGAACAAGAAAAAAACTGAAAGTATATTTCCTGATATCAAAATATATTACAAAGCTACAGTAATCTTAATAGTATGGTAGTGGCATGAAAACAGACATATAGACTAATGAAATGGAATAGAGACACCAGAAATAAATCCATACATTTACAGTCAGCTGATCTTCAACAAGGGTGCTGAGAACATGGAATGGTGAAAGATAGTCTCTGTAATAAGTGGTGTTGGGAAAACTGGATATCCTCATGCAGAAGAATAAAATTAGACCTTATTTTACACCATATACAACAACTAACTCAAAATGGAATAAAAACTTTAATATAATACCTGAAACCAAAAACTACTAGGTAAAAACAGGGAAAGCCTCGTGATATTGGTGTAGGTAATAATTTAAGTACATAAGGGACCATGCAACTCATAGCAAAACTCAAATAACCTGATTAAAAAGTGAGAAAGCACCTGAGTAGATATTTCTCCAGAAAAGACATACAAATATGTAATAGGTATGTGAAAAGGTGCTCAGTATTAATAATCATCAGGGAAATGCTGATCAAAACCACAATAAGATATCCCCTCACACCTGTTAGAATGGCGAGAATGTTGGCCAGAATGTGGAAAAGTGTTGGCCAGAATGTGGAAAATGGGGGACTCTTGTACACTGTTGGTGGGAATATCAATTTATATAGCCACCTTGGAAAACAGTTTAGAGATTCTTCAAGAAATTAAAAATAGAATTATCTTTATGATACAGCATTTCTGGGTGTATTTCCAAAGGAAATGAAATCAGTATCTTGAAGAGATGCCTGCACTCCCATGTTCGTTGCAGCAGTATTCACAAAAGCCAAGATATGGAAACAATCTGAATGTGACAGAAGAATGACAAAGAAAAGGAGATAATGTATGTGTGCATGTGCAGCACACACAGTGGAATATTATTCGTCCTTGTAAAAGGAAGTGCTGTCATTTGCAACAACACAGATGAACCTTGAGAACGTTATACTAAATGTGAAATAAACCAGTCATGCAAAGACAAATACTGTATGATATCACTTACATGTGGAATATAAAATAGTCAAACTCACAGAAGTAGAGAGTAGAATGGTGGGTGCCAGGGGCTGGAGAGAGTGTGGAATGTGGAGATACTGGTCAAGGGATAGAAAGTTCTGGAGATCTAATCTACAGCAATGTAACATTATTGATAGTTGATAGTGTATTGTATACTTGTTATTTGCTAAGAGGGTAGATATTACATATTTTCACCACAGATTGTTTTTTGAATGATAACTATTTCAGGTGATGGATATATTAACTTGACTGTGCTGATTATTTCACAGTGTGTATGTATATCAAAACGTTGTGTATTTTAAGTGTATGCAATTTTTATTTCTCAATCTGTACCTCAATAAAACCTAGGAGAAAAAAAAATGGAGAATTTTCTCTTCACTCCGTTTTTGTGAGTTGGAATCAAGAGCAAATGAGATGTTCTGTAAGTTCTTTGAAACTCATTCTAAAGACAGAGAATGATTCTTGACCTTTTAAAAAATGATTTAGACCCCTTTGAAAGCTGAGAATCTGTTAGAAATTTTTTTTTTTTTTTTTTTTTTTTTTTTTTTTTTTTTTTTTTTTGAGACCGAGTCTCGCTCTGTCACCCAGGCTGGAGTGCAGTGGCATGATCTTGGCTCACTGCAAGCTCTGCCTCCCAGGTTCACGCCATTCTCCTGCCTCAGCCCCCTGAGTAGCTGGGACTACAGGCGCCTGCCACCACGCCCGGCTAATTTTTTTTTATGTATTTTTAGTAGAGATGGGGTTTCACCGTGTTGACTAGGATAGTCTCGATCTCCTGACCTCATGATCCACCTGCCTAGGCCACCCAAAGTGCTGGGATTACAGGCGTGAGCCGCCATGCCCAGCAGAAAAAAAAAACTTTTTTTGAAGTGTTGGAGTATCATGAATCCCGTAAGTCCTATCCAGAATCTCTAGATTATCAACTCTAGCTACAGGGTAAGGAAAAGGAGCAGAACTATACATAATCTAAAATGTTAGCTAATTTATAAAATTTTTATAGTTCACTTCAAATTTAAGTTTTGCTCTGGGGATTTCCAGGACTGTAAATACCAGCACATAGTAGGTTATTTGAACATATTTGTTGAAATATTTATATTTGGAAGACATATTTTTCAAGAATAAGACACATTGGACATCTTTGAACTGGACTAACTTTTGTTATTTTGCAGATTAAATGCGCCCCCCAGCCCTTTGCCTATGCGTTAGCACTGTTTCCAGCAGTTGGGCGCTTGAGAATCTGCTGAGTGCTCTGCACAGTAGTCATTCAGTGCAAACAAGCCATTGGCAGAGTTCTAGACAGAATTTGTCTGACTCCTCTTCACCTGTGATGAGTTACATCATGTCCTCCTGTTAGCTACAGTGCCTCAGCATATGCCCGTAGTCAAGTATGGAATTCACTCAAAATTCTCAAGGGCAAGTGTGTTTGAAATTCTTGTTCTTAGTTTTAAAAATCAGTAGGCAGATATTTAGTAAATAAAACTCTAACCTTGCTGTAGTCCTTCATTTCTTAAGAAATGGCATACTGGCATAGGTGGTTCTGTAGCAAAATTAAAAATTAATCTCAGGTGATGCCTGCTTTTCTGTGGATTAAAAAGTAAATGGCCCTTCATCCAAATTCTGCATACCCGGAATGTCCTCCCAGCCTTCCTGGTTCATTTTGTAAGATATCCTGTTTTTGTGTCTACACTTAGCCAATTGCTGGCATCGTTAGTAGTGGTTAAAAAAGGGGTAATGATGCTTTCTGAAAGGTTACTGTTATTGATTCTGTGTATAGTTTAACTCAATGGTTAGTTTGTATATTTTTTTAACTGCAGCTCCAGCAAGGGATACATTTTGCATTATGATTCAGTACACATTCATACACCTTTATCTGAAATAAGCTTCATGAAACAAGTTATTCTTTTCTTATCTTCTATTTTTTTCTATTTTATTTCACTTCTTTGAAAAATGCTCATCATTATCCACTAAATGATTTAACATGACTTACCAAACTATAGTTTTAGAAAGTAGTCTTCAGTCACATGATCATTTTCACTGTCCTTTTATGATTTATAAGATAAATTAGGATAGTATTGTATTCAATTTGCATATTTTAATCTATAAGATACACTGTTCTTCAGGTACTCAAAGTATACTTGAATTTTCTAGCAAAAATAAGTAATTATAAATTAAATAACTAAAAATAGAAAATTTTTGAGGTTTTGGGGTTTTTGACTATCTTAGATGTTTTGAGATTTAGGGTAAAGTTTGTTTTTTCATTATTTTTACATTAGCCATTAAGAAGTCTGTTAATAGTTTTGTGATCTCTTTATGTTTTTATTTTATTTATTTATTTAAAGACAGAGTCTCTGTCACCCAAGCTGGAATGCAGTGGCGTGATCTTGGCTCACTGCAACCTCAACCTCTCAGGCTCAAGTTATCTTCCCACCTCAGCCTCCTGAGTACTTGGGACTATACGTGCACACTATCATACCTGACTAATTTTTGTATTTTTAGTAGAGACAAGGTTTTGTCGTATTTCCCAGGCTGGTGTCGAGCTCCTGAGCTTGAGCCATTCACCGGCCTCGGCCTCCAAAAGTGCTGGGATTGCAGGTGTGCACCACTATGCCCGGCGCCTTTATTTTTGAACTTGATATGACTAAACTAATTGGAAACATTTGTTACTTGTCTGATTAATGTTTTACATTTTAGACAAATTGTGGCAAAGTGAGTAGGAACTTCCAATGCTGAGATTCATAATTTGCCCTTCAGGGGGATTTATCAAATTTTGCTTCTCTGTCTTTTCTGTTTAAAGAAGTAGAAAGATATATTTTAGACAGAATTTTCTATTTTGCAAATTTCTTCTAAGCTCTGACATGCATGCTTGACCTAGTCAAGATGATGATGTTTTGACTGTTCATGTATTGACATTTTCCTACAGAATTAGAAGTGTGTCTCACCAACCAGCCAAGATGAACATGGTGAAGAGGATCATGGGGCGGCCGAGGCAGGAGGAGTGCAGCCCACAAGACAACGCCTTAGGACTGATGCACCTCCGCCGGCTCTTCACAGAGTTGTGCCATCCTCCCCGGCACATGACTCAGAAGGAACAAGAAGAGAAACTGTATATGATGCTGCCAGTGTTTAACAGGGTAAGGCCAGGTTGCCAGACACACACCTTCTGGGACTGGGGGGCACTACAAGAATCTGAAGGTTACTGGTAAGCCATAGGTAGAAAAAAATGATAGGATGAGTTAGTTTTTAAGAAGTTTGGTCAGAATAAACTACATTTAGTGAGACTTTTTGATTTTTAACACATAAAGTACAAGCTGTGAGCCATTGTCTAAAATGGCTCTGTTACAGTTGAGTTTTGGAAGAGGAATAGATTGTAAATTATCAATTGTGTTATTTTCTGTTATCTGTTGAAGTGATGATTTTATTACACCAAATGGTGGAACTGCCCAAGCCCTTTGTATACTTTAAAAAGTCATTACAATTTGCTGTTGTTTAAGAGATGCTATAAGAGGATAGTTATAGGCTATAGATAATTCAAATAGAGTTAATGTTTTAATATGTTTTGTAAATTACATGTAGCAATCTTATTGGGTAGTTTTAAAATAACAATTTTTTTAGGCCAGGCGCGGTGGCTCACGCCTGTAATCCTAGCACTTTGGGAGGCCAAGGCAGGTGGATCACCTGAGGTCAGGAGTTTGAGACAAGCCTGGCCAACATGGTGAGACCCCATCTCTACTAAAAATACAAAAATGAGCCAGGCCTGATGGCACGCGCCTGTAATCCCCGCTATTCAGGAGGCTGAGGCAGGAGAATCGCTTGAACCCGAGAGGTAAAGGTTGCAGTGAGCTGAGATCACGCCATTGCACTCCAGCCTGGGCGACAAGAGTGAAACTCTGTCTCAAAAATAATAATAATACTAATAACTTTTTTATGTTTATCAAAAGTTTGGCCGGGCGCGGTGGCTCACGCTTGTAATCCCAGCACTTTGGGAGGCCGAGGCGGGTGGATCACGAGGTCAGGAGATCAAGACCACGATGAAACCCCATCTCTACTAAAAATACTAAAAATTAGCCGGGCGTGGTGGCGGGCGCCTGTAGTCCCAGCTACTCGGAGAGGCTGAGACAGGAGAATGGCGTGAACCCGGGAGGCGGAGCTTGCAGTGAGCCGAGATCGCGCCACTGCACTCCAGCCTGGGCGACAGAGCAAGACTCCGACTCAAAAAAAAAAAAAAAGAAAAGTTCACAAATACATCATTTTAAAAAGTCAGATAGTTTCACAGGCTTATAGGTGCCCTCTTGGTCTTCACCACTAATTGCTGCTGCCATGAAAAGCTTTTAAATAACATACTTTTACTGCTGTTATGTAGTTTTAATTGACTTCCTACTGAGGAATATGAGAATTAGCTTTTTTACTTCCTCTCCCTCCAAACCATAACATACATACATACATACACTCATTCATACATGCTGCCCTCCTCATCCTTTCCCTATAGTTATGCTACTTGTGTAAGCAGTATTCAGTGTTTGCTCTCTACTGACAGTGATATAAATTTAAATTTATTCAAAGATGAACCTTATACTATACTACCTTTATTTTTCCATTATTATAGAACTTGTTTTCCTCAGACTTCATAACTGTCTCAATTTCTTTCTCTCCATGTCTTTGTTTCTTGGTTTCCCTTCTCTTGCTCTTTTTCCTCCTTCTCTTTCTCTGTCCCTCGCGCATCTTCTCTGCCTTGCCCTGTCTGTCTTTTTTATCCTGTGTCTCCCTGCCTTCCCGTTTCCATTTCTTTCTTCCTATCTCTGTCTCTCTCTATGCCTTTCATCTCTCTTTCTCTTCTCCATCACTGTCTTTCTCTCTTTCCTCCCATTTCTCTCTTTATCTCCTCTCTGTCCCTATTTCTCTCCCTGTCTCTGACTCTCCCCTTTCTCTTTTTCTTCTTCCCCCCATCTCCCTTTTTCCAGGTCTAGCTCCATGCCCCTGACAATGCCTTTCTCCACACCCACCCCCTCACCCTGTGCCCCAATCTCTGACTGGCTCTGTCCCCTCTAGTCTCACTTGTTGCCTGTATTATTTTCTCTGTTCATCTATCTTTTTGTGTGAAATTTTCTAGGCTCTTCCTCTTCTCATTATTTTGAAATTTTATTGTGGCTTCAGCTTAATCTGAAAACTTGTATTGTTCAGTCTGGGTAAATACTCTGAAAGATTTATTTGAGAATATTCTCTCCTATACCTTATATGTTCCTCTGTTTTCTGGACCTCTGTCAATCAAACATTAGCTCTTTTAGAGTAATGTTGTGCTATTAATATCACAGTTTTAATTTCCTTGAATTCTTTGTTGTTTTATTATTATTTCTTTTTTTTTTTTTTTTTAGTATGTCTCATGTTCAGTAGATAGACTATCACTTAATCTCCAGTGTTTACATATCAGTATTCTTGTCTTTGATTTGTGGTGGTATCTCTCTTCTTCCTCGTAAGGAACTAGACTTCTAGTTGTCTACTGCACTGGGGAGGAACAGTCACCTTCAGTTTCCGGGCTGTAAAATAATAATAATGTCAACCTTATTGGGTCGTCGTGAGGGTTAAATTCATATAATATACTTACGGCACTTAATAAGTGTTTGTCCCAAGAAATGTGTACCTATTATTGTTATTATTGTATCTATTATTGTTTTCGTTACGTGAATCTATTATTTTTGTAGTTGGGAATACTAGTGAAAAGGAATGAGTGAGAAAGAGTTGAAAGGGGGCAATAAAAGAATTGATTAGTATTGACGGCTCAGTGAAGGTTGGAGATGATAAATTTATACTAAACCTTATCTGTACTGGCCTGTGTGAAAAAGTAGAGAAAGCAATACCTGATTTATTGAGACTGAGGTTTTTATAGGCTGGTAAGGCAGAAGGGCAAGAGTGCCAGGAAGGTTAGTTTACATATCACCCATGAGCTTGTGTTGGATACAACAGAAGAGGATAGAAACATTAATGCATTTATAGAATGTACATTTCCTTATTTATGAAATAATAGGATAGATTATCTGCTGAGAATGATAGAGGGAGGAGATGGTAGAGTAGGAACGTGAGAAGAGGTGGGAAAAGGTTTAAAATAGCTCTTTTAAAAACGGGAGGGAGAACTATGACAAGCCATTGTTTTAAGCCCTATTCAGGGAAGTTAGTAATTTTTATTACCAGGAAGTTAATAATTTTTGTTACCCGGAAGTTTGTTTTGTTTTTAAATCTTATTTTTGTTTTACTTTAACGTCATGATGTGCTGTTGGCTACTGAGTAGTTTGCGGTAATTTCCTTCTCTCAGACTTAGGAATGTTTACAAGGTAATGAGAATGTTTAGAGCAGTTAGGGGAATTGTTCTTGGCTATTAACATGAATTATTAAGTAATAGCCTACATATGTATGTATCCCATGTATTTTATCAGTTAGGCTTCTACAGCCTACTAGACTAGAAGAATCTTATTTTGTTTTTTAATAAGTAGATATGAGATGCCTTTAGTAATTATTCTCTATCTACTTATAATGTTTGACTTAGTTATCTTATGTCCTATGTTATTGTAAGTCTCATTAACTATTAACAAATTCTCTCAAAAGTTTTTAATTGGTTGATTAGAAACATATGTGTATGCAATGCCTTAAACCTCTAATATAATGAGTGATTTGAATATCACAAAGGTTCAGTAAACTCTTAACTAATGAAAAGATAGAAAGTTATATCTGTACCATTGTGACTAATTTGAAAAATGTATTATTTTAAAAATAATTCTTATTAATTGGATATAATTAATAAACTAAAATTGTTCTTAGATACCATTTCCATTAAATTTAGAAATATATAGCCATATCTATTTAACATTTGGCCATTTGTGCTTGAACATTCTCCACTAGTGAGAAATACCTACGTTGAGTGAATAGCTCAGTATGTCGCTAGAGCCAACCAGTTCTTACCATGATTGCTAAAAAGGAATTGCAGTGTTGATTTTTGAGACTTTGCTTGATTAGAGCTAAATGGTGAACAAGCTGTTAGACATGGACATCTAGCTACAGACTAGTTTTTAAAGTATGCTTAACAGTGTTATTTCAGTGCATGATTTTTGCCTTTGAGAGACATGGGTTGGGAAATGACATGTATTAAGTCTTTTTTCTGGGCCAGGTCTCATGCTGGGTTCTTGAAATGCCTCCTGTTGTCTTCATTACAGTCCTACAAGGAGGCTGCTATCTTCCCTCTTACTGATTTGCTCAAACTGAAAGATTATGGTGAAGTCTGAAAATAGCTGAATAATATTTATTCAGCATTCTTAAAAATAATTAACGTTTAGTCCCAAGAACAAAAGCTGACAAAGAAAACATTTGGTTTAAACTTACTCAAAATGAGTAGCATTTTAGTTTTCTAAAAATTCATAACTGCCACTGTTAATTACTATAGTATTTGTTACATTTTGCTGTGTATTTTAAAATGTAATGTTTACCAATTAGGTCTTCCGTAAGAAACTCCCCTTATTTTTTAACTTGTTTCCAATTTATATTTGAGAAGCATGTAAATGTAATACAGTGTCCTTTTTTAATCCCTTACAAATTATCGTTATTTTTTAATTTGTTGGCTTAAGAGAGAGGTCACCCAAACTTAGAACCAAATAAGAGAGAGATCAGAAGGCAGACAGGTGAATTATTTTTTTGCAGCTTTATTACTTATTACATAATACCAATACAGTTGATACTGGACGATGTGACTTGGGTCTGTGCAACAAAGGACTTGCTGAATTCAGCCCTGAAATAGTCATGTTTACTTACCCAGTCACTGGCAGAACTGGACAGTGGCAAGCCACAGCCAGAGCAGATGAGAATGCATATTCTCATGAGGCAGGCAAAGCCCAAAAGGAGAGGACGGCATTCTGTTCTTCTGAGACTCTCATCTGATGATCCTTCTTAGAAACAAAAAGAACATAAGATAAATATTTCCCTAATCATTTGTATTAATTGATAAGAAATCTTAACTGATTTACCATATGAAATAATGCAATTACATCTTCATTGTTAATTTTTTAAGATTGTTATTTATAGCAAATTATTTTAGGACTAATGATGGTCCATAGTCTGACTTAATTTTAGATATAACACATATTTAGGAAACAAAAGCCTCCATTTTTAAAAACTTTGTAAACATTCCAACCTCTCTTTTATTGGTCATATTTAATATATTTTTATTGAATAGCACTATTCAGTAACAAGTTTATATTGAGCCTTTATGAATGCCATTAGATAACACCATTAATTTGTTTTCCCTGAGTGCCAAAAATATTTGGTTGAAGAGGTGCCAGGAAATCTTCTGAAATCTATTTAGGTGGATATTAAAAATGATTATTTTAAAAATAAGTCAAACCATGCTATTTTTCTCTAAAGATGAACACTATGCAAAGTTACAGTGATAGGGTTCATGCACAGTTTGAGAAAAATATAGTACTGAGTGATTAAGAGCCTGGCTTGGAATCAGATAGATAGATGTCGTTTTAAATTCTGTCTGTATTACCTCCTGTTTTAAGTTAACTTCTCTAACTCTTAATTTTCTTAACTGTAAAATGAGGCTACTAGTAGAACCTATTCTGTAGGATTTTATGAGACTTAAATGACACCAAGTTCTTGAATAGTGCTACGTAGATTTTAAATGGGTATTATATGGTAATTGTTGTTATTTCTAGTGAATTTGCAAGAAGGCATTTTTGTTCTTCAGTACTGTTTTTTTTTTAAATCCGTTATGAATTTCACATATCTATTCTAGAATCAGCCCTTTTGAGTTTAATGTGTTACCAGCTCTCTTGCCCAGCTTTCTTCCTCTGCAGAACCAGAAATTTTTTGTCGTTGTTTGTTTGAGACCAAGTCTGGCTCTGTTGTTGCTCAGGCTGGCGTGCTGTGGTACCATCTTGGCTCACTGCAACCTCCGCCTCCCAGGTTCAAGCTATTGTCATGCTTCAGCCTCCCAAGTGGCTGGGACTATAGGCATGTGCCACCACACTCAGCTAATTTTTATATTTTTAGTAGACATGGGGTTTCACCATGTTGGCTAGGCTGGTCTCAACTCCTGACCTCAGGTGATGTACCCACCTCAGCCTCACAAAGTGCTGGGATTAAAGGCATGAGCCACCATACCTGGCCTAGAACTGGAAAAATTTGACAAGTCGTCAGTACTCCCTGAGAGTGAGAAGTAGAATCTACACCTTCTGACACCCAGCTTCATGCTGCATCCTCTTTGGCAAACATTTATGTAAATGATGGAAGCATTGTCTAGTTGCAAGAAATACCACTACTTGTTGAAAGTAGTGAAAACATACCTAATATTTTTAGATTTAATTGTTGAAGTCAATCACAAAAACTACACTATTTTCTTTGCTACCTTATCCATTCAGTATTATCTACAATGTCAGATTCATGCTTTAGTTCCTCTATCCCTCCAACCTTATCTTGTACCATTTTTCCTCTTATACAAAATGCCCCAGCTTTATCAGCCTCATTTTCATTCCTCTACACCCCAGAATCAATCTCACTTTGCAGTCTTTGCACAGCTCTGATCTCACTGCCTGCAACCCTCTTTCCTTATCTCTTTGGATTGTAACTTTTCCTCATTAGTCAGTGTCATCCTTTGGCACCAGTGTCACTTCTTCAGAGAGACCTTTCCTGACAACCTTCTTCCCACCCCAGGCATTCTCTTTCAGCTACCCTGTTTTACTTTCTTCATAATACTATCTTTAAATAATTTTAATTTTAAAATCAACTTATTTGCCAATGGTCTTCTGTGCTAAAATGTCCTGTGTTTCATGAGCACAGGAATCATATTTGTTTTATTTACCTTTGTATTCAGTACTCTTCGAACATTGCCTGGCATATATACTAGGAAGTCAATAAATATTTGTGAGTGAATAAACCTTATTTAAGAAGCAATGCTTGTTCATTTCAGATTAGCAAATATGACATAGTCTTTTTCTGTACTACTGATTTTGGGTTGATAAATTCAAGCCAGTTTTATTTATCTTGTGAGAACATTTCTTAGAGGAAATAAAGCAGTAAACATCAGGATTTGTGTAAAAAGTTACTGGCATTTTCAACAGCATATTATTTACCCAGCATGAAGACTGGTTGAATAATCATATCCTTACAACTGTTCAAGAAATGAGCTATTGGTTCTGTTTAGTTGTCCTAATAACTATTAGCAATAAAATACCGCATACTAATTCTTAGGAGCAAAATATACATTGATACACCCTGAGTAATAGGAATATTATAAACATCTCCATTAAAAAACTATGTACTCAGCCGGGAGAGTTGGCTCACCCCTGTAATCCCAGCACTTTGGGAGGCCGAGATGAGCAGATCACCTGAGGCCAGGAGTTCGAGACCAGCCTGGCCAACATGGTGAAACCCCATCTCTACTAAAAATACAAAAAAAATTAGCTGGGTGTGGTGGTGGGTGCCTGTAATCCCAGCTACTGAGGAAGTTGAGGCAGGAGAATCACTTGAACCCAGGAGGCAGAGGTTGCAGTGAGCCGAGATTGTGCCATTGCACCACTCCAGCCTGAGCAACAAGAGCAAAACTCTGTTTCAACAACAATAACAAAAGGCTATGTACTCATCTCTGAGCACAGGTGGAATGGCTATTCAAAGATGTGTCATTATTAGGTTTCTCAATTTTTATCAATCTTCAGTTTGTTAAAGAATAGAGGTTTCTGGTGCGGCTCATGCCTGTATTCCCAGCACGCTGGGAGGCCATCGTGGGCAGATCACTTGAGCCCAGGAGTTCAAGACCAGACTGTATAACATGGCGAAATTCCTATCTCTACAAAAAAAAATACAAAAATCAGCTGAGTGTGGTGGCGGGCACCTGTAGTCATAGCTACTCAGGAGGCTGATGTGGGAGGATCACCTGAGCTCGGGAGGTTGAGATAGCAGTGAACCATGATTGCACCACTGCACTCCAGCCTGAATGACAGAGTAAGACCCTATCTCAAAAAAAAAAGGGGGGGGGGTTTATTTAACAGGTAACATAGATTATTTAACAAATAACATAGATTAATTCTAAGCACACAACATTTATCAAAATCTCAGGAAAAAAATGTGTTGAGGAAGTATTGAAAAGTACAGTTTATTTTTTGAGATTTTGAGATTATTACAAATTACTCATTTGTCAAATTATTGAACAGACTGGGTGTCTGGATAAAATGATACCCTTGTAGAATTTATTTATTGTTTTAGCATTTTCAGCTTAATTTGAGGGAGGTTATAAGAAATATGTAAGAAACACATTTTCTATTAGAAGGATATTACATTGTTATATCCTTTTATTGGGATCTTTGGAAGGAATTGTTTATATTATGCAGTAATCCCTCCTTATTCATGGTTTTGCTTTTCATGGTTTCGGTCATCTATGGTCTGAAAATATTAAGTGGAAAATTACAGAAACAAACAATTCATAAGTTTGAAATCTGACACCATTCAGCTCCATCCCTCCCGGGATGTGAATTATTCCTTTGTCCAGTGTATTCATGATGTATGGGCCACCTGCCCAATAGTCACTTAGTAGCAGCCTCAGTTATGAGACCTACTGTCCTGGTATCAAGCTGCTTGTTTTCAAGAAACTCTATTTTCCTTAATAATGGCCCCAAAGTGCAAAAGTTATGGGGTTGGCAACTTGGGTATGCCAGAGAGAAGTCTTTCCTTTAAGTGAAAAGGTAAAAGTTCTTGACTTAATAAGGAAAGACCAAAAACTGTGTGCTGAGGTTTTTGAGATCTATAATAAGAAGGAATCTTGTATTTGTGAAATTGCGAATAGTATGTTATTACAATTTTTTTCCTTTATTATTAGTTATTGTTGCCAGTCTCTTACTGTGCCTAATTTATTACTTAAACTTTATCACAGGTATGTATTATAGTAAAAAATACAGTGTTTACGGGGTTTGGTACTATCCGTGGTTTCAGGCATCCAGTGGGGTCTTAGAACTTACCTCTCACAGATAAGGGGGGACTAGTATAATATGAGGAATAGAAGTACTTCCTTAAATATATATATATTTTTTCATGCTAAGGGCATTGTGAATGATGTGATTGATCAGGTTTTCTCTTTTGTATCTTTGAGCCAAAATTTGTAACCAATAATGGAAAATATAGAGGTCTTTCTGGTCTTAGATTTTTATTTAGTTTTCTTTTCCAGTCCATCTTCCTAGCTGGGTCTTTTATTTGATTGCTTGTTTTGTTTTCCTTCTTAATTTTAGTTTATGTTCTCATGTTCTCCTTCAGTGCTCCCTGAATGTTTCTAGAATTTGATTGTGAGGGCAGTCAGCATATAAATAAACAACCATATTTAGGGAGCATTACTATAAAAGGCAGAGTGCTGGCTTGGGAGAATATGAAGATGAGTAAGTTATGTTTTCTCCTTTTGTAGTGACATTTCAATAGGTAAAAATAATATAAAATACTGTGTAATGAGTGTTAAAAGGGAGAGATACTATAATAGCCTTAGAATATAGAGAATTTCCTTTCAGCAATAAAGAATATTCTTTAAAATAATACCTCAGGATGTATCTAGTTATATACCCATTAAAATACCATTTCTTTTCTTATGATGGTCTGTCTAGGTTTCATTTTCTCAAATTCTCTTTGCTGAACTCATACCCATTTACTTTTAAAAATTATTTATTGTAGGCAGGGTATAGTGGCTCACGCCTGTGATCCCAGCACTTAGGGAGGCAGAGGCAGGAGGATAGCTTGAGCCCAGGAGTTCAAGACCTGTCTGGGCAATATAGTAAGACCCAGTTCTCAAAAAAAAAAAATAGATAAATAAAATTAAAAATAAGAATTATTTATTCTAAAGCTCATTTATTTTAAAATTTGTGTAAAAACAAGTTTATTTCATGACCCTCCCATTTATTTTCTCTTTTCTAGTTTTTTGGTAACAGCCTTGTTTTGTAAATTACTGTGATTAGAATGAAGAAATTCTGAGACATGAAATGAGTTTAGTGAATTCTGAGGTCAGCCTGGGATTTAGCAGTAGAGCTGCTTTTCACCATCCAATGTGCCTGTACTCCATCAAAGATCCTTTATAACTTTTCTCTAAATTCTCAAATTAGCTTTCCTCAGAAAAATGTTGGCCGGACGTGGTGGCTCACGCCTGTAATCCCAGCACTTTGGGAGGCTGAGGCAGGTGGATCACCAGAGGTCAGGAGTTCAAGACTAGCCAGGCCAACATGGTGAAACCCCATCTCTACTAAAAATACAAAAATTAGCCGGGCGTGACGGCATGCACCTGTAGTCCCAGCTACTTGGCAGGCTGAGGCAGGAGAATAGCTTGAACCCAGGAGGCAGAGGTTGCAGTGAGCCGAAATTGTGCCACTACACTCCAGCCTAGGTGACAAAGTGAGACTCCGTCTCAAAAAAAAAAGAAAGAAAAGAAACATAATTTCTAACGTTTTTAGTGAGATTGATTCAAATTTTATCAATAATGTCTACAGGTCTTAGATTTCATTTATTTAATCATTTCTTCAACAAATTTATATGTAAAAGGAAATGTGGCTAGACATGTGATTTATTGAAAGAATTGTATTTTCAACATATTAAGATTCAAAGTAACTGTGTAGATTGACTTTTCTGGACTTGATTTTCAAGTCATAACACACTTCAAAATTCACAAAATAAAAAGAAAAATTTGTCAGTGCTTCATTAACAATGTCTTTTCTTATCTACAGGTTTTTGGAAATGCTCCGCCAAATACAATGACAGAAAAATTTTCTGATCTTCTGCAGTTCACAACACAAGTCTCACGACTAATGGTGACAGAAATTCGAAGGAGAGCATCAAACAAATCCACAGGTATTTTTACAGTAGCCAGCAAAAACTGATTTGTTTGAATGAACAGGCAGTTCTGTAAAAGTCGCATTAAAATTAAATGGAAAACAGAACTTGTTCTCAACACATTGAGTTCATTTACCCATTCCCTTTCCCTTTCTTAGAGTCACATTATTTTCCTGGTTTCAGCATCTTCAACTCTTGAGTAGTTCTGGTCAAGGCTACTCTGCCTGGACCACTACCACTTCCACCCTAACCCTTTAAAATACTCTGTTTCCCTTTGAACAAAATACAAATTTCTCAGCATGAAATTTAAGGCAAAGCTATCATCTGGTTTTTTTTTTTTTTAGCATACCCCGCTTCTATTGCTTGTTTTCTTTTCTGTATTTCAACGAAATCCAGCTGTCTGTAGTCTTCAAACATGTTTATACTCTTATTTTAATCATTTACTTAGAATGCTTCACTGAGGAAGGAGAATCTTTCCTCATTTCAATATGTCTAAATGTCAGCATGATTAAGTCATGCTTCCTTGATGAAATGCTTTTTGATTTCTTTAGGCAAATAAAAATTTTTTCTCTTCTGAACTACTGTTTTTCTTCTCAACCTCCTGGGTGGTCATTGTGCATGTGTCTTGATCTTCCCAGTAGACCATAAGCACTTAGGGGTCTCTGTGTCATCTGTAGTAGTTGCTCTCTAGGCCAGCTGCACAGCTGCCATTTTAACATCACTGTTCACATTGTCCTGGGATGCCTTTTCATTTTTTTTTGGGTGGATTCTGTTTCCTGAATCCCTTAAATTCCTGATTTTGGTAAAGCATATTTTCCAGCAACTTTATAAAAAAGGATACAGGGGAGTTATCAGGGTTTTGTTCTGCTTGTTGTTTTAGACATACCACGAGTTAAACATTTTTTTGACTATTGCTGTAAAAAATGGGTTCTTTTCTTTTCAGTAAGTAAAGTGATACCTTTAGCCTGACAACCTTTCAGCTGCCAGGACTTAGAACAAATTCCACTACATCATATAGCATGATTATTATAGAAAAGGAAACGTATTTAATACAAAACCAAGGGTCAATAAGAGACAAGAAGACACATGTCTACGACTCTCATGATCTCACAGATACATGTGCTGGGGAGATGTGCTGAATATGCAGCTGTAGTTTACATTTAAATGGAGAGAGACTTCCGTCTCCTCCTCTCCATCCCCCATTGTTATCCATTCCTAAAGGACAAGCTCAAGAGTAATCTTGTTAGTAAAGAGACATTTGAACTGCCTATGACTTAGGCCATTGAATACTTGTTAGATATTTATAGGAGTGGTTTGAGAATGCTAGCTGTGTAATCCAGGAGGTCCTCTTAGCAGAGATTAGAAGCTACCACTTGCTTGGGAAAGTTGACCATGGGTTGAGATGGTCAGTGGTGAGTGTCTTAGCTCTGTCCTTCCATGCAGCCCAGGATGAGCACTCCGGGTCATTTTGGAAAATCTTGGAGCTTGCATTATTATCAGTCCTCCTTTAAGTAAGTATCAAGTTCTATGTGGGAAATCATTTTGTCTCAGAATTTTAAATATTTTCTTTTGTAATATAGGCTCTTACATTGTTATTGAGAAATCGAAAGCTATGTAGATTCTTGATTTTTTTTTCCTCTGTGACCTATTTTTTTTTTCTAGAAGCTTTTAGGATCCTCTCTTTGTCCCTGCTTTTCTAAAATGTCATAATAACATGCCTTGTGGTAGACCTATTTTTATACATGTGCTGGGTACTCATTGAACTCTTTCAGTCTGGTTATTCATATCCTTTAATTTGGGCAAAGTTTCATGAATTGTTTAGTAATATCCTCCTCTGTTTTCTCCTTCTAGTTAGATGACCCTCTTAGACTGTTCCTCTCATTTTCTTATCTTTCTTCTCATTTTCTATCTTTGTGTTTTGACTACTTGCTAAGAGAACTCCTCAATTTTATCATTTATCTCTTCTATAGAGGTTCTTTTTTTATTTGTGACATTATATTTTTCTCATTTTAAAAAATATTTTTCATTTCTAAGTGTTCTTTCTTACTGGTTTCTATTATTTTGGGGCTGTATTTTCTTCTTATCTTTCTGAGGTTTCTTTTTTTTCTTTCAGATTTTTGTCTCCATAAATAATCTGTTTCTTTTAGGTTTAATAAAAAGGTTTTGTTTATCAATTTGTTTTTGTCTTTGTCTTTTATGTTAGAGAATATCCGTACATGTCTCACCCTTGACCATCTGCTCTTACATAAGAATGGAGCATTAAAAAGCTTTTTAATTGTGTGTGAAGCTTGCAGCTGTGGGCTGCAACATAAGATGATCTTGCTAGGCTGTTTTTTTGGTGATCTTTTTCCTAAACTAAGCAGATACTCAGAGAATTGTCCAGTCTCTGCTTGGAAGATATATGCCTGACTCAGCATTTTGGAAGCAAAGTAGGGGAAGGGTTTGGGGACCCTCAAGGTTTAGTATATAAGCTTTTATTTTACCTTTGTATGTCCACATGGTGCCTTGTGCCCCTCAATCCGTACTCTCTCTCTTACTCTTTTCAGTGAACAAACAAACCTGTGGTCTAGTGCCCACGTAGTAGTAGGGACCTTGGGTCTAACTGCTCTTGAACATATTTTCCACCAGTCCTTCTCTGTGTAGTTCCTTATTTACTTCTGCTTCCAAAGGTGCCTTGTGCCACCAGTTCCTGAGCCTCTCAGGGGTTCTTTGGTATTTGGGTTGCTTTTCCGCTTTTCCACTTTTCCTGAATTACTTCAAGATTCTAGGGTTTGCTCATCAGTAACTGTGAATCTCTCTGCTATTTTAATATCCAAAATTTCATTGCTTTCACTTATTCTGTTCTTGTTCTTAAAAGTTTATACCTTTTAAAAATCCTTTTACAAGCATTTTAATGGTTGTATTCATCCATTTTCATGGTACTGTAAGGAAATACCCATGCTGATGAAATTAGGTATCTCCATTCTTTCTTGAATGACATACTAGATTAGGAAAAAATTCCTAAAACTTATTTATACTTGCCTCTGTTACTATCTTTTTAAGTACCTAATCTACATGTTTGTAGAAAGACATTTTGCTACACTGGAGATTTGTTTTCCTAACTCCCTTTATGATTTCACATCCACAGGGCAAAATTTTTTTTTGAGATGGAGCCTTACTCTTTCGCCCAGACAGGAGTGCAGTGGCGCTATCTCGGTTCACTGCAAGCTCCGCCTCCCGGGTTCACGCCATTCTCCTGCCTCAGCCTCCCGAGTAGCTGGGACTACAGGCACCCACCACCGTGCCCAGCTAATTTTTTGTGTTTTTAGTAGAGACGGGGTTTCACCATGTTAGCCAGGATGGTCTCGATCTCCTGACCTCGTGGTCAGCCCACCTTGGCCTCCCAAAGTGCTGGGATTACAGGCGTGAGCCACCACGCCCGGCCTTCACAGGGCAATTTTTTAGATGTAATGAAAGATGTCTTAAATCGAGTAGAAGATGTCTCATTGTTAATTACAGTAAGAATTACACAAGTTTTTTTTTAACTTTTAAGTTTAAAATAATCGTAGACTCTTAGGAAATTACAAAAATAGTAGCTAGGATGGCCGGGCATGGTGGCTCACGCTTGTAATCCCAGCACTTTGGGAGGCCGAGGCGGGCGGATCACGAGGTCAGGAGATCGAGACCACGGTGAAACCCCGTCTCTACTAAAAATACAAAAAAATAATTAGCCGGGCGTGGTGGCGGGCACCTGTAGTCCCAGCTACTCGGAGAGGCTGAGGCAGGAGAATGGCGTGAACCTGGGAGGCGGAGCTTGCAGTGAGCCGAGATTGCGCCACTGCACTCCAGCCTGGGTGACAGAGCGAGACTCCGTCTCAAAAAAAAAAAAAAAAAAAATAGTAGCCAGGATCATGTGCCCTTCATCCACTTTTCCTCATTGATGACATCTTATTAATTAGGGATTTTTTAAGATACATTTTTTTCATATTGTGTAATTTCACATAATTTTTAGTTTTAAGCTTGTGAAATTCATTAACCTTTGAATCCTATGATATTCAGTTTAGTTTGTGTGTTACTTCCTCATGAAAGATCTTTCCTAAGTACCCTATCTCAAATAGGTCTTCTGTCCTCTGTCCCCACATCCATTAGTATCTATTCAGTCACATTGTATGTTAACCTTCATAGCTTTGTTATCATCTGAAAGTATTTTCTTTATTTACTTATTTAATTTTATTGTCTGTTGTGTTCACCGTGTATTACTAGCACCTAAATTTTTACTGATTTTGTACATAGGATTTCTCTGCCTTTTTTTTTTTTTTAATGCTTTGAGAATCAGAGTAGAGTTAGAAGGGCCAGCCTTCCTGATTTTTAGGAGAGAAGAACATAATTCTGGAATGTCTCCTCAGTCAGCCTTACCCTGGCTATGGGAATCCTTGTTTTTTTTCTTTTATTTTTAGTTTAGAACATTGGAAGATTCTTTTGGTCAGTGTTGTTATCAAAAATATATTCATGGAGACTTTGTGACCTATTGATTTTTCTAGTAAAAAGTTCTAGGTTTTTCAGGGCCTAAGTATATCCTAAATCATCCAACTCTTAATATTTCATCTTTATTTTCTTATTTACTCATTTTTATTGTGGTTAAAAAAACACTTAATATGGGACCTACCCTCTTAACCAGTTTTTAAGTGTGCAGTACAGACTGTTAACAATACGTACCATGCTGTACAGCAGATATCTAGAACTTTTTGTGTCTTACATGACTGAAACTATACCCATTGAACAGCAACTCCTCATTTTCCCCTCCCCTCAGCCCCTGGCCACCATCCACCATTCTGCTTTCTTCTTCTGTAAGTTGGACTACTTTAGATACCTTGTATAACCTTTTATTTTACAGGAGGTTATCATTGAAAAGAATTTTGTCTTAATTTACATTCACATACATTTTCTACAAAAAAAAACAGGTGAAGTGAACCTTTTATTATTCCTTTGAAGGTTGGCTATGTTCATTGTTCACCAGAACAAGATTATTCTTCCAGTACCCCTCTGAATTTGCTATGGAAGACTTGTTATTTTGGGTGTTACCTAATCCGCACCCACAGATACAGCCTTTTTTATCAGATTACTTGAGATATGGGCTGTAGATATCTCAGTAGGAAACAAGCTTATGTGCAGTTCTGTTGTTTACATCTATCTGAAGTTTGTGAAAATGGAAACCTTTTAGGGAATATCAAGTTGCAAAATGGATACATGGATGATTTGTTATACATTTAGGTCAAGTCACAGTCTCCTTGTCTCCCTTAATTCTTTCTTGGTCCTTTGCCTCCATGTGGCTTTTCCTGGAAGTAAGTAGTGACTCAATTAATTTGACAAACACATAATGTTGTGGTCAGATTGTATAGAGTGTGTATCTTAAGATTTTTCCCCATCTCTTCTAGTTAGCTCAGCCAGTTCTAATTCTGCTTAAGTTTAAGGGCACATGGTCAATTTATATCAGCAAAGCAGAAAATTCCTACCTGCATAAAGTACTTTAATAAACTAAAGTATCTTTAGTTTTTATTATTAATGTTTTTCTACATGCTAGGTGCCACTGTTAAACCTAGTAGTGCAATCCCCAATATGGGCTGCAATCCAGCAATGGAGAGGCTGGATGATGTTGACTCCAGTACTCTTGTGGTGGGATTAGTGGAATTTAGTGAATCCCCACTTAGACAACCCAGCCTTTTTTTTTAAACAGAAAAACAGTGTGCCCTGCTGTCCCCCAAGGATTTCAAAGCCACAACACCTTCAGGTAATTTCATTCCCAGGATGTGGTTGTGTATTGTCAAATGAAAAGAAGCATGGAAGCTGTGAATTCTAATATTGTTTTTCTGACTAACTTGTGAAATTTTTTTTTTGGAGGGGGCGAAGGTGTTTAGGGCTTTGTGTCTTCATTAAATAAGTATAATAATACCATTAATGTGACTCACCATCATCGTGAAGTATAAATTTGAAAATGGCATACGCTTTAAATGGACTTTGCAAAGGAAAACTTGTATTTCACTTATTATTGACATGTTTTGCATTCTGGTTGTTCTGAATGCTAATTGAATTCATTTGTTTTCTCTCAGTGTAGGTTCAGAAATTGCATTTAAGGTTGTCTGCATTCTTTACTTATTTAATGTAATCCTGGGCTTTATTAACTTCATTTCTGTTTTTCATTCTAACTATATGTATTGAAATGCAGTGTGAAAGATAAAGCTTGAATCAAATGATTGACAACTCTAAAGATGGGTTAATATTAATATCTTCTTTCATTAACTCTTAAAAACTTAAGTTAAATCGTCGTTTATATTTGTATTTGTTAAATATTATTGAAATTAAAAGATCCAGTATGTTTCTGACTAGTAGTGGGCATTTTTTCCCCAAAGTTTTAAGAAACCATTTGATTTTTGGAGGTTTTATTTAAAATTCCTTGCTAGTATACATAATTTTTTAAGATAGCACTAAATGCTATATACTTTTAAAATGAGCTGCTTACCTCATTTAAAATAAAAAGTGAGGCTGGGCACAGTAGCTCACACCCAGGTACACGTAATCCCAGTACTTTGGGAGACCGAGACAGGAGGATCACATGAATTCAGGAGTTTGAGACCAGCCTGGGCAACATAGCGATACTCTGTCTCTACAAAAAAATTTTGTTTTTATTAGCCAGGCATGGTGGTGCATACTGTTAGTCCCAGCTACATGGGGGACTGAGGCGGGAGGATTGCTTGAGTTGAGGAGATTGAGGCTGTAGTAAGCCGTGATCGTGCACTCCAGCCTGGACAATAGAGTGAGACCTTGTCTCAGAAAAATAATAAAGTAAAAAGTGGGAGATGCCTTTGAAATATTCTTAATGACACATATTGAAATTGGTAGGTAAAAATAAAATAGTTATTTTTTACAGTGATACAGTTATGCTATTCTTTACAAAATAGTAAAATATATTTGTTATGTAAAGATAGTTTGTTTTGTCGATGGAGTTTGGAATCTCCCCGTATCATTCAACCTCAACCCTATCCAGATCTCTTTCACTGACTAGCTATGTGATTGTAGGCAAATTACTTATCTTCTTCATTTCTCAACTTACACTATTGTAAGGGGTATATTAGTAGAAAATAACTCACAGGGTTCTTGTAAAGATTAAATGAGTTAAACCCACAAGTACTTAACACAATGCTTGATATATAGTTAAGACTCAATAAAAAGAATCTATTTTTAAAATTTTCATGCTAAAAAAAATGTTCCCTCATATGGAAGTTTACCAAGATGAAACTTTGCCCAGCCCAGAATCATGTGTAAGTCTTGTATTCAGTTATCTAATAAAACACTTTTATTTTATGTTAAATTGAAGAAAAAATACATCTAAGATAACCTAAATCTTATTTTCTACTTTATACTTATTTATGAAGTATGTTAAGTATATATATATTAGTTTTTTGTTTTCCTTTGTTTTTGAGACGGAGTCTCTCTCTGTTGCCTAGGCTAGAGTACAGTGGTGTGATCTCGGCTCACTGCACCCTCTGCCTCTGGGTTCAAGTAATTCTGCCTCAGTCTCCCAAGTAGCTGGGACTACAGGTGCCCACCACCACACTCGGCTAATTTTTTGTATTTTTAGTAGAGACGGGGTTTCACTGTGTTAGTAGCCAAGATGGCCTCGATCTCCTGACCTTGGTGGCGTGAGCCACCGCACCCAGCCAAGTATACATTAGTTTTTACCCAGTTAGTTCCTAGTGAACAAATTAGACTTACTTCTTTTTTTTTTTTTTTTGGTTTTTTTTTTTTGAAATAGAGTCTCACTCCGTTTCCCAGGCTGGAGTGCAGTGGCATGATCTTGGCTCACCGCAACCTCCACCTCCTAGGTACAAGCCATTCTCCTGCCTCAGCCTCCCAAGTAGCTGGGATTACAGGCTCATGACACCACACCCGCCTGATTTTTGTATTTTTAGTAAAGATGGGGTTTCTCCATGTTGGCCAGGCTGGTCTCGAACTCCTGACCTCAGGTGATCTGCCCACCTTGGCCTCCCAAAGTGCTGGGATTACAGGTGTGAGCCACCATGCCCTGCCAAATTGGACTTCCTTTCTGACAATTTTCACTTCTATCATATATTACTATAAAAATTGGCAAACCATGCTGATGAAATTAGGTACATATTTAGAGACTTCTCCATTTACTCTTCTCTCTAGTAAGAAATATAATCAACTAAATTTACTTTTGAAGATTCTTCCAAGTTTGCAGTTCTGTGATTGGCTGTCTTATGTATTTCACTGTTTCTCTCTTCCTGCTGTCAGCTGCTCAAGTTATTCCTCTGTGTATTACTTAGGAAACCTCTTAATTTTATTTCCCTCTCACCATTCTTCTCAGCCTTCCAGTCCATCATACACATTACTACTAGATTAATAGTCTTAGTATAATCCTTTCATCATCTCCTTTGCTCAAGAAACTACATTTGCTCCCTCTTGCCCAGAAAATCAAATACAGCCAGTAGCTTACCCTCCTTCATAATTAGGCATCTCTATTTTTTAAAGTCACTACTGTTGGTATTAGACTGCACTTCTCAACAGTGCTCTTCTATAATGTTAAGAAAGTGCTATCACAGTTCTTTGTCTTGATCTGTATGTGTCAGGCTCATTCCTCTAGCCACTCTTGTTTTATTGCTGTGCTCTTATTTTCTCCGTACCCTTAATCGCTCCCACTTCCTGGACAAACATGTACTTGTCTTCCAGGCAGTTTTAGCTCAAATTTCACCTCTTCCATGACTTTTTGATTAGCTCCTGTCATAACTTTCCCTGAAATATATAGGTTGGCTTTTACATTTCTGTATTAATGATAGAAAGGTTTATGAATACCATTAAAACATTGCTATTTTTAAAGTTTTTCCATATGTAATAGTGCTGGTATAATTATGTGCTTAGTAAATTTTCATTTCCTTGGTAGGTTTTAAAGAAGAACCTCTTTATATGTGACTTTTCCCCCACTTAATGGCTTTTCCTTTGGTTTTACAGAGGCTGCAAGTCGGGCCATAGTTCAGTTCCTGGAGATCAATCAGAGTGAAGAAGCCAGTAGAGGCTGGATGCTTCTGACCACAATTAATTTGTTAGCTTCCTCTGGTCAGGTAAGTTCTTAGTTTTCATGTTTGATAACTCAGCGTCTTTATTTTATAGCCTCTCGTGATTTTATTATTAAATACATCATTATATCCAAATGAGATACTATGATAATCATTTGTATTCTTCTCTTTTAAAACATTATTTCATGCTTCTCATAACATCTCTGCAAGGAGTTTGATGTTCGATGCGTTGTACTCATAAGGAAACGCATGGCTTAGAGCAGTGTTTTCCATCTCGATAGGTTGTAACACACATAGGACATAACCATTTGTGGCTGGGCTCAGTGGCTCACACCTGTAATTGCAGCACTTTGAGAGGTCAAGGTGGGAAGATTGCTTGAGCCCAGAAATTTGAGACCAGTCTGGGCAACATAGAGAGACCCCAATCTCTTTTAAAAAAAAAAAAAATTAGCCAAGCATGGTGTCCTGCACCTGAAGTCCCAGCCGTTCAGAGGCTGAGGCAAGCGGATTACTTGAGCCTGGGAGGTTGAGGCTGCAGTGAGCCATAATTGCACCATTCCAGCCTGGGTGACAGTGAGACCCGGTCTCTAAAAAAAAATTTTTTTAATGATACCATTTGTAGAGCATTCTGGGCAAACAGATGGACTATTTCTGGCTGGTGGCAAGTAACTCAGGAGCTCTGGGTCCTTCAGGCCCAGCCCAGCACTTTTGTCACCGATGTTAGGGAAACCGATGTTAGGCTCAGGAAGAATAAAAAAATCACTGTTTATCTAAGGTCACTCAGCTAATAAAGAACAAATGACATGGAAAATAGTTTTAAATTTTTATGGGAAATAAGGAAACTGACATTTTTAGGATAATATATATTTTCTTCTCATTTGATTTATTCTGGAGATTGCTTTTTATTTCCTCTAAATTAGCTGTAAGTATCTGTCATGAAATGTGTTGCATGTGCTCATTAATGAGCTATTTGGATACCTGATTTTTGGCCTTTGATGTTTTGGGGATGAAAGAGATTAATTCAGCCTTCTAAAATCCAGAGTATAATTACCTACCAAAGTCAGTACCAATCTTGGGAATGTCTGTTGTCTAAGTTACAGTGGACTTTCAGACACTCTCATCATGTAATAATGGACCTACTTAACTGTAACATAATTGTACCATGTGACTGGCCACAGCAAATGCAGTGCATACGTCTTAGTAACCATATCCTGAAACCTGTCAGTAACCCAAAGTAATTATCTCTTAGAATTTTCTCCTTGGAATGATCTGTTTTCTTTTTATTTGTTTTCTGTGTTTTTTCTCTCTTTTTTTTTTCTTTCGTTTTTTTGAGGTGGAGTCTTGCTTTGTCACCCAGCCTGGAGTTGAGTGCAGTGGTGCGACCTCAGCTCACTGCAACCTCTGCCTCCCAGTTTCAAGCGATTCTCTTGCCTCGGCCTCCCGAGTAGCTGGGATTACAGGCGTGCGCCACCACACCCAGCTAATTTTTGTATTTTTAGTAGAGACTGGGTTTCACCATGTTGGCCAGGCTGGTCCCGAACTCCTGACCTCAGGTGATCCACCTGCCTTGGCCTCCCCAAAGTGCTGGGATTATAGGCATGAGCCACACTGTGCCTGGCCCTCTTTTTTTTTTTTAAGCTCAGGGAATTGGTGTAACCAACCTGTCCTGGTGTTCCTGGGGTTTTCCAGGTTTTAGCATAGGAAGGCCTGCATCTCAGGATACTGCACAGTCTCAGGCAAATTGAGAGGGTTGGTTATTCTAAGTAATCTTCAAATGGTCCCAGAGTAGACCATTGTTTTCATGTATCTGACTCTACTGGATGAGTAACAAAATCTCAATTCTGTTTGCTGTTGATGGTAGCTATAAATGTCTGTGTGTTACTGTACCAAAATTTGGTTTAGAATAGCGTATCTTTATTTGCTATTAAAACTTTATATAATTTAAATATTTACTATTGATATTTAATGTAAGTAATATTAACTTTTAATGCAGTTTTCTACATTTATTCATATTTTCTATAAAAACCTAATCACTTAAAAAATTACAAGTTTAGATGCCAAGTTGTACTTTAAATCTATCTACAATAAATGAAAATGAAACATCATACCACTTTGCTTACTGGCGAGCTAAAGCTAGTAATAATCTATCTGGAAATAGATACATTTAAAAAGCAAATTCAGTGTTATGTTTGGAGCTACCTTTTTTGAGTGCCATTTTCTGCTGGTAGCAGCGATACACAGAGATGACCAAAACATGGTCCTGACTCAATGCATAGATGTAAGAGATGAAGCAGAAAAAGATAATACCATAATATTTAATAATGGGGCATATATAGTGCTATTGAAAATAGAAATGTGAGAGTTAAACATTTTGAAAGTGAGGGTAGAAGGAAAGATGAGGAGTTCAGTAAACTTGGAGACATAGCAGATGTTTAAACTGAACTTTAAATGTATGGTAACGTAAGTGTTAAGAAATCATCGTAGATGAATAGAACAAAAGGTTTAGAGTATTTGAGACAAGAAATGGTATGTTGGGTATGTAGAAAGGGGCCACATCTTGCCAGGGATAGTCTTGAAGATTTCTCTTCATCACCCTGCTACTGCATTAGTTCTGGCCCCATCTCTCATGTGGTTTAGGGGGTTAGTTTCCCAGTTACCCTTTCCTTCTGGCTCTCTATATTTAATTTATGATCTGTATTACCACCAGCTAATTTTCTGAAATCTAGCTCTTTTACTTTTTGTTTGTAACATTTCACTGGGTCGTCACTGCCAAGAAAATAAAATGTGAGACTATTTTCATAAGTCATTGAGCATACACACTTTGTAGGCCACTTAGCCAGCTGTCTGACCTAAAGCAGGGTATATAAGTGATGAACCTCAGTTGCTTCATCTGTGAAATAAGGATCATTTTACAAATGAAGTCATGGGGTTGACTTAAGGAATAGGTGAGATGATGTATGTAAAGTGCTTATTAGCCTTATGCCTCTTACATAGTAAACAGTAATTCAAGGTTAGCCATTATTATTGTGGCTCTTCAGGAGTCAGCATTTTCAGACTCGGTGTTTCTTCAAAAATACTGTACCATATGGCCTAACCTCCTATGTATCTTCCAGGTGATCTTTCCCTGTTTAATTCCTTATACTTTTTAATGCCATTCCTGGCAGTGTTAGGCAATCTCTTTTATATTAGCCTGTATATACTACCATTGTTAGACTGAAATCTTAAGAGATTAAGTCATAGTTACTTAGGACTCTAATAATTCCAGTCGACTGTGGTCTTTTGAAGGACAGAGATGCTTCGTCTTTGCATGCCCAGCTCCCAGCACACAGCCTGACATTCCCTGGACACTCAATAAATGTTTTATGAGAAAGTAAACTAACTAATCAACAGATTATGCCAGTCTCTTGATCTCTAGTGCAGTTA
The DNA here is from genome assembly GCF_006542625.1 of Nomascus leucogenys. Taxonomy (NCBI): domain Eukaryota; kingdom Metazoa; phylum Chordata; class Mammalia; order Primates; family Hylobatidae; genus Nomascus; species Nomascus leucogenys. The sequence goes on along the minus strand of NC_044389.1, from coordinate 67,683,997 downwards.
AACTTTTTGTTCCAAACTGCACCATGGAAAATTTTGATAAATATTATATCATACTTAACAGTGTTGAAATATGTACTGTAAGAAGGTCTAGAGTTTCTCTTCTGGATATCTTTGAAAATAATATAGAGATGTATTTGTGTCAGTGATGGCTTTATCACTCAAGTGTCTTTCCAGCCTCAAAAATCTACAATAAGAATAAAGATAAAAATAATAGTAAAGCAACAATGAATATACAATTTAGTGCTTAATGTATCTTTGTATGTATTATCTTACATAACTCTCATGTTAGCCATTAGAAGGGTGTATCATTCTATCTATTTTTATAAGAAAGGAAAGTGAATCTCAGGAGAATTAAGTAGTTTGCTGAAGTTCGTAGTTCTTAAGTGTCTGTTTTTCTAAATTCTAAAGATTATGCTTCCGAAACATGTTGCTTTTTAATAAATAAATATTACATTTAATTGATAATTTACTATATAACAAACTCAATCTCACTGTTTGATTAAAGCAAAATTGTTCAGATGCACAGTTGTATGTTTCTTCACTTGGGGTCATTTTTAAATTCTTACATGCATTTAAAAAGTTACCTTGATATGTAATTTTCAGGTTAACATTTATGAATTATTTAGCTGTACCAATTATAGTTGTGTCTATCTATTCACTTATTTATTGGTTTGTTTTCCAGAAAACCGTGGACTGCATGACAACAATGTCAGTGCCTTCCACCCTGGTTAAATGTTTATATCTGTTTTTTGACCTTCCACATGTGCCTGAGGCAGTTGGAGGTGCACAGAATGAGCTACCTCTAGCAGAACGTCGAGGACTACTCCAGAAAGTTTTTGTACAGGTATGAAAGGTGCTATTTGCCTACCTCCACCCTATTTAAAGGGAAGTGGGTATACTTCCTAAATAGATGTTTTACATATTCCATTTTTAACTCATATTTCATTTTATTTATGATAGTATGACTTTATCTCATATAATTATCACATTTTTTGAATCTGCAGAAATAATATTGAAATATTCTTTTCAGGAATATTTGAGTGAGGCATTAGCAAGTTTGTTTCTCTGAACAGATCCAGCCATTGAGATTACTTTTGCTATGTCGGAATGTCTCTAAATGAACTAAGCAAGGAAAACTTGAAAATGATATAAAGATTTGGATAATATTTCTTATAGTGTCTCAAAATTCTATCTAGTTGCTGTTTATATACAGGAAGTCCCTAGCCTATAAATATTTCACTTATAAAGACCGTTTACTTTGGTGGTGGCTGCCTCCTCCTCTGCCCTGCCTGTAAAGCTCTTCTTTCCCACTGTTAGCACTGTTCTTTTAATAGCATTGTGGGTTAACAAATGTGTGATAGACCTTTATTAGCTAGCCCAGGAATATAGTTATCATGTATGATATCCTTTCTTGGCAGAAAATTGTCAAAACAAGCAAACAAACATATAGAATATAATCTGCCCATTGGTCTAATACAGTATTAAAAAAACGACATTTGACACAAAAAGACAAATACTGCATGATTCCAATTATATGATATATCTAAAGTAGTCATACAGGTAGAACAGAAAGTGGAATACTGGTGGCTAGGAACTAAGGGAAAGAAGAAAAGGGAATTATTTTTCTACAAGAATAGAGTTTCAGTTTTGCAAGATGAAGTTCTGTTGCACAACAGTGTACGTATACTTAACACTGCTGTACCACACTCAAAACAGTTAAGATGGTAAATTTTACATGTTTTTTTAACCCATTCAACAGTTAAAAACAACACATTTAGATCTAGTTCTCTAAAGCTAAGTCATCTAAAATGCAGATTTCGCACCTTTAAAATGAAAATGATATCTACCTAAAAGGTTTTTTGAGGCTTAAATGACATAATATGTAAAGGTACGGTTTTCAGCTTAGCACATAGTAGATAGGAAGGAGAAGTAACTGTAATTACTGCCACTGCCACCATCACCACCATCGAGAGTAGGGAGAGAACAGTGGATTGGGGTAGAAAAGATTGAGCTGTATAGAGTAATGGTTGCAGGCTCACCTCATGTCACTGGGCTCTTTACTGTAAGGATGACTGTTTGGTAGAGCTGCTAGTGATGAAAGGACAGGAGAGAGTGAGACCAAGACAATTTTAGAAAGTAAAAGAATGGGATTATCAAGTAAAATACTAAATCAGTATATTTATTGAACACTTGATCTGTTAGATACTTTTGTGCTTGTGGTTAACATTTCTCATCTCATATCTCAATTTGCAAGATAACCCTACGACTTCAGAGCTTTCGTTTTTCCCCAAAATGATTACGTAAGCAAATGGCAGGAATAGGATTAGAACTCAGATCTATCTGATTCCTGAATTAGATTTGCTGAGAAAAGCAATGGGAATAAATGAAGTAGTAAATCGCATAGGAATTATAGCTGCTTGAAGATATTGCCGATGAATGTAGTGGGTTAATCTTTGCTGATTAGAATAGCAGCCTCATTTCAATAAACCCCTTTTAAAGAACTAATGCCTTAGGTAATAAATGGAATCTGCATTTTATACTTTTAAGACCTAGGTAAGCATAGCAAAGTTTTTTTAAAAAATTATTTCTATTTGAAAACCAGGTGCTGACTTTCAGTCATGTGGGAGTCACTTTAGCATACTGAAGTCATTGAATATTAAGGCCAAAAGGGACTCACAAGATAATTTAAATCAAACTCCTCATTTACAGTTGTGGAAACTAATATTCCGGTTTATAATCCATAGTAGGCGAGTGACAGTGATAAAAACCTAGCTCTCCCAACTCCTAGTTCACTGCTGCTTTTAGTGTATCACTTTCTTTGTTTTAGTTCCTCATCGCAGGCTAATGTTTTAATCATTGTGTCTAGGAAACCAATTGACACAAACTTATTAAATGTTTTAAAATAGATGAAATCCCTACATTTGTATTATGTGACAGATGGTTTCCTGGGACTTTAGCCTTTGGTAATGCTTCATGCAGGCATTCAGTTTTTTTGTTGTTGTTGATGTGGCCAGTTATTGCTCTGCCACACTTGGTTGGACTTTTGTAACAGAGTTCTTACAAATATAAGTGGTTAGTGTAGAGGCAGAAGAGGAATGAGAAATTTTTTTTGGAGAGAATCTTGCTCTGTCTCCCAGGCTGGAGTGCAGTGGAGTGATCTTGGCTCACTGCAGCCTCTGCCTCTTAGAGGTTCAAGCGATTTTCGTGCCTCAGCCACCCAAGTAGCTGGGATTACAAGCTGTGCCACCATGCCTGGCTAGTTTTTTTTTTTTTTTTTTAGTAGAGATGAGGTTTCACCATGTTGGCCAGGTTGGTCTCGAACTCCTGGGCTCAAGTGATCCTCCCGCCTCAGCCTCCCAAAGTGCTGGGATTACAGGCGTGAGCCACCACGCCCAGCCAGGAATGAAAAATTGACTTTACAGTTTTCTGTTCTGTAAAAATGAAAGGATCGTACTAGATTATTTGTAAGAATCCTTCTGCCTATAAAGATGAAGCAGTTATCTTACAAGTCAACAAATTCAAGAAATCCTTGCATCCAGTTTGAGAACAGTGATTTGATTTGTAAAAAAGTATTTTATTATATGTGGGTTTGTTTTCTATGTACCAAATTGGAAAACTGGCATTTGTCTCGCTAATCACATAAGGCAGTGTCAGAACCAACAACAACTATAGTCAGTAATAGACCCCTCTGAGAATATAGTTTTTTGTTGCATTTAACTGTCTGTATTCACATATGGTAAAAGATGATGACATATTACACATATTAATGGACATTTGGTATCCAGCAGTTTCTCCAGGCATTTGGTGGGAAGGGTACCGTATTTACTGATTTTATAAATATTGTATTGTTTTTATGAATTCTTAAACCTTTTTTCCTTTCTGATACTTGGCAGCTATGAATTAGAAAGCTTTTATATCTAAGCAAGTTTTTGCATTTGAAGGAAAAGGAAGGCGTAGTTTTCTCAGATAAAATGTGATATTTCAACTACCTCTCTCTGTTGAGCTTCGCTTCTCTTCTCTTCTCTTCTCTTCTCTTCTCTTCTCTTCTCTTCTCTTCTCTTCTCTTCTCTTCCTTCTCTTCTCTTCTCTTCTCTTCTCTTCTCTTCTCTTCTCTTCTCTTTTCTTTTTTGAGACAAGGTCTCACTCTGTCATCTAGACTGAAGTGCAGTGGCATTATCACAGCTCACTGCAGCCTCGACCTCCCAGGCTCAGGTGATCCTCTCATTTCAGCCTCCTGAATAGCTTGCCACCATGCCTAGCTAATTTTTTGTAGAGATGGAGTTTTACCATATTGCCCAGGCTGGACTCAAGTATTATCTGCCTACCTTGGGCCTCCCAAAGTGCTAGGATTACAGGCGTGAGCCACCACACCTGGCTGCTATTTTCCACTGATGCTGAAATACCAAAATTTCATGAAGCACTCTTTTTCAAGAGAATAAAATGATGTCATAAATTATAGTTATTTCATTCATATTATATATTTTAAAAAATATTTAGATGAGAAAATTTAGCAAAGAGGAGAAAAGTTAATTTTTCCTAACCTGAACTGGTATTAGAAGGAAGAGCCCATTGAGGGCAGAAACCATTGCTGAATTCCCAAGTGGCAGGCTCTTAATGATGTGTGCTCTTGTGTAGTGTGTATTCTGCAAATCACAGTTAAAGTTCTCATTCCAGTACTTAAGAAGTCTTGAGTCTTCTTTGAAAGCCAGACTTTAGGTTTTTGGCAACTAGATTTAAAATACTCTGAAATTAAGATTATTTATATTATTCTAATATCCTCTATTACTTGTATAGAAAATTGAAACAATTTCAAAGTATCTTTGCTTTTAAAGATCTATTTTTATTTCCTTTTTTTTCTAAAACTGTCCTTTTTAGAGAAGAAAATTACATTTTGCCTGTGGCAAACTAAAAATTAAAGAACTAAGTTACAAAAATAAAATGTTGACTTGGAAAAGCAATGCTGTTTTATCTTGTTTCAAGCCAAGGTATGCAAAAATATTAGGGTGAAGAGAGGATAGTAAATGTTTTTTAAAAAATAAGCTGATATAAGTAGGACTAGTTTACTGTCATAACATGATCAGCCATTTATTTACTTACATACACTCTTATGGTTTTTTAACTTTCATTATTAATTTTAATTGACAAATAATAATTGCACATATTTATAGGTCACAGTGTAATAATTTTTATGTATACAATGTGTAATGATCAAATCAAGGGTAACTAGCATATATATATCCATCACCTCAAACATTTATTATTTCTTTGCATTGGGAACATTTAAAATTCATTCTTCTGGCTATTTAAAAATATACAATAAATTGTTTTTTTAATAATATTCACCCTATAGTGCTATAGAACACTAGAACTTACTCCCAACTGTACTTCAGTATCCCTTAACCAGCCTTTAGCTTGCCCCACTTGCCTTCCCTTATCCACCCTTGGTAACCAAAATTCTACTCTTTACTTTCATGAGATCAACTTTTTAAACTTCTACATATGAATGAAAGCATTCAGTATTCATCTTTCTGTGCCTGCGTTATTTTCCTTAACATAATGTCCTCCAAGCTTATCTACGTTGCCTTTAATGACAAAATTTCATTCTTTTTTATGGCTGAATAGTATTAGATTGTATATATATTCCATGTTTTCTTTATCCATTCATCTGTTGGATACTTTGGTTGATTCTAAATTTTGGCTATTGGGAATAGTGCTGCAGTAAACATGGAAGTGCAGCTATCTCTTTGACATACCAATTTCATTTCCTTTGGATATATACCCCCAGTAGTGGGATTGCTAGATCATATGGTAGTTCTATTTTTACTTTTCTGAGGATCCTCCATACTGTTTTTCATAATGGCTGTACTAATTTACATTCTCACCAACAGTATATAGGAGTTCCCCTTTCTCTACTTCCTTACCAGCATCTGTTCTTTTTTATCTTTGATAATAGCCCTTCTAACTGGCTTGAGGTAATACGTTGTTGTGGTTTTAATTTTCATTTGCCTGATGATTAGTGATGTTGAGCATTTTTTCATATACCTGTTGGCCATTTCTATGTCTTCTTTTGAGAGCAGTCCATTCAGCTCATTTGCCCATTTTTAAATCAGATTATTTGATTTTTGCTTATACACTCTTGTTTTGTTTTATATTTTAGATCTTAGTGAAACTGTGCAGTTTTGTTTCCCCTGCGGAGGAGCTGGCTCAGAAAGATGATCTCCAGCTTCTATTCAGTGCAATAACCTCTTGGTGCCCTCCCTATAACCTGCCTTGGAGAAAGAGTGCTGGAGAAGTCCTCATGACCATATCTCGTCATGGTCTTAGTGTCAATGTAGTGAAGTATATTCATGGTGAATATCTCTTTATATATTTAAGTGTTCTAAATTTCTTCCACTTTTCTTCATTTAATAATAGATTTATTTTTATCTTTCAGTATTCTAAAGCTTGTTCTTTAAAATAAAAAATAAATTTGCCAAGAGAAAAGGAAATATTTTTTTCATCTGTGGGGCATTTCAAATGTAAAACATTCTCCTCACAAGTTCTGAACAATAGATATTTCTTTTTTTTTTTTTTTTTTTTTTTTTTTTTTTTTTTGATGGAGTCTCACTCTGTCACCCAGGCTGGAGTGCAGTGGCGCGATCTTGGCTCACTGCAACCTCCACCTCCCGGGTTCAAGCAATTCTCTGCCCTAGCCTCCTGAGTAGCTGGGATTACAGGTGCACACCACCATACCCGGCTGATTTTTGTATTTTTAGTAGAGACAGGGTTTCACCATCTTGGCCAGGCTGGTCTTGGACTCCTGACCTCGTGATCTACCCTCCTCGGCCTCCCAAAGTGCTGAGATTACAGGCGTCAGCCACTGCGCCTGGCCAACAATGGATATTTCTAAAAGTTAAAAAAAATTCATTGTTGTGTAAATTCAGTCATAATGTAATGAAAGTTCTATGTCACAGCCTATTCTTCTCTCTTCTTTTATTGAATAAAAAAGAGAAGTTTTTTTGATATCCTGTAACCAGTCTTTCTGAAGATATTGCATAAGTTGCTAGGTAATAATCTGTCTTATGCAGCATAGATGGAATTGGGTGGATTCTTTATCAGCAATAAGAAGACACTCGGTTTAAAGTATATGTAATATTCAGCTATCTTTTAAAATGTCTGTATAGGAGACAGTTGCCTTAGCATCTCAAGCAATCTACTTATTTGGTATATACACAGATGCTCCTCGATTTATGATGGGGTTATGTCCCAATAAACCCATCATAATTTGAAAATAGTACACTTAACCTGCCGAACATCATAACTTAGCCTAGCCTACCCTGAAAGTAGCTAGAACACTTATGTTAGCTTATAGTTGGGTAAGATCATCTAACACAAAATCAACTTTATAATGAAGTATTAAATATCTCATGTAATATACTGAATACTGTTCTGAAAGTGGAAAACAATGCTTATATGGGTATATAAAGTACAGTTTCTATTGAATACATGTTGCTTTCACACCATCATAAAATAGAAAAATCTTAAGTCAAATCATCAAGTTGAGAACTACCTGATATTATTGTCCTGAAACTCCTTCAAAATAATTAATACACCAGTTTGTTCACTTACATTTATTAAGTGATATATATGAAAGCTAGTACCTAATATATGAGTCAGTTATTAAATACGTATTTCTTCCCATTCCTCTGTTAAATCTTAGCTTTTGTTATGTAACAGTGAGTTTCTTTATACAAATACATATCACCAAAGATAAGAAAGTGAAAGTCTTCCTTGAAATGCTACAAATCCTCAGAGTCAGGGATAAGATATAACTGTGTTTTAAACTAGTAATATATTATACAAATAAAATTTTAAAAATTGTATTTCCTAAAGTATTTCTGTATCTCATTGGTCTATAGTCTCACTAATTTATTTATTTATTTATTCTTTTTTTTTTTTTTGAGACAGTCTCGCTCTGTCACCCAGGCTGGAGTGCAGTGCAGTGGCGTGATCTTGGCTCACTGAAATCTCAGCCTCCTGGGTTCAAGTGATTCTCCTACCTCAGCCTCCCAAGTAGCTGGGACTACAGGCACGTGCCATCACACCCAGCTAATTTTTGTATTTTTAGTAGAGACAGGGTTTCAGCATGTTAGCCAGGCTATATATTCTCTCTAACTTAAAGTTTTAACTAATTACTAGATTTTTCTTCTTAAACTTAGAAGTTCTTTTTTTTGCTTTTTTCATCTGGTTACTATATCAATATAAAAGATGAAAAATATCGTTTGGCAGTGGCCATTTGTTTAATGATAAAACATCAAAATATGTGAAAAAATTACACGTACATACATGTCAACTGATTTTCAACACATTTCTGTATTATCCTTTGTTTACTACCTAGAGGCAGTGCTTTGCCAATGCATATGATTCTTATATTGACTTTTAGAATGTGTTACGTTTATCTCATAGTATTTTACGGATATGTTAAAATTTAATGTTTCATTAAACAACAGTTAACAATTAAAAAATTTTTAAGCAATTGTCAGGAATAATGCATATTTATTTAATTATCTATTCTTACAGAGAAAGAGTGTTTATCTACATGTGTTCAGAATATGCAGCAATCAGATGACCTGTCTCCCCTAGAAATTGTCGAAATGTTTGCTGGGCTTTCTTGTTTCCTCAAAGATTCCAGCGATGTTTCCCAAACACTTCTGGATGATTTTCGGATATGGCAAGGATATAATTTTCTTTGTGATCTCTTGCTTAGGTAAGACTGCTCAATTTAAGAATGTATTTTAAATGTCTACTCAGTCTTTTTTATCAAAGAAAACAATGTGATTTGGGGTTATAGGAAAAGCAAATTAAGGAAACACTTATTTAATGTATACCTGGCTTTACTCCCTTCTTTTTCTGGTGCGATCACAGCTCACTGTAGCTTTGTATTCCTGGGCTCAAATGGTCCTCCCACCTCAGCCTCCCAAGTAGCTAGGACTACAGGCATGTACCACCATACCCAGCTAATTTTTAAACATTTTCCATAGAGACAGGATCTTGCTGTGTTGCCCAGGCTGGTCTCAAACTCTTGGCCTCAAGCAATCCTTCGGCCTCCCAAAGTTCTGAGATTACAGTCATGAGCCACCACACCTGGCCTACTCCCTTCTTTTTATTCCTGTTCTGCCAACAGAGTGGAAAAGTGAATTTAGAGTTAAATTGCCAAATACAGGCCACAAACATGATGAAGTCAGAGGTTAGATACGAAGTATAAATCTGCTCTTTAGTAGCTGAGGGAGAAGAATTTAGATAAACTAATTAATATCTTAAAGTATAAACTCTTAATTATATTTTTGGTTCTTTATTTTGTAGTACTTCTAGTCTTTTTATTAATGTACTTAATAATTATGTAGAGGGAATAAAACCTTACAATTGTGTATATGAAACAAATTAATAATTTCAAAATGTGTTACTAAACCCCTTTTCCATTTCAAATGGTTCGTGCACATACTAGAAAGTGGCTGGTTACAGATTTTCTTAATAAGAAGATAGTCACCATTTTTTAGCAGCTATTCCTGGGCCATTATTTTTAAATCATTTGATCTATTATAAGACACCACTGTTTTGTAAACTTACTTGTCTCCCTCCCTTCCTTCCTCCCTTCCTCCTTCCCTCCCTCTGGGGTCTCGTTATGTTCCCAGGCTGGAGTGCAGTGGCATAATCATAGCTCGCTATAATTTTTAACTCAAGAGATCCTCCTATCTCAGTTTCCTAAGTAGCTACACCCAGCTATATTTTGTTTTACTTATTTTTTTTGTAGAGCCTATGTTGCCCAGGCTGGTGCCAAACTCTAGCCTCAAGCAGTCCTCCTGCCTTAGCCTCCCAAAGCACCAGGATTATAGGTGTGAGCCACCATGCCTGGCCAGAACTTGTTATTTCTAACACCAATTTAACCTAATTGCTGCTAGTTGGTATTAGATAACCCCTAAGAATATCATTTTGCATATATATGCAAATTTATAAATATGTATGAAAGTTGATGAAATAACCACTTCACATTACTAGAGGGGTATTAATTGATTCATCCTTTGAGAACGTAGGTTGGCAAGATATTAAGAGCCTTAAAAATGTTGCTAATCTGATACAATAATTTCATTTATGTTTATTGATCCTAAAGATATAATCCAAAATGTAGACAAGATTTTATTTATTAGTGCTTTTGTATTCTGCCAGCTGTTGCACCTCTCATTCTCCAAATGTGTGGTTGGCTCTGCATGGCCCCTGAAAGCTTACCTGTGAAAGCTTACACTAATGTGTGGAAGTACACATACAGCACTAGTAAAGGAAAAAAATAGGTTACAACATTCTGTATATAGTATGAGAATAAATATTGTAAAAACTGAACTTTTCATATTAAAAAGATAAGCTTAAGAAATATATAAGAATGTTAAATGTGTTTGTGAGGCTAATCATACTTTTTCTTCTTTCCTACTTTTTGGCATTCTCCAAGTTTATTTTAATGAGAATAATTACTTCTTTTAAGGGGAAATACCCAATAAATCTTTTTTTTTTTAAAGATATTTGTTGCAACCCATTTTGTGTTCTCAGTAAAGCCATGGTTGAAAGATAATTCCCTAATGATCCCAGTGTTCTTTCAGTACTTCCCAGAGTACTTTATACATTTATTTACTGCATATAAAATTGAAAAATACTTCCTGTGTTAAATCTGAGAACACAACTAAAGAGAAAAAATACTTTCTAAATCATACTTTTCTAGATTGGAACAAGCAAAAGAGGCAGAATCCAAAGATGCCTTGAAAGATCTGGTTAATCTGATAACTTCCCTAACAACATATGGTGTCAGTGAACTAAAACCAGCTGGTATTACCACAGGAGCACCATTTTTATTGCCTGGATTTGCAGTACCTCAGCCTGCAGGCAAAGGTGAGTCTTGTTTTTTCCCTTATATGCTACTGAGAGAAATAGAGAAAGAATGAATTTGTCTTATTTTGGTATATTACTTTTTGTTTATGTTATATGTATAAAAGTAATATATTGTTTCCCTTAAGGCCTTTTTTTTTAAATGGTTTAAGTCTGTTTAAGTATTTCTTAAGTAATAATCTTTAATCTAGCAGATCAAATACTTGAAAATACTGTTATAAAAATATCATAAAATCAAACAAGGAGATTTATATTACAGTATTTTTTAACATTCAAACAATTTAATCAAAACATGCTTCTTTTGAATGTTGGCACTTCGTGCATTTCTACTTTACATGGATAGAACTCAATTTTCAGTCTAATCTCTGTAGCTATTGAGATATACAATCATCCCTCAGTATCTGTGGGGGATTGGTTCCAGGACCCCCCGCCGATACCAAACTCCATAGATACTCAAGTCCCTGATATAAAATGGTATAGTATTTGCATATAACCTACACATGTCTTCCCATATACTTTAAATAAATAATCTCTAGATTACTTATACTACCAAATACAATGTAAATGCTATGTACTTATTTTGCTGTATTGTTTAGGAAATAATGACAAGGAAAAAAGTCTGTACATGTTCAGTACTGATGCAACCACACCTTTTTTTTCTTTAATACTTTTCATCTGTGATTGATTGAATCCACAGATGCAGAACCCATGGATACAGGGGCTGACTGTGGACAGCATGAAGTATAACTGCTTGTATTTTATTTAAAACTAAGCAAAATCTAAGTACAGAGGTTACATTATTTCATTCAGGTCAGAGGATAAATTTTTATAGTCTAGATTTCCAAACATTTGGATCCTAATAATATTTAATTACGTACTTATGCAAGCTAGTTTTATTATGTATTTTTCAAAAAATGCACAGTAATCATTTCAAAGTAACCTGAACCTGGAGGCCTCTAATAGTTTTTATTCACATGACTGTCACTTACTAATTATTCAGTAGGATCATGATATTTCCATTTCAAATTTAACTAGCCAATAAATACAAACATGTCTGGTTATTTAAATTTATAATACATATGTTATGTATTAAATTTATAATACATATTTAAATTTATAATACATATGTTATGACTTAGAAATTGTCTTTAAATCAGTGAAAATAGATGGCATCATCAAACAGTGTAATATGATGTGCCTTCAGTACATAAGTTGTTGAGAACCTTTTAAATGAGTCTCTGCAGTAAATAGGGAGAAACCCATGTTTCCCTAAGTGATTTAAGGTTTCATTTTATTTACTATTAAGAAAAAAATAGTGTGGCAGTTCACACCTGTAATCCCAGCTACACAGGAGGATCTTTTGAGCCCAGGAGTTAAAAGCTACAGTGAGCTGTCATCACACCACTGCACTCCAGCCTGGGTGACAGAGCAAGACCCCCTTTCTCATAAAAGCAAAAGAAAAAAATAGAGGCTTCTCAGAAAACTTCTAATTTATAGATTCCAGCTTGATCATTCTACAGTTAACTGTTTCTTTGAATTAATATAAAAATATCGCAGCAATGTACTTCCTATTTTATACTTTATTGTTGTTTCATTTGGTTTATCAGTGTGATGTTGATATTGGCATAATAGCTAATCACAACAATTTAATTTTGTAATAATGCAGCAAAATTAATCTTGTGCATATATCATTGCCTGGCTTTGTCTCATTCATAACAGGGATAATAATTATATAACCTAGCACCTCCCAGGGTTATTGTGAGACTCCAGTGACATAATGTCTATGAAAGTAAGGCTATCTAGAAAGGATGATGCCCTAAGAGTCAGAATTTATATAATCGTAAGTGACCTAACTTTTCTAAACATCAGTTTCTTCTTCAGAAAAATTGGCATAATATTCTATAAAGTGAATGGGTGAAGCTACGTCATTTTGAGTTTCCTGTATAACTCAAAATTTTCTGTTTCTCATGGCCTACTTTTAGCATTATTGCAAGGATCATAGGAAATAGCTGTATTCCATTATAGAAAGGTTGTCTTTTATATTTTCTAGCAGTATTGAGGTGTAAATTGTGTACGTTAAATCTATTCAAGTGTTGAATTTGGTGAGTTTTGACAAGTGGATATGGTTGTGTAATCACCACTGTAATCATAATGTGGAATATTTTCATCGTCTAGAAAGTTTCCTTGTTCTCCTTAAAGTCAGTCCTCCCCACCTTAATCCTTGCCCTGGCAATCACTAGTCTGTTTTAGTTTTGCCCTGTCTGGAACTTCATACACTGTAATCATACAGTATATAGTTTTTTTTTGTATCTGGATTCTATCTAATCACTCCCCTCTTCACCGGGGGGAATGTGTTCCAAGGTCCCCAGTGGATACCTGAAACCACAGATAGTACCAAACCCTATATATTCTATGTTTTTCTTCCACATCATACATATGATAAAGTTGAATTTATAAATTTGTCACAGTAAGAGATTAACAACAATAATAGTAAAATATAACAATTATAGCAATATACAATAATAAAAGTTATGTAAATGTGTGCTCTCTCTTAAGAGCATGAGCACTCTCTCTCTCAAAATATCTTATTGTGTGTAATGTTTTCAGACTGTAATTAGCCATGGGTAACTGAAACCACAGAAAATAAAACCATGAAAATGGGGGGAATATGGTAATACTTTGGAGAATCACCTGTGTTATTGCGTGTATCAGAAGTTTGTTCCTTTTTAATGCTGGGTATTATTATTTCATTGTTTGGATAGTCCACAATTTGTGTATCTCTTCCCCAGTTGATGGACATTTATTTGACTATGAGGAATAAAGCTACAGTGGACATTTATATAAAACAAATCTTTCTGTGGACATACGTTTTCATTTCTTTTAGCTAAATAAAGAGCAGTGAAAGTGCTAGATCATATGGTAAATGTATGTTTAACTTTATAAGAAACTGCCAGAGTATTTTCTAAAGTGGCTGTCCCATTTTTGCATTCACATCAGCAATGTCAGTTCCAGTTGCTTGACGCTGTCAGTAACACTTGGTATTGTTAGTCCTTTTAATTTTAGATGTCTTACTAAGTATGCAATAATGTCTAATTGTTATTTTAATTTTCATTTTTCTAATTGACTAATGAAGTTTTGCATTTTTTATGTGCTTTGTCACCATCTGTTTCTCTACCTTGGTTCAGATCTCTGTGCCCATTATTTGATAGGGTTGTTTTATTGGAGTTATAAGAGTTCTTTAGATATTCTGTATAAGTTTTTTATCCCTTAATATGTATTTTGGAAGTGTGTTCTCTTAGTTTTGACTTGCTGAGTTTTTTTTAACGCATCTTTTGAGAAATGGAAGTTTTAAATTTTGATGAAGTCCAGTTTTTCATTTTAATAATATTTTGTGATTGTTTTTCTCCTATTGAAGAAATCTTTGCTTCAGATTCACAGAGATCTCTAATGTTTTCTTCTAATTTTTTCTTTATCCAGTGTTTCATATTTTAACTCTTAAATTAAGGTCTATGGTACATTTTAAGTTATTATCATAGAGGGTAGAAAGTAAGAGTTTCTTTTTTAATATGAATATCTGAATGTGCCAAGACCGTTTGTTGAAAATATCGTATATGACTACATATATCTGAGACACTTTCTGAATTTTGTTTGATTGATCCATGTGCCTATCCTTAAGCCAATACCACACTGTCTTGATTGCTGTAGCTTTATAACAAGCCTTAAAATCAGGTCACTTAAGTTGTCCAGTTTTGTTCATTCTTCTCAGAATCATATTGGCTATTCTAAGTCTTTTGTTTTTTTTTTTTTTTTTTTTTTTTTTTGAGACGGAGTCTCGCTCTTTCACCCAGGCTGGAGTGCAGTGGCGCGATCTCGGCTCACTGCAGGCTCCGCCCCCCGGGGGTTCACGCCATTCTCCTGCCTCAGCCTCCCGCGTAGCTGGGACTACAGGCGCCTGCCACCGCGCCCGGCTAATTTTTTTGTATTTTTAGTAGAGACGGGGTTTCACCGTGTTAGCCAGGATGGTCTCGATCTCCTGACCTCGTGATCCGCCCGCCTCGGCCTCCCAAAGTGCTGGGATTACAGGCGTGAGCCACCGCGCCCGGCCTTATTCTAAGTCTTTTGATTTTCCGTATAAATTAATAATCGTGTGAACTATTTTTTTGAAAAGCTGCTGAGATGTTGATTATTCTTTTCCAGACATCTTTACTTTTTATATTATGTAGGTAACCAAAAAACAAACTTAGATAGACCGATAGACACAGGAAACAAAGATAAATTTTTGGTATTTGCCATACATGTAATAAATATATATATTATAAACAAGAAATTAGAAAATTGAAATCATATATAGGCTGGAGATTTTTAAAATTCCCTGTGTTTTCAAGAAATGTCCAACTCAAGATTTCTGAGCATTCTTTTTTGTTTATTTTACAGACAGGATTGCTTTCTGTCGCCCAGGCTGAAGTGCAGTGGTGTGATCATAGCCCACTGCAACCTCAAACTCCTGGGCTCAAGCAATCCTCCTGCCTCAGCCTCCTGAGTAGCTAGAACCACAGGCACATGCCACCATCCCCAGCTAAATTTTTTTTTTTTTAATCTCCTGTAGAAATGGAGGTGGTCTTGCTATGTTACCCAGGTTGGTCTAAAACTCCTGACCTCAGGCAATCTTCCCAAAGTGCTAGGACTAGTGGAGTGAGCTACTGCCCCCAGCCCTGAGCATTCTTTCTACTCCATTTACTAATTTTGGTAGTTCTCTGGTTTATAGCCTTTCTAAAATCCAGCTTATTCTGTCAGACACTATGTTAATTTTTTGGTCACACTTGGAAATGCCATATACTCCTAATAGCAATTGTTCTGGGGACTACTTTTAGAGGCAAGCTGCTTATTTTCATGTACTTCAAATAGAACTTTCTGTCTTAATTTCTTTATAATTATTGTCACTAATTTGCCTCACCAGAGCCATGTATAAAGTTTTTTTTTTCCCCCATTTGGTATGTTTGAATAGCTGGCCATAAATTGCTTTAACAAATGTCTATATGAAGAAATTGTACTGTTAGCTAGAAAACAAAACAAAGTTCCAGCTTAAAATTTATAAAAATCACACTGTTCTAATTATAAAGGAAAACTGGAATTTAGAAAAATTTTCCCATCCTGTTTTCCTGCTTCATTATTGCTGCTCTCAGGCCTGTACCTCGAAGTCTTTTTAAATTGAGAGACAGCTGTCCTTATAGTCAAAATCAATCTCATAGATAATAAAATGCCATGCCACCACACATTTCCAAACTCAGAAGCATGGATGTTTATAATATGCTTTTATTCCCTCTAAAACAGTCTAACTTTTCAACATACACTATTTTTGAATTGAAATATTCATAATAATGCATTAAAATTTTAATCAGTGTTATTTTTAATTAAATGATTTTAACCTGATGAAGAAAAATAAGACCTTTTGTGAAAACAGGGTTATGTTCTTGTAAATAACTGATAAATGTTATAATTCATGATGTGTTTAAACAGACTAGTTTGCCATCATTAAAATATCACATAGTACCTACTTTTATGTTTTTCTTTTCTGTTTTAGGTCACAGTGTGAGAAACATCCAGGCCTTTGCAGTTCTTCAGAATGCATTTTTAAAAGCAAAAACCAGCTTCCTTGCCCAAATCATCCTTGATGCTATCACAAACATTTACATGGCTGACAATGCCAATTACTTCATTCTAGAGTCACAGCACACATTGTCACAGTTTGCGGAGAAGATTTCTAAACTCCCAGAAGTACAAAACAAATACTTTGAGATGCTGGAGTTTGTTGTTTTTAGCTTAAATTATATACCTTGTAAAGAACTTATTAGTGTCAGTATCCTCTTAAAATCTAGCTCTTCTTATCACTGTAGCATTATTGCAATGAAAACACTTCTTAAGTTTACAAGACATGACTACATATTTAAAGATGTGTTCAGGGAGGTTGGCCTTTTGGAGGTCATGGTAAACCTTTTGCATAAATATGCTGCCCTGTTGAAGGATCCAACTCAGGCACTAAATGAACAAGGTAAAGTATTGTCTGTAATTTTATTTTTATTTGAAAAGGGGTTCAAAACAGAGAGTTTTTTTGTTCTTGTTCCCATTCTTTGGTTATTGATTTCAATGACTTCCTAATGTGTATTATTGTGACATATTAGTGAACTATATTTTCCAAAATTTACAGGTTCATTCAACCTCTGTTAGGTAATTGAGGAGGAGGAAGCTAGAATTATGTGAGTGTATTGGAGACAGTTTAAAGGAAGGTAAAAACTGAGGGAAGACATGTATGATCCACATGACTAGTATCTACTGCCTTCTGCTTCTAAGAGCAAGTTTTAAAAGCTTCTGAAAATAACCAGATTTATTATTAATTACAACTAATAAATATAGTTAAATGTATAGTTACTTCAATGTGTTTTTATTGTACAGAGCAAATACATATATTTAATGATGTTATATACACAATGTATTATCATTGGGTACCTCTGTGATAAATCTGATAAAAGTACAGTAGTATCTGGCAATTAATAAGTATTAAATGTGAATTAATACAGATTGAATAGGTAGCTTTATTCATGAACTTTTCTCTCTTTTTGGTATATCAAAATCTAGCATTCTCCTGTTGACATCCTTTATTAGGAAAACCCTCTGTGAAGAGGATATATTTAACCTTTGCATTTTCATTTTTAATATTTATTAGATAACGGCCACTTGCAAGCATACCGAAATAAAATCTGTTAATGTTGATTTTGAGCCTACTTTTGCCAAATGTTGGACACATGCATCGTTTTAAAGATTATATTATATCTGTCATATTATGGGTAAAACTGAATACTGAAGAAACAAAGAAATTATTACAGTAAAACTGAATCAAGAAAAAATAAGCTTATCACTTTTGTAATTTGGACCTTTGAACCTTTTTTTAGGGGACTCAAGAAATAATAGTTCAGTTGAAGACCAAAAACACCTGGCTTTATTGGTTATGGAGACCTTAACAGTGCTTCTTCAAGGATCAAACACAAATGCAGGTAATTTAAAAAGCCATAAGGAAATACTTTGGGAGATTACCACTGATTACATCTTCTGTGGTGATTCTTGCTTCTGAAATCTTCCTGTCACTTAAGAGAAAAAGCTATTGATTCAGTGATGGTACCCGTCATGTCCCTAAAAATGCAGTACTTTTGACCATCAGGAGCACCTTGATGACAAAATATGTAACATTGTTACTATTTCAAAATGATGTTTAAATTGCTTTTTATAGTGTCTTGTGTTGAAAGTATTCTTCTAATTTTTTATTGATACACTCTTACTCAAGTTGCTATTTAAATTCTTTCTAAAATTTTCTTTACACAGTGATTTAAAGAATTTTTTAGTACTGCAGGTTAGAGTATTATAATGTTACAACCTTCAGGAAATACTGAACAATGATTCTCTAATAAAACATAATCTCTCCAAGGTTAATTAACTTTACTAAATATTTTGTTTAATTTTGGTCTCAATTTCTCTTTTATCCTTTTCTACCTGTCATTAACAGATAGCCTAACTATATTTATAAAATATCACTCTTGCTTTTTAAAAAAGATTACTTGAGGTTTTAATTAACATCAAACAACTCTCAGGTAATAAGGTCAGTACAACTTGAGAGGAATAATGATGGAAAATTAGTTCAGATTAGTAGGCTGGGCCCAAATCATAGGGAGCTTTTTAGACCATGGTAAGGAGCTTGAAATATATTTTAAGTGTTATGGAAAGCCATGGATGAATGAACCCCATGCACAAATGCATGACTGTTTGCCTGAATGCAAAGAAACTCAGCATTCATTATATTTAAAATATATTGCGTATCCCAGGTACCATGCTAGCTAGGTGTTAGAATAACACCTAGATTCTAAGGTAAGATCATTCTTGCTCTCTGGGAATTAGAATCTAGTGAAGAAAAATGTAGACACATAATTATAGAAGTAATTAGTCTGATACAACTTTGGCAAATGCTAAGATAGACTTGAATGAATTTAACAGGCAATTGAAACAATGAGTATGACGACTTTTAATGGATACTATAGTAACATTTTGTCTATGGCATAATGCATAATCTTATTTCCACTAACTAGGTTTAGTTAACTGAGATACTCAGAAACATAATAAAGATAGACTAACAGGAATTTGCTTAGCAAATTAGCTTTCCTTGAGATGACCTAGAAGTTGCACAGGAAGAGATTGGACAATTGGAGAGCTTACTCCGTATGACTAAAAGTCACTTAGTACATATCCCAAAGTGCCAAACAATTTCATACAATTCTTTTCAGTTTTTCTTTTCCTAGTATGAAAGATGTTACTAGCTGTGTGATGTTAGGCATTTAAAACAGTGCTTTACTCATAGTTTAAGTATTTAAATAATATTAGCCATTATGATTATCTAGTGGGTCCTAACTGACAACCAGGAGGTAACTAAACAGGCCTTCAGGTAATGAAAGGATGTCACAAATTCCATGTGCTGAATCTCAAGTACATGACTTAGACTGACTTCATGATCTTATAATTTTTATAAAGTTAGCAAATAGAAAGCCACTAAGCAGAGAGGACAGTGGCTGCCATAGCAGAATACACTGTTTCAGTAAACATTTATTGAAACACAAATCGAGAAAATCCAGTAGTCATGGAAGACCAAACATAAGCAATAATAGTAAGACTGTTATAAACCATAATAGAGATATAAACAAGATGTCCTAAAAACATAAGGGATAGAAGAATTACTTAGAGGAAATACTAATTAGTGATTTCAATCACTGGGCCCATTTTTTTATTTACTGGAGGATGATATTAATATTTGATGTGAGAACAGTATCACTTGTGAGCAGGAGCACAGGCTTACAGAGCTGGGCTGTGTAGGCATACATCCATTTCTGTTGCTTACTAGCTGTATGACTTTGACCACCTTAGTTCTATATGGTAGGGGATGAGTATTAAGTAAGTCAATCTGTGTAAAGGCTTTGGAGCAGTAACAATGACACATGCTTTCTGTTACAGAATTTGTCACTTTTTGTTCTTATGCTCTACCTGTACAACAAAACATGTTGGTTCCTTGTAATTTTTCCCATGGTGGAATAATTTATTCCATTCCTTTCTTGCTACTATTTTGGAAGCCATGTTCATTTAAATCTCCTTTATTTAGGCTATTGTTCCTCTGAAAACCTTTTACATAAGTTGATTATAATACAGAGTCTCCTGGGGTCTACCTAAGAGACTTGTGAATGTTCTAGATTTTGAGAGCTTGGACATGGTGAACATATCACGGCATTAATCTTGCATTAAGGAAATGTAGAGAAATTTGCATATACCTTTGCTGACAACCCGCTGTGCAAATTTGTATTGTAATTGAAAAGGTGAAATAGTTGGGTAGGTTTTATTTACATTATTTTGAGTTACTTTACCTACAAAAAATAACTGAATGTTAATTCATCTGACTTGTCTCAGAATATTTTAAAGTAGCCATTGTTGGACTTTTTCTCCTTCCTTCAAGGAATTTTTCGAGAATTTGGAGGTGCAAGATGTGCACATAATATAGTAAAGTACCCTCAATGCCGGCAGCATGCCCTGATGACTATCCAGCAGCTGGTGCTCTCCCCAAATGGGGACGATGACATGGGCACTCTCCTGGGGCTAATGCATTCAGCCCCACCGACGGAATTGCAATTGAAGACTGATATTTTAAGGGTAAGTTCGATAAATGTGTTTCCCCTCTTTTACTGCTAAAATTTGTGGTTATTTTTAGATGATCTGTATTTAAGTTAGAGACAGGGAAATTTTAAAAAATCCCAATTACCCAAGAAACCTCACAAGTTTGTACACATTAGGAACTTGGAAAAACTCCAGTCATTTATGTTTTTCGGTATATATTTTACTTACTGCTGATAAACCTTTGCAGTAATTATCTTGACTTATTGGAACTCTTAAATTAAATATTAATGAAGTATAGGATCTTAATACTAAAAATATATATTTTCTGTTCAATTAAATTCACTCATAGTGTTATGCATCTGTGAAATGAATGTTAGATTTGGCATTATATACACATGCATGCATATATGTATGTATGTAAGTAATGGATATTCTAGTAGATATCAAACAATATACCAGGAGCTTTACATATGCTTTTATCATTTAGTCCTTAGCAATACTATAAAGTAAGTAGCACCCTGTTTTGCAGATGAGAAAACTTGGGTTTAGAGAAATCATATAACATGGATATTGTTTACTTAAGTGACTTTTAATTAGTAGAACTGACCCCCGGATTTCAATACCCATTTTATTTCCACAGCACCATTGTTTTATGCAGATTTATATACTCATATTCTCTCATATTACTGAAGTTATTGACATTGTAAGAAATGATATGTAAGAAATTTTTAGAATCAAACTATAATCGAATGTTTCACTTTCATTTAGAAGTGAATTTAGTAATGCAAGTAAGGCGTAATGGAAAAGTAAAGACTATTAAATATTAAATGATATATTTTAAAAATTTCCAAGTTCTAGATATAACAGTAGCTAACATTTATTGACTGCTTTCTATTAGTACTGTTGTATGCATTTATGTGCATCTACTTATTTAATCCTTATGATAAAAATAAACACTATTAGTGTTCCTGCTTTACATATTGTAAACTGAAACACAGACTGGTTAAAAAATTTTCGCAAGTTCTGTATGTCTAGTAGGTAGAGGAGCCTAGATCTGAACCCATGTAGTCTCTTTGTAAAGCTGTGCTTTCAACTTATGTGCTGTGAATAATAGTTGTTTTTTAATAAAAAGAGACATAGCCTTCTCTTTTTGTGACTAAAAACCTGCTCTTGTATTTAAATAATATCTGAGCAAAGTGAAAGAAGTCCATCGAAATTTATGTTCTTTAATTTATTGATTGATGCAAGGTTTCTAAATACAATTTTCCATTATAAGGATTCAGGCCTCCTTGGTGAAATGCTTGATTCCAGGACTAGGGCACAGAAAGAAACAAAATGAGCCTAAAACATTTCAGTTTGCCTTGAAAAAGTAAAGAAGAGATCAAAGAAAATAAGCAATTAAGTAAGTACTATCAAACAAATAAATGAGAGAAGAGGAAAAACTCTTATTTATAGTCAAAAGTCAAAGAAAATCACAGTGTATGAACTATAATAGTAATAATTGATTCAAGTAAAATTCATCACTGGCTACTAAAGATACTAGATGAAAGTTTTAGAAGTGAAAGGATTTTTGCGTACTCTTAAATTTTATCCTCAAAAGATATTTCTTAATTTCGAGTGCTAAAATACTAGCTTTACAATGGACCCTACCTTAACTAAAAGATCAGCATTAACTTTGCCAGTGATGGACAAATGAACAGCATACACCTCCTGATAGGAAGCACTGAGAAAAATTCAGCTCATTTTTGTACTTTTTCCTCCCAAAAGTATATAATATGAATCTGATTATGAGAAAACATCAGATAAATCCTAATTGGAGGACTTTCTATGAAATAATTGGCCTAAACTTTTAAAAAAATGAGACAAAATGAAATTAAAAATGACTTAGGAACTGTTCCAAAAAGTAGAGGTTGAGGTTGAAGTGACTAGTGAATATAGTACATGAACTTGAATTTTCCTTTGCTATGGAGGATATTGTTGGGATTTGGAAAAAACACAAGGTCTGTAGATAAAATAATTGTTTGAATGTTAGTTCTCTGATTTTGAGCATTGTACTGTGAGTAGTAAGAGAATTCCTTTTTTTGAAAAACACTGAAGCTTTTAGGGGAAAAGGGAAGTGGAGAAAGAGATAAATTAAGATTGTAATTTTTCAAGAATCTGAATGAAAGATATCTGTGAATTCTTTGAACTATTTATGCAGTTTTTCTTTAAGTCTAAAATGACATTAAAATAATAACAGACAAACCAGTGTGTTTAACCTTGCTTCCAAGGCCCTTGTGACCTGATCTCCATCTCCTCTCACTTCCTCTACTAGTACTCTCACCTGTAGATGAGGAAAACATTATTTTTCCTTTACCTGCTGAGTTCTTAACTAGGACAGACCAGTGTTACAAAAGACAAATTAACAAGAGAAAAACAAACAAGTTTATTAACATGTCTACCTCATATGTGCATGGGAGACAACCAGGGAAAGATGACTAATTCTCAAAGAGGTGGCTTAGAACTCCATTTTGTATGGTAGTCCCCCCATATCTTCGGGGGAATACATTCTAAGACCCCCCAGAAATGTCTGAAACTACAGATGGTACGGAATGCTATATATACTATGTTTTTTTCCTGTGTGTATAGATACCTGTGATAACATTTAATTTATAAATTAGGCACAGTAAGAGATTAACAACAATAACCAATAATAAGATAGAATAATTATAACAATATGCCAGTGTCGCTACTCTTATGCTTTGGGGCCACTATTAAGTAAAATAAGGGTTACTTGAACACAGGGACTAGGAAACCTCCACAATTGCTCTGATAACCGAGACTGCTCAGTGACTAATGGGCAGGTGGCTTCTGCAGCATATGTACACTGGACACAGGGATGAGTCACAGTGGTGTGGGGCAGTGTGAGATTTCATCATGTTACTCTGAACGATACATAATTTAAGACTTTTGAATTGTTGTTTCTGGTATTTTTCATTCAATATTTTCAGGCCAAGTTTGAGCACAGGTAACTAAAACGAAGGAAAGCAAAACTGCAGAGAAGGGGGACCACTGCATAGCATTCTCCGCAAAGAACAGTACATTTTTAGAGAAATGATGACATAAAGGAAAAGGACTCTAGGGATATCAACTTGTGGGAAGGCAAATAAATGGTAAAGAATAGTTGGTAGTTTGTTGTGTGCATTTCTTTGCTGTCTCCAGGCTGGGAAGGGTCTGACTTCATCAAATAAGGGATGGCAGAGAGTTTTCTTATATCTACTTCTTCCCAATTGCCTTCAACTGAAAATAATCCTTATGCCATAGTGGCATATTTTGGAGTGGCATATACTAGTTTCCTACATACCCCATTCCAGCCACAGACATTAGTAGTTATTACTTCTATTTTCTTTTACTTTTATTCAATTAAATGTTTCATTGGTAATGAAAAAATAGCATTTCTTTCTTTATGCTGTCATGTATTTCATCATGTTTTGATGGTGTATAATGACAATTTTGAATATTCATCTTAAAAGCAAGATTAATTTCACCACAATTTATCTCTTAGACAAAAAGGATATCCACATGAGTGTCAATATTTGAAGAACATTTTATATTTGAAGGAATTGTTGGGAGAATATAGATGGCTTCAAAAGATGCTAAGGTTGCCAACTTTTTTTAACATACCATTTTCTCCTTTTTTGGTACCTTATTAATTGGATTTTTTAAATATTGGTAAGTAAAGCCAACAAGAAGTAATTGGCTGACCCGTAATTTTAAGGCAGTGTTCTGGTTAATGTTAGTAACTGATTCTCAGGCTGGAAGAGGGCAGGAGAGGGTCATGATATTTTGCATTTACTGATTTCCAGGGTATAAATACTCTCATTGTGGCCTATTCAGTCAACTAATGTGCCACTGAATGTGGACTGGAAAGAGTTGCACAGTAGTACACCATTATATAGCATTTCCTCATGCAGATATGTAAAAGCATAGGTAATAGTAAAATTCAGAAAATAATTAGAAACTGATGAGTTTTGAGTTATTTTATCTTTAAAATATTTAGTTGTAAATTTGTTACTTAATTTTTAATTATGATTGTACGTTTAACAACTGACTTACAAAATTCCTGAAAATATGGCACTTGACCTCTTGAGAGCCGGTATGAGCTAGCTCTGGCATTCTGCTTTGAAGGGAAAAAGTAGCATTGAGAGCCAGTAGGGAAAATTTGGGTTCTCAGTTTTAATTTCCATTTTTACTTCATTCAGAATTGCTTCTTAGTGCCTCCATTCAACTGACATATACCACAGACCTATGTAATTTAATTTGTAATTATTTATACACAAACCTGACATTCCATGACATGTCGTGGAAATTCTCCTGATGCACAAATTTGAATTGTATGAATTGTATTTATGCAAATATAAGTAATATATAGCTGATTTTGTCTAATTAACCAAGCAGCCTCCAGATCTCATTGCAACTTTGGTGTTTGCTACTTGTCATCATTTATTGATGTAAGTGGGAAGTTACATTATTCATGGTGTTTGAAATTTTTCAAATACTGAGATTGTGCTGGGATAATGTCAGAGCGACAACAGATACCGGTTTTGAGGAAGTAGGAGGTGGGCCTAGTGCATAATGTAAATTATTGGACTAAGGATTCGTAAGCAGCAGTTTTTCTAACCTCACTCATAATTCGAACCAGTGATAGCATTTTGTACATGTTACTTTAATTTTGAACTCACCCCTCCTCATCTATAAAATAATACTTGTCATATTTTTCTCCCAGTATGTTTTTGAAAATTGATGATAGTGATAGGCTTATATGCCGGGCACTTCTCTAAGGGTTTTTACATGTATTTCCTTTGAGGTTAGTTATTGTTGTTTCCATTTTACATAAGAGGAAACTGTGACACGGAAAGGTTAAGTAACTGGGATGGTTAAATACTTTTTAATGTTGGAGTCAGAATATGACCCCAAGCATTCTGAGTTCAGCCATCTTCAGCCTATGTTATAAGGAGTGTGTGTGTGCGTGTGTGTGTGCACGTGTGCGCATACCTGTGTGTTAGTTAAGTCTTTTATTAATATGAGATATTTTAAGTATTCATATAGCTTATTAAATTTGACAAGATAGGGAAGCTATATTGTTACCAGATACTAAAATGAAAATTTATCGATTGAAGACTATTGGAAGAAACATTGTTTTTATATTTTATTTACATACAGATTGCATATTTTCTGTCTTTTAAAATATTAAGGAATAGGTATGAACAATGAAATCTTCATAACTTCTGAAGCAGTATATGTCAAAAGGTGACTAATATATTAATACAGGTTGAGCATCCCTCATCCAAAAACCTGAAATTCAAAATGCTGCAATCTTTTTGAGTGCTGACAAGTGGAAAATTCCACACCTGACCTCATGAGATGGTAAAGTTGCATGAACAAAATTATTTAAAATATTATATAAAATTACCTTCAGGCTTTGTGTATAAGGTATATATGAAACATACATGAATTTTGTGTTTAGATAACTTACTGTATATGTGCAAATATTCCAAAATCCGAAACTTTTCTGGTGCCAAACACTTTAAATAATGGATACTCAACCTGTATGTAGCCTTTTCATTCTTCAGATACCATTAGAAGTGTGCGAGATCTTTTAATAAAATGACTTTTTCAAATGCAATTATTGGACAGATTAGAAATTATATCTTAAGTAATAGTAGATACCCATTGTGCTACAATTAATGAAACAGAGGGCAAAGGAGTCCACTGTATCTGTAAAAAAGATTTCAGATCGCTGTTTGGGGCATAATGTCATGATTAAGTGCAGGAGTAGAGTAATTAGACTACCTAGGTTTAAATTCTACCTTTACCATTTTATAAGTTGTATAGTCTTTGGAGAGTTATTTTACCACATTGGGCCTCAATTCCTTATCTATAAAGTGGAAATAATAATAGTACCTTACACATAGGATTGTTGAAAGGATTAAATAAGCTAGTGCAAAAAAGCACCTAGAGTGCCTAGTACATAGCAAGTGCCTGATAAAATATTAGGTGATTTTGTAATGTGTTTTTTAAAATCATAAGCTGGCCAGGGCAGTGGCTCATGCCTGTAATCCCAGCACTTTGGGAGGCAGAGGTGGGTGGATCACTTGAGGCCAGGAGTTTGAGACTAGCCTGGCCGATATGGTAAAACCCCATCTCTACTAAAAATACAAAAAATTAACTGGGCATAGTGGTGCGTGCCTGTAATCCCAGCTACTCAGGAGGCTGAGGCACCGGAATTGCTTGAACCCCGGAGGTGGAGGTTGCAGTGAGCCAAGATCGCGCCACAGCACTCCAAGCTGGGTGATAGAGCATGACTCTGTTTTTGTTTTTGTTTAAAAAAAAAAAAATCGTAAGCTAAGTTAAAATTATGACAGTTCAGAAAGTAAATGTTTGATTTATTTATTTACTTCAGGTTTTCTTTCTTAAAGCTTACAGCTGTTTTGGGAAAAGCCATACTTTCAACCCTTAGGCTTCAGTTCATTTTGCAAAAGAGAATGTTTAATAAGTCTTCTAAAGTGAATCTGCTTTCTAAAGCATGAATATGGTCACCTTATATGAGACAAAAGACCTCAGATCTTGGCTGCTCTGACCATCTCTGTGATCCCTTCTAGAATTAATCAGTTTGTATACACACAGTCGTAACTTTTCATGATTGTGTAAAACTAGACTAGAAGATGTATTTTACTTACTTTGTAAAGTCACTGAATTCATTGATGTCATAATCAATTAAAGACTCTGGAAAAGCTTTTCAGCCAATATTTGGATGTAGCTTTATTCTATCAAAGAAATATGTGATAGTGTTTCCTAAAATTACCTTCAGCATTTAATGTGGCTTTTTTTAATTAGCAAACTATTTGATATGCTTTATAGGACCATTTATTGGGTAAATGATAAAAACATGTCAGATTTACAGAACGTACAACCTCCATATACATGCATAGTGTTTTTTTTTTTTTTGAATTATGTGTATTTTCATTTGTTTTTTTCTTTTGTCTCTGGTAGGCCCTCCTGTCGGTCCTTCGAGAAAGCCATCGTTCAAGAACAGTTTTTAGAAAAGTTGGAGGATTTGTGTACATTACATCCTTGCTCGTTGCTATGGAAAGATCTTTGAGCTGTCCACCCAAGAATGGCTGGGAGAAAGTGAACCAGAATCAAGTGTTTGAACTTCTTCACACTGTGTTCTGCACGTTGACTGCAGCAATGCGCTATGAGCCAGCCAACTCTCATTTCTTCAAAACAGAGATTCAGTATGAGAAGTTGGCAGATGCTGTTCGATTTCTTGGCTGCTTCTCAGACCTAAGAAAAATAAGCGCCATGAATGTCTTCCCCTCAAATACACAGCCATTTCAAAGACTTTTAGAGGAAGATGTAGTCTCAATAGAATCAGTGTCACCCACGTTACGGCACTGCAGTAAACTTTTTATTTATCTTTACAAAGTAGCCACAGATTCTTTTGACAGGTATGACTCTGCTCTGTCCTCTGAATTAAAGGGTGTATACTAAGCATGACTTCAACATTAAGACTTGAATTATTAGTTAATCCAAAAGAATATGAAAATAGATGACTCTTCTTCTATTTGTTTCAGGTGTATCACTTTATTTTTGAGTATTACTCTTGCTCTGGTATTTTTTTTTTTTTTTTAGCATGGAAGCCTGTGTACTATTTGTAAATTCAGGTTCAATTAGTTCTCATTGCAGTTATTGGGACAGTTTCTGTGAAGTTTCCTTTAATGATAGTGTTTACTATTGTCTTTTTTCTTTTTAGCCTCAAATGGTGCATCTGGACTTATTGATATGTGTTATCAATAGAACATCATTATGATTATTCTTATTTCCAGACACATACTCCATCATTCTCCACATTTCGTACTCCTCAAAAAATGATGTAGTTCCCAAAGAGAGGTGTCAGTGTCTTGAACCGTCAAGTTCAAGAGGCCATCAGACTCAGTATTTACTCATTCCTTCATGAAATAAGTACTTAACAAAAACCTGCTGCATGCCAAGTCACTGTGCTAGGCATTGAGGATTCAGCTCTATACAGGGCTGTCTTGGTCCTTGCTATCTTTTAGCTAAAATATAGACACATAAATAAACAATTACATATAGTGTGACAAATTCTACAATGGGGGAATCTAGGGTTCTTGGAGATTGTAGGAGAGCCACTTCATCTAGATCACTTATTTTCAGTGCTTCAACTGTGTTTTCAATGAAGATGTCACTTTGAAAATAATACTTCTAATTTATGCCCCAAGTGTTACTGCTTTTAAGTTACCATAGTTTTACTACATAAAATAAATGAACTGCCCTCATAAATAGACCATGTAACTCCATTGGATAGAGCTTATAATAGGTTTTGTGTCCTTTTCTGTGGAATATCTGCTTTGAAGTATCAACTGTTTCCTGCTTCTTAACAAGATTTCTTAGTCCTCAGTGTTTACATTTAAAAATCCAAACAACTATGACAACAACTAAAAAAAAAAAAATTCGGTAAACTTCTACTTTTCCCTATCTTGAAATAAAATGCATATGTATAGTTAACGAAAACACAGGACAGTGTAGTGTTCTAGGAATGAGCTATATAAATTTGTATATTCAGATTCAACCTCTTTTCCCTTGATTTCTACTTATCCTAGTTAGAATACGTCATTTTTACTCACTCTCAAAAATAGGGCTTAGAGCACCCTGTTTAACAGATGTGTTAAATGTTAACATGAATGGAATAAGCATCTGCCGTGAGCATGCTTTTCTGTTTCATTCAGTGCTTGTGTTGTAGTCTTGTTCCTTGTTCCTGCTGAATATGGAAGATGTTCCTTATTAAACTTTTACTGGCATTTCTTGTGAAACTAACCAACTGCCAACCTGGTGTTCTCTTCTTCTAACCTCTCTGAACCACCCTGTCTGTTTTGTTGTCTGTAGTCGTGCAGAACAGATCCCTCCTTGCCTGACAAGTGAGTCTTCTCTCCCCTCTCCTTGGGGTACACCAGCTTTGTCCAGGAAAAGGTACTGATCATATAAGAGAAGTCAGTCTCTTATTTGTGTGGGGTTTCTTTTTTTCTGTGCTTATTTATGTTAACATGTTGATTGTGTTTTGTGATTTCAGTTTTGTTTTTTTTGTTTTTTTTTTAACTTTTGGGGTTTTGGGGAGTGTTTTTAGGTTTTAAAAATACCAATTTTTCATGAGAGTAAAATGTGTTGATGCTGTGAAACTATGAAGGACATATATAGTTTTGTCATCCAACTTTTTTATACTAAACTACACATTTTTGTTATAGAAAAAGCATGTATTTTATTAAAAATAAGTTAGAAATGTGGACTTAATGTCTCCAAGTAGAATACTTTGCCACTTTTTTATTTTTATTTTTTTTTATTTTTTACTGTAAACGTTGGGATCATTCTTTGGTTTTTACTGTTATTCCAAAATGAATTTCATAGCACTGAAAGGAACTGTGTATTTTCTCCATCAGATTCAACCAATTGAAGTATGTTGCTGTTATGAAAAATGCTCACAGCTAAGCTTTGAAAAAGTTAGTAAAAAACCCACTCCAATACTTACTTTGATCAGTGGTCTGTAAATCTCTAAGCTGATCTAGTTGATCTTTTTAAAACTACCTTTAAAATAATTCCACTCAAATTTTTAAAAACTACAGTTGATTGACAGAAGTATAATTAAGATCCACTTAAGATTACATTTGCAACCTGCACATAAAATGATCATGGTCTGCAGTTGGCCCCAAATACTTCATTACTTCTCCTGTTTTCCTCATAACCAAAAATAAGTCCTTAACTCTTACATTAATATTCTTTCATTGCGGCTTTTAAAAAATGAATCCCAAGGTTCTGCTATGTTGTTGTTATAATTTTAATACTGTTGTTCAGATTTTGAAACTTGAAGATAGCTGGAGTTAGTACATCAAAAGTATTTGTTATGGATTCGGTATTTCAACATATTTGCATAGTAATATTAGGTATATGAAAAGATGTAATTTCATTTTTTCTCTTAAATTTACACTTATAGCTTACTTTGCACAACAAACCATGGCATGGTTCAGAATAGTCTTAAATGAGTATAGGATTGTTCAGTATATTTGTGCTTAAAAACTGCAATTTCTTTTTTTAAAAAGAGCTGTTCCTAATTCAAGGAATGATAAACTAGTTAAATTTGAGTTGATATCATGTATTTTTCTGTTGCTAAAATGGTCGAGGTAAAAAATGTGTGTGTTTGAAAATTTGTGTTTGTTCATGAGCCCAAGGAATTACTGAATATTAGAGAAATAATTTCAATTAGTAGTTTAAATTACTAAAAATCACAATTTAAAAATATGGTGATTAAATTATAAATGAGTAAAGCCTTAAAATTTGCTGTTTAAAAACATTTAGTCCTTTTTAAGTGTTAACCAAATGCCACAAAATAAAAATACACAGATTAAAAGGATACTTAAAAAAATACATCAGGGCCAGGTGCAGTGGCTCACACCTGTAATCCTAGCACTTTGGGAGGCCAAGGCAGGTGGATTGCCTGAGGTCAGGAGTTTAAGACCAGCTTGGCAACACAGTGAAACCCCATCTCTACTAAAATACAAAAAAAAAACAAAAAAAATTAGCCGGGCATGGCAGCGTGCACCTGTAATCCCAGCTACTCGGGAGCTGAGTCAGGAGAACTGCATGAACGCAGGAGGCGGAGGTTGCAGTGAGCAGAGATCACGGCACTGCACTCCAGCCTGGACTACAGAGCAAGACTGCATTTCCAAAAATACATCAGAACTTTCTATTTATTTAAATGGTAATTTGACAAAGGGAAAACAGCATTTTCTTTTTATTCTTAAAGAGTTACTTACGGCCTTAAATCAAAAACATATTGTCATCATTTACAGTGTAGCTCCATGTAGAGATACCAGGTCTTTGACTTAAGGGAAAACTGTCACTAAATCAGTAAAGTTAGTTGATTGAGCCCTAATCTGTGTGAATTCTCCATGAGTCCTACAAGTTGACATTACCCCAAGGACAGAAAGCCCCTGATACTGTTCATGCTAATACTAAGATGATTGTTGACATTTTCAGGTTGCCATTCTATTCAGCTTGCATATATTTTGCTCAGTGGTAAGAATCATAAGCTAGTAAAGAATATTATGTTTTTTACTTCACAAATTCAAGTCTAGTAACTTGAAATTAGAATTTAAGTCACACTATTTCTGGAACCTCTCAACAAATTACATCAGCTTATAGACATCTTTTTCTTGTAGCAAAACATACTAGTTTTGTTGGCAAAAGGAGAAACCAAAATTTGACTGTGTTTTTATGGCTTGTGGAACACTCTCAGATGCTAAGGACGTTTTGAGCTTGTGATACTTGTCTGACATGTAGTATCCAGGAGATTCTTCTCTATTTTAAGAATTGGGGGAAAATGAACTAGCTGACTTTATATTTGGAAAACTAAAACTCAAAACCTTTTTCATTGTTCATTATTCAGAAGGAATAATAGAACAGAATTATAGCTGAACAGTGTTCAATCAGAGTTAGAAGTGAATACAAAATAATAATCAGAACTCTACAGAATATAACTGCAATGGAGCAAAAGGTGGCAAGTACTTGTTATCCTTCAAACATGGGATCCATTACTTAGTGCCTCTACACACCTGATGATAAATTAAGCAAAGCAGATTCAGAATTTAAATATTATGCATTCCCAAAAGAGGTAGATGAATCTTAAATATATATGAGAATTTAGGTTGAAATATTAAATAGCAACCAAATTATGAAATGTAATTTTATCCTATCTTTGCAAATGGTTAGTTCTTGCTGGGGAATTAACCATTTAATAAGCTTACCGTAATTCCAAAATTTAAAAAGTGATACCTGTGGTGATTCCTAGGTGACTTAATCAGAATTAATTTTGTATAATACCTGTTGTAATACACCTAATTTTAGTTAATAAATACCGTGTTTTAGATATCAGCAATGTTTGCAATATTTTTCTGGTTTGAAAACAATGAATGTAATTCCTTTTTCAGAATATTGTTTTCTTATATAAGATAAAATGTACTACTGTAATAATTATATACAGGTTGAGTACTTCTTATCCAAAATACTTGGGACCAGAATTGTTTTGATTTCCAGTTTTTTGGATTTTGTAATATTTGCAATATATATAATGAGATATCTTGAGTATGGGACCGAAGTCCAGACACAGAATTTATTTATGTTGCATATACATCTTATACAAGTAGCCAGAAGATAATTTTATGTAATATTTTTAATAATTTTGTACATGAAACAAAGTTTTGACTGTGTTTTGACTCTGATCCATCATATAAGGTCAGATGTGAAATTTTCTACTTGTGGTGTCATGTGGGTGCTTAAAAAGTTTTGGATTTTGGAGCATTTCAGATTTCAGATTTTTGGATTAGGGATACTCAACCTGTGTTAGTAAAGAGTTCAGTGTCCAAAGATGTAGAGATTTCTTCCTGAGTGTATCAGTAACTTAAATCCAAATCTCATCAAATCTTGTCAATTTAGAAATGATTTTGGAAGGCCTATAACTAAAATAGACAATTAGAATCTATGCGTATGTGTGTATATGCAATGAAAAGATTTTTAATGAAATTTTGGAATTCGGTGGTTATTTCTGATACATGCTAGATAAATTATGAATTTTTTCTAGATGGATCAAAATATTTAAAAGAATAAAGGGAGCAATATAGGAGGAGGATAACTGTTGGTAATACACATTTTAAAATATTTTTCTTAGTAAGTTTAGAAATTAAATCTTTTGAATGAAAAATGGCAGAACACAGGGAGTGAAAACATGAATGGGTAAAGGACATGCTGACTTCTAAATAAACTAGGAGAGCCTATGTGCCTTTTTATAAGTAAAGCTGAACATTTTCCTAGAATCCCTGTTAAAAAGAGAACGGTATTTTTTTTAAACCATGGCAGTGCCAATTCTTTGCTACTAAATCACTGACGTAAAGCATCTGTTTCCCAAGCTGCTCTTGTCCCAGAGAGCTAAAACTGCATTGCTCTCTGTGACAGAGCTCAACATTAGACAAATTATGCTGAGACCAACTCATTGGAACAAAGAGTTCCCATAGGCTGAAGCCACAAGCATCTGTTTCTTAGTGCCAAGATGCAAAATGTGCAAAATTCATGAATTGTAGATGAGTAGTATGAAATAGAAAGTAGAGATCATTGATGAGAAGAAATGTGTACATTCAGGACATGGCTGGGCTTTCTAATTCATAGAAACTTGTTCTGTAAATTGCCTTCAAGTTTTTAAAAGTTGCAATGAATATTTTCAGTGGTAGTGAGGATAGATGCAGAAGATGAAAGTAGTTCCAAATAAGCTAAAGGAAAACTCCCACAATGCCAAATATATTTATTCTTGGATAGCCTAGACTCTGAGACAACCCTGACTCAGTTGACCCAGTTAGTTGTTGATTGTGTTACTCATGCACTAAGGAAAGGTTAAAACACATATAGGTAATTTCAAAAGATAAAATCTCATTGAGGTAATTAATTTAACTTGATCTCTCATCACATATTATTAGAACTGTCATCCTCCTAGAGCTTTGAATCACTATGATTGTACCTGTTCTTTACATCTTCTGGTACAGGTGTCATTTTTTAATCAAACCATCCATATAGTAAATCAGTAAAAGTAAAAATCATATAAAGGCTATGAATAATGGATAGTTACATGGTCTGCACACACCCACCACACACGTGCGGACACACACACATATCAACTCAAGTTGATAATATATTCCTTTTTTTCTATCCCAACCTTAAGGTGTTTTCTAACAAGGCTTTTTGGTTATCAGTGGATGAAAGTAACAGAAGAGGAAGAGAATGTGATTGGAATTCAATACCAAATTTACTCTTTTTTTTATAGGCATGCATATCATTCTGTTTCAACTCCTCCTGTTTACCCTCCTAAAAATGTTGCTGACCTGAAACTACATGTGACAACTTCATCTCTCCAGAGTTCTGATGCAGTCATCATTCATCCTGGAGCCATGCTTGCCATGCTGGACCTACTGGCCTCTGTTGGGTCAGTGACACAGCCAGAAGTAAGCTTGAATATGTTAGTTCCTTCCCATCTGTAATGAAATGAATGAAAGGATGTGAGTATGATTATATGAGCTAGGGGGTTGAGGAAGAAAGTTAATATTACATACTAAAGTAGCTGAAGGGGAAAAAAAGGATTTTTTTGAGTGTTACCTTTCATGATAAATGGTAGATATATATGTTTTAGAATCCAATTCATTCATTACAAAGGCAACCAAGGTAGCTTCTTCTGGTGCTAGAATAATTCTGTTTCTCCTTGTAAATCCTGCTCAGCAGTGGACATTGCTAATGAATAATACAGAAGGAAAAATGACTGAAGATACTACATTGAGGCTATTTGTCTGTTTTGACTTGTTGCACTCAAGAGTTTGAGTGAATTGGAGTTTGGGTGATGATTTTTATTAGAATGTTATATGGCCTCTAAGGCCTAAAGTGTCACAGATGTAAACAGTAGGCTTTCCTTTAAACTAGTTATCTGCCCACCATTAAGAAGATTTTATCCCTGCTATTTCTATAAAAATAGAACTACTTTTAGTCATATAGTCATGTAATACAAAAGGCTTGGAAGAGAATAGAGTCCAGCTGCCTGTACTTCTAGCAAAATTAAAATAGGACATGTTTGCCTAACCTGTTCTGGAATTGCTATATTGCTCTAAGCAAGTTACTTAATTTATCTGAGTGTATTTGGAAGCATATAGAGACTTCATATTAAAAGATATGCTTCTGGCCAGGCACAGTGGCTCACACCTGTAATCCCAGCACTTTGGGAGGCTAAGGCGGGTGGATCATGGGGTCAGGAGATCGAGACCATCCTGGCTAACACAGTGAAACCCTGCCTCTACTAAAAATACAAAAAATGCAAAAAATTAGCCTGGCGTGGTGGCAGGCACCTGTAGTCACCAGCTACTCAGCAGACTGAGGCAGGAGAATTGCTTGAACCCAGGAGGCGGAGGTTGCAGTGAGCCGAGAGCCGAGATCACACCATTGCACTCCAACCTGGGCGACAGAGCAAGACTCTGTCTCAAAAAAAAAAGTATGCTTCTGCCGGGCGCAGTGGCTCATGCCTGTAATCCTAGCACTTGGGAGGCTGAGGCAGGTGGATCACCTGAGGTCAGGAGTTTGAGACCAGCCTGGCCAACATGGTGAAATCCCGTCTCTACTAAAAATACAAAAGTTAGCTGGGCGTGGTGGTGGGCGCCTGTTATCCCAGTTACTTGGGAGGCTATGGCAGGAGAATCACTTGAACCTGCGAGGCGGAGGTTGCGGTGAGGCAAGAGCACACCATTGCACTCCAGCCTGGGCAACAAGAGCGAAACTCTGTCTCAAAAAGAAAAAATTAAAAAAGAATGTTTCATGTGAAAAGAATTGTCACCTTTCTCACTAAGAATGACCTGACCGTGTGGATTTCTTTGTTGATTTTAGCATGCTTTGGATCTTCAACTTGCCGTGGCAAATATTTTACAATCCCTGGTGCACACAGAAAGGAACCAGCAAGTCATGTGTGAAGCTGGTCTTCATGCACGACTGCTGCAGAGGTGCAGTGCTGCTTTGGCTGATGAGGACCACTCACTGCACCCGCCCCTGCAGCGGATGTTTGAACGATTAGCCTCTCAGGCCCTGGAACCCATGGTGTTGAGGTAAGTTCTCTTTCATACGCAAATAGTCCACAATTAGTAATGTCAGTTTATAGAGTCCTTATGATTCCAGAGTTCCTGCCTTAATGGACATATATCAGTTATCTATAGGCAAAATATAACAAAAAATGGACAAACTACTCAAAATATAGCACTTAGAAACAAGTAAATCTAGTTATTAGTAAACATTTAGTGTTTCTGTCCATTAGTTATTTCTTTCATTTGAATTTAGCAAGCTCTCACTTTCCTTTAAAAATAAAGTCATGCATTTACTTTATATTTAATAACTTTTCATATGTAAGAAGTTTTTAAAGAAATACTTAACTTTTCAATTTTGAAATAATAGATTCACCATAAGTTGTGAATATAGATCCAAGAGTTTTCCTATGCCCTTTGCCCATTTTCCTCCGGTAGTTACACCTTACAATAACTATACTACAGTATCCAAACCAAGAAATTGATATTGGTATGATGTATTCATGTGCACATACAATTATCTATTATTGTATCACATGTGTAGATTCATGTAATCACGACACAATTACGATGTCACAAAGATTTCTCTAGTGCTACCTTTATTGTCATACCCACTCCCCTAACCCCAACATCGTTAGCCCATGGAAATCACTGATCTGTTCTCCGTCTCCATAGTTTTGTCGTTATGAGCAGGGGTCCCAAACCCCCAAGCCGTGGACCAGTACTGGTCCATGTCCTGTTAGGAACTGGGCCGCACAGCAGGAGGTAAGCTGTGGGTGAGCCAGCATTACCGCCTGTGTTCCACCTCCTGTCAAATCAGCAGTGGCATTAGATACTTATAGGAGCGTGAACCCTATTGTGAACTGTGCATGCAAGGGATTTAGGTTGGGCACTCCTTATGAGAATCTAACTAATCTAATGCCTGATGATCTGAGGTGGAACAGTTTCATCCTAAAACCATCCCCCACAATCCATCCATGAAAAAATTGTCTTCCACAAAACCGGTCCCTGATGCCAAAAAAGGTTGGGTACCACTGATTTTGAGAATGTTACATAAATGAGGTTATACAGTATGTGATCTTTTGAAATTGTCTCTTCACTAATCATATTGCTCTTGAGCTGCACACAAGTTGTTACATGTATCAGTAGTCTTTTCTTTTTATTACTGAATAATGGTCCATAGTATGGATGTATCACAGTTTGTGAATCATTCAAGAAATATATACTTATATATGTGTATTTCTTGAATGATTCATATACATCTGTCATTTCCTCCAGGAAGCCTCCTGCTTTGAGCCACCCTTCCAAAAGTCTGGGTAGGCTGCCCCTATATAAACTCTATAACACTGCTATTACATAACTTATTATTAGAGTACTCCTCTTTTATAAAACTTTTAGGAGCTTTCTTAAAAATGGTTGAAATTTATTTGTAAGTTTTTAAAACTGACTCCAAACCGATTGTGGATTAAGAAACTTTTATGCAGTAAGCATTTGTTAAATGGTGTTGTATCAGGCAGTGTTCACGGCCTTTATAATGCCAAGATGAGTGAGATGGACCTACTCACTTCATCCATTATCTTGTAGTTGTGCTCACCATCCTAAAGTTTTGAAAATAGCATTGAGATTTTCCCCTGATCCTTTTTGGTAATCTGCTACTTTAAAAGTAGAGAAACACAGAGAGAGAGACATTGTCCCATACCTAATGCTACTATTTTACCAGATAACTTATATTGCATAGTTAGATAAATAGAATAAGCAATGAAAATCAACCATTGGGTATGTTCAGTTTTCACAATTAGTGAGTTCTCAGAAAAAAGAAGTCAAATGATGGTACCAACTAATTGTGTCTAACGTTCTACATGAAAAACTGGCAAACCTAACTTGTAAGCCTTTTTTGTTTCCTGCTGTAGGGAATTGAAAATTTAGAGTATTCTACTTTTTTTTTAACATGATGTTATAAATGACAGGTTATGGAGGGTTCATGCTCTTAAAAAATGTATAGTCTAGTAAAGAATACATGCAGATAAGCAGGAAATGAAAATATTGTTTATTAAGTTCGTAATAGCAGTGTTACAGAGTTTATATAGGGGCAGAGACTTTTGGAAGTGTGACTCAAAGCAGGCTTCCTGGAGGAAATGACAGTTAATGAAATAAAGTATGAGGCCGGGCAGTGTGGCTCATGCCTGTAATCCCAACACTTTGGGAGGCCAATGCAGGAGGATTACTTGAGGTCAGGAGTTTGAAATAAGCCTGAATAACATAGTGAGACCCTGTTTCTACAAAAAAAAAAAAAATGTATATCTATATATATATGTATACACATGTATACATATATATATATACGTATATATATATATTTTTTTT
This sequence comes from Nomascus leucogenys, assembly GCF_006542625.1. Taxonomy (NCBI): domain Eukaryota; kingdom Metazoa; phylum Chordata; class Mammalia; order Primates; family Hylobatidae; genus Nomascus; species Nomascus leucogenys. Next base: position 67,645,319 of record NC_044389.1, on the reverse strand, counting down.
AACTAGCGTGGTGTGTGCCTGTAGTCCTTGTTACTTGGGAGACTGAGGCTGAAGGATCTCTTGGGCCCAAGAGTTTGAGATTGCAGTGAGCTATGATCACACCACTGCACTCCAGTCTGGGTGACAGAGCAAGAGCCTGTCGCACACACACAAAAAAATTATGATAAATAAAAAAGTCTAAAGTATGGAAGAGAGTTAACCAGGTGAAAAAGTAAGGGCAAGAATTTTTTCCCCAACAAGAAAAACAAATATGGTGGTCCAGGATAGAAAAGGAGTACAGCATTCTTAGGCAATCAGAAGTTTTATGTATGTCTTAAGTGGAATTTATGACTGGGGGAAAGATGGGAGCAGTGAAGCTGGAGAGTACAGTAGAAATCATCTCATGTATGGTACTGAATGCTAGCTGTTTTGTGTTTTCAACTATGTGGACAGTCATGGAAGAGTCTTAAGCAATAGAGTGACACTGTGTAGATTTAAGTTCTGTGAGATACTGACTATAGTGAGGAATGGATTGAGTTGGGGCAACATTGGTGTCACAGGAGGTAATTAAGACTGTTTTAGGAATAGTAAAATAATGTGGTCTGGGTGATAGCAGCAAGAATGAGAGAAAAGAGCAGATTCCATATTTTTATGAGTAGTAATAGCAGGATTTTCTGATTTTTTGAATATGGAAAGTTAAAGAAAGGAGAAGGAACAAAAACACATTTCAATGAGATGCGGAACATAAGAAATGCCCTGGGTTTGGATGTAAGGTGATGAGTTTGGTTTTAGAAATATTTGAGTTGGGGTTCTTCTTAAATATTATTAACTTCTAAAAAATGAATTTATAAAAATGTGTAGCAGATATATAGCTATATGGTGATTAATGTAAAACTAACACTGTATATGTTTTATTATACTTGCATTTTTTGTATTGTAATTAGTCTGTTGGAATTTATTAAATTCCTTTTTTGAAAATGGTTTATGAATTATAATATTCTCAATCAAGGAATAACTGTCTAAAAAACATTTTAAAAAATATATGTCAGATATATAGCTATATGGTGATTAAATGTAAAACTAACACTATATTGTTTTATTATACTTTGCATTGTTTTGTATTGTAATTAGTCTGTTGGAATTTATTAAATTCCTTTTCTGAATATTGGGTTTATGAATTCTATAATAATCTCAATCAAGGAATAACTTTGCTTTGTCTCTTTCTTAGGGAGTTTTTACGTTTGGCAAGTCCTTTAAATTGTGGTGCCTGGGACAAAAAACTGCTAAAACAATATAGGGTCCACAAACCAAGTTCACTGAGTTATGAACCAGAAATGAGAAGTAAGTTGACTTTTGAAATTCCCTTTTTTGATTTATTTTATGAATGAAAATCATGTAGGGGCTGAATATTATTTAAAGAAGTTTGTGAAAGCAAAGAAAGAGAAGGGTTTATTATTTAAATAGAGAAACAGGCCGGGCGCAGTGGCTCACGCCTGTAATCCCAGCACTTTGGGAGGCCAAGGCGGGCGGATCACGAGGTCAGGAGATCGAGACCACGGTGAAACCCCGTCTTTACTAAAAAGTACAAAAAAAATGAGCCAGGCACAGTGGCGGGCGCCTGTAGTCCCAGCTACTCGGGAGGCTGAGGCAGGAGAATGATGTAAACCCAGGAGGCGGAGCTTGCAGTGAGCCAAGATCGCGCCACTGAACTCCAGCCTGGGCGACAGAGCAAGACTCCGTCTCAATAAATAAATAAATAAATAAATAAATAAATAAGAATTGAGTTGTGATTTCCTTTGCTAAGAGTAGGAACAAAAATAGTTCCTTTCCCAAAGAGAATATTTGAAATATCTTTATAGTTGCCTGAATATCCAGCACATTTAGGAGGAAAACAGTTTCGTATACTCATGTAGTTTATTTTGAGAGAGAATATTTTCTTCATTACATTTGTAATGTGTCCCTGGAGAGATAATGACAATCTGTTTAGAATTTGTCTTTTTATTCTTGAAATTGTTACCCTTTTTATAAATATGGGAATCTTTAAAGTACTTTTACGATCGTGCATTTAGTTCTAATAATTGTAAGGAAATAATTAATAATGGGGAAAAAATGGGAAAAGCAAGTTTCTGCCATTTATCTCTAATTTGTTTTATAATAAAGATGACCTATTTCTTTTCATTTTAATGCTCTAAAATTGTTTACTTTTCCCTCAAAGAGAATTACTAAATCATAGTTTTATGAAATAAAAGTATTTCCTGATTTGTAAACTATTAACTGAGGTTTATAATTAAATTACATTGTATCAGTGGCTTTGATGACAATTATTTGAGATGTTTATTTTTATTTATGCTCTAGTTTCCAACATTTCTGCAGTGTGCATATTGCTTTAGTAAAAAAGGAAATGCATGCTATTAAGTTTAAAAATAAATGAAGTACATTAAAACTGGATAATGATTTTGGCACTTAAGAAAATTATTGTCTATTGAAACTGAAGTGGTATTTACAAATAAGTCAGCCTTGTAAAGTTATTTTAAAATTCCATATGACATTTTCCCAAGAGATTTCCTTGACTTACAGGTAGTATGATCACATCTCTGGAAGGTCTGGGTACTGATAATGTTTTTAGCTTACATGAAGATAACCATTACCGGATAAGCAAGAGCCTGGTAAAATCTGCGGAAGGAAGTACTGTACCCCTGACCAGGGTGAAGTGTCTGGTCTCCATGACAACCCCACATGACATCAGACTTCATGGGTCATCAGTTACTCCAGCTTTTGTTGAATTTGACACATCACTTGAAGGGTTTGGGTAAGAAATTTGCAAGGAAGCAAACCTTTATGATTTTATGCCTCATACTTGCCTTTACAAATAGATCTTTGGTTTTAAATATACTTAATTAACATATATTTTACCATACTTAATATTTTTTAATTATTGAGTTTTTTGAGCATGCTATTTTAAGATTACTACATTTAATTATTTTTGTTTGTTATACTAAATAAATTGATATGACATAGGAATCCAAAATCTTAAGCCCATGGACCAAATATGTTTTGTTAGTAACACTTTTGCAAATTTTTTTTTTTTTTTGTAAATGAAGTTTTATTGGAAAACAGCCACACTCATTTATATTTCCTATGGCTGCTTTTGTGCTAGAGTGTCAGAGTTCAGTAGTCATGATGGAGACTGCCTGGTTCACAAAGCATAAAATATTTATGATTTGGCCCTTTCCAGAAAAAGTCTGCCAACATCTAATGTAATAAATATAAATGTATAGATAATATATAAATTAAAATTAGATTGAAAACTCTTTGGGTTTTATCATCATCTATCCTTCAAATTACCTAACATAATAATTTATACATTATAAATATTCAATGACTGTTACTTCAAATGAATAAATTATTTCAAGTGGCAGAAAAGATTATAGTAACAGGAACAGCAATAATGAATCTAAAAAATCTAAAAGAATTCATGAAGTTCAACAGCCTAAAATGACACAAATGCTAATAGATCTTATAGCTAGATCTGTTAGCTATTAGAGTTTTTTTTTTTTTTTTCCTTTTGAGTCAGAGTCTTGCCCTGTCTCCCAGGCTGGAGTGCAATGGTGCGATCTTGGCTCACTGCAACCTCCGCCTCCCAGGTTCAAGCATTTCTCCTGCCTTAGCCTCCCAAGTAGCTGGGATTACAGGTGCACGCCACCACGGCTGGCTGATTTTTGTATTTTTAGTAGAGATGGGGTTTTGCCATAGTGGCCAGGCTGGTCTCGAACTCCCGACCTCAAGTGATCTGCCCACCTTAGCCTCCCAGCGTGCTGGGATTATAGGCGTGAGCCACTGTGCCCAGGCTTAGAGTGTTAATTCATAATTTTTATCTATGCTAGTTGTTTGTGGGATTCTTTTTTTTTTTTTTTAATTATACTTTAGGTTTTAGGGTACATGTGCACAATGTGCAGGTTTGTTACGTATGTATCCATGTGCCGTGTTGGTTTGCTGCACCCATTAACTCGTCATTTAGCATTAGGTATATCTCCTAATGCTGACCCTCCCCCCTCCGCCCACCCCACAACAGTGCCCGGAGTGTGATGTTCCCCTTCCTGTGTCCATGAGTTCTCATTGTTCAATTCCCACCTATGAGTGAGAACATGCGGTGTTTGATTTTTTGTCCTTGTGATAGTTTACTGAGAATGATGTTTTCCAGTTTCATCCGTGTCCCTACAAAGGACAAGAATTCATCCTTTTTTATGGCTGCATAGTAATCCATGGTGTATATGTGCCACATTTTCTTAATCCAGTCTATCGTTGTTGGACATTTGGATTGGTTCCAAGTCTTCCCTATTGTGAATAGTGCCACAATAAACATACGTGTGCATATGTCTTTATAGCAGCACATGATTTATAATCCTTTGGGTATATACCCAGTAATGGGATGGCTAGATCAAATGGTATTTCTAGTTCTAGATCCCTGAGGAATCGCCACACTGACTTCCACAATGGTTGAACTAGTTTACAGTCCACCAACAGTGTAAAAGTGTTCCTATTTCTCCACATCCTCTCCAGCACCTGTTGTTTCCTGACTTTTTAATGATGGCCATTCTAACTGGTGTGAGATGGTATCTCATTGTGGTTTTGATTTGTATTTCTCTGATGGCCAGTGATGATGAGCACTTTTTCATGTGTTTTTTTGGCTGCATAAATGTCTTCTTTTGAGAAGTGTCTGTTCATGTCCTTCACCCACTTTTTGATGGGGTTGTTTGTTTTTTCCTTGTAAATTTGTTTGAGTTCATTGTAGATTCTGGATATTAGCCCTTTGTCAGATGAGTAGGTTGCAAAAATTTTCTCCCATTCTGTAGGTTGCCTGTTCACTCTGATGGTAGTTTCTTTTGCTGTGCAGAAGCTCTTTAGTTTAATTAGATCCCATTTGTCAATTTTGGCTTTTGTTGCCATTGCTTTTGGTGTTTTAGACATGAAGTCCTTGCCCACGCCTATGTCCTGAATGGTATTGCCTAGGCTTTCTTCTAGGGTTTTTATGGTTTTAGGTCTAACATGTAAGTCTTTAATCCATCTTTAATTAATTATTGTATAAGGTGTAAGGAAGGGATCCAGTTTCAGCTTTCTACATATGGCTAGCCAGTTTTCCCAGCACCATTTATTAAATAGGGAATCCTTTCCCCATTTCTTGTTTTTGTCAGGTTTGTCAAAGATCAGATAGTTGTAGATATGTGGCATCATTTCTGAGGGCTCTGTTCTGTTCCATTGATCTATGTCTCTGTTGTGGTACCAATACCATGCTGTTTTGGCTACTGTAGCCTTGTAGTATAGTTTGAAGTCAGGTAGCGTGATGCCTCTGGCTTTGTTCTTTTGGCTTAGGATTGACTTGGCGATGCAGGCTCTTTTTTGGTTGCATATGAATTTTAAAGTAGTTTTTTCCAATTCTGTGAAGAAAGTCATTGGTAGCTTGATGGGGATGGCATTGAATCTATAAATTACCTTGGGCAGTATGGCCATTTTCACGATATTGATTCTTCCAACCCATGAGCATGGAATGTTCTTCCATTTGTTTGTATCCTCTTTTATTTCATTGAGCAGTGGTTTGTAGTTCTCCTTGAAGAGGTCCTTCACGTCCCTTGTAAGTTGGATTCCTAGGTATTTTATTCTCTTTGAAGCAATTGTGAATGGGAGTTCACTCATGATTTGGCTCTCTGTTTGTCTGTGATTGGTGTACAAGAATGCTTGTGATTTTTGTACATTGATTTTGTATCCTGAGACTTTGCTGAAGTTGCTAATCAGCTTAAGGAGATTTTGGGCTGAGACGATGGGGTTTTCTAGATATACAATCATGTCATCTGCAAACAGGGACAATTTGACTTCCTCTTTTCCTAATTGAATACCCTTTATTTCCTTCTCTTATTGATTGAAACCTCTGTGTTTTAAGAATATTGTCATGGGTCATTATCAAACAATAGGTTGAAACATGATTGGGAATAGTCAAAAGCAATCAGTGGTAACAAGAGAGTGACAGTAAGGGGCACATGGGAGTTTTCCTTCAGTGATGAAATTGTTCTAATGTCTTGATGGGGTTTATACGTTAGAGTATGTTGCCATATGCAATTTGTGTCTTAATTTTTTTAAATTTAAATTAAAAATGTTATTTTGGGAGATTTTAAAATTATGTCTTTTGATACCCTTACAAAATTAAAAGAAGGGAAGGGCTTTGCGAGGCATCCAGATTTATTCCATGATATTTTCTCTACTCACCATTAAATACTGGCAGTTATTTCACTGTGTAAGTGCACAGTGTTAAGAGAAGGAGTCATTGATCTCTAATATGTATGTTGTCTTTTCTTTAATAGCTGTCTGTTTCTGCCCAGTTTGGCCCCTCATAATGCTCCTACAAATAATACCGTCACAACAGGTCTTATTGATGGGGCTGTGGTCAGTGGCATTGGTTCTGGTAAGTAATATTTTCTTTCTGCTTATGAGATTTTTTTTTCCAGTAGATTATATATAATTTAGAGTTTGTATGCTTTTGTTGGCATCTGTTAAAAAATATAAATATTAATCAACACAAACTTTTTTTTTTAAATTTTTACTGTAGGTGAAAGATTCTTCCCTCCTCCCTCTGGCTTAAGTTACTCTAGCTGGTTTTGTATTGAACATTTTAGTTCTCCTCCAAATAACCACCCTGTCAGACTTCTTACTGTTGTGCGCCGAGCAAATTCTTCTGAGCAACATTACGTGTGCCTTACAATAGTTCTATCAGCAAAAGACCGATCTCTGATTGTTTCCACCAAAGAGGAACTCCTCCAAAATTATGGTCAGTATTTGTTATTTTTGTTTTCTTCTTTTGATTATAGAAGTATTAAAACTTCATTTTTGTATTTATTTTAAAAGTCCAGCCAATAATAACTTTTCTGCTTAAATTATTATAACATAGAACAAGTTACATGAAACATTGAATATTGCTTACCAGTGAATTTTAAGGCACTTTCAAAAGAGACTTACAAAACACTGGAGGGAGTGAGTACCTAATAAGGACTAATCTCTACTTGCCAAGAAATCACAGCTTTTCCTAGGAAAGCAGTTTGCTTGTTTGATGTATTTTGGTAGGGATTATCATTGGCTGTGAATTCTGCTTAACTAATTAATATTCACTGAGAACCTGCCTACCATATGTGCCACACTGTGCTAGACACAATAACATTTCAATTACCTTGTCCATCACTTACCTTCAAGATGTAATACATACTATTTTATAATTCTAATTCCCTAGTTTTCTCCAACATGCCATGACTTTACAGTGCTGTACAGTAGAACTCCAAACTCAAGGCATTCATGAAGATCCTGCTAAATGATAAATAACTTAAAATACAAATCTCAGTTTACTCAATTTTCTTTGCTCAAGAATATAAGCATTTTGTATAAATGTGGTTTTTTTGGTCATCTAATTTTGTTCTTTTAACTAAGTAAAATAATATCACATATTAATTGACATGTGGTTGGTGTTCAATAAATATTAATATAATATGAATGTTAGTCTTTTAATTAGATTGTAAGGTTGTAGTATTCCTCATGGTACCTAGCACAGAACTAGGCATCAATATAGTTAGTACTTTAAAATTCTTGTTATGACGCTTTATTTGCCCCTTAATAGCGTTTGGTCCTGTTGACTAATTCGTCCCAATGAAAACTACCTCCAATCTTGCATTCTAGAATACTCACTATTTCTCTGATCTTTGTTTTGCAATTTCCTTCAGTCGCTTTCTCTTCTATCTGCCCCTCAGAAGTAGTATTCTCCAGTGTTTCACCTTTGATCTTTGTACTTTACCAGCTCTTCATGGGAAAAAAATCATGAACTAGTATTGCTTTAAGTCTTTTTATCTCAAGGACTGTGAAGTCAAAGTTTTTTTTTCATTTGTCTGTGTCCCAAGCTATGTCCTCATATTTCCAGCTGCATACTAGACATCTTCATTTGAACAGTATTCCAATAAACATCTCAGATTCTAATATTTCTTCTTTATAAAACCTACATCTCCTTTAGGAGGCTGAGGTGGTGTAGGATTGGTGAAGCCCATGAGTTCGAGGTTGCAGTGAGCTGTGAAGGTGCCACGGCACTCCAGCCTAGGAGAGACACCCCGTTTCAAACAAAAACGAAAAACCTACATCTCCTTCTGTTTTCCTGTGTTGATAAATGGCACAACCACTGCCAGTTAGCCCAGCTAGAAACCTTGAGTCAACTTGAAAATACCACCCCTTCTACTAAGTCTTACTAGTAATATGCCTCCCTAATATTTCTCAAATCTTCCCTTCCTCCCTGTGCCCACTTCCATAGCACTTGTTTAATAATCTTTGTCTCTTATCTAGACATCATAGATTTTAATTTTTCATTTGTTTTTGTCTGCTTATCTTTGTAATCTAAGCTGCCCTGTCGTCTAACACAGTACCTAGAATGTATTAGGCATGCAGATATTATGTAAACTTATAAATGCATGAATAGAGGAAATGAATGGCCTGAGGAAGATATGAGAAAAGTGAATAATAATGGGGAATTTGAAGACACCCTAGAATTTAATGGAAAAGTTAAGGAGTGGATCTGGAGATAAATCTGTAAACAAGGAAAATATTTTCTAACTCTTATCTCATTTTTATTACTAAATGTAATTTTCCAGGCTGCTATAGTCCATATATGATTAGAAATGATGGTAACATATGCATTAGTATTGCCAGGATTCATTCTTCCAACAGCTGTAACCCATTAAGATGCCTAGGAAATTAAGAGTTGTCATAAACCAGTTGGCTCACTGAGATATCCTGACACACCACTCAGTGCTGGAAATGTCTTAGTTCAAACCTAAGTCAGAAAGTGAAACTCACAAATGTTTGTAAGTGTTGTAAACTCACAAATGTTCAATACTTGAGAAGACTTACAGTCTACGAACCAGGGAAGGTTCTTGCCATTTGTTAAATACTGATAAAAGGTAAATTAATTTTTATTTAGCTTAACAATAAAATTAAATTAATATGAAACCATTATTTCTTAGCATGGTCTGGTAACATATAGGGTAGCAAAAAGGAGCCAGATTGGAGTCAGGAAGTAATTGTAGAATGGTAGCAAATCAGAATATATTTATATACGTGGGACAAAGTTGTCTGATGAAGCAGGAAACTTGGATCAACAAATACCTAGTCTATGCTGTAAATCGTCACCTTCTTTCTACCTTTTATTATGGACAGTACAGCCACTAACTAATAATAAATAGTTGTCCTCTTGTATCGTTGAGCATAGCATATGGCAAGAATAAACTTTACATTTTTCTTGGTTCTTTTTCTAACCCATACTGTAACCAAATCAATGTCAAAAAGTTACAACACATTATTGTTGTTATACATTATTGTTATACAACAACATTATTGTTGACTATAGTTGCAGTGTTGTAGAGCAAATCTCAAGCTTTTTTTTCCTCTTGCTTCACTGAAACTTCGTGCCATTTGATTAGTAACTCCCCATTTGCCCCTCCCTCGAGCCCTTGGCAACCAACATTTCATTCATTGTTTCTCTGAATTTGGCTATTTTAAATACCTCATATAAGTGGAGTCATGCAGTATATGTCTTTCTATGACTGGCTATTTCATTTAGCATAATGTCCTTAAGCTTCGTCTATGTTGTCAGATATTGCAAAATTTTCTTCTTTAAGGCTAAATATTATTCCATTGTATGTATGTACCACATTTTCTTTATCTACTCGTCTGTCCAGGGGAGTACTGATACCTCTTTGAAGTCCTGATTTCAGTGATTTTAGATAAGTACCCAGATACGGTATTGCTGGATTATATGTTAGTTCTATTTTCAGTGTTTTGAGAAACGTCTGTACTGTTTTCCATAGCAGCTGCAGCATTTTACATTCCCACCAACAGTGCACAAGGGTTCCAGTTTGTCCACATTCTTGCCAACACATGTTTTTTTTTTTTTATAATAGCCATTCTGACAGGTGTGAGGTGATATGCCATTGTGCTTATGGTTTGCATTTCCCTGATGATTAGTAACATTGAGCATTTTTCGTATACCTGTCTGCCATTTATGTGCTTTCTTTGGAGAAATGTCTATTCAAGTTCTTAGCTCATTTTTAATTGATTATTAGTTTCTTTACTATTGAGTTCTAGTAGTTTCTTATGTATTTTTGACATTACTCCCTTATGAAATACATAGTTAGCAAATATTTTTCTCCCATTTCATAGATTGCCTTTTCACTCTGTTGTTTCTTTTGCTATTCAAAAGCTTTTCAGTTTAGATAGTCCCACTTGTTTATTTTTGTTTTGGGTGTCAACTAGTCTCTTTTTAGTGTTTATCATGACGTTATTGTCTCTTTATTTTTATGTATTTTTTACTTCATTAGCTAACTTTTGTTCATTGTAACTTTATGTGATTATACCTATATTTCTTGAGCAGAAGAAAGCAAAAATACATTCTAGGTTCCACTTTACTGCAGGTAAGGGTATTGCATGAATAAGGTATCTTCTGTCTGCATTATCTTTTTTTTTTATTTACTTATTTTTTTTGAGATGGAATCTCGCTCTGTCACCCAGGCTGGAGTACAGTGGTGCAATCTCAGCACTGCAAACTCTGCCTCCCAGGTTCAAGCTTTCTCCTGGCTCAGCCTCCCGAGTAGCTGGGACTACAGACACGCGCCACCATGCCTGGCTAATTTTTGTATTTTTAGTAGAGATGGGGTTTCACCATGTTGGCCAGGCTGGTCTCAAACTCCTGACCTCAGGTGATCCGCCCGCCTCAGCCTCCCAAAGGGCTGACATTACAGGTGTGAGCCACCGTGCCCAGCCCACATTATCATTTTTTTTCCGGAGTTGTATTATTACTCAAATCAGTCTGCATCATTATTTTGTTTTAATATAAAGTCAAAACATGCTGATCTAGATATGAATAGTTTGAATAGGGATGGTGTTGGAAAAAAGTTTTTTATGTCTTTCCCCCTTTATTTCAGTTGATGATTTTAGTGAAGAGTCCTCATTTTATGAAATTCTCCCATGCTGTGCTCGCTTTCGATGTGGAGAGCTTATCATTGAGGGACAGTGGCATCATTTGGTCCTGGTAATGAGCAAAGGCATGTTGAAAAACAGTACTGCAGCCCTCTATATTGATGGACAGCTTGTTAACACTGTAAAGGTAAGCGTATGTGCACTTGTAAATCTACCTGCTTTATAAGGTAGTAGTTTGGGGTATGTGTGTGTGTGTGTGTGTGTTACAGGGATATTTTTTAAATTACTTTCTTAATTTTAAGTTGATATTCAGTACCCATTTGAATAATATGTTAGACTCATGTGGCCAATTCTTAAACCATTTTATTAGAGAAGAATAGAAATGAGGGCTTATAGGTACTAAAGAAGTTGCTGAATATGCAAGAGCTTAAGCCAGATTGCTAGGTGCTTTTAAGAGGAGCCAGTTGAAGGATTCCTAAATAACGGTGAACACACTATTTTGTCACTTCATTGCTGTTGTTGTAATTTAGTCCAGAAGACTTACATTCTTTAGAGTTAGAATTGTTTTTTTTTCTTTGTTTTCATATCACCCAGATTAGTCCCTGATAATGATAGTAGATATTCAGTTTATTGTTTCTTGAATGAATGACTACATAAACATTACTGTAAGTTGTGATAGTATTTAGAAGAGAAAAAAAGAGTTGATTATCAAGTAAAGAAACAAGTGAAACTCCCTTTTTCTGAATGAGAATAAATCCTGCTTGTTACTTTGTACAGAACTCAGTTTGCAAGCTCTGAAAATTCTTGACCTTCTAAAAGATAGTATTCATTTTATTTTATTTTATTTTATTTTTTATTTTTCCTTTTTTAAGATGGTGTTTCACTCTGTCGCCCAGGCTGGAGTGCAGTGGCGCGATCTCAGCTCACCGCAACCTCCACCTCCTGGGTATGAGCAGTTCTCCTGCCTCAGCCTCCCAGATAGCTGGGACTACAGGCGTGTGCCACCACACCTGGCTAATTTTCGTATTTTTAGTAGAGATGGGGTTTCACCATGTTGGCCAGGCTGATCTCAAACTCCTGACCTCAGGTGATCCTCACGCCTTGGCCTCCCAGAATGCTGGGATTATAGGCAGGTATCCATTTTAGAGTGATCACTTGAAAGAAGTAACAAAGACAAAGTTTGTCCTTGTGTGTGAATTAAAGTTTGAAAAGCACTGAAACCAGCAGTATCTTTGAATATATTTCCTTCCTTGATGATGATGATATTTTATTGTGACATTGTTTTTCAGTATGATAAACCCTAAAATGCACCTTGTGGAATAGTCGTTGATTTATTTGTATACATGATTGCATTTGAAATGGGTTTGTAGATTCTCTAGTACTTTGCTCCTTCATTAATTTTAGTGTCATTAAAGATAAAAATACCCTCAGCTTCTAGAGTTGAGCAATAGGAAATTTATTATTGATTTATTTACATCATCATCATCACTGTCCCTGTCAATAGTCACAGTACTGTGAAATCAACTCTAGCTCATATGTTGGTCTTCACAACTGTGCTATTAACATCACCAAGAACTGCTGTTTAATATATAGAATAATGAATAGGATCTGAAGCTGATATGTTATTATGACACAGCAATTAATGGAAGTGTCCTTCATCCCATTAAGCTGCTTCAGCAAGAAAAAGCAACTTAAGTTCTTTATCTCTTATACTGTACTTAATTATGTATTTATTATAATAATTTACCCCTGTAAAACACTTTTCGTCAGTAATTTTAGTTAACAGACTCACATTGAAGGTAACATACCTAATTTCAAGACTACTTTAATTCCATAGTGGAAAGCTCTCTTCATATCAGCACAAAAATTTCAGAGAAGCGTCATTAACTTGATATGCAAACCAGCCATTGACAGTATCCCTGTATTTGCTCGTTGCCATTTCTAGCATTAAAGAGTTTATCTGTGTTAGAGAGTTGGATAAAAGCTTTAGCTACTATACCTGGTCCTCAGTTACAGATCCCAGTATTGTGCCTTGCCCTTCCTGTTTCTCAACCCCAAATGTTTTTGTGCATTTGTAAAGTTGTGTGACCTTGGGATAATGAAAATATATATGCTGAAGTAGTTATTTTCCTGGGGAAAGTGTTCACATCTCACACATTTGCTTTTGTCTTCCTTACAGCTTCATTATGTTCACAGTACTCCAGGGGGTTCAGGTTCGGCAAATCCACCAGTGGTGAGCACGGTCTATGCCTACATTGGTACTCCACCTGCCCAACGCCAAATTGCCTCATTGGTTTGGCGCCTGGGACCCACACATTTTCTAGAAGAAGTTTTACCTTCTTCAAATGTTACTACCATTTATGAACTTGGACCAAATTATGTTGGAAGCTTTCAGGCTGTATGTATGCCATGTGAGTAACTTATTTTTAGTTCTTGAAACCTAGTTGTATGAAACTGAACTCCTGCAATATAGATGCATGTGTGTGTATGAGGTTATACATACTGTTTATCTAGGAAAAGCGCCTTCTCCTCTAATCTTCTTCAGCAGGATACTCACTCCTATTTAAAATATTTTCCTCCACTGATCATACTGCACTTTCTGGATTCTTTGTTTTTATGCCTGATCACTTATTATCCAGTTTCTCTTATTGGCTCCAAGATGCAGGTATATGCCCTCTAGGAGTCTAACTGTGACACTCTTCTCTTTCTGTGATTTCTCCTATTACATGAAGCAGTTTAAAGTACAGCCACCCCTGTTAAAGGAAGAACAGATAGGTTCAATAAACACACACACATATTCTCTAGATTAGATCACTTAACATTATTTTTCCTCATTTCTTTACTCCAAGCCTACTTTTTGTTATCCTTTCTCCCAAATAAAATTTAGACTCAGAGGAACTGACGTTAAGCTGGCAATTCCTTGGTAGTACTCCTTGCAAATGATGGTCTTCCACTCCCTTGTTCTGATTCCACCAAGAATCTCAGAAGAGTTAGGACAAGTATATTGTAAATGGTCATACTCCTATGATTTAGTAATTTATCTTTTCACTCATTCTTAATTTAGATGGTATCTAATAAAAGCTAACACTTCTTGGGCACTTACTGTGTGCTAAATAAGTCAATACACATGAAGGATGTAGCTGTTCTGAGCCCTTCACATGTATTTATTCATCTCAAAACACTGTGAGTTAGGTACTGTCATTATCATTCCCATTTCACAGAAGAGGAAACTGAAGCACAAATATAGATAGGTCACACAGCTTTTAAGTGATAAAGCAAGATTCAAACTCAGGCCATGTGGCTTTAAAACACATGCCTTTGTTAATAACTCCTCTGCTTTGTGGTCTTGAAGAATACAGGCAGGCATATCTGAGTGCTTTTTTAGGGGAGGGGACACAGTGCTACACAGCTGATCGGCATTTTATTCATCTTCATTCCTTTTTCCTTTGAATCTAGGGGGACATGTTTTACAATTTGTCAGAAAACAGTTAAAACTTTTCATCCTTTACATAGTGCTATATGTTAAACATGTTTTAAGAGTACCACCTAGAATGTAGAACTCTATGACTAGATTTCTTTTTCCATCTTTTAATTAAAGAAATAAGTGAAGAGCTGAGAAGTAAAATAGTTTGTAAATTTACCTCTCTTATTCTACTTTAAGACTTTCAAGCCTCCTCATTTAAAAATGGTAGTAAGAATCAAAAATCTATTTTAAGATGAGAACTACTGATGATTTTGAAAAGAATTATTGTTCTTTTGAAGGTAAAGATGCAAAATCCGAAGGGGTAGTGCCATCCCCTGTGTCATTAGTACCAGAGGAGAAGGTGTCATTTGGCCTCTATGCACTCTCTGTGTCGTCTCTAACAGTGGCAAGAATCCGGAAAGTGTATAACAAATTGGATAGCAAAGCCATTGCTAAGCAGGTAAGCAGAATGATTTCTTGGTGTACTATGGCTGATTCTCACTGGGAACATATCTCAGAGTCTCATATGGATACTACTCAATTATGAGTGACTGCTAAAAATCATGCCTTTCATGTATTTATGTTTGGTTAATTTGACTTCAAATGTGGGCCAAAACATATGTAGATATGTAACTTAATTTGGAAAAGTGACAGTTTCTGTTATGAGTACATGATTCATATTAATTTATTTATATTGGCAATTAAGAAATTTAACTTTAGAAAACTAATGAAAACAATTACTGTTTTTAAGGCTACAACTCAACTTTTTAACAAACGACCTATTATGTGCCAGGTGACATTCAGTTCAGGACATAGCAGTGGATAAAAAGAAAATTTCAGCTTTTATGTTTCCTACATTCTAGTGGAAAAGATAGATGATAATACCTGAAGAAATAACCTAATCATGAAGTATGTTAGAAGGTGATGAGTGCTATGCAGTAAAATAAAGCAGGGAAGGGGACAGAGAAGCTTCAAGTTTTTAATATGGTGGTCCAAGGAGAAGTTACTGAGAAGGTGAATTTTGAGCAAAGACTTGACAGGGATGAGGTAACAGGCCACAGGAATAGGGAGCATGGGATATACCTATGGGTGTGGGAGTGTTTTGTATTCCAGGAATACAAGTGCAAAGGCCCTGAGAAAAGTACTGTACGTGCCTGCCATGGAGACAGATGTGGCTGGAGTAAAATTAGAGAAGGCCCGGGCAGTAGGAGAGGAGCCCAGAGTGATGATAGGTCCCAGGTTGTTTAGGATTCATGGGGCAATTCTAAAGACATTGGCTTTGGTGGAGAAAGATGGGAGGTATCATGGAGTTTCAGACATAGGAAGGAAATGCTGTAACTTACATTTTATCACTATGACTTCTATTGAAAATAGATTGAAGAGAAACAAAGGTAGTAGTAGGGAGACAAGTTATGAGGCCAATGTGATAAATAATTCCTATGAGAGATTATGGTGGTTTTAACTTGCGCAGTAGCAGTGGTAGTGATAAGAAGTGATCAGATTCAAGGTGTATATATATATATATATATATATGTATATATATATATATATATACCTTTTTTTTTTTTTTTGAGATGGAGTTTCGCTCTTGTCACCTAGGCTAGAGTGCAATGGTGTGATCTTGGCTCACTGCAACCTCTGTCTCCTGGGTTCAAGTGATTCTCCTGCCTCAGCCTCCTGAGTAGCTGGGATTATAGGCATGCACCACCATGCCCAGCTGATTTTTGTATTTTTATTAGAGACAGGGTTTCACCATGTTGGCCAGGCTGGGCTCAAACTCCTAACCTCAGGGGATCCACCTGCCTCAGCCTCCCAAAGTGCTGGGATTACACGTGTGAGCCACCCCACCCGGCTCAAGGTATATTTTAAAAGTTGACCTAGCAGTTTTGTGTGATAGAATGTGGAATGAGTGTGGAAGGTGAGAGAGTTAAGGACTCCAGTATTTTTTCTTGAACTGCTAGGAAAATGGAGTCACATTTTCTGATTTGGAGAAAACTACAAAAAGAGTAGAGTTGGGAGGAATACTGAGAATTCTGTTTTAGAAGTTTGAGAAGTGTATTAGACATCACAGTAGAGATTTCAAGGCCATTGGAAATATGAATCTGGAGTTCATTTATACAGGTGGTGTTTAAAGCCATGAGTCTACATGTATTCACCAAAGCATAGATGTAGATAGGGAAATGGAAAGTTTTAAAGACTGAAACCTGGGACGTTCCAGTGTTATGGAGTTGGGGAGATCAAGAAGAACCAGAAAAGACTGAGAAGTAGCAGTCAGTGAGAAGGGAGAAAAACCAGTAGGGCTTAATTTTGTAAGATTAAGGATTCACTGTGGAAATGACTTAAGTGGTCACAGTAAGATGAGAAGTGAGGACTGACTATGGGGTTTAGCAAGGTGAACTCATCAGTGAGCTTGACAAGCCATTTTGGCTGATTATCAGAGGCAAAGTCCAAGGGGAAGGATATTCAGAGACTAGGAACTGTAAGTATTGACAACTCTTACATAGAGCTTGTGTGTGTGTGTGTGTGTGTGTGTATACATATATATGACACATATACATATCTAAGGAAAATAAACTGTACATAACTCTATAGTGAACAACAGAATTAAAGTTATATTTGCCTTGAAAATATAGATCTTGTGTATGTGTGAATGTACAAAATGTAAGATTCCTTTATGTAGGCATGTTTTATCTATAAACTCTTGGATAACTTATGTTTACTTGGATATGGAATAAAGCTAATATGTTCACTGATCTGAAATACTGTGAGGCAGTTAGTGATAACAACCTTTAAACTACCAAAGAACTTCATTCAGAAAGACCCCTGAAGCTGTGTCTCAAGATCCTCTCACCATCTTTATCTCAGTAAATTGTGTTTAACTTACCTCCTATGAGTTTCCACACTTTGGAAGTGTTTGTACATTTCCAGAAATAAATGCTCCCAGGCTGGAGTGTGGAGTGCCTGACTGCATCCTCAACCTCCTAGGTTCAGGTGTTTCTCCCACCTCTGCCTCCTGAGTAATGCACCACAAGACCTGGCTAATTTTTTGCATTTTAGTAGAGATGGGGGTCTCGCCATGTTTCCCAGGCTGGTCTCAAACTCCTGGGCTCAAGCGATTCCCTTGCCTCTATCTTACAAAGTGTTAGGATTATAGGCATGAGCCACCAGGCTGAACCTAAATGCTCGTTTTTCAGTATTCTGATAAGGGAGGAGAGAAAAGATATGTTACCATTCATGTGTTTGGTTTCTTTTCCAATCAAAACATTGAAACTGTTCTTATATAATTACATTCTTTTCCTTTCCTATTTTTCAGTTAGGCATTTCCTCACATGAGAATGCCACTCCTGTGAAGTTGATACACAATTCAGCAGGACATCTTAATGGATCTGCACGGACAATTGGGGCCTCTCTGATTGGATACTTGGGTGAGTGTACTTGTCTTTGTTGTTTCAAACTTCTTTATTTGCCATCAAGTTTGCATTCACTTTCTTCACTTAAGGGGCAGTATTTAAGTTCATATTTTAATAGCACTGACCTATAGTGTACGTGCAGTATTCAGAGATTAAATGTAACAATCTCAAATTCCAGTCAACTTAAAATAATAACCTTTCATAAAATCCCACTAACTTTTACATATCCACCACGGAATACTATATAGCCATAAAAAGGAATGAGATCATGTCCTTTGCAGGGACATGGATGAAACTGGAAATCATCCTCAGCAAACTAACACAAGAACAGAAAACCAAATGTCGCATATTCTCACTCATAGAGGGGACCTGAACAATGAGAACACACGGACACGGGGAGGGGAACATCACATACCAGGGCCTGTCAGGGGAAGTGGGCCGAGGGGAGGGAGAGCATCAGTACAAATACCTAATGCATGTGAGGCTTAATACCTAGGTGACAGGTTTATAGGTGCAGCAAACCACCATGGCACATGTTTACCTATGTAGCAAACTTGCACGTTCTGTGCATGTATCCCAGAACTTAAAGTAAAATAAAATTTTTTAAAAAATCGCACTGCTTCCATCTTGTCAGTAATGATCAGCGCTGACTATATAATTTCATGTAATTTTTAGGTAAATTTCAAATTACATTTAGTGACAGGTATCAAAATTCAGAACTATTATTGATTGTTTCATGATTTGGTATATGGCTCATGAGTTTTTGTTAATTTAGAAATGAGCTAGAAATTAGAGCTTCTGAGTATAAACACTATGACTCAAACTATAATAAAAGTTTAGAGAGTGGACATTCTTCAGAGCCTTGTACATGTGTGCTTAAAACGTTATTTTTGTTTTGTTTTTTTTGTTAGATAGGATCTTGAGACATAAACCAATCAGGCCATTCAAAATTCAGAACCAGTGATTGTCCTTTTAATGTGTAAATCAGTATATTATACTGGTTCCTTTTTAGATTAATAAAAAGTTAGTGTTGTGCTGGTCAGAATCCAACATGTTTGTTAGTCATTGGCAATTTTTATTGTCCCAGTGAATTGCATAAATCTTTGTTTTTCTTTTTTGATAATACAGCATTGATAAAAGTTTTCTTTACTCTAAAGCACATGGTAGTGTTCTTTTATTCAAAAAATACTTACGAGCACTGTGATATGTCCTTTTCAAAAGTATAGCAGCCCTGTGGTATGTATAGTGGAAAGAGCAGTGAGCAGTAAGTTCAAAGACTTAGGTTCCAGCCCCTGTTGTGTCACTGTGTGATATTGTGCCATACAGTTAAGCTCTATGAACTTCAGTTTTCTTATCTATAAACTAGTAATACTGGCCCTAATTACCTTAGGGGCTACTTTTCAAAATCCAGCACTGTAATATATGAAGGTATTGTGGGCTGGGCATGGTGGCTCACACCATGTAATCCCAGCACTTTGGGAGGCCTAGACAGGAGGATTGTTTGAGCCCAGGAGGCTGCAATGAGCTGTGATTGAGCCACTGCATTCCAGCCTGGGTGACAATGAGACCCTGTCTCAAAAAAAAAAAGGAAAAGAAGGAAAGAAAGTATTGTGAATACTGCAGAGCACATAGAAATATAATATGCATGTTACTTTTATTTTTTACAATCTCAGTCTTGGTCAGCAGGCAAGTGACATTCAAACAATGCCTCTTTAAAATGTTAGGAATGTAGGTGTGATTTTTTTTAATTGGCGCACAGTTCCTATAAACTTACGCTCTCCTAAAGTTACTGATGTACTGTTACTCAGATTACTGAACCAAGAGAAGCTTTGGGTAATGGTCAGTAATGTGCTTTGCTTGGTTTATCTGTAGGAAATACATCATCCCCGCCACAATGGCTTCTCCAAGCCTTTCCCCAGTTCACAGAGTTAAAGTGATTTTTATTGTCCCCAAGGCTATTCTTCAACAGATGCTAGTAAGGCACTCTTACTTACTCAGAAATGCATTCTCAAGACCACTGTACTTTTGAGTACAGCCCAAAGCTACACAGTAGAAACATTTGTGCTTGCTGTAAAGCCCTGCTCTTCTCTGCTCACTCCTCTACCCCCAGTCTTCTCTAAGAGTATGTAGATTAGCTTTTTTTTCCTTTTTCTAAAATTTTATTTATTTATTTATTTATTCATTTATTTATTTATTTTTTGAGAGGGAGTCTCCCTCTGTCGCCCAGGCTGGAGTGCAGTGGCGCGATCTCAGCTCACTGCAACCTCCAACTCCTAGGTTAAAGTGAGTCTCCTGCCTCAGCCTCCTGTGTAGCTGAGATTACAGGCACATGCAACCACGCCTGGCTAATTTTTGCGTTTTTAGTAGAGACGGGATTTGGGGTTTCACCACGTTTTTCAGGCTGGTCTCAAACTCCTGACCTTGTCATCCACTTGCCTCGGCCTCCCAAAGTGCTGGGATTACAGGTGTGAGCCACCGTGCCCAGCCAGTCTGTATTGCCTTGTCCCAAATTCTACCTTTAATGCTTTCCCTAGAATTTGCATTATAGACAGAAGATATTTTTTAAAATAGAACATGCTAATTAAAAAACTTTTCAAGATGATGTATACAGTTCTTGTTCACGTGGGGAATTTATCTTAATTATTTTTCACTATCTTTTAATCAGGAGTAAGAACATTTGTCCCTAAGCCTGTTGCCACTACTTTGCAGTACATTGGTGGAGCTGCAGCCATCCTGGGCCTGGTGGCCATGGCCTCTGATGTGGAAGGGTTATATGCAGCAGTCAAAGCCCTGGTTTGTGTGGTCAAGAGTAACCCACTAGCCAGCAAAGAAATGGAAAGAATCAAGGGCTACCAGGTTTGTAACTGTAAAACTTTGCCTTCACTTCACCTGGCACCTAAAATACTCTGCTTTTTTATTATCATTCATGTTGTTTCAAACTCTGGAAGAATTATGTTGTCCAAGGAAACTTAAAGAGCCAGTAGTTTTATGAAAACTAATGTATGTCAAATGAAAGTATGTATTGTTTCTTCATTTTGCTTTATCCTTTTTCCCCTATCTTATCAAATCTTACTAAACACTTGAGTTAGGCAACATTATTTCAATATAGCTTTAATACATTGAATATATTTTCAGAACAAAGGTTTGCTAGTTTGAATGTTGTTTTTCTGTGTGGAAATGGGAAAGAAATGAAATGGAGTCTTATTCCCCCTTCCTAAAAAGATTGCCAAATCCATGGTAGATTCAGGGCTCTCCCTGTTTCCTTGTCTCTCTCCTCCACCTCACACCCCACCATCTTTTATCTCTGTTACTTAACTCAGGAGATGTGAAAGCCACTACATAATAAGTGTACCATTGCTATTCCTAAAAACTAAAAATACAAAAATTAGCCAGGCATGGTGGCATGTGCCTGTAATCCCAGCTACTCCAGAGGCTGAGGCAGGAGAATCACTTGAAACTGGAAGGCGTAGGCTGCAGTAACCCGAGATTGCGCCATTGCATTCCAGCCTGGGCGACGGAGCAAGACTCAAAAAAAAAAATGCAGCATTTATGTATCCACAGTCAGAATTAGACAAAAAATCACTTGTAAGAAGAGGAACAAATACTTGATGCAAGATTAAAACCTATCATACACGAAGTACAAATGCCTTCTACAAGTTTAACCATTAGTTTATTCATAATGAATATACTGTTTACTGTGTTGTATAGATTTAATTATACTATTTCAATAAGTGTTTTCTTTTGCAAAACTTTCAAAATGATTATTACAGCATTGTTTATCATGAAAAAATAGAACAATCTAGATATACCAGTAATAAGAGAATGACTAATTATACTCTAAGCATTCCATAGACTATCATTCAACATTTTAAAATTGTAATTATTAAGACTATATTGCAAAAAAAATACTTTATAACACAAAAAGTGTATATTTAAGTAGTTACCATCATGTGCATACAATTTTATATTCTTGCTGTGATGTTTTCATTATACATACAGTTTTATGCACGTGTTGGTAACTATTTACATATTTATAATGGAATTGAAAGGGTAAATGTAAAAGTGGATGTTTTAATAGAATGTTAAGATCCCTTTGTTTTTCAGATTTTACCTAATGTTATATTGTCATAATAAAAATTTAGAAGGTAACTTAATAATCTCAGAAAATTATCTACATAGGATTCTGTGTGTATGTGTGTGTTTTTGTGTGTGTGTAATGAATATACATGATGATTTATCAACAGGCATTTGTTATTACTTTCTTGTAGTTGCTGGCAATGTTGCTTAAGAAGAAACGTTCCCTTCTTAACAGCCACATCCTCCATCTAACTTTTTCTTTGGTGGGAACTGTTGATAGTGGACATGAGACCTCCATTATTCCAAATTCAACTGCTTTCCAGGACCTCCTCTGTGATTTTGAAGTATGTATATAAGCATAATTGATAATATATAATCAATGAATGCATTTCTTACTCCATATGATTGTAAACTATTTTATCTCTAAAATGTGTTTAAAGCCCTGTAATTTTATGATGTTCATGTTAATATCATTAGTAAAATATAAAAAGTAGAATAATGCTAGGGTTCCTTTTCTCCAAGGATATTCCATTTTGCAAATATTTTAGAAGTGAAATGGTATGATGCATATCCCTAACTAGCTAATTTGCTGCTGGCAGTGGCATTACATGAGTCAAACATAGTTTCATCAGGTGATTCTGATAGAAACTTTTTCTTGATAAATAGGACCTAGACCTCTAATTTTGGTTACAGCTGCATTTCATAGTCTACCTTTTCTGCTTCTACTGCTATATCCTAATTCAAGCCCTAATCAATTCTTCTCCTATTCATACTAGAATAACTATAACTTCTTTTTCCCCTTTGCTCAGGCTGTCCTACGTACCCTTGGGACCTCATTCTTTCAAAGGCATTTTCATTTCTGCTGGCTTATTACTGTAACAGCTTACACTGTGTTCTCTCAAGGCAACTCTTAATCACTCATATCCTTTTTCCATTTAATTTCTTGTTTACAGCACTTTGCGTGTTAGTTACTATGTACTAAATTTATGTAATATATCCCTGTGAAACCGTAGGATCTATGGGCTTTATGATTGCGGAAATCATGTTTATCTTTTTTGTCTTTGTGTTCCTACCACCTAGAATAGTGCCTAGCACTTAATATTTGTGAAGTCTTGTGTCTAGGCCCTAACCCTTCTTCCTCACAACTTCTGTAAGCTCTGTTTTGTCAGTTACTGAATCCCTCACAAACAGTGTGCCCTAATTGCTTTACTGACACTGTATTTTCAAAGCTTACTAGAAGCTTCCCCCTAAATAAAAATCTATGGCCTGTACTCAGTTTTCAGTATCCCCAGCTCTCAGTAACATTGGCTATTGTCTGTTTCCCTCATATTCTTTCAAGTTGTACTTCTTTTGCTAGCTTTTGGATGTTAATATCCTGGTTCTTATGTCTTTCTTACTATTTTTTTCTATTATTTTCTTGCAGTGATGTTTTCATTATTTTATGTAAGGATGTTCATCTTTACTTTTTTATATTTTCCTTTATTTGTTGTTTTCCTTTCTTTAAACTCTTACCTAGGCTGACGGTCTCATCTCTGTGGAGTTGATCCTCAAATCTAAATCTCTAACCTTGACATCTGAATTCCAGATTTATTTTTAATTCTTGCTCAGCACTGTCCCACCAACACCTTAACTGAACTTAGCATCCCTCCCCAAATTAGTTCTTCCTTCTAACTTCTCTGTTTCTGTTAATAACACCACGATTCCCCTAGTCACCAAGGCTTGAAATTGAAAACATCAGCTTCCTTCTTCCTTGTCTATAAACAGTCTGATATTGTCATATAGGTTCTACTTTCACATTTCATAGTCTGCCTTTTCTGCTTCTACTGCTATATCTTAATTCAAGCCCTAATCAGTTCTTCTCCTATTCATACTAGGATAACTATCACTTCTTTTTCCCTTTGCTCAGGCTGTCCTACATAACCTTGGGACCTCATTCTTTCAAAGGCATAATCATATCATTTATTCAAGGACTTCCAGTGATTTTCCTTTTCTACACTATAAAGTACACATTTCTCAGCCTAGTATTCAAAGTTCTTTTTTTTTTATTATTATTATACTTTAGGTTTTAGGGTACATGTGCACAATGTGCAGGCTTGTTACATATGTATCCATGTGCCATGTTATTTTGCTGCACCCATTAACTCGTCATTTAGCATTAGGTATATCTCCTAATGCTGTCCCTCCCCCCTCCCCCCACCCCACAACAGTCCCCGGAGTGTGATGTTCCCCTTCCTGTGTCCATGAGTTCTCATTGTTCAATTCCCACCTATGAGTGAGAACATGCGGTGTTTGGTGTTTTGTCCTTGTGATAGTTTACTGAGAATGATGTTTTCCAGTTTCATCCATGTCCCTACAAAGGACATGAACTCATCATTTTTTACGGCTGCATAGTATTCCATGGTGTATATGCGCCACATTTTCTTAATCCAGTCTATCGTTGTTGGACATTTGGATTGGTTCCAACTCTTCGCTATTGTGAATAGTGCTGCAATAAACATACGTGTGCATGTGTCTTTATAGCAGCATGATTTATAGTCCTTTGGGTATATAACCAGTAATGGGATGGCTGGGTCAAATGGTATTTCTAGTTCTAGATCCCCGAGGAATCGCCACACTGACTTCCACAATGGTTGAACTAGTTTACAGTCCCACCAACAGTGTAAAAGTGTTCCTATTTCTCCACATCCTCTCCAGCACCTGTTGTTTCCTGACTTTTTAATGATCACCATTCTAACTGGTGTGAGATGGTATCTCACTGTGGTTTTGATTTGCATTTCTCTGATGGCCAGTGATGATGAGCATTTTTTCATGTGTTTTTTGGCTGCATTAATGTCTTCTTTTGAGAAGTGTCTGTTCATGTCCTTCACCCACTTTTTGATGGGGTTGTTTGTTTTTTTCTTGTAAATTTGTTTGCGTTCATTGTAGATTCTGGATATTAGCCCTTTGTCAGATGAGTAGGTTGCAAAAATTTTCTCCCATTCTGTAGGTTGCCTGTTCACTCTGATGGTAGTTTCTTTTGCTGTGCAGAAGCTCTTTAGTTTAATTAGATCCCATTTGTCAATTTTGGCTTTTGTTGCCATTGCTTTTGGTCCTTGCCCACGCCTATGTCCTGAATGGTATTGCCTAGGTTTTCTTGTAGGATTTTAATGGTTTTAGGTCTAACATGTAAGTCTTTAATCCATCTTGAATTAATTTTTGTATAAGGTGTAAGGAAGGGATCCAGTTTCAGCTTTCTACATATGGCTAGCCAGTTTTCCCAGCACCATTTATTAAATAGGGAATCCTTTCCTCATTTCTTGTTTTTGTCAAGTTTGTCAAAGATCAGATAGTTGTAGATATGCGGCATCATTTCTGAGGACTCTGTTCTGTTCCATTGATCTATGTCTCTGTTGTGGTACCAGTACCATGCTGTTTTGGTTACTGTAGCCTCGTGGTATAGTTTGAAGTCAGGTAGCGTGATGCCTCCAGCTTTGTTCTTTTGGCTTAGGATTGACTTGGTGATGCAGGCTCTTTTTTGGTTCCATATGAACTTTAAAGTAGTTTTTTCCAATTCTGTGAAGAAAGTCATTGGTAGCTTGATGGGGATGGCATTGAATCTATAAATTACCTTGGGCAGTATGGCCATTTTCATGATATTGATTCTTCCAACCCATGAGCATGGAATGTTCTTCCATTTGTTTGTATCCTCTTTTATTTCATTGAGCAGTGGTTTGTAGTTCTCCTTGAAGAGGTCCTTCACATCCCTTGTAAGTTGGATTCCTAGGTATTTTATTCTCTTTGAAGCAATTGTGAATGGGAGTTCACTCATGATTTGGCTCTCTGTTTGTCTGTGATTGGTGTACAAGAATGCTTGTGATTTTTGTACATTGATTTTGTATCCTGAGACTTTGCTGAAGTTGCTAATCAGCTTAAGGAGATTTTGGGCTGAGACGATGGGGTTTTCTAGATATACAATCATGTCATCTGCAAACAGGGACAATTTGACTTCCTCTTTTCCTAATTGAATACCCTTTATTTCCTTCTCCTGCCTGATTGGTCTGGCCAGAACTTCCAGCACTGTGTTGAATAGGAGTGGTGAGAGAGGGCATCCCTGTCTTGTGCCAGTTTTCAAAGGGAATGCTTCCAGGATATCCTTGATGAACATTGATGCAAAAATCCTCAGTAAAATACTGGCAAACCGAATCCAGCAGCACATCAAAAAGCTTATACACCATGATCAAGTGGGCTTCATCCCTGGGATGCAAGGCTGGTTCAACATATGCAAATCAATAAATGTAATCCAGCATATAAACAGAACCAAAGACAAAAAACACATGATTATCTCAATAGATGCAGAAGAGGCCTTTGACAAAATTCAACAACACTTCATGCTAAAAACTCTCAATAAATTAGGTATTGATGGGACGTATCTCAAAATAATAAGAGCTATCTATGACAAACCCACAGCCAATATCAAAGTTCTAATATCCAAACCTCTTATTCTTTTAGAAAGCACTTGCTGAGAATTTTTGAGGCAAGCACTAAATTAGTTACTAAGGATGTGAAAAGAAAAAGCAAGAGTCCACAGCTCAAGGCATTTAGTCCATTAGAAGAAAAAGACAAAGAAATAGATAATTTAAAACTTGTGAAAGCCCAGAGATGGTAGACAGAAGGGATTATGGGAACACTAAGAAGACCTACCTAACCCAGCCTAAGCTTGTTTTCACCTGGTAATTGACACATTTAAATCAAGGATTATCTTCAGTTTCAGATTTCTGATTAAAACTTAATATACAAACATCAGAAATTTAGTTGCTTAATAAATTTTGGCTTTATTTTATAGTACATTGCTCACTTTACGGCATCTTATAGCATCCCTAATTACTCCAAACCAGAAGTAGTCTATAAATACCTAATTTACCAAATTTTTAGAATAGTCAATTGACAAATATAAGTAAAATAATTGCAATGCCATACACAATTTTTTAGTGATTGTTTTAGAATTTATTGTGTGCATCTAAAACGATTCAGTCTATCTTTGAAGAATGTTATACCTTATAAATACTTTGCAATAAGAGACTTTCATTTCTCCCTTTCCATTTTTATGCTATTGTTGTATACATTTACTTCTATATGTTTATAATCCCTACAATAGTTTGTATTATTTTTGCTTTAAATGATCAATTATTTTCAAAAAACATTTTACAATTATTTTCTATTTGACTACATATATAGTATTTATAGCATTCTTTATTCCTTTGCGTAGATCTCAATTTCCATCTTGTGTAATTTTTCTGCCTGGAGATATTTTTTTAACATTTCTGTATTACAGAAATATTGGCAGTGAATTCTGTCATCTGGAAAAGTCTTCCATTTCTTTCTTCCTTTTTGAAGGACATTTTTGCATGGAATAGAATTCTAGTTGACTGTTTTTATTGTTTTCACACATTAAAGATGTCAGTCATTTCATTGTCCCCTTTGTCCACTTTATGTTTCTTCTGCTTGGGTTTATTGATCTGTGAGTTTGTCATTTTTCATCACATTTGAATTTTTTAGCCATTATTTCTTCAATGATTTTTCCTGCCACTCCCTTCCCTTTTCTGGACACCAATGACACATATCTTAGTTTGCTTGATACTGTCTCAGATCACTCGTACACTAAATCTGGTCATTTCTTTTTAGTATTTTTTTCTTATGCTTCATTCTGAATTATTTCTATTATTATGTCTTCAAGTTTATTGAATTTTTTTCCAAAGTATCTCATCTGCTATTAATGCCGTCCAGTATATTTTTCATTTTAAATATTTTATTTGTCATGTCTAGAGGTTTATAGGGGGCTTTGGTTGTCTTTCATTTGGCTCCTTGTCATGTTCATGTTTTTCATTACATTCTTTAGCATATGGAGGATATTTGAATTCGCTTTGTAAAAGTGTGATAATTCCATCATTTTGGTCATTTTTTGGCCAATTTATAATGATTTTTTAATGCATACAAGTAGTTTTATAGAACTTTACAAAATAATAATTATATAAGTGAAATAAGTTCCATGTGTTGTATTGGTGTTTGTTGGTTTGGCATTTGGGTATTTTTTTTAACCTTAAATATACTACTGTTTTTATTTATTATAGGTCTGGCTCCATGCACCATATGAACTTCATCTTTCCTTATTTGAACACTTTATTGAACTGCTCACAGAGTCCAGGTATTAATTAATACCCATGGAGTTAATTATTCAGCTACAGAAAAGGTGATAGTACAATGTATAAAATCTTCTTTCTTTTATAGTGAAGCCTCAAAGAATGCCAAATTAATGAGAGAATTCCAGTTAATCCCAAAGCTGCTCCTGACTCTTCGAGATATGTCTTTATCCCAGCCTACTATTGCTGCTATTAGTAATGTCCTGAGCTTCTTACTGCAAGGTTTTCCCAACAGCAATGATCTGCTCAGGTAGGAAAAACTTCTTTGTCTTTGTCTTTTTATTAACTAAAAGTACCAATGAGGTTAAGATGGCTGAGATGAATGTAATTGGTTTTTATGACTATGTAATAACACCTTTAATGTTAATACTATTCAAAATATTTATGACACATGAAAAACATGAATGAGACAATATCTTGCCTTGATGGAGCAAAGCTAATTGTTGCCACTAGTGAATAATAGAATATTGGTGAGAAAAGATGTAGGAATTCACCCAATGAAATTGGCCTGGATATAAAGTATTCAGTCTAGGAATTCTTGGTTCCCAATCCTATTTCCCAGGCCCTGCTAATTTTTAAATGTATGTGCACAAGCATGTATACACACTCCTAAATAGTGGGTGTGCCGCCTCTATTTTTTATTTTCTGTCATTCAAACAGATTATGGTATCTAAAATCTGTTGCATATCCACACTTTTTGTATGATGTAAGTATTATTTTGCAGACAATGCAAAATGTGGCTTAAGGCATATTGAAGGCATGTCTGTAGAAATGTTCTTATGTTCACATGATAGTCCCCATTTTGGAAAATTTGGGGATTATAGAAGGAAAACAAGAAAAACAAACTACACAATTGAATATTTTTCAAGTAGAGAATTGCTTAAACTGGACTTGGTCACTACTGTTCGTTCATGTCATCTACTGAGTATCTCAGGTGAAATCACACCCATTTATTCAGTTATTCTCATAGACTAACCTCTAATCTGTATAGTTTGTAAATCACTCACTTTTTTATTAATTTGCCTTCAAAACATATTTTTAAACCTGGGGGGCTGGGCGCGGTGGCTCATGCCTATAATCCCAGCACTTTGGGAGGCTGAGGCGGGTGGATCATGAGGTCAGGAGTTGAAGACCAGCCTGCCCAACATGGTGAAACCCCATCTCTACTAAAAACGGGAATAATTAGCTGGGCGTGGTGGTGGGCACCTGTAATCCCAGCTACTTGGGAGGCTGAGGCAGGAGAATCACTTGAACCCGGGAGGCAGAGGTTGCAGCGAGCCAAGATGGCGCCACTGCACTCCAGCCTGGGCGACGAGCGAAACTCCATCTCAAACAAACAAACAAAAAATCTGGTGGCAGATTTAAAACTTTAGCTTAAGAATTATTTTGGAGAATTATAATTACTATTATGTCAAGAATGTATATTTAAAGCAATTCCTAGCATTGTAATGGTCACTTTGCTGAAATTATTATCTAAACCTGTAAAAGTTTTTGTTTTTTTCCCTACTTTATAAATGAAGAAACATAGCCCCAGGTCACATAATTTGAATGTGATACAGTCAGGGTGTTTTTTCTTCTCCTGTTCCCCCTACTCCAGGAATTTAATCATATATGTAAACCCAAGTTCTTAACCGCTAGGCTACAGTGGATCCATCCAGATAATGTTAGGACATTCGAATATGGATCATATTGTTTGGTTTTTGAAACCATTTGCATGTTAGTACATTAAAGAATTCATATTTCGAAGAACTGTATTTTCCCCATATTTTAAAAGCATTATTTTATATAATGTTACTTGGGATGGTCCAAGAGGAAGCAAACTAAATATTATCACCTAATGGTCCTTAAAAGGCTAGTTAAGATAAGAAGCACAAAGACATGCCCCCACACTACTCTTATCTTTCTCGCTGGTGGTATGCTGTGAAGGACTGAGTGGGCAACAAGGAAACTGAAATCTCCAGATGATCAGAACGTGCATTTCTTTCTGCAAGTGAATAAAATGAAATGAGATAATGAAAAAAAAAAAAAAAAAAGTACTGTTTTGGTTTTTATTTCTTTGTATTTTGTTTCTTTGTACTTTGTTGTTGGTTTGGGAAGAGGAAAAAGAAAATCCATAATCTTGTTTTCCTTTGTTTAAAGATTTGGGCAGTTTATTTCTTCTACTTTGCCAACCTTTGCGGTTTGTGAGAAATTTGTAGTAATGGAAATAAATAATGAAGAGAAGCTTGACACTGGTAAGTTGATTCTAGAGCTTGGAGAAGATAGTGGTCAACTAAATATTATACGTTTTTTCTTCTGGCCCAAATTAGACCTGAAATATATGTGATTATATACAATATATGTATAACTTTTCTCCTTACATTCTGTTTTTGGCCCTTCTCTGATGTATTTGTCTTATATTAAGCCATATAGTATTGCCTACAAAATTTAATAGGGTGTGAATTTTACTTTAAAAATAAAATGTTTCCCATTTTTAGAGTATTCATAGCAATGTTTCTTTGAATAGCAAACTCTTCCTGTGTGATTTGAACATTATTTGATTTTTTAAATGTGTGTATATCTCTTCAGAAACATACTTGCTAAACTAAATTATATCCATATATCTGTATTACTATTATTTTCACTTCCCTGTTAAGTATTTAGTAGTCACTGAGAAAAATAACATAGTATCATTTTATGTAAGTATAATAGAAAAATAATTTCATAAGTTGTAAGTTCCTGGGTCCATGACAAGTACTTTTTTTGGAAACCTTTCCTCATTTAGTACATATATATCCCCCCTCTGTTCCCATATGTTTTTCTTGTGTATGCTAGGACAGGAGAGTTGCTTGGAATGCATTGAAAGGACCTTTTTTTAGGTTGACCTCTGGAATTAAATTCTCAGAATCTTATATTTGTTCAGCCTTATTTGCATTATTACCCCATTACATTATTCCCAAATCATATCATATAGATTATTTCATTTAAATCCATACAACCCCATCTACCTGGAGGGTGGAGAAGAACTGTTGTAGTATCACTTCCTCCCAAAGGGGTTCTCCATGATGTCTATCCTTCCCAAGCACAGCCTCTCCTGTGCTTCATGAGTAAGAGAAAGTGGTGTGTTTACTATTTTCAAAGGAGAGATGGAGAGATTTGAAAAACTAAGTGACTTGCTGCAAATCACACAGTATGTTAGTGACAGGTTCAGGACCCTGACAGTTACATACTGCCAATTCATTTAGAATGATGTTGCTATTTCTCTGGTGAAGCAAATTAGCAGTGGATGAGAAGTATAAAGATCACATCAATGAATAACACTTATTGAATGCTTACTAAGTGCTCTATATAATTTTGTAATAACCATATGAAATAGGTACTATTATTCCAATTATACAAGGGAGGAAACTGCTGCCCAAAAAGATACAAGTAAAAGAAACTTATCCAATATCATACCATTGACTGTATGGGAACCCAGCTAGTCCAAACAAGCATTCTAAGCTTTTAACTACTACATTTTCCTACCAAATGCAAAGATTATTTCTAAGTTGTAAATTAATATAGGCTGACTAATTATAATTAGGTAGTGAAAGTTCTTTAAACATTGCTGAAATATGTAATGCATTTATTTCAAGTATAAAAAATATGTGTGGCTCACACCTGTAATCCCAACACTTCGGGAGGCTGAAGCAGGTAAATTGCTTGAGTCCAGGAATTCAAGACCAGACTGGCCAACATGGCAAAGCTCCATCTCTAACCAGGTGTGTTGGTGTGCACCTATAGACCCAGCTACTCAGAGGGCTGCAGTGGGAGGATCACTTGAGCCTGAGAGGTTGAGGCTGTAGTGAATTGTAATTGTGCCACTGCACTTCAGCCTGGGTGACAGAGTGAGACTCTGTCTCTAAAAACAAACAAAAAAAAGGTGGGAAAAATATTTATCTGGTTTCCATATTTATTTGCTGTCCATTGAATTCAATAACCATAGTAGTGTTGTAAATTTTTCTTTCATATAGAACATTGAAGTAAGGATGTATAAATTAGTAAATTTTTCTTTTGATATGCCAAGTTGGTTAGACTGATACTCTCATCAGCTTATTGTCATTTGAAATAATAAAGTCAGAAGCAAATTGCTAGTCTTGTTAGTGTATGATATTTATTATTTATTTGATATGCACTGAAGACTTTATTGAGTATAATATAATGTTCTAAAAAATGAAAACTGCGGCAGTAAGAAAAGGAGACATAAAAGTTGAATAAAAATTTTAATTTCTGTCTAGATTATTACTTTATTGTAGAAAAATTTAAAGGAAGTAGCTCTTAGAGTAAGTTTTGTGATACTCTTTTGATAAGGCAATTTGCAAATTACCAGTCTCTGTTTTCTTAGAAGAGGTGAGGATCTTGGGTTCTTCTTGGTGGCTTGAAGTATCCACAATGATTAAGGTACTAAGTTAGCATTTTAAAGGACAGTTTAAAGGTACATTGTCCCGAACAAGTAAAAGTATATAACCATGAAACTTTAGCCTGAGCATTAGTTCTAGAAAGAAGGAAAATATAGGAGTACCTCAGAAATATTGCAGATTTAGTTCCACACCACTGCAAATGAAGCTAACATCACAATAAAGTGAGTCACATAAATTTTTTGATTTCCCAGTGCTGTAAAAGTTATGTTTACACTATACTGTAGTCGACTATCTGTGCAGTAGCATTGTATCTTTTAAAAAATGTATATAACTCGGCTGGGCGCAATGGCTCCCACCTGTAATCCCAGCACTTTGGGAGGCTGAGGAGGGCGGATCACGAGGTCAGGAGATCGAGACCATCCTGGCTAACATGGTGAAACCTGTCTCTACTAAAAATACAAAAAAATTAGCCAGGCATGGTGGTGGGCGCCTGTGGTCTCAGCTACTCAGGAGGCTGAGGCAGGAGAATGGCTTGAACCCGGGAGGCAGAGCTTGCAGTGAGGAGAGATCAAGCCACTGCACTCCAGCCTGCGTGACAGAGTGAGACTCCATCTCAAAAAAAAAAAAAAAGTATGTAACTCCAATTTAAAAGTTTTTTATTGCTAAAAAATGCTAACAATCATCCAAGCCTTCAGCAAATTGTAATTTTTGCTGGTAGAGGGTGTTGTCTGGATGTTGTTGGCTGCTGATTGACCAGGGAGTGGTTGCTAAAGGTTGAGGTGGCTCTGGCAATTTCTTAAAATAAGACAACAATGGTTTCAGGTGATGGACATGCTAATTATTCTGATTTGTTCATTACATATGGTACACATGTATTGAAATATCATACTGTTCTCCATGAATGTATACAATTATATGTCAATTAAAAAAATAATAAAAGCAGGCCGGGCGCGGTGGCTCATGCCTGTAATCCCAGCACTTCGGGAGGCCGAGGCAGGTGGATCATGAGGTCAGGAGATCGAGACCATCCTGGCTAACATGGTGAAACCCCGTCTCTACTCAAAAAAATACACACAGAAAAAATTAGCCGGGCATGGTGGTGGGTGCCTGTAGTCCCAGCTACTCGGGAGGCTGAGGCAAAAGAATGGTGTGAACCCGGGAGGCGGAGCTTGCAGTGAGCCGAGATCGCACCACTGCACTCCAGCCTGGGCAACAGAGTGAGACTTTGTCTCAAAAAATAACAATAATAATAATAATAAAAGCAAAAAAAGACAATACAGTTTGCTATAACAATGGACTCTTCCTTTCACAAAAGTATTCTGTGTAGCATGCGATACTATTTGATGGCATTTTACCTATGGTAGAAGTTCTTTAAAAATTGGAGTCAATCCTTCCAAAAACTGTCACTGCTGTATCAATTAAGTTTATGTAATATTCTGAGTCCTTTGTTGTTATTTGAACAACGTTCAAAGCGTTTTGACCAGAAGTAGATTCCATCTCAAGAAACCACTTTCTTGCTCATCTGTAAGAAGCAGCTCCTCATCTGTTAAAGTTGTATCATGAGACTGCAGTAATTCAGTCACATCTTTAGGCTTCACTTCTAATTCTAGTTCTCTTGCTTTTTCTACCACATCTGCAGTTACTTCTTCCACTGAAGTCTTGAACCCCTCAAAGTCATCCATAAGGATTGGAATCAACTTTTTCCAAACTCCTGTTAATGTTTATATTTTGACCTCTTCCCGTGAATCATGAATATTCTTAATGGCATCTAAAGTGGTGAATTTTATCCAAAAGATTTACTTTACTTTGGCCAGATCCATCAGATAAATCACCATCTATGGCAGCTATAGCCTTAAGAAATGTATTTCTTAAATAATAAAACTTTGAAGTTAATTCAAAGTCAAAATTACTCCTTGATTCATGGGCTGCAGAATGGATGTATTAGCAAGCATGAAAACAACATTAATTTTTTTGTGCATCTCCATCAGAGCTCTTGGATGGCTAGGTGCATTGTCAATGAGCTGGTAGTATCTTGAAAGGAACCTTTTTTTCTGAGCAGTAGATCTGAACAGTGGGCTTAAAATCTTCAGTAAACCGGTACTGTAAGCAGATGTGCTGTCATCTAGACTCTGTTATTTCATTTAGCGAGCATAGGCAGAGTAGATTGAGCTTTATTCTTAGGGCCCTAGAATTTTCAAGATGATCAATGAGCATTGGCTTCCACTTAAAGTCACCAGCTGCCTTAGCCTCTAACAAGAGAGTCAGCTCTGTTCTTTGGAGCTTTAAAGCCAGGCATTGACTTCTCCTCTCTGGCTATGAAAGTCCTAGATGACATCTTCTTCCAGTAGGAAGCTGTTGGAAAAAAATCTATTGAGAAGTCTGTTGGAGAAATCCGTTGTTTAGTGTAGTCACTTTCATGAATTATCTTACTAGATCTTCTGTGTAACTTACTGCAGCTTCTACATCAGCACTTGCTGCTTCATCTTTCACTTTTGTTATGGAGATGGCTTCTTTCCTTAACCCTCATGAACCAACCTCTTCTGGTTCCAGCTTTTCTTTGTTTTTTCTTTTTGTCTGTTTATTTGTTTTTGAGACAGGGTCTCACTTTGTCACCCATGCTGGAGTGCAGTGGAACAATCATGGCTCACTGAAGCCTCGGCCTCCTGGGCTCCAGCGATCCTCACACATCAGCCTTCTGAGTAGCTGGCACTATAGGTATGTGCTAACTCGCCCAGTTCATTTCTTCATTTTTTTAGAGACAGGGTCCAACTATGTTGCCCAGGTTGGTCTCAAACTCCTGTACTCAAGAGATTCTCCCACTTCAGCCTCCCTAATGTTCTGTTACAGTCATGAGCCAGTGCACCTGGCCCCCACCTTTTTTTCTGCAGCTTTCTCAGCTCTCTCAGCCTTCATAGAGTTGAAGAGAGTTCAGGCTTTGCTCAGGATTATGTTTTAGCTTAAGGGAATGTTGTAGGTGATTTAGTCTTCTATCTAGACCAGTAAAACTTTCTATCAGCAATAAGGCTGTTTCACTTTTTTTTTTTTTTTTAAATCATTGTGTGTTCACTGGAGTAGCACTTTCAGTTTTCTTTCAAGAATTTTTTCTTTGTATTCACAACTTAGCTAACTTTTTAGCACAAGAGACCGGCTTTGGGCTTGTCTGATCTTTCAACATGCCTTCCTCTCTGAACTTAATCATTTCTTGCTTTTGATTTAAAGTGAGAGATACGTGAGTCTTTCTTTCACTTGAACATCTAGGTGCCATTGTAGGGTTATTAATTAGTCTAATTTCGATATTATTATGTCTCAGGGAATAGGGAGGCCTGAGAAGAGTGAGAGAGATGGGGAAATGGCCAGTCGGAGCTGTCAAAACACATTTTTTGATTAAGTTCACTGTCTTATAAGAGTACAGTTTGTGGTACTTGTAAACAATTATGATAGGAACATCAAAGATCACAGATGACTGTAACAGATATTATAATAATGAAGAAGTTTGAAACATTCTAAGAATTACCAAAATAAGACAGAGACATGAAGTGAGCACATGCTTTTGAAAAAAAAAATGGCCTGATTGGACTTGCTGTATGTGTGGTTGCCACAGCCCTTTAATTTGTAAGAAACGCAGTATCTGCAAAATGTGTTAAAAGGTATGCTTCTGTGAGGTCTGTGACTCAATAACTCATAGCTCTGCTGGAGGAGAGCTGGGCCTAGAACTCTGGGTTGTTGATGCCCAGTTCTGTGTACTTGCAGTACTATCTGAGAATGTCTCGGCTCCATTTCTTCCTTTCTTCTCTAATTTCTCTTTTATGCGTTTGTGCGCCTTTGCCTTCTGTGCTATTTAATTCTAACTTTTCTTTATGTATTATGTTTACTGAATAAGTCTATGCTTCCTATTTTCAATTTTTAAATCTGGTAGATTTAACTGTATCTTTCAAAAAAGAAACTAAAAATTAAGGATTTGAGAGGTTAAGAGTCAGTGGTGATTATTATTTTTATTCACATGGTCCTCATTTGATGAATTTCCCCCTATTGGGAAGGCAAGGGGAATATTAATGTAAAAAGGATCTCACAGCCTTATTATCACTAGTTTAGGAAATGTCAAACGTAAATGAACAATTTTCGGAGTTCTAAAGAGAAATATTTAACTGACCCTTTTTCTTGTCCATGTTGGTGAAAAGCAGTCCTGGAGAAAATGTTTTCTACAAGATATATTTTTCAGTAAACTTTCCAAGAACTGTGTTGTATATTTTCTTTTAGCTTATTTACTAGGGAGACTTAATGTATTTATTTTTATTTTAGGAACTGAAGAGGAGTTTGGAGGTCTTGTATCTGCTAATCTTATACTTTTGAGGAACAGACTTCTGGATATCTTGCTAAAACTAATTTATACATCTAAAGAAAAGACAAGCATTAATTTGCAGTAAGTAAATCTTTTTTAAAAGTGATTATACCAGTTGCTACTACTAGTTAATTCATGTTAGGCAAAAGAAGGAATTGCCATTGACTTTAAATAGATTTTTTTAACCCTGAAATTTATAGTATCTCAAGAATGAAACTCGGTCTTCTTTTTCCTTTTTGATTTGAAATCCTAATTTCTGAAATTAATTTTGTTTTTTGTTTTTGAAATCCATCTGTCTTTGAATAGAGCTTGTGAAGAACTGGTGAAGACACTGGGTTTTGACTG
This sequence comes from Nomascus leucogenys, assembly GCF_006542625.1. Taxonomy (NCBI): domain Eukaryota; kingdom Metazoa; phylum Chordata; class Mammalia; order Primates; family Hylobatidae; genus Nomascus; species Nomascus leucogenys. Next base: position 67,608,159 of record NC_044389.1, on the reverse strand, counting down.
GATCATGATGTTTATGGAGGAACACTTACATTCCACCACAGTTACAGCAGCCATGAGGATTCTTGTTGTCCTACTAAGTAATCAGTCTATTCTCATCAAGTTTAAAGAAGGACTCAGTGGTGGAGGATGGCTTGAACAGACAGATTCTGTCTTAACTAATAAGATTGGAACTGTATTAGGTATGGGACTTTTCTAGTCAGCTGCTTGAAAATGAGCTGGTGTGTTTTGTTTTATTTTTAAATTTTATGTAAACTTATCCTCTGCAGTTTGATCACCATTAAGGAGATATTAATTTTAATTAATGATAGAACGAAGAGCTTAGAAGATTTCAAATTAGGCCTTTTAAATGGCAAATCAAACTGAAGACAGAGATAAGATACTAAAATTTGAAAACTCAGGGAATTCCTCAAGATCTTTTTGTAGTATAGGCCTTACTGATCTGTAAGTAAATAATTAGCAAATTATCAGTAGTAGAACTAAATTAATAATAATAATAAATATTTATTTTGAGTACTTACTGTGTGCCAGTTCCTAAACACTTGCCAGGCAATAACATTTCATCACAATAACTCTGTGAGGTGCAAATACTATATCTGTTTTACAGATTAGAAAACCAAATTCATTTTACTCAGTTCCAAAGCCTGTGCTATTAACATTTATGTTATATTGCCATACAAGGATGTAAGCTCACTAGTACCATAGCTATTTTCAGCCTATAACTGAGCATTTATGTAATGTTAGAAAATTGCAGTTTCTTATGCTAGATTTATTTGAACTCATATGTTTCCATTCATACTAGTAATATTACTTTGGAAAATATATATTTGAAGATAGTGTTTTTATTTAAAGGCAAAGTCATTCAGTTAAATAATTTTAAAAATACATTTGTCATGTAACAGTACCTTGTAAATCATATCTAATTATTGTTTGATCTTAAGCTGATACTGAGAATATCTATTTACCTTGGTCCGATGGGAAAAATAGGGATTAGAATTTAATATGTAATTTATTTATAGAAAAAAAAGTGTAAGTATCAGTGTTTAGGTGCTGCCTGTACTACTTCTTCAAACATGAAAGCAAATTATAGGAAGACAGATCTTTTTTTTTTTTTTTTTTTTTTTTTTTGAGTCGGAGTCTAGCTCTGTCGCCCAGGCTGGAGTGCAGTGGCGCGATCTTGGCTCACTACAAGCTCCACCTTCTGGGTTCACGCCATTCTCCTGCCTCAGCCTCCCAAGTAGCTGGGACTACAGGCGCCTGCCACCACGCCCAGCTAATTTTTTGTATTTTTTTTTTTTTTAGTAGAGACGGGGTTTCACCATGTTAGCCAGTATGGTCTCGATCTCCTGACCTCGTGATCCACCTGCCTCCGCCTCCCAAAGTGCTGGGATTACAGGCATGAACCACCGCGCCCAGCCATAGGAAGACAGATCTTTCAACATAGTACTATTGTATTGTTATTTCAGATGTGAAGAAGGTCTGAAGAAACTTTGTATATGATAAAGGAAAAGTAATATCATTTCCATGTCACTATGAAATGATTTCTAAAGAAAATTGTCTGCTTTATAATATACATTTTAAATGATCATCATAGGTACTTTTGTGCTCAAAAAGTAGATCACTATTTTACGTGAACTCTGGGGATGGATTTAATCTACAGATATAATTATTTTTAACATTTTAGTAGTAAGAAGTTTCATTTATTGGCCTTAATAATACCTACTGGAGAATAAACAGTGAAAGGCACAATTGAATGTGAGTTCTGTTGAATATGCAAGGTTTAAATGCTAATTGACAGCAATGCTTATTTTGAAGGCCAACAGCAGCAGTAGTAATAACGCCTGAGATTTATAATAGTACATTGTGGTTTGCAAAATTATTTCACATGTATCATCTCATTTGTCCTTCATGATTCTGGAGACAGGCATATATTTTGTAGCGTATAAGTTTTATTTTCTAGAAAATAAGCCTAATGAATATAAAGTAAGGATTAATTTCTCTAATTAGGAAATTAAGACTGTTAACTATGTAAGGTTAGTTCGCTAGGCAGTAATACTCTCTAAGAATCTGTCTTTTGTTAGTCCTGTGCTTTTTCTGTCCTGCGTCACTTTAGTAATATTAGAGAGAGGTGCTTTCACTGTATCTGACCTACCTGATTTCATGCATTAGAATCTTTTTGTCCTTCATTGGTACTTGCATGAGCATGCATATGCTGCTCCTATATCTAGGTATTCAATTTAAATTTAATTTCAATTTGACCCCACTTAATTTTCCCTGAATATCTATCTGACACATACACATTTTTGTGTATGTAAACAAGTGTACATATCAGCTCATTTGATTCTATTTCTCCTTGATCAGAATAGCAACCTATTTTTTTTTTACTTTTTTATTCACATTTATTGGTTTTTGTAAAATTTTTCTTTGTAAAAATAGATTTTTTAAAATTTTACTCTAAGTTCTGGGATACATGTGCAGAACATTCAGGTTTATTACGTATGTATACATGTGCCATGGTGGTTTGCTGCACCTATCAACCCGTCATCTAGGTTTTAAGCCCCACGTGCATTCATTGGGTGTTTGTCCTAATGCTCTCCCTGCCCTTAACCCCCACCCTACAACAGACACTGGTGCTTGATGTTCCCCTCCCTGTGTTCATGTATTCTCATTGTTCAACTCCCACTTACGAATGAGAACATGCGGTGTTTGGTTTTCTGTTCCTGTGTTAGTTTGCTGAGGATGATGGTTTCCAGCTTCGTCCATGTCCCTGCAAAGGACATGAACTCATTCTTTGTTATGGCTGCCATAAAAATCTTTCGTGTAGCTGAAACTTGTATCTAAATTAATGCTTAATCGTGGTATATTAAGTATTCCTTAAGATTAATTATAGGGGAAAATAATGTGAGAGGAGAGGAAAATGAGAATGCCAGTTTTTTGTTTTTTTTTAGGACTTGCAGTGTAATCAAAATCTATTTTCCTATTTAATGTATAAAATACCACTTCATGTCTTTTGGTTTCTTTTTCACTTTTTAAAAAATTTTTATTTTTTAGAGATTGGGTGTTGTTATGTGGTCCAGGCTAGACTTAAGCTCCTGGGCTCAAGCAATCCCCCCATCTCAGCTTCCTGAGTAGCTGAGATGTCTTTTGATTTCTTAGAGCTCAAAACATTGTTTAATCTTATAATTTTATTTAGAATTTCTATAAAAAAAATCAGCATGATCTTCTAATTAAGCCATTCTAATTAAGCCAATCTTTCAGAAATGTGGCAGTTTCATTAATGAGGGCAAAGAAAACAATAATTTTACAGACTCTAAAATGGAGAAATGAGTTGTCAAATCATAGTGCCTCCACTTATGCCACATTGTGACTTTGAACAAATCATGTTTTCTATGTTGTAAAAATGATAATAGTAATTTCTACCTCACATGTTCATTGTGATTAAGGAATGATATGGGAAAGAGCTTGTTAAATTGCTATATAATTTTTTTTATTAATTACAAGAGCATACTTTGGAAGTTAATTCACGTCACACTGAGGAATTGATTAGGATAAAATATTTTAAAAGCAACCTGGACATAAATTTTTCCTTTATTATATAAAATAGTGGTTGTAATATGTACTTTGCTGCACTCCAGAAAAAAAGAAGTTGAAAAAAATATGGATATCTTTGCTGAGTGCAGTCGCTCATGCCTGTAATCTTAGTGCTTTGGGAGGCCAAGGCGGGAGGATCATTTGACGCTAGGAGTTTGAGACCAGCCTGAGCAACATAGCAAGACCCTGTCTCTACAAAAAAATTTTTTTAATTAGCCAGGCGTGGTTGCATGTGCCTGTAGTCCTAGCTACTGGGGAAGCTGAGGCGGGAGGATCCTTTGAGTCCAGGAATTTGAGGTTAAGGGAGCTACGATCACGCCACTGTACTCTAGCCTGGGCAACAGAGTGAACCCTCATCTATTAAAGAATAAATAATAAATGTAAATATCTATTTGAAATACAAATTGTTTCAGACTGAAATCAATTCTCATCTATTAGTTGCTATTCACAAAAGTTTCCGTTGAAAATTTGACTAACATTCACTGTGTACTGAGTACTTCCCTAGGTATGAGGTGAACCACATGTTTAGGGTGTACCAGGGTGTACCCTGAGTTTCATTATAAAACAGAGGAAACAAGATTGATAGAAACACTGATGCCATAAGCTACATTAGTAAGAACTATCTCCTTAAAAAGCTGGGTTTCTAGAGGGAATTCCGGATGTTAAGTTTAGCCAGTGGATAGCTGCAGCCACAACGGGCTTGGATATGCCATCCCACTGCCCAGCAGCTTTCCAACAGATTACAGATCATGTTGTGAGTAAAGATTGTTTTACTTACTCATTTAGTCTTATCTCTAAATTCATAGGTAATTTAAGGTTAACTAGTTTTTCATGATTTTAGGACAATGAAATATATTAACTATATTATAACAAGTTACAAAAATTAGCTGGGGGTGGTAGCTCATGGCTGTAGTCCCAGCTACTCAGGAGGCTGAGGTGGGAGGACTGCTTTGAGCCTAGGAGGTGAAGATTGCAGTGAGCCAATATCATGGTACTGCACTCCAGCCTGGGCAACAAAGCAAAACTGTGTCTCAAAAAAATAAATATATTATAACAAGGATATTTTTAAGTTATATTTTTGTAGCATTCTAAATTTTGGCTGTATTTTGGATTTCACTTTTTTCTTAGGCAACTACAAACCAAGAACACTAGAGCTCTTCTGAGGTCTCATTTAATAAGTAGAACTTATAGCACCTTAAGAAGGATTTTCAAACTCCTTGTATCTTATTGTCTCAACTGTGTTTCAAAACCTATATCCTAATAGACAGGCTTGCTAAAGTCAAACAACTTGTAAAGTAAAACTTTTAACTGAAGATTAATTCAACAATTGAATACTTAATTGCCTATAGTAATATGAATGTTCTGGATAGAAATGTTAACACATGCTGAATTACTTCCTCCTTTGTTAATGCAGCATGTTTATTAGTTGCTAATTTTGCACTTACTGTTATATTTCCTCTTCTCTTAGGATTCAATGTGGGCAGAAGTGCTGGTGGGAGATCGACGGTCAGGGAGATTAACCGAGACGCTTGTCATTTTCCTGGTTTTCCAGTCCTTCAGTCATTCCTTCCTAAACACACTAATGTCCCTGCCCTCTATTTTCTCCTCATGGCATTGTTTCTGCAGCAGCCAGTTAGTGAGCTGCCTGAGAACCTGCAGGTCAGTGTGCCTGTCATCAGCTGCCGGAGTAAGCAGGGTTGCCAGGTAGGAATTATCTAGCAAGGGGTGCGTGAAATTATGTATTCCAAAGAATCACCGTAGGGTAATGGATAATCAGTGTAAAACCAACTGTCATTTCCATCACTTTCCCCACATTTAAGGTTTGATTTGGGACAGAAAAATCTGAAAATACCACAGAAAATTTTCCCAAAAAGTCCTTTGTCCCTATTTACATTTTTTTCCTATGTGATTACTCTGTATATTATATATGCATAAAGACTCTGGATGATATTTAATGGTGATCTAAAGAACTCTTTTGTTATATGATTCATTTTATTTTATTTGTGAGACAGAGTCTTACTCTGTCACCCAGGCTAGAGTGTAGTGGCATGATCTCAGCTGACTGAAAATTCCACCTCCCGGGTTCAAGCGATTCTCCCACCTCAGTCTCCTGAGTAGCTGAAACTACAGTCAGGTGCCACCGCGCTGGGCTAATTTTTGTATTTTTAGTAGAGATGGGGTCTCACCATGTTGGCCTAGCTGGTCTTGAACTCCTGTCCTCAGGTGATCCACTTGCCTCGGCCTCCCAAAGTGCTGGGATTACAGGTGTGAGCCATTGTGTCCAGCCTGTCATGATTTATTTCTGCAGAATTAAAAATGAAAGGAGTGGCTTATATACCATAAATTAAATATCACTTCTCGAGTGGGTATGACAGGATTCTCAGTGCAAATTCGGATTAGGAAAAAAAATTACTTAATGATAGATAGCATCCACATTAGGAAAACAGTAAGACTTTACTTGACTTCTAATTGAAGACTATTAAAGATGTCTATATATAGCTTATGTTTGCGGCACCGCAAAGACTTGGGAATTTGGCTTTTAGACTCAACTACACTTCCATCCTAATGCCAAATGCTATTCAAATCAATTCTAGTAGTTGACAAAATCTTTTAAGTGTAAACACTTGAGTCTGTGCCGTTAGATTAAATTAAGATACAGATTCATGCCTAGCAGTTGTATTGGTTATGCAATTTTTCAATATCCATGGTACCATAGTCATAAAGTTTATATATAAAACTGCTATTAATAAGTCTCAAATTAATTTTTATTTTATCAGATTGATCTGTAAGTAATCTAAAATTAAAATATTGCTGAGAATGGGAAAGAAGTGAGCTTAATGTGCTTTGTTTAAAAGATCTTGCTTAAATTTATTTGTTCTATAATTTTATCTCTTGGCTAATTAACATGTATTTTATTTTTATATTCTTTAGGAAAAAGGTAGAAAGCAGTGTTTTTAACATAGGTACCTAAGGCAGGATACAGAATGATACACAGTATTCAATTTTTTTATATCTATAAAAATGAGTTTTAAAATGTAGGATGGAGGGGTACTAGTTCTTTATGTCTATATCATTGGTTACTTTTAAAAACAACAAAAAACTTAGTTTCGAAGAAATTTTAGACTATTAGAACTTATGAGGGTCTCTACTGAAAAATTAGTGGTGGCTAATATTTGCTCACTTTCACCTCTGCAGTTTGATTTGGATTCCATTTGGACGTTTATCTTTGGAGTTCCTGCCTCCAGCGGAACTGTGGTCTCTTCTATCCATAACGTATGCACAGAAGCTGTTTTTTTATTATTGGGAATGCTCCGCAGCATGCTGAATTCAGTAAGTTCACTCGAATGCCCAGGCCTATTGAGAATTCCTCCTGCCTGGGATACTTTTTTGTAAATAGAGGAATTTTTTGGTAAAATAACTACTTATTTACTGCATGATCTCTGGAACTTCAGACTCTTATGTTAGACAAAGTTATGTCTAACGTAAGAACAGACTGTGTAGTTGTTAAGACCGTGCACTCTGGAGCCCTACCTGGGTTAAAATCTCACCTCTGGTACTTCCAATCTATTATCCTCAGTTATGTGCCTCAGTTTCCTGGTGTTTAAAATGCCAGCGATAATAGAATGCATCTCTTAGGGTATTTGTGAGGAATTAATAAGATAGTGTATACACATAAAGCACTTATAAACATGCCTGATACATAATAAGTGCTTCGTAAGTATTAACTTACATTATTAATGTAATAAAATATATAATGATGAGTACATATATAATGAGTATATATTTGTAGTATATGTTATTACAGTAATATGTTATTTCAACTTTTAAAGTCACTTTCATTTGGAGGTCAGAAATGTTAACAGTGCAAGTTTCATTTGATTTTGTTTTTGCTTTTCTTCTGCTCTAATTATGTCTAACTTAGAGATGAAGAATGGAAAGAGTAAAAGACAAAACTGATGTTCCTATTGATCTGACAGGAATACTGTGAATAATGACCAGATTTGTTTATACAATTTAGGATTGTGTTGTAACAGGAAATATTAACTTGACTCCTTGAATTACATGTACCTGACAAATCTAATTTCAGTCAAAACTATTGTTGTATCATCTAAGAACAGAACATTACCATTAAATGTATTAATTTAGAATGTTTTAGAAGTCTTGTTTTGGTGCCTATTCATAAACAACTATAAAGACATAAGAAAAGTTTTTTAAAAGATACTCTCTGGGCAGGTATCAGAAGATATACATTGTTCAGATATACAGTATTCATTTTTTTAAATCATCATCATTGTTGTATTACATAATGCTTAAGAGTGAGGCTCAGAAAGGTGAAGTAACTTCCCCACCTTTTATCTTACTCCTAACTTCCTAGCATGATGCACGATGGGGCAACATTAATGGTAATACAACCACTTTGGTACCACCAACACTCATGGTAATAATAATGAATAATCAAAACCATTGATTCTAGTTAGCAGACCTATAAGTAATCCAATGATTAGACAATGATCCTATCAGTTTCTAAGGGGATTTTTTTTTTTTAGCTAGTTTTTAAATTTCTTTGCATGTGTGTGTACATGTGTGTTTGCTCATATGTGTGGTTTGCAGAGTTCTGGACCGTCAATATATCCAGTTTCATAAGAATATGGAGTAATGGATTTTTAAAATAATTTATAGCAGTGTCAATAACTGTAACATAGTGTTTCCTCTCATGTCCCCATAACAGCCTTGGCAATCAGAAGAAGAGGGATCTTGGCTCCGAGAATATCCTGTGACCCTGATGCAGTTCTTCAGATATTTGTATCACAACGTCCCAGACCTTGCCTCCATGTGGATGAGCCCTGACTTCCTGTGTGCATTAGCAGCTACGGTCTTCCCCTTCAATATTCGCCCTTACTCAGAGATGGTAGGAAAGGGGGAGGAAAATGTCAGAACTGGAATTAGTCTGTTTCAATGGTTGGCAGATTTTTTTGACAATCTTTTAAGCTTCTGACCAAGTTACAGTTTCATAACTTTATACATCACCTCTTGCATTATTGTCTGGTGTCCCCAGCTCCCCACAGTTTCCTTCTGCTTTCTCCTAAAATCACAGTGAACTCTACTTCCTTTTCTCATTCACCATATTCTTGTAAGTTGCTTGTTAGTAATTTCCATTTTCAAGTAGTTGATTCATTTCTTATTTTACGCGATGCCAGCTGTGTAGTTGTAAAATGTTCTTTTCCATTAAGATAACTCTAGTCCGACCAAATTTATTTATTTTTTTATTTTAGGAAGTAGGTATTTGCTGGATTTAACTTTTACAAATAAATTATAGGGTTGAAAGCAAATGTTGGTCCTTTCTTCCACCTGACTTTTCTTTTTTCATTAAACTTTTATTTTGCTTATTTTGTACTAACTTAAAAACTATTAGATTATAATCACATATAGTATAGATACCCTTTTGTCCTTTAAAATAAGCCCAAAAATTGTGTTAGCATGTACAATATCACATCTTCATATGCTGCCTTGTTTCCTGCTTTGAAAATGTATTCACGTGGAAATTCACTGAACCACATTTTTGCAGAGGCCTTGCCGGATAGTTTCATAACTTCAGAGTCTAAATACTATTGATTACAGTAACTAATAGTTCAGTTGACATAAATATTGATGACTTTTCAAAACAAATGAACTACTGTAGTTTACACAAAACCATATTTCAGGGGCTTGTACTTATCACTTACTTTTGCACGTTGATGTTGATTAGCTAATAAACTGTAAACATAAAACAGGTTTAAAAATAGATAAAACACACCCAAAAGGTAGTTATTCCTCCATAGTACTTCAAAATTTCATGATGTTTCTTCGTATTTCCACCATATACTCTAGGACCTGGGATAAGTGACCTTCTTTATACTAATTTTTCTCCATGTATAAAGGTGCAATACTTACTCTAAAATGGTGGGGATTTTTAGGAGAAAGGCAAATGTGACACATGACCTTAATACCCTGGCTCGTTTATAATTTTAGAATCCTTATTTTTGGTTTAAAAAAAAAAAAGACCTTCGATAATATATCAATGTCTTTTCCTTGTCAGCATCTTTTTTTTTTTTTGAGATGGGGTTTCACTCTTGTCATCCCGGCTGGAGTGCAATGGTGGCACGATCTCAGCTCACTGCAACCTCCACGTCCCAAGTTCAAGCAATTCTCCTGCGATTCTACTGCCTCAGCCTCCTGAGTAGCTGAGATTACAGGCATGGACCACTATGCCTGGCCAATTTTTTTGTATTTTTAATAGAGATGGGGTTTCGCCATGTTGGCCAGGCTAGTCTCGAACTCCTGATCTCAGGTGATCCGCCTGCGTCAGCCTCCCAAAGTGCTGGGATTACAGGTGTGAGGCCCTGTGCCTGGCCATCAGCATCTTATAATTTGTTTGCTAGTCTCTCTGTCTGTCACTTGGTTCAAAATTGGCACCAGTATTTGTTTATTTTTTTTAATTTATTTGGGGTTTTTTAACCTATAAAAAATGGATCAGCCCTTACATGCTACCATTATGCCAGATTTTTATCTGAAATTCTGTGACATTTGACTTCACAGTAGGGGTAGAGTTCAAATATGGAAACATATTTATCCTCATTTTATTATTCCATATATTTTAAGTGCAATTAGCCACAATAGACATATAATTCAACTTAAAGATGACATATTGTTAGTGGTCAGTCAGAAACACCGTATGTTGCATAACCATGACATATGGTGCCAGATCACTACCTTGAAAGGAAGGGTCGAGTAAAGCAGGGTGAAATAATGTGCTGAATAGCTTAATAGGCAGAGAATGCTGCTGCTACAGTTTTATTTTTAGGAAACAGAGAAGTAAAAATGTCAGAGTCTAATGTGATTACCGTATCTTTCCACTTGATTTTACTAGGTGACTGACCTTGATGATGAAGTTGGATCTCCAGCAGAAGAGTTTAAAGCGTTTGCAACAGACACAGGGATGAACAGGAGCCAATCAGAGTACTGCAATGTGGGCACCAAGACATATCTGACCAATCACCCGGCTAAAAAGTTCGTTTTTGACTTCATGCGGGTCTTAATCATAGACAACCTCTGTCTCACTCCTGCCAGCAAGCAAACTCCACTAATTGATCTTTTGTTGGAGGTAAAGAAAAAGAAACGCATTTACATCTCTTTTGCATTACTTTTTAAAGTAGAACATTAGTAAGCAAGCAAGTTCTATAACAAAGATTACTAATTCCTCTTGTTTATGTGTAGGCAGAACATGTTATAGGCTGTGGAAAGTTCTTAATCCCACATGTACTTTAAACCCTATCAATTTGTTCTTTTCCTTCGCTCAAGGATGTCTCTAATTCAGTCCTTTATGATCCTTTCTCTAAGAGCTGGTGAACTTCTGTAAAAAGCCAAATAGTAAATATTTTAAGCTTGTGGGCCATACGGTCTCTGTCACAACTGTTCAACTATGTTGTTGTAGCTACAAAGCAGCCATGGACAATACGTAAGAGAATGAGCATGGCACTGTTCTGATAAAACTTTATCTACAGAAACAGCACAGGCTGGATTTGGCCCACAGGCCATAGTGTGCCAACCTCTTCCCTGGACATGAACAGTGCCTAGTGGCATTGTCTTCTTACCTTATAATTTCCTACATCAATTTCTGTTACCTATCATTGCCAGGTATTACTGTTGTCAGTGTCCTGTGCAGCTTAAGACAGGGTGCATTGTACAGAATAGGTGCCCAGGATGCACTTGTTAAATTCCCCAAGGCAGCAGACTTCTAGGTTGCCTGCATGCACATTCTCCTGACAATTGATATGAATCAACTGATGCATCAGAAAATGAGAGTGGCTCTAAGCCTTTAAGTGACCTCATTGCTGGCTCTAGAAATTAGCCATCCCAGAAAAGCATTAAAAAATGTTTACCTAGAAAAGTCTGAATATATCACAGAGAGAAAATTTAATACAATGTAATTAGTTGCATATACATTAATGTTCTTTTGACCAATTCATATAAATAAGATCAAACAGTCCATGCCAGGGGCTCTGAAAATAACATGTTTTATGAAAGAGTAGATCTGTAGAAAAGACTGCTTTTCTCCCTGAGGAACTTCACTGTCTCTCAGCAGTTTGACAGCTGAACCTGAAATTTTTTTTTTTGTGCTCCCTCTAGTGGCTAGTACAGTTAACTTATAAATAGCAACCTGAAAACCACATGTTTATCTTATTCATGCGAAAGTATCTCAATTTGGTCAATTTTTTAAAAATCACTAATGTAATTAGGGTACCAGTTATGCTAAGCATTTAACCACGACGACAGTGTTTAATAATGGCAGGAGAGTAATTGGTTTCCTCACTAATGCATGTGGTAGAATTAAAAAGCAGGCCCAATTGGACTTCTCCCATTTGGAAACTTTAAAAAGCTCTAAGGAGAGAGATGGCCAGTATCTTACTGTATAGGGTAAAAATTTGAAGCATTTTATGAAAAAGTGAAATAGTTTATCAGAAAATAATAGGATAAAATCCAGAAGAGATGTGTGCAAGAAAGCATAACTGATCAAAAAAGGAAATTACATACATGAAACATATGGAATGACTGGAAATATACAGTGATAGCATTTTCAAGCTTCTGAAACCTGAATAGCTAATTAATTAACCATATGTAAATTGTATAATTGCCCTTTATTTTTGTTTTCTATATTTTTTAGTAGGAAGAATTTGATACAACATGTATTAACCTTGAAGTAAGGTTCTCTTTGTTGTGGGCATGAATTTGCCCTGCAGTAGAATAGTGTTTCATTATACTGGAGAGTAGGAGTATAGTTCAGGGAAAAGCAGGGGGTGTCAGGATTGAAGCTTCCAGATAGATTATAAACTGCTTAGAGACCAACTTTCATGTGTTCCTTCATCTCTCACAACTTTTAGCACAGTGCCTTGGTGTATTCTGTCAGTACAGTAAGTCCTCACTTAATGTCATTGATAGGTTCTTGGTAGCTGCAACTTTAAGCAAAATGATGTGTAGCAAAACTAAATTTTTTTCCTCATCAACCTTATAATAAAACTATGTTGAAGCAAATGATGTTATTTGAGGGCCTGCTGTACATTGTTTCGCTTAAAGTTGCAGTTGCCAGGAGCCTGTCAATGACATTAAGTAAGGCTTAATGTATTTTTGAATCGTTTAACTATTAACTTCATCCCTGGAAATTCCCAAACAGGAAGACAGGATACTATCTAATAAAAAACATAGAAATTTACTATTAAATATTTTGAGGATATTTAATATACATATGCAGAATACATATACAAAAAAGTTTATATTAATGAAATATTAACATTCTATGTCTTCCAATGGTGTAACAGAATAAATTATAAACATATGATTTTGAAAATTATGATTATGAAGTCTGTATCAATGAAGAGATGAGATTCAAGAAGAAAATTAGGTAGAACATGGTGGCTCATGCCTGTAATCCCAACACTTTCTTTGGGAGGTCAAGGCAGAAGGATTGCTTAAAGCCAGGAGTTCAAGACCAACCTGGGCAACAGGTGAAATCCCATCTTTACAAAAAAATTAGCCATAGCCAGTGTTGTGGTGCGTGCCTGTATCCTACCTACTGGAGGCTAAGGTGGAAGGATCACTTGAGCCCAGGTGTTCAAAGTTGCAGTGAGCCGTAATTACACCACTGCATTCCAATGCATTCCAGCCTGGGTGTCAGAGTGAGACCCTGTCTCAAAAAAAAAAAAAGAGAGAGAGAGAATTATCTTACATATTTACCATTTACCTTTGTGAAGGAAGGGACTTGAACATCTGAGTCCAGTAAATGTGAACCAGAGCATCTTCAGTCTTATGAGTGTTAGAATTTCATCATAAAAGTATCTGCTTACTTGATTATATCTACAAAATAACATGTAAAATTATCTTCATTAGCAGTAAAATTCATTAGCGTAAAAATAGGAGATTCCCATTCATTTAGACTGGCTTTAGTGTGACTGAGGCCAAATACGAGGGAAGTAGTGTGGTGTAGCAGAAAGCTAGAGCATGGGTTTGAGAGTAAGAAGTGCCTGGGTTTAAATTCTTGCCCTGTTGTTTATTATATAAGCATTTTCATCTTCCCAAGCTAAATTCATTCTCTAGAGAATGATATTATTTACCATCTCTCTTACAAGATTATTGTGAGGATTAAATACATGTACATCACCCAACAAAAAGTATTTTGAGGAATTACATGTGTGCTGGATATAGCTGTGTAGCCTTGACCAAGTTCAATTCTCTTCACATCTATACAATTTACACATCTGTAAAATGATGTAAAAGTGGAACCTCTCTCTGAGAATTATTGTGAAAACTAAATAAGATTTAATATTCATAACACAGTGCCCAACACTTAAACATACTCAAAAAATTGACTAAGTGGCCTGTGTTGGCTTCTATAAGGGTGCCTAGAGACTCTTCTCCTAGCTCCTGTTTATCAGTGCCCTGTGCTGTCACCACCAGACTTCTCATGGAGAGCCAAATGAATTTGCTGCAAATAAGTAGCGTGGCAGTGGGAATAAAGTGCATGAGAACAGCTCAAACAGATTTGTGTGTACCTGGAGATAAAGATAATGAAACTGAGAGGGTGCCGACTGGGTATGTCTTTATAAAGGAAAATTTATAAAAATTTTCCTTTATATAAATTTTATAAATTTATAAATTTATAAAACTAAAAATTTATAAATTTATAAAAATAAAAATTTATAAAGGAAAGAGGTTTAATTGACTCACAATTCAGCATGGCTGGGGAGGCCTCAGGAAACTTACAGTCATGGCAGAAGGGGAAGCAAACACATCCATCTTCACATGGTGGCAGCAAGGACAAGTGCAGAATGAAGTGGGGGAAAACCCCCTTATAAAACCATCAGATCTCATGAGAACTCACTAGAACAGCATGAGAGTAACCACCCCCATGATTTAATTACCTTCCACTGTGTCCCTCCCATGACTTGTGGGGATTATGGGAGCTACAATTCAAGATGAGATTTGGGAGGGGATACAGCCAACACTTCTCTGACACCATAAGCATGTTGCTGTGGTCTGAGGAGCTCACTGGACTCTATTCCAACCATCTTCTACAAGAGCTCCCCATTGTCATACATCAGAGTGAAACCCACCTTGAGGAACTACAGGGAAACAAGCAAAAAACAATGACAAAGTGGGCAAAGAGAGCACCACAAAATAACTCAGAGAGGAAAAATCAATCAATCAGTCAGAATCAGGAGACTCAAAATCCTATCTTTAAAGGCTTCCAGCCCATTACAGAAACAGGACAGAATTCCAAAGGCCTTACTTCCATAGCCACTGTGCTGTCTACCCATGGGCAGCAGATGCGTAAGGGCTGACTGGCCTGTGTGTGGGACACAAAGATTCTGGGTAGTGTCCCCAAGACCTTAAAAAGGAGACTGATTGTTTAAAGATGGATATGTTGACTGGCTTTGCTGTTTTCACCAGGAAAACAGATCTGACCACCAGAGTCCAGAGCACATCACTGTGCCTGTCCTGCCTTCATTCTGGTTGTCTGGTGGGCCAACCAGTCTTATCTAAAAGAGTGATGAAGAGATCGTAGCCCACACTTTGCAGATTTGCTCTTGTGCCTTTAGCTTTCATAAGGAGATTTTAGTAGAGTGGGGAGAGTATGACATAACTGGTGAAGCCACGGGCTTTGGCTTCACAGAAACTGAGATTTGAATCCTAGTTGTGACTTGACCAAGTGACTACTCTCTCTGAGCCTCAATTAACTTATTTCTGAAATTGGGATGTTAGTATCTATTTCAAGGGTATTTTCCTGACTATATGAGATAATGTATATATATAAGCCCTGTGTCTGGCGCAAAACAGTAGTCCAGTGAATTGTTTAAAAAGAAAAAGAACACCTCAGAGACAATAATGCATGCTTTCATAAAATGTTAAGTCCTTGAAAAGTTAGACTGCTGTACATCTCAGCAAGAACATCAAACTAGGCCACTAGGACCAGTAACAAGTGTAAAGTATGGGTCCTCATCATTCGTGTAACAGTTTTATTGAGATGAATCAGAAGATTAAATGCCTGTTGATGACTGAGCCAGTCTTAAATCCTTCTGGAATAAGAAAGAATATTATTTTAATAAAAATAAATGTCATTCACCAAGCACTTCTATATGTTTAATAGTCCCTTTGTTTAACAGACTTCAAAACTTTTTCTGGTTAAGATTTGATAAGCCCTACTCATTACTACTTATCTCATTAACCACCTTGAGTTGATTATGAACCTGAAAGAGTAGCTTTCTTTTTTTGACACGGGGTCTTGCTCTGTTGCATAGTCTGGAATACAGTGGCACAGTCATGGCTCATTGCATCCTTGACCTGCTGAGGTCAATCAATCCTCCCAACTCAGCCTCCCAAGTAGCTATGACTACCGGCACACACCACCATGGCAGACCTTTTTTTTTTTTTTTTTTTTTTTTTTTGGTAGAGACAGGGTTTTGCCATGTTCCCCAGGCTGGTCTTGAACTCCTGGGCTCAAGTGATCCACCTGCCTTAGCCTCCCAAAGTACTGGGATTATAGGCATGAGCCACCATGCCCAGCCAGGAGTACCATTTTTTTCAAAGTGTTTACGTCCTTCTGTGACTGGAGAGCTTTATTCCTTAGCAAATTATGACTCAAGCTATTGGAAAAAATGGTCTCTGATATAATTATAAGGAAAGCCTCCTGGAACTATCAGTCTGTGTTAATCACTTAAAAGTCCTCACATCCTCTTCAGTTTATAGGGATAAGACTACCAATGTAGTATCAGCTCGAAAGGACTAGACAGGCCTTGGTCACAAGTCTCCTGCTCACTATTGTATTAATCTGTTCAACTACACAGGAAGATTTATCAAGATTAAAAACATGAGATGTTCTTCACTTTTTCCCAAATTACTTTAATGACAAACCAAACTCCTAAGCACTGGTATTCTTTTAATTCTTACTAGACCCATATTTTGTCATTTTAAAACAAAATGAATAGTCTTATGCAGAAGAAAGAGCAATTTTCCTTACAATTTTGGTTTAGCAGTTGGCTTTTGAGAACTTAAGGTGGTATTCTTGTTCTCAGTATAGAACTTTTATTCTAGCTACTTTCTTAAAACATTTAACAGGACCACCTTGAAAATCAGAATAGAAGGGAAAATAGAACAGCATTCCAAAAGCCCACCTTTGTAACAGGGTCATAGATATAGTCCTGGATCTCCCTATTCAAGAATAAGTAGGTTCTTCCATTTCACTTGCAAAACCTCAAAACTGTGCCTGAATCTAAAACCTACAGATCTCTTTTTAAGAAAGGAAGTTATGACATTTATTGAATTGTTTAATATCCAACTCCTATCAAAAACCTGGCTGAAACTACTGGCATTTGAGGATGACAAAAGGCTCTTTCCTACGTCTCATCCCTCTGTTCCCAGTTCCTTGCTACTCACTGGATCAGATACTGGAAAGTTATGCACCTGGATTTTCATACCCTAATTACAAGTAGAATTGTTGTCAGTAGACTGCAGTTTAACTTTGTGCTCTACACTTTAATATAAGATAATTTTCAAAATCATCTTTGTACATTGTAAAACTTAACAAAGATACCACCTATATAGGGTTGTTCACTGTCCTTCTTACAAAAACCCACAGAGAACATTCCTCTCAGAACAATTTTAGGAAAAACGTATGTCTTTGCTGACAATCTATTGTGTTTTTCTTTCCTTCTTACTTTTTTTAATAAAAGGGTCTTGCTATATTGCACAGGCTTGACTCAAAATCAAGTGATCCTCCCACCCCAGCCTCCCTAGTGGCTGGGACTGTAGGCACTTGACGCTATGTGTTTCTTTTTATAGACAATAAAAAGCTTTGTAAACCATTTTTTTCTTGACACCTATGAAGCTCAGAGCTAAATTGTGTTCTTAGTTTTTTGTTACAAATATATTTCCCCTCCCTATTGACATGCCTTCTTGATTACTAGATTCTTGGGTTTTTGTATTTGTTTTAATGGCTTTATAATTCATTTGTTATTTATCTGTATTTCATTGTAAACTGCCATATCTCTTTTGAAAGTGAGGTGTGATAATAGTCAAATATTTATTATATTGTTGTAGTTTATATTGTTATAAACTGTTATAACAGTTTTAATATAAAATATTTTATATAGTTTTATATATTATATATTATATAATATAAACTATAACAATATAATAATGTTTAGAATACTATGTTTTAAGGAATGGATTCAAAAGAAGATGGTGTTTCACCTTTGCTTTAAATTTTTTTTAATTCTGTAGTCAGAAAATACGTGAAAGACCATAAGCATGTATACCATCTCTCATGGCATTTAAAAAAAAATGTATCAGTAGGATTTTTTAATCTTTTTAATATATTAGGTAATGTAAATGTGGTTGAGCTCATATTTTTGTTTTAGTTGGTTCTGTTTCTAATTCTAAATTTTCTTGATTAGGCTTCCCCTGAAAGGTCTACAAGAACTCAGCAAAAAGAATTTCAAACTTACATTTTGGATAGTGTGATGGACCATTTGCTTGCAGCTGATGTGTTATTAGGTAATTCTGTGTTTTTATTTTATAAAAATACCTATAATCCCTTACCTCTCTAAGCCCCAATTAAAACTACTTTTTAACATCAGCTTTTCTCTTTCCTTTTTTGTCTAGCTTCTCATACTCAACATTATATTTGTGAGATTTGTCTATCTTGTTGCATGTAGCAGGAGTCCATTATTTTCATTACTATATAGTATTTCATCATGTGAATATATAAATTTGTCATTTTACTCTTGACAGATATATGAAAGTTTTCAGCTTGAGATAATTATTTTAACAGCTGCTATAAACATTCATGTTCATATAGACCACATATGTGTACAATACTTACACATATCTGTTGAGTATATACCTATGAGTGGAATTGTTAGGTCATAGGTATATGTATGTTATGTTTTTAATATGGCTTCCAGGACATAGAGTCAAAACACATTGAAATGTGTTTTTTCTGTATGTCTGTATCTAATTACAATACAAATATAAAACTTAATGCATTTACATTGAAGCCAACATTTGTGTATAAAACAAAGTAGAATTATATAAGAAGGAAACATAATGGGTTAGTATACTATATATGCTACTTTTGATTTCCTAGCAATAATATTAATCATATAACCTCTGTGCTATTAAATTACAATTTTTTCCCGAAGTAAATTTGCCAGGAAATCTTTAGTATTGTCTTAACATGCAACTGTGCACTCCCAAAGTCAAGTCACACTTTTGTACTTATCAGTTTAGAGCAGTCATACACACAAAGACACAACGCAAATAATTTTGCTTAATGGGGCAATTTAGCATTAGGTGAGAATAATAAAAATCAAATTCTGTGGCACCTCCAGAATTTCTGTGGAGGAAGGGCTTAAAGCAGTGGTCCCCAACCTTTTTGGCACTGGAGACCAGTTTCATGGAAGACAGTTTTTCCACAGACCAAGGGGGGATTATGGTTTTGCGATGATTCAAGCATTACATTTATCATTTGATTCTCGGAAGGATTGTGCAACCCTGGATCCCTTGCATGCACAGTTCGTAATAGGGCTTGCACTCCTATGAGAATCTAATCCTGCTGCTGATACGACAGAAGGAGCTCAGGTGGTAATGCTTGCACACCCGCCTCATACCTCCTGCTGTGTGGTCCGGTCCATGGCCTGGGAGTTGGGGACCCCTGGCTTAGAGGAAGCATTCTGGTTAGGAGGAGGAGCTAGGAGGATTAGTCTGAAAGCAATACGTATATGGCAAACACACTGAAAACATTCGGATAGCTTTAGAAAGAGAGAGCTGATGGTAATGATGGAGGGGCTAAACACACCCCTCAACATTGATTATACTTTATTTTTCACAATTTTCCTGAAGCTCTCTTCTGTCTCTGTTACTTCACTGCTATTAGAGCTATACACTAAAACAGAGTTTTGTTTCACAGTTTTACCCTTTATTACTTACACAAAACCAATTAAGAGCTAATAAACTGGCCCTTTTTCTCCCAAATGGAGAACACCTGTGACTGACAGTTTATGTTGAGGAACTGCTTGTTTATCACAGACTCTCTTTATTTAGGCAAGAGGAGACTCCACAGGTAGTTTCAACCCATAACACTTTATCCTGCTGAAATTATTTATCCTGATTTATGGCCATTGAATGTCATTTTCTTCAAGTAATGCATAAAAGCTAGTAGTCATATTTCTACATGTTGTAGATACACTTATTTTACCTTAGCCTGATTTTGTTTTGAGGATCTGGTCTTGTGTTGGTAGATATCAATTTTCTTAGACATTTTTTTCCTACTGGAATTTAGGGGAAGACGCATCTCTGCCTATCACCAGTGGAGGAAGCTACCAGGTATTGGTGAACAATGTGTTTTATTTCACACAGCGTGTGGTGGACAAGCTTTGGCAAGGCATGTTCAACAAAGAATCTAAACTT
This sequence comes from Nomascus leucogenys, assembly GCF_006542625.1. NCBI lineage: Eukaryota > Metazoa > Chordata > Mammalia > Primates > Hylobatidae > Nomascus > Nomascus leucogenys. The sequence continues at coordinate 67,588,074 of NC_044389.1, read as the reverse complement.
CTTATAGATTTTATAATTCAACTAATTGCACAGGTAATCCATTGTCACTATCAGTTATAGAATACATGTTTTCCTGTTTTGCCTATGGTGTCAAAATTGTTGAAATTAAATGTAACTAATAAGATAATGAATGTTAACATTTAATAAAAAGCTAAGCTTATTAAAAGTGAATAGAGACAGGCCGGGCGCAGTGACTCACACCTGTAGTATCAGCACTTTGGGAGGCCAAGGCGGGTGGATCACTTGAGGTCAGAAGTTGGAGACCAGCCTGACCAACATGGTGAGACCCTATCTCTGCCGAAAATACAAAAATTAGCCAGGCATGTTGGCGCGCACCTGTAATTCCAGCTACTTGGGAGGCGGAGGCAGGAGAACCATTTGAACCTGGGAGGTGGAGGTTGCAGTGAGCCAAGATCACAGTACTGCACTCCAGCCTGGGTGACAGAGCAAGACTCCGTCTCAAAAAAAAAAAAAAAAATACAGAGATACAGACTTTGAACCCCTCCCCTATTACCAATTGCCTAGTGCCAATGTGTCCTTTGTAAAGTTGCCTAGGTATTATTCTTTGCTACCCAGATAGATTTAAATACCTTAATACAGTTTGGTAGGTTTGTACTGTATACTACATCCATGTGCAAAGGCTTACACAGCATGAAGAGTTGATATTAAAAGAATATTCTCTTGTCAGTTGAATCTTTACAAAGTTCCTTGTAGTTTATATTCTCTTGAAGTTGTTAGTTTTTGTGCATGTTCACAGTACTTTTAATTAAGGGTTTGGCCTGGTTTGGCACAATTGATTAATCTTATTTAATACTTAATGTAGAAAGTAAGAAATAATTATTATGTGTTTTGTTAGCATATGCTACATAGATACATAGGCTCTGTCATGTCACCTAAGACTTTTTAAAGGGATATATTTGTATTTAAGCCAAAGAGAAAAATTCTCAAATGAGGGGATGAAATTAGAATGTCAAAAAACAAAATGATTTTAGTAACATCTTAATTTTTTTCAGTACTTTTGAATATAGATCATTTATCCTAACAAAATATATTTGTGAGGAGACTCCCCTAGCTGTCACATCCTCATGTTCTCAGGGAGACTGCTCTGCCCCACAGCATCGTTAGTGGCTCTCCCCTCTGGGAGCTCTTTTTTTTATGTAGCCCTCATATCATTCATTAAATGGTATTGATGTGTCTCATGGGTTCTGAAATCCATAATAGTAAGAGCTTTGTATCTTTTAACTTAGCACCTTCATACTTAACATGGCATCTGGTATATAATAGACCTAATAAAAGTTCATGTATGAATGATTAACAGGTGTTTTACTTTTGTCTATTGTACTAAAAACATCTCTCTCACGTCTTTAGTCAAAGAGAAGATCACAGGGATTGTCACTGGATGCAGTGTATCATTGCCTCAATAGGACCATCTTGTACCAGTTCTCCCGGGCACACAAAACCGTTCCTCAGCAAGTAGCTCTGCTTGATTCACTCAGGGTCCTCACTGTAAACAGAAACTTGATCCTGGGACCTGGGAACCATGATCAAGAATTCATTAGCTGTCTGGCCCACTGCTTGATTAATCTGCATGTTGGAAGGTAAATCCTTTAGGTTCAGTTTGCCATGTTAAATTTGGCTTTGATGTTATTCCAACAAAATTCTTTATTTTTTTGATAGTAACATGTATTTTACCCTTATTCTGTTTTATTTAAACCTTTATGCAAAAAGGTAAAGGGCAAGTGTTGCATTTTTGCAGTGAAATAATGGGTATTTTTTTCCTTTAACTTAGTGTTCTACACCTTTAAAATTTTCCATTATCACCATGTGTCACTTATATAAGGAAGTTTGCTTTTAAAGCAAATAAAATACATACCATTGAAGTCTAAGAGAAGTAAAAAGTGAAGCTCAATGCAGTGTTATATGTTAAATGAGTAAAATTAGTATTTTTCAGTTGATTGCTTTGACAGATATTTCATTAGAATCTGCCGGGGCCAAGCATTGAATTAGGGGCTGGGACAAAATGTGAGTATGATAGACCCTGTGGCAGCCTTCTTGAGGGGAAACAGCTAAGCAAGACCAGTCAGCTGTATTGAGTGATCTGCTAGGAACAACCCAGTGCTTTGGAGGCACATAAGAGGGGCCCCTAACCTGAAAGAAATACCTGCTGAGCTGCAGCTTGAGACCTGGTTGGGGAGGACAAGGGAATGGAGACAACTGCTACTGGAGGAAAGAACAGTCTGTATGAATGCCCAGAGGGAAGAAGGAGTGTGGCACCTCAGGGGAACTGCAACTATTTCACTACAGGAGCAGAGTAGTGAGATATAAGATGGAGAGAGGACACAGGCATATTAGAAAAATGTTCTTAGTTGAATGAACATTTTGTAAATGTTAGGTAAAAATGTTCACAATAATCAAAAGGCATGTTAAATATTAAGGTAATAATCTTGATGCTATAGATTAGTCTAATTACATTTAGTCAAGTGGATTTATTTGATCACCTCTTAAAAATGGCATCTTCCTGGCAAACTAGAGTTCTATTCTGTGCATCTGCTGAGTAGACTTTCAGTGTCTGCTGGTAATGGAAATAGAGTAATTCTTAGTTACTGTAGTCTTCAGCTAATCATTTCCTTCATAAAGTTTAAACTGACTGGAATTTTTCAGCAATGTGGATGGATTTGGACTGGAAGCAGAAGCCCGCATGACCACATGGCACATTATGATCCCCTCGGACATTGAACCAGATGGTAGTTACAGCCAAGATATTAGTGAAGGTAATTGCTTTGACTTGGGATGTTTTTAAATTGTTGTGGTTGTTTTATCTCCAGTTTTTAAGACATAACCAACACATTGGTTTCAGAAACTGCCAGCATTGATTGATAGCAACTCTGCCAGTAGGGCAACCTGTACATAGACAAAGAGTCTCCTCATGCCAATAACAATAAAGCACTAACCAGTAATATTGCTAAGCTCATCATTTCTTAGTAACACTGTGAGATTTGGTGGTGGTATTAATATTTACATTTGCTGAAGTAGAAGTACAAATACTACCTTGGAATTAACTATAAAGAGAACTGCCCAATGGTAATGCCAGGCATATCACATTAGAGTAGGCAAATATTGCTTGAGACAGGTTATCAATAATGCTATTTTTTATTCTTCTTTATACTCTCTCTCTTTTTTTTTTTTTTTTTAAACAAAATCTTGCTCAGTTGCCCACAGTGGAGTGCAGTGGTACTATGTCAGCTCACTACAACCTTTACCTTTCGGGTTCAAGTGATTCTCATGTCTCAGCCTCCTAAATAGCTGGGACTACAGGTGCACATCCCACGCCTGGCTATTTTTTTTGTGTTTTTAATAGAAACAGGATTTCACCATGTTGGCCAGACTGGTCTCAACCTCCTGACCTGAAGTGATCCACCAGCTTCGGCCTCCGAAAGTGCTGGGATTACAGCTGTGAGCTACCGTGCCCAGCCCCTCTCTTTTTTTTTCAATCTGGTTTTCCCACTGATCCTGTAAGGATTGCATATTGAAGTCTTTGTATGGATTGATTTCTTATTTCCACATGTTTAGTGATAAAGAGAAATCACTCTGGTGGTGTTTGTCTCCCCAGAAATACTGTACGATAGTTTTACATATGGTTTCATTGTTGAGAAGCCCAGCACTCATTTTAATTTCATTCCTTCATTTAAACATGAATTTATTCTCTGTTCTTTCACCAAAATGTTTTGAACCCTAAACACCAAAAATGCGGTTGTTATTTTCACCCCCTGAGGAACTGGCGTTGGTTATAGCAAGGTCCTCAGAATAGCAACATCAATATCATTTGGGAACTTGGTAGAAAAGCAGATTCTGTTGCCCTACTCTGACCTACTTAATCAGAAACCCTGGGGTGAGGGACTAGCAGCTTGTTATGACAGACCCTCAGGTGATTGCTGAGGGCCAACTGGTCTGGAGGAGGAGTCAGGCATACAAACAAGGAATCCAAAGCAAGAATGAATTTAATAGTAAAAGGCTTTTCAAAATATTTCTTTTCTTGTGCAAAATATTCAAGAATACTAACTTAGTTTTGAACTCACCTTAAACATTCAGATTTAAAAATTACTTTTAAATGGGGGATAAGTTTTTAAATCTAGAAAGTTAATTACATAGATATAATTTCCAATTTTATAAATAAAAATGTAGTTCTTTTATATGAATATAAAGTTTTTTCAATGTTTTCTAAATAGGCAACCACAGTTTTAGTTGTCTAACCTTTTCACTGGGCTAGATACAACATGAGCTTTTTTTTTTCTACATTAAATACTGTAGTCAAAATTCCCACATGTAAACATGAAGAAAAATAAAAACTAACCTTGTACTGTGTTTTGATCATTTGCTTACTTTTTTGTTTGTTTGTTTGTTTACTAGGGCGTCAGCTTCTCATAAAAGCTGTCAACAGAGTTTGGACTGAACTGATACATAGTAAGAAACAAGTCTTAGAGGAACTTTTCAAAGTAACTCTACCTGTGAATGAAAGGGGCCACGTGGACATAGCTACAGCAAGGCCACTCATTGAAGAAGCTGCCCTGAAGTGCTGGCAGAATCATTTGGGTAAGGCCTACAGAGATCATACGACCAGGAGATTTACATGTGGCTATCATATATGGGTATATTTTAAATATGTGATTACAGCATTCCCAAAAGGATACTATAAAGTCATCCTTAAATGAAAATCAATAGAACAACCATTCTAGAATTATACTGATATCTTACTTTTCTTTGATTTTTTTTTTTTAATATCTGAGGTGTGTTATACATCAGGCATTTATGCATTTAGAATGTAATACATTGCTAACAGCTCTAGTATGGTCACTGTCTTGGCTACAGGTCCACAATCCCTTAACTATAATTTTGAAATTCAAAAAGCTCTGCTTTTTCATTAATTGGTGCCAAAACTGACTTTATAACAGAATCTAATTTATCTTTCTTTGTCCTACTTGGTATGGGAATATTCATATATTTTGTTGCAGTAATATTGATGTATTAAATTATAGCTTATTACCATAGATTCTCTGGTGGCATTATATAATCTACAGTGTATAAGCTGTATAGCCTTTTAAAAATCCAAAACATTTCTAAGTTGCGAAGTATACCCAACACCAAAGATTTTAATTAGGTAATTATGAATTATTAATATAGAAACTCATTATAGTTAAATTTGCATGTTATTACAGAGCTGTGAACTTTCAACCAACTATAAGTTCAGCTAATACAACAATTTGCGAGCAATCATCCTTAAGATTACCAATAAATAAATTTGTGATATCTAAATGTAATGTCTGCATCTGTAATATGTGCTGCTTTTGTTAACTACAGGGTTGTAGTGTATAACCAGATATGGAAGTTTTTAAAGTAAGACTCATAAATACATGGAGAAATTATAAAATAATCTAATTTAATTTTTTAATAGCCCATGAAAAGAAATGCATAAGTCGAGGAGAAGCTTTAGCGCCCACCACACAGTCCAAATTATCCCGTGTCAGCAGTGGCTTTGGTCTTTCCAAGTTAACAGGATCAAGAAGGAATCGAAAAGAAAGTGGTCTTAATAAACACAGTCTTTCCACCCAGGTACTTTTTTAGTTTCATTGATGATATTATTAGAAATTTGTATTTCAGGGTTTAGTTGTAGTATTTTATATAATATACTTAACATGTACAAGCAGTTAATTGGAAATGAAACTTTTCTGTATTTTTGCTTTAGAATAGAGATAGAAGTAATCCAGACTATGGAAATTTCTTTCATTTTCTTATGATAAAATTATATATGAGTGCTATTTACTTATACCCATTTTATAACTGGATATAAGATGATATTTAGAGATTAATATATGACCAGACTGTGGATAATTTTCTCTCAATTTTCCCAGCTTTCAGTAATGTTATTACTAATAATTATATAAATTTTAAGGCAATAGCCGAACAAGCCTTTTTTAATTTTTACAATCTTGTTGTGTATACCTATGGTTTTTTAAAAGCTCATCTGCCTCCAGCATTAACTTCTTCCTCATCCTACTTCCTTCACCATCCTAGAATCTAAGTGGCAGCTATGAAAAGGGTCTGAGAGAAATAGCATGCGTCAGCCATCTCATGCATCAGGTTAGGTTTTCTAGGAAGCAAACTCTGAGATGGAGTTTAGTGTGCATAATGTATGTTAGGGGGTGCCCTTGGGATCAATACCTATGGAAGGGAGAAGAAAGCAGGATTGGACATAGGGAAAAGTCAGGCTGCAGTGCTGGTCTATTGACAGCCTCAGCCAAACTAAGTGGAGCTTTTGAGGACCGAATACCCTCTTATAATTGACCCCCATTAAGCTGAAATGTGTGAGTCTTCTTACCCCTAGATCATTGGATGTGGGGCACCCCGTCGGCCCTCTGCAGCTAAGGCCATCCCTGAGGGTATTGACAGCAGCCCAGAAACGTGGGCAGCAAGCCCTTCCTTGAAGGGGCTTGGGGGGTGGGACAGCATGCAGATCTGTGTCCATCACACAAGCATATAATTCATTCCGAATTTTTTGTTTTAGTTTTCTGTTTTGGTGCTTTTGGCAGAATTTTAACCAATTATTTAGCATTAATTTCAAGGGTAATTAACTATTTTTTTCCAGAAATCCATGAAATATTAAGACTCTTTTTCCATCCATTGTTAGGAGATTTCACAGTGGATGTTTACTCACATTGCTGTTGTTCGTGACTTAGTAGATACACAATATAAAGAATATCAGGAGGTAAGGATTTATGATCATAATGGTTTGTTTTACATTTTTTGTATGTGAAAGGTCTCTGTTTGTCCTGGTATCTTTCTGCCCATTTTAAGGTGCTTGCTGGACTGCATTCATCTTCAGATGATGGTTTTAATTATCCCTGCCATCAGCTACTTTGGATACTGATTTTAGGATGGAAAATTTTAATCTTCTGTCAACAAACTGCATTTCAAAAAGCAACTAACTGAAAATCAGCCCAGCTGAATTCTGTTGACATTCACTACTGATATGTTACATGTCTTTGTTCCTAATAAAAATAAAAATGTAAGAATGAGCCTTCTTTTTCAGGCTTTTAACAAGGAGATTGTGAAAATACGCATCAAAGTCTCGGAGAAGTCTCTTAAAATTGTAAAAAAATTACAAGATTGAATGAAATTATTTTTTACTATACTACAAGTGCTTGGTGATTATGTCAGTGAAAAATAAATTTATTGAAATTCTCTTGGTAAATTCATAATTACTCAAAAGCTTATCTTAAATATTTTATTCTCAGATTAGCTATTTTGGATCTATTAAAGGTTTCTGAATGGTTAACTGCCAATATTTTATGTATATAACACTAGATCCTTAGGTTCCCCAACCAAAGAACATGTAAGTACTACTGTGATGGGTAATTTTTTAATTATTCACTCAGTAATCTTTACTGTCAGTTATATTTTAGAAATCTTTTAGATTTAAATTGTATATACTTATATTCCATGAATCATTGGGCAAGTTATTTATCACTGTCTACTGTTGAAATGTTACATATTTGTCGTTTGATAGATAAGAACTTGTACTGTGTCATAATTTCCGTTTAAGTAAAATGGTTTGGATCTATCCTAGTGGCCAGGAGAAAATGGTTTCTCTTTGATTTTTGTATGAACATCAAGTTTCCTCTTAGTGCTGCATGTTTATATTCTTCATCTAAAATCTTTGGAAATGTTTACCTAGTTCACCAGTAATCAAGCCTGTTGGCACTTTTTCTTCATCTGATTTCCTAGAATATCCCCTGTACATGTTGTGGTAGCTATTTTACAGTTTGGTGTATCCTTAAACTACCATATATATTTATTAACGCACATAGGGCTAACCATTTCAATATATTTTCATAGTAATATTGCCATCTTTCCTGTGCTAGAGAAACAAACTTCTTTCAACTCTTTGTTTCACTATATTGCACACTCTACCCCATACATGTCTGTCATTTACTTGATGCTTTAAGAAGTCCACCATCTACAACAAACCCGCTTACTTTAACCATAAACAAATGTAATTTTACTTTTATAACATTAACTGAAATGGTGTGGATTGTGTTTGTTTCCAAATAATAACTTGATTTTCAGTGACTTGTAGACTTGTTAATGTTACTCCTGCTTTTGTTTGAAAACCGACCTGGACTCTTTCCTGTCAGCGTCAGCAGAATGCCCTGAAGTACGTGACAGAAGAGTGGTGCCAGATCGAGTGCGAGCTGTTGCGAGAGCGGGGGCTGTGGGGCCCTCCCATCGGCTCCCACCTTGACAAGTGGATGCTGGAGATGACAGAAGGGCCCTGCAGGATGAGGAAAAAGATGGTGCGAAACGATATGTTTTATAACCATTACCCTTACGTGCCAGAAACTGAGCAAGAGACAAATGTGGCGGTGAGTATGCAGAATTCAATGATCACAATGTCTCTTTCAAGTTTTTATTTTCCTTTGTAAGCGTTTTTTCTCTATTTAGTCAATTACCTCAAATAGCTAATTTTAAAAATTCAACAAACTCCATTAAATTGATAACTTCAGAGTGGAGGCGGAGTGAAAAGATGCAACAGTGCAAGAAGGAGACATCATAATAAAGAGGTTTAGATTACAGACTCCAGAGCCAGACTGCCCAAATTTAAGACCTGACTCTGCCACTTTGCTATTACAGCTGGGTTACAGGTCATTAAACCTCTCTGAGTTTTCATTTTGTTATGCCTGAATTGGAGCAAATAATAGTTCCACCTCATAGGACTGTTAGGAGGATTAAGTTCATTAAAATTAGTTCAGTACTTAGAATAGTGTCTGGTCCAGAATAAGCACTGTGTATTAAAACGTATGAATCTTCTCAGTAGCTCTGATCATATAAGGTGAGGCAGCTTGAATTGTTCCAATGCCTCTTGTTTTTCTCTGACAAACACCCTGGCTCCATTTATCTTATATTGATTGGTTTAACCCCAGTCCTGATGCTAATATAGATCTTAGCATCAACTTAAGTGTCTATCAGCAGAGTAATAGATAAAGAAAATATACTGTGTATACATAATGGAATAGTATTCAGCCTTAAAAAAATAAGGAAAGCCTGTCATTTGTAACAGCGTATAAGAACCTGGAGGACATTATGTTACATGAAATAAGCAAGGTACAGAAGGACAAATATTACATGATCCATCTCACTTATATGTGGCATCTAAAACAATCAAACTCAGAAACAGAGTAGAATGAAGGTTTCCAGAGGACGAAAAATGAGGGGAACAGGGAGATGTTGGTCAAAGGGTACAGTCAGATAAACAGGAGGAATACATTTTTTGAGATCTATTACATTCCATAGTGACTATAATTGATAATAATCTACTGTACATTTCAAAATTGCTAAGAGAGTACATTTCAAATGTTCTTGGCACAAAAATTGTTAAGTATTTGAGGCGTTGAATATGTTAATTAGCTTGATTTAATCATTCAAACCATATACATATAGCATTACTTTGTACACCATAAACAATTATAATTTATGAACCCAGGAGGCAGAGCTTGCAGTGAGCCCAGATCGCGCCACTGCACTCCAGCCTGGGCGACAGAGCGAGACTCCGTCTCAAAAAAAAAAAAAAAAAAAAAAGTAAAATTTTTAAAATAATAATATATGTAGGTCTTAGCTCCGGCTGATAGTTATTAAGATTTTGGAAGATAGCTCTCTAAAGTCTACTTTTTCAAAACTATTCAATTCTGTCAAGAATGCCATACTTGATGCAGCTGTGCCTTAAAGCACTATAATTTCTAATTCTGGAGCACTGTAAAAAAGGTAATCCACCCATATTTTTGCAGCCTGTTACTAGCACTTACTTTTATAAGAGCAAAGCAACAGTATGATCTTTCAGTTCTTAATCTTTTTTCCCTAACAATCTATTAAGAATTTAAGCCATTAGCAATTTGATAAAATATTTCTTATTGAGTCAATCCTTAAATTGAATCCATTCAAGAATACTAAAATATAAATATGCTCTCCCAAATATATGACCAACTCACTGTTTAGATTTAACTGAGGCATATACTTTTGAATTATTTTTACAATAACCATAATATTTTTTATCTATACTCCTTTCCTTCCTTGTAATAATGTCATTTGTTTACAAAAGTGTATCTAAACTTCTATATCAGATAAAAACAAAGTACCCTATTAAGAGTTCACACCTACAACCGTAGTATCATCAGCATTTTACCTAGGCAAAAGAATTCACCAGCCTGTGAAATCGAAGCAGACACTCTCATAAATAAGTATGGACCAGATGGAACTTATTTTTTTAACAGGTGGGTTACATATTGGAAAATATAAGACAGTTGAGAAATGTTGGAGATACTTTCACCTAAAAGGAAAAAACAGTCAGGAAGGAGAGACAGTTACAGAATGTAGAATTCATACTGCATAGTTCATGCACAAATCAAGGTCAGGATTAATCTGCTATTATGAAATTTTCTGAAATAATTTTTATTTTGGTTTTAGTAGTTCACATCTTTTGTAAATTTGAAATGCCATTAAATGTCAACTTGTATCGTTTGGAATATGCATTCTGGCAGTGTTAAAAACAAATTTTCAAAAAGTGGTAGTATCTATTATCCCACTGAATTCTACCATCAAATCAAAAAAGAGGAGCTAATATTTACAAAGCACAATAAGCTAGATCAAGCTTGTCCGATCCGAGGCCCACGGGTCACATATGGCCCAGGATGGCTTTGAATGTGACCCAACACAAATTCATAAACTTTCTTAAAACATAATGAGACTTTTGCCAGGCGCGGTGGCTCATGCCTGTAATCCCAGCACTTTGGGAGGTCGAGGCAGGCGGAACACCTGAGGTCGGGAGTTTGAGACCATCCTGACCAACATGGAGAAACCCCGTCTCTACTAAAAATGGAAAATTAGCCAAGTGTGGTGGTGCATGCCTGTAATCCCAGCTACTCGGGAGGCTGAGACAGAATTGCTTGAACCAGGGAGGTGGAGGTTGCGGTGAGCCGAGATCACACCATTGCACTCTAGCCTGGGCAACAAGAGCAAAACTCCATCTAAAAAAAAAAAAGAAAGAGAGATATATATAGATTTTTAAGCTCATCATCTGTTGTTAGTCTTAGTGTATTTTGTGTGTGTCCCAAGACAATTTTTCTTCCAATATGGCCTAGGAAGCAAAAAGATTGGACACTCCTGAGCTAGATGCTCTACAGAGCAGTTTGAATGCATTTTGTTTCAGTCTCATAACAGCCCTCTGAAGTACAGTTAATATTGTTATCCCAGTTTTACAGATGAGAAACTGAAACCTAGAGTAGTTAAGGAACCCCTTCTAGGCTGCAGCTGCTAAGTAGTGTAGTAAGGTAGGAGTATAGTTCAACAGTCTCCTAGTTGAGTCACTTTGAAAAGGAAAAGATTCTAATGTTTGCCCATTTTGTGACATTATCCATTGATAGTGAATGTATTCCACATTAGGTTTTATCTCTCTAGTGCTAACAAAGTGCTTGATACTTAGTGAATATTGAGTGAATGAACTGCCAGCACTCTTGTCTACCCTAAGTTGTAGACTTTTTTCCTTTGCTTGCTCTTTAGCATTCTGTAGAATTTTCCTAAATCTAAAACTTTTCCACTAAAATGGCCTCAAATCCAATTTTATGGGCCCTGTAGTTGATGCAGTTTAGGAGAGGGCTCTATAAGAAAAAGAGTAAAAATTATGAATATAAAATTAGTAGGGCTTTGTTTCCAGGGTTTTGAAAGGGACTCATGGAAGTGAAGGCCACTGAAGTTTAAACTACCTTAACTTCATAGTAAATCCACCTCTACCCTGATCTATATTAAAAAATATTGCCTCCCTGAGTTAGAGATCAATCAGTTCTTTCCTTTAAACTTCCATGAATTTGTTGCCCTCCTTGCATGCATGTTTAATATAGTAAGTACTTTTTGTGATATAATAGGTTTGTGCCAACCTAAAGTTGCTTTTGAAGCCTCTTGATATTTAAAAGAGACTTTACCTGGTGCAAGGGCAAATGATTTGATCTTTTGCCTTATTGATGAAAATAATTATTATTTCTCAGTAACATTTCCATTTTTTGTCCTGTCCCTTAAGCTGAAGAATACAGTGGTGATTCAAAAGTTAATTTCTTGTTTTAAAGTCTTTGATTTGTTAGAAATAAAAAAGGTGATTTTTTTTTTTTTACTCATTAAAGTTTTATTTCTTAAACTTTGATAATATTACATACTGTATAACAAATAGCTTACCTAGTCTAAGTTTTGAATTTTATTTATTGATTTTAAATTGGATGTTTGTGTATAGACTATGGAACATATTCAGACTTTAAAGCGTTGATACTTTATCAACTATAATTATTGTAATAAAAATAGTAATAATTATTAATATCAAGAAAAATTAAGTACATATGGAAAATTCTGTATTCTCACACAAAAATGATTTATACTCTTCACACAGTAACCTTCCTTGGGGAGTAATTTTCAAATTAAAACAAATGAATTATGCTATAATTCTGTATTTTACACAAATATTATAGATAGTGTAAGATATAAGCCTGGGATATGCTGAAAATTCAAAATCTGGTTGTTCCTCTGAATCCTAAGGGAGGAAAATAATGTATATTTTGCCATTTTAAAAAAATTATATTTAAATATTAACTAGGCTTTAATTCTGTAATTCCCTTATTTTTAAAGAATAATAATCTCAAACACATTTACTATTCTTTGCAAAGTTCATTAGGGTGAAGAGTTTGTCTGCCTATGAATTTGGGGTTACTCAGGGGCAGGAAGCTAGTCAACTTTTAGGTTCCTTTTCTAACTAGGAGAGTCTCTTGTGGCTGTCTCGATATATATTTTTATATAATGTATTAATGTCACAAGACTCGTAGAAACTAAGCAGCTCATTTAGGAAATTTCATTGCCAGCATTATAGAAAAATTTGAAGTAAAAGGACTATAACATTATTCGCTAGAAATTCTGACTTTGAAAAATGTAGGTTTCTATGTAAAGAATTATAGTAATAATTTAATGCTTTTTTAAATAAAAGGAAGCCAAAATAATGCTACAATTATTGGTATAATATATTTACTATTGAGTGCTGAGCCTTTTAGTAAAATAAGAACCAGTTAATCAATCAGTGAGCAAATATGTATTAAATCGGCACAGTATCATATGGTGCCAGGAAAAATATAAGGGTATACTTAGTAGACCCTGCCTACATCCTGGCTGGGAGTATATATAGTGAATGTCACAGTTAGGTGTGACATTAGTAATTGGTCTGTTTTGTTGTATTTATTTGTTGCATATCTATCCAACAGTCTATCTTATTTTTTTATTCATTTGTTTTAAGACAAGTTATCGCTCTGTTGCCCAGGCTGGAGTACAGTGGCGATCTTGGCTCACTGCAGCCTCGATCTCCTGGGCTCAAGTAATCCTCTCACCTCAGCCTCCCAAGCAGCTGGGATTACAGGCATGCACCACTATGCCAGGCTATTTTTGGATTTTTTGGTAGAGATGGGGGGTTTGCTATGTTGCCCAGGCTGGTCTTGAACTCCTGAGCTCGAGCAATCCACCCACCTCGGCCTCCCAAAGTGCTGGGATTATAGGTGTGAGCCACCACTCCTGGTCCTATCTTGTTTTTGTTTGTTTGTTTTATTTTGTTTTGTTTTATGAATTTCAGAGCAGGTTGAAGAATCCGTTTTCTTCACTTTCATGTGCATATTATGAGTTCAGTATTTGTTTACAATTCTTTTTTTCCTGAAGGAAATTTTATATACATTGAAATATACAAATCTTAAGTGTACCATTCAGTGATTTTTTTTCTTTCTTTTTTTAATGTTGGATTTCCTGATCTGTTTTTGCCATTAAAATACTTTTATTTTATTATGGTCTAGTCAGTGAGTTTTAACAAATATATACATTATACTTTTATCATCTAAATCCCTACCAAGATAAGGAACATTGATTAGATGTTAAATATTATTTTTCAATATAAGATATACCTTTACAAGTTTGCTTTTAAAAAGAAAGAATCACTAAAACCGTGTGAAGTATTTGTAAGTATGCCTAGTGGGCCATGGTTTTGCCTTGGTAAGCAAACATTTGTGAAAACATTTTGCCTGCTCATGTTTACTATAGGGAAAGGTACCAGAAGTCATCACCAGATATAAACCATGAATAGGAAGGAAATTCGGAAGTGGTTTTTGGTTGCATTATTGTCTGTAGCTACCTGTGTGCTTACACGAAGCCACATGCTACAGCTCAACAGAATTGCCTTCTTATTAACCAGGATTTTATTCTGAAAATAAAATATAAAGCCATTACCTAATTCTTTTAAAAGTACTGTAGAAAAACATCTGATCTGGGGGCTGATGATCCAGTCTACCCTCTGCTTTCACCGTTTCTGGGATGGTAAAGGTAGTGAAGGAAGTAGGTCCTTATGCTTTTAAGGGAGGATTCTTAAAAGAAAGAGAGTGATGTCTGTGTTATGGAGTATTGTAAATGATAGCTTAAATCAGCCATTTGCCCCTGTTACAACACAGATTTAGGGATAACCCAAGGGAAAGGAAGATGGAAGATACTAGCTAGCATTAGGTTCTATTATCCTGATTTCAGGTTTGTTTTTTTTTTTAAACAGTGTAAAGAGTTGCCTGTAAATCATCCAAGTTAGTGGCAGCCTGTGCTGAAGTTTTGCCTGTGTGATTTGTAAGAGTTTGTCCTGTTCAGTAGCACTGAGACATTTGGCATATTTAAGCTTTACTTAAAACTGCTTTTGATCTGTGAGAAAGTAACCACAAGATGCTTAGTGATTATTTAAGCTGCTTAGGCTATCATGTTAATTTTGTTTGAGTAACTACATCTTTCATATTTCATACAATCCTCAAGAAAAATTTTATTTTTGTGTTCTTCTTTATGTTTTCTTTTCTGATATGTCTATACTTAATACCCTGTTTTCAGTCTGAGATCCCAAGTAAACAGCCTGAGACACCTGATGATATTCCTCAAAAGGTAAAACACAAATTACAGTAAAAGAATATAAACTACTCGTAGTTTTGTTTTTTGTTTTCTGGGTTTTTTTTAAGTGCATGGTAGACTAGACTAACTTAAAAGATTGGCTTTCAATTTGTTCTTCCTATAAGTTCCTTAGAGTTGAACAGTTGGTTTCATTCAGGCTGAGAGATGTTGTTCTACTGTTTCTCAGCTTTTTCTAATTATCTCTTTTTAGGATTTATATGCCGCTCACTAACAGACTGAGTTTTCACTGCTCTCACTATAAAAACATCTATTGCTTCACACATAAACTAACAAATTATGAGGCATGTTAGTAATGGGCAGCCTGGCATCTTCAACTTTTCATTTACTCATTTAATTCTTCTAAATACTAAAGTGTGTATTTTGAGAATGCAACAGTGTCTCCTCTTTTAAAATTTTTTTTCAATCAGAATGAATGGAAACAAAGTGTGATCACTTTTTAAAATACAAATTTATTTTAATTAGTAGAAAAGTTAATTATCGTTTTTATATTCCAGAAAGATGAAATTACATAATTTAATTAAAAATGTAGTTTTTTAGAACACAGAAATGTACATCAAAATATTTAGAAAAAAATTCTTGTAGGTCAATTTTAAATCTGTACATAAAGTCAGTAATCAAGTAGATGCTGTCCCTTATCTATTAATTCATTGTCTTGCCCATCACTAACTATGCTTTTATCTTTTTAAATATTAGCAATTTTGAGTTGAAGATACCTCACACAAAAGAATTTTTATAGTACAAAATCTACGACCTTCCTTTCATTTTCAAAAATAATTCAGTGTTCTTGTTTGTTTACCCATCAGTTCCTCCACATTGTAATATTATTTTACATCATTTTAATACTTTCCTATGTCAAGTAATATTTTCAGTCTCCATTTGCTGTATATCATTCCTCAGTTCACTGGCAACTCTCTTTATTTCCTTGCTCTGTACCTGAAGTTAAAGAAGGTTAATGTGGCTTCACTTAGTTATCTTTTTATCAAAAATTTGGTTCAGTATCTCATTCTACATGTCTCACCCAAAGGACACTTGTTTTCCACTTTAGTTTTGGAAATCACTTAAAAAAAATGTTGCTTGAAAAAGGCATTGTTGTAAATGATGCATATTGACTATTTGAGTTTGAAGAGTAGACAGGTAGTAGAATTTTTAAAATTATATATTCTTGTTTATAGGAAAGTAAAGTCATATTTAGAAGGGGAAGGTTTTAAAGCATGTTTCAGATTTCATCTTTTTAATATTATTAATCCATAGTCTGGGTCTAATTCCGATCCGAGGAACCTATATACATACAAACTTTTCCCTCTGTCTGATATTTTATAGGATATTTTAGATCTTAGTTTCTCATCTTCTGTGATTTTAAGGGGAAAACAATTTAAGTCAGTTGGACAACCTGTTTTGAGAATAAAGGCTAATCAGGAAAAGAAATGTTCATGTATCATGTTCTAAAACATGTTTCTAGGTAATTAATTTCTTCTTCAAAATGGACTGCTGTATGTTCATTAAGAATGAGTATATCAAATACTCATTTAGTTGAGTTACTTATAGATCATATTCCTTTACACAACAGACAATGAGAATGAGCAAATTGGAGATAGCAGCTTGCAGTGGCAAGCTAACCAGAGTGTAACCTGGCATAAAACTTCTTGATTCCTTTTTGCGTCAGGACTCTCAGAAGGATCTGAAGAAGGTTTTGGCCATTCTCAGTGAAACCTGGGAATATAGGAAAGAATAGGCCAGTTGAGTCTCTACCTCCAAGTATTTGAACTGCACACTCACACTGATTATTCTGAGTGTGTGGACCTTTAGGCCTCACCTAATTACTTCACTTGGGGTGGAAGCGAAGTTCCAGGCTCCTCACAGACGAGACAGGCTCTTTGCAGCTCAATGCTCTTCAACATTGATCATTCTCTTTACTGGATGGGGAGGTTTTCTCATACACCAAAGAAGACACACTGCACTAACACAGAAACATTTTTTGGCTAGAGATTATTTCAGGAAGAACAGAGCTGCTGATATTATTGTTTTATGTATGTCTTTTAAAAAAATCAATGGAATTTTAAAATAGAGAAACTTAACCCAAAAGTATGGATTTACTGTATATACATACAGTCTATGAAAAGCCCCTTTAAAAAGGTAACACACCTTGACACCATACCTTTCCTCAAGAATATTATGTTTTAATTCTTGGTGATAGTTATCGGAGTCATTTTCTTTTGTCATTTCTTAGAAACCTGCTCGATACAGAAGAGCCGTAAGTTATGACAGTAAAGAGTACTACATGCGACTGGCCTCTGGCAATCCCGCCATTGTCCAAGACGCCATTGTGGAAAGTTCAGAAGGCGAAGCTGCTCAGCAAGAACCAGAGCATGGGGAAGACACTATTGCTAAAGTCAAAGGTCAGCCTGCCTTTTTGATTTTGATTAAAAGTGATTTTGGAACATTCTTGTATTTGAATTCATACAAAAATTTGAGCAACTATAAATAGTAGGGCCAACTTTAAAAATATCCATACACGTTTTACCATCTCACCCTTCTTAAAGATTGATTTCTTTATCAGAACTAAAAAGACTTGCTCTGGTTTATTGCCTACAAATGAATGTCACGTGCCCATTGGCTTAATGGTTTTTTAATTGTATTTCTCAGAATCCTCAGTGGCACTTGATATTTAGTTTTTTTAATATACATATGTATTTTTTCATGACACAGCATCAGGAGGTATTGAGAACATGTACCTCGGCACTTGATATTTTAAGTTAAGGGCTTAGTAACTAAATAAATATTTATGAAATTAAAATAACTACTAAACCTGTCATTAGTGCATATTAGCCAATAGTAAGGAATAATGGTCTTTCTTCCTATGAGCTGAGAGAGATTATTCCAAATCTAAACTTTAGGAGCTGAGTAGATGATGAATTGGACTACACTATCCATAGACTTTCGGATTCTGTACTTTTACATGTGGTGCCCTCAGCCTGAAATGGTTTCTTCTTTTCTGCAGCTTCTCCATTATCCCTACCTTAACACATCCTACTCAGTCTTAAACTCACTGGTCATATATAAAATCATCTTTCTCTAAAGTCTTCTCCAACTCCTCTGTTCACTGATAGTACTTCACTCATGTCTATTATAGCAGTTTCAGTGATTTTTCACTGCTGTATGCTTCCACTTTCTAATTTACGAGTTTTTCTCAAAGACAAATTTTTTTTTCTCACTTTATAAATTTTGACACATGACTAGCACAGAATGAGGATTCAATCAGTTCAACTGAGTAAGTAAATCAAACCATTGTTTTAATCTTTTTAAGCCTCTGATTCACCACAAATTCAAAAGTCTTTGCATATTCTATAAAGCCCTAAAGTGTAAATTAAGATTTTAATTAAAAGTTAGTTTTAAAATTGAAAACTAATGAATTAAAAATGAGTTTTAATGAGTTAATAAATTAAAAATGAGTTTCAGATTGTTTTAAAAACTGATAGTATGTGACTGTGTCAACAAAAAACACTATTGAGATTTTGATCAGTTTCTCCTGTTGTTATAACATACCTGTTCTCATGTGATCACTATGACTTACTAAACATTTTATAATTGATCCAACATTTTCATAAAATCACTGAAACTGTTCATAGTTGGACAGAGATAAAAACCTTCTAATTTTGTTAACATTGCACCAGCACAGTTATTGAATTGGGTCCAAAGCAGTTGCTGGATACAAGCCAAGGTATAATCCACAGAGTTTGATAGATTATTTGTGTTTGGGTCATTGGCTTTTAACTTCTCTGGCCTGATTTTCCTAATCTCTAATTGAGCTAAAAGCACAAATATACAGGGTATTATGCTAGACATAGAAATGGAGGTTTTGATTCATTAAGCTAAAAATAATGCAGCTATAAGCTTTCCCCCTTTGTGGATGTTCTCTGCAGGATTTGATCTCTCTTGCTTACTTATTACACTTGTTCAAATATGAAAACAAGGCTCTTCTCAAGGCAAAGCAGAACCTCTGATAAGTAATATTCGAAGGAGAAGACTCAGGCTGACTTGTGCTTTTCCAAAGTGCTTAGGGCAGCTGTAACAGGCAGGTATAGTGTTACTTTGGATAGCACAAAGAATATTAATTTAATCAAAATGTGTGATTTGGCATGCATTTTAAGGACTTCTCATACTTTGGGTCCTCACTGGTTACTATCAACTGATTTTAATTTATCCTACTGTGATTATTAAAAAGTTGTCAAAATGTAGGTAGTAAAATGTTTCCTTAATCTGCAAATTACATTATATGTCCCTGTATTATAAAGAATTCTGTTCTTTCTGACCTGGTATTTTGATCAAATAAATTCATGTATGAAAAGCCATACTGCCACTTGTGAAATGAGGCATGAAATAGTCTTCAAGAGCCCTCCAAGTAGGTGGGATATCTTCTAATCATGTTTATTTTTTACTTTTTTTGAGACAGAGTCTTGCTGTGTCACCCAGGCTGGAGTGCAGTGGCATGATCTCAGCTCACTGCAACCTGTGCCTCCCAGGTTCAAGTGATTCTCCACCTCAGCCTCCTGAGTAGCTGGGACTACAGGCATGCACCACCACACCCAGCTACTTTTTGTATTTTTAGTAGAGGTGGGGTTTTGCCGTGTTGCCCAGGCTAGTCTCAAACTCCTGACCTCAGGTGATCTGCTCACCTTGGCCTCCCAAAGTGCTGGGATTATAGGTGTGAGCTACCGCACCCAGTCATAATCATGTTTATAATTTGCTGTCTTTATTTTTATGACAATAATTGCTTATTGATTCATGGTGTCCCCTTAATGACACCTACCTAAGCTATACCATTCTTACTATTATAGCTTTCTATTATCATTATCACCTGACACTATTGAGAATTTATTATGTATTAAGCATAATGCTGAGCACTTTACATGAATTACCTAATTTAGTCCTCCAACAATCCTCTAAGATAGCGTACTTGTACCGTGTTTTTATTGTTGTTGTTTTAAGACAGAGTCTTGCTATGTTGCCCACACCTGGCTCTTGTCCCAGTTTTATAGATAAGAAACTAATTCAGAAAGTTGAATAATTTTCCAACGTCATTAACTCCAGAGGACTATGTTCTTAACCACTGAATGTGCTACCTCCCTATACCTTCCAGAATTGTCTCAAATGGGAAATCTATAGAAGGAACTACATGAGACTAAACTGCTTCCCCACAAGGTCCTTACAATGCCACATGGCCCTCTTGGTTATTATACTGTAGGTTTGGTCAAGCCTCCTCTAAAACGCTCCCGATCTGCACCTGATGGAGGAGATGAGGAGAACCAGGAGCAGCTACAAGACCAGATTGCCGAGGGCAGCTCCATAGAAGAGGAGGAGAAAACAGATAATGCTACCTTACTGCGCCTGTTAGAGGAAGGAGAAAAGGTATTGTGCTTCTGAAAAGTAAGGATTGTAAATACTTCAGTAACATATTATTAAGACAAGATGAGTTGATAGGGTAGCTGTGGAAAGTAAATGCATTAGCCTCAGTAATAAAATTTAGCTTTAAGCAGCCTTTTGGGTTCAGTACTCTACTTTTCTCATCTGTAAGGGTTTTCTCATACCCTGAAACATTAAACAGCATAAGATTTCATCAGATACAGTATTAACAACTGGCACCTAATTCTCTTTCTTCCTCTATACCACAGATCTTGCTGTAATTCTCTATTTCAAATCCATGTAGACAGTCTATTCAGCAATCTGGCCTTGTATTTTTTTCTACATCTCCATAATTCCAGTAATAACCTACAAGCGGCTTCAGCCAATCTGGGCTGTCACCTCCGGCCTTGGATTATTTAGCCCTTGCTCTCCTTCACTCACAGAAGACATCACCTTCCTGTTTCTTGCTCAACCTCCAATACCCTGCTGACCGCTCTGGTCTCATTCCACTGAATCTGTCTTGTAGCCTGAGCCCCTGCAGCCTGGTACACCTTGGAGTTCATTACACCCACCATGTTGTGTTTTTTTTTTTCCACTCTGCACTTTACTCATTGTGGTTGTCCATGTTGCGTTGCTATAAAGGAATACTTGAGGCTGGATAATTTATAAAGAAACAGGTTTGTTTGGCTCAACACTTCTACAAGCTGTACAAGCATGGCATCAGCATCTGCTCGGCTTCTGATGAGGCCTTAGAAAGCTTTAACTCATGGCAAAAGATGAAGGGGGAACAGGCTTGTCACATAGTGAGAAAAGGAGCTCTTGTGTGAACTGATAGAGTAAGGACTCATTACCACCGGGACAACACCAAGCCATTCATGAAGGGCCCACCCCCATGACCCAAACACCTCCCATAAGGCCGCACCTCCAACAATGGGGATCACATTTCAACATGAGATGTGGAGGGGACACATATGCAAACTGTGTCACTCATATTGTTTTTTTCTGCCAAAATGCCCCTCTTCCTTCTACTTGCATAACTTTTATCCTAATAAATCCTGTGTGTTATAATCCCATTTATCTGGATGTTTGTAATATTCAAACATAGGAAGCTTTCTTTGACTCTTTTGCTAACTCAGGCTTGGTTGGATACCCTTCCTCTATACTTTCATGATGCCTTATATATATCACTCTGTATTATCATGTCATAATTACTTGTTCCAGTATCTTTCTCTTTTGTCTTAGATGTTGAGCTCCTTATAGGCAAACTGTGTCTTATCCCTATCTCATTGCCTTACACAGGTCCAGTTGCATAATAGACAACCAGTAAACCTTTGAATGAAGGACAGATTGGTTTAATAAACAAGGGAATGAATGACTTGAATGTGTCATGAATATCACCTTTTTAAAGGATGTTCTTTTGCCTATTATATTAGATCTTGGTATAACCTTTGAATTCTTACCATCTAAGAAGTAGTCACTAGAAATTGGAGTATAATCAAAACAGTTCTGTTCAAATGTATGCCTTAATTAATATTGAATGACAATACATTAGAAAAGATCATGTAACTATAAAAGTACACCAGGTATGAAGGAAGCACAAGAGAGGCTTCTAGGGACTGGGGAGCATTCTGTTTCTTGGTCTGGATGCTGGTCACACCAGATTTTTAGCATTTGAAAATTCATCCAGCCATACACTTAGGAAATAAACATTTTGTGTGTGTGTGTATGTGTATGTGTTTATATATAATATATGTATGTATGTATGTGTATATATGCATAAAATATACTGCAATAGAGAAACTTTTAAAGTACATCAGGATTGATCAAATGTAGCAATGAAAATTGACTTAGATATTTTAGAAAACCTATTACAATGCTTTCATTTTTAAAACTTTTAATCTCATGAGTACAGTTTTTACTCTAGTAAAACTAATAGTGCAGGAAGTGTATTCAAACTGACATTTGTTTGACTGATTTGATTGCTGATTTTTGTCTTGACTGATGTTGAACTAAGTTTAAGCAAGAAAAGTTTTTTTTTTTTTTTTTTTTTTATTATACTTTAGGTTTTAGGGTCATGTGCACAATGTGCAGGTTTGTTACATATGTATCCATGTGCCATGTTGATTTCCTGCACCCATTAACTCGTCATTTAGCATTAGGTATATCTCCTAATGCTGTCCTCCCCCCTCCCCCCACCCCACAACAGTCCCCAGAATGTGATATTCCCCTTCCTGTGTCCATGAGTTCTCATTGTTCAGTTCCCACCTATGAGTGAGAACATGCGGTGTTTGGTTTTTTGTCCTTGCGATAGTTTACTGAGAATGATGTTTTACAGTTTCATCCATGTCCCTGCAAAGGACACGAACTCATCATTTTTTATGGCTGCATAGTAATCCATGGTGTATATGTGCCACATTTTCTTAATCCAGTCTATCGTTGTTGGACATTTGGGTTGGTTCCAACTCTTTGCTATTGTGAATAGTGCCGCAATAAACATACGTGTGCATGTGTCTTTATAGCGGCATGATTTATAGTCCTTTGGGTATATACCCAGTAATGAGATGGCTGGGTCAAATGGTATTTCTAGTTCCAGATCCCTGAGGAATCGCCACACTGACTTCCACAATGGTTGAACTAGTTTACAGTCCCACCAACAGTGTAAAAGTGTTCCTATTTCTCCACATCCTCTCCAGCACCTGTTGTTTCCTGCTTTTTTAATGATGGCCATTCTAACTGGTGTGAGATGGTATCTCACTGTGGTTTTGATTTGCATTTCTCTGATGGCCAGTGATGATGAGCATTTCTTCATGTGTTTTTTGGCTGCATTAATGTCTTCTTTTGAGAAGTGTCTGTTCATGTCCTTTGCCCACTTTTTGATGGGGTTGTTTGTTTTTTTCTTGTAAATTTGTTTGAGTTCATTGTAGATTCTGGATATTAGCCCTTTGTCAGATGAGTAGGTTGCAAAAATTTTCTCCCATTCTGTAGGTTGCCTGTTCACTCTGATGGTAGCTTCTTTTGCTGTGCAGAAGCTCTTTAGTTTAATTAGATCCCATTTGTCAATTTTGGCTTTTGTTGCCATTGCTTTTGGTGTTTTAGACATGAAGTCCTTGCCCACTCCTATGTCCTGAATACTACAAACACCTCTATGCAAATAAACTGGAAAATCTAGAAGAAATGGATAAATTCCTCGACAAATACACCCTCCCAAGACTAAATCAGGAAGAAGTCGAATCTCTGAATAGACCAATAACAGGTTCTGAAATTGTGGCAATAATCAATAGCTTACCAACCAAAAAGAGTCCAGGACCTGATGGATTCACAGCTGAATTCTACCAGAGGTACAAGGAAGAACTGGTACCATTCCTTCTGAAACTATTCCAATCGATAGAAAAAGAGGGAATCCTCCCTAACACATTTTATGAAGCCAGCATCGTCCTGATACCAAAGCCAGGCAGAGACACAACCAAAAAAGAGAATTTTAGACCAATATCCTTGATGAACATTGATGCAAAAATCCTCAATAAAATACTGGCAAACCGAATCCAGCAGCACATCAAAAAGCTTATACACCATGATCAAGTGGGCTTCATCCCTGGGATGCAAGGCTGGTTCAACATACGCAAATCAATAAATGTAATCCAGCATATAAACAGAACCAAAGACAAAAACCACATGATTATCTCAATAGATGCAGAAAAGGCCTTTGACAAAATTCAACAACCCTTCATGCTAAAAACTCTCAATAAATTAGGTATTGATGGGACGTATCTCAAAATAATAAGAGCTATATACGACAGACCCACAGCCAATATCATACTGAATGGGCAAAAACTGGAAGCATTCCCTCTGAAAACTGGCACAAGACAGGGATGCCCTCTCTCACCGCTCCTATTCAACATAGTGCTGGAAGTTCTGGCCAGAGCAATAAGGCAGGAGAAGGAAATAAAGGGTATTCAATTAGGAAAAGAGGAAGTCAAACTGTCCCTGTTTGCAGATGACATGATTGTATATCTAGAAAATCGCATTGTCTCAGCCCAAAATCTCCTTAAGCTGATTAGCAACTTCAGCAAAGTCTCAGGATACAAAATCAATGTACAAAAATCACAAGCATTCTTGTACACCAATCACAGACAAACAGAGAGCCAAATCATGAGTGAACTCCCATTCACAATTGCTTCAAAGAGAATAAAATACCTAGGAATCCAACTTACAAGGGATGTGAAGGACCTCTTCAAGGAGAACTACAAACCACTGCTCAATGAAATAAAAGAGGATACAAACAAATGGAAGAACATTCCATGCTCATGGGTTGGAAGAATCAATATCGTGAAAATGGCCATACTGCCCAAGGTAATTTATAGATTCAATGCCATCCCCATCAAGCTACCAATGACTTTCTTCACAGAATTGGAAAAAACTACTTTAAAGTTCATATGGAACCAAAAAAGAGCCCACATCGCCAAGTCAATCCTAAGCCAAAAGAACAAAGCTGGAGGCATCATGCTACCTGACTTCAAACTATACTACAAGGCTACAGTAACCAAAACAGCATGGTACTGGTACCACAACAGAGTTATAGATCAATGGAACAGAACAGAGCCCTCAGAAATGATGCCGCATATCTACAACTATTTGATCTTTGACAAACCTGGCAAAAACAAGAAATGGGGAAAGGATTCCCTATTTAATAAATGGTGCTGGGAAAACTGGCTAGCCATATGTAGAAATCTGAAACTGGATCCCTTCCTTACACCTTATACAAAAATTAATTCAAGATGGATTAAAGACTTAAATGTTAGACCTAAAACCATTAAAATCCTACAAGAAAACCTAGGCAAGAAAAGTTTTTACAAAGAATTAGATACTGCCTTTTGGGAGAAAACGATACTTACTTTGAGAGATTTAGCAACGCTCCTTCCTATGAGGAAAATACAACTTCTGCCAAGCTTGGCTTTTTGCAATAGTACACTAGTCTCCAGGGAGCAGAATCCAGGTGGGGAATGAATAGAAACAAATTCTACAGTTCCATTTCCAGGGGGTGTGATGGGAAAAGAAGGTAAACTGTGTGGGACAGAAAGCAACCAATAATTCCTAAACTGATTATGTACATTATCTCACTTAATTCTCACAACAAGCCAATTAGAAATTTGCAAATAAAGACATGGAGGCTCAGAGAAATTAAGAAACTTCACCCAATCTACAAAGTGGCAGAACTGGAAATTTACCCTGAGTTAGCAGGCCCTGCAGTTTTCACTCTGTATCATCTTGCCTCACATAGAACACAATCCTATTCTAATCTCCTTACATGTATGCCTCAATTCCCTTTCCTGCCAAGTTTGCTGTGTCTGTCTCCCTTCATGAGAGCAGGAGCCATATCTAATGTTCTTGACTTTTAGAAGCTAGCGCCTGTGTGCCTGGCCTACATAAAGTACACCCGGAATATTGAGAGAGATGGGATTGGCAGATGAGTGGACGGGTATGAGTGAATTGTTTAGTTTTACTCTAGTCAGATGTAAATCAGACTGTAATCTAAGGTTAATCTTCTCAATATGCTTAAACTCTGATTTAATATGCTTAGCTCTAGGGAGGCCATAGTAGTCTAACAAAAATTGATCTTTACAAAAAACCTATATTAATGAATGTTTGTGGGCTTCTTTATAGATCCAACACATGTACCGCTGTGCTCGAGTCCAGGGCCTAGATACCAGTGAGGGGCTCCTTCTTTTTGGTAAAGAGCATTTTTATGTGATTGATGGATTTACCATGACAGCAACCAGGGAAATAAGAGATATTGAAACCTTACCTCCAAAGTAAGTAAATGAATGAAGAGACACAATGTATGGTATCTTTAGAAGACAGAAAATATATTTGCATAGTTTTCTTTTTTAGTCAAAAAATGGTGTTCTAGGTAATGTTATCTCTCGGTTTGTGTGTATTCGTCATTACATATTCACAAAGATGATATTCAGTTATTTTAAGGTAATAATGAAAATGTTTGGCTTCTTTATCAAGATGAAAGCTAAATAACATTTATTTCTGTGCATTCTGAGTTATTTATATTATAATCTATATATTTAAAAATTTAATCTGAATTTATAAATTGTCCTTTTAAAAAATATAGCAGACATACAATTGTAGAGAAAATACTCTTTTTTTTTTTTTTTTTGAGACAGAGTCTCACTCTGTCACCCAGGCTGGAGTGCAGTGGTGCAGTGGCTCGATGTCGGCTCACTGCAAGCTCCGCCTCCCGGGTTCATGCCATTCTCCTGCCACAGCCTCCCAAGTAGCTGGGACTACAGGTGCCCACCACCATGCCTGGCTAAGTTTGTGTATTTTTAGTAGAGACGGGGTTTCACCATGTTAGCCAGGATGGTCTCGATCTCCTGACCTCGTGATCCATCCGCCTTGGCCTCCCAAAGTGCTGGGATTACAGGTGTGAACAATACTCTTAAAAATGAAAGAGCGTCATCAGGTACTCGGAGTACCCTAGAGACAGCGTGACTAAAGCATTAGCAGAGATTTGCTGACTGAGGTGTAGACATCTTCCTTTTCTTCTACCAGTCCTGTGATGAAGGTGATAGTGGAGTAGTGGAAAACTCAAGAGACAGACCAACCCAGAAGAAAGATAAGAAGCTTAGGGCTTAGAAGATCAACAGGCTGCTTCTCTTCCTTTAACATTTTCCTAGCACCCTTGAATACAGACATTGTTTCTGTAGTTCATGCCTAGGAGATATTTCAAATAATTACTTTCAACAACAATCAGGGTCACATGAAGTCTTTTGTGGGTCCTTTTTCCATACAAAAATATTTAAAATTGTATGTTGTGACTAATGGTATAAATATAAACATATATTAAAATGTGTTTTTCTACCTAGAAGTTGATTTTTTTTCTGATTTTTAAAAGAAATTAAGACATTTTTTTGGGCCCCAAAGAGCTGAGGCACTGTGCTAACAATGTCTGGTAGATAACTTCGTCCTGACAGTAATAAGGGGATTTTTAAAATTATATTCATCAAAGGGGGTTCCTTGTATCTCAGGTAGCTAACAGATTCTTCTTTTAAATGTATTTTTTAACTGAAAATTCTGATATATATTTTTCCTCCATCCTGTTCATGTGTTTAAAATTAGCACACCCTTTGTGGAACAGTGAATTTATCCCTTGCTGTGTTTTTGTTTATTTGCTTTTTCTCTTGGCTGCCTGTAGTATGCATGAGCCTATTATCCCTAGAGGAGCCAGGCAAGGCCCTAGTCAACTCAAGAGAACATGCAGCATTTTTGCATATGAAGATATCAAGGAAGTTCATAAAAGAAGATATCTCCTGCAGGTGAGTCAATTTAGTAGTACTGTTTTATCCTGTTTCTTTATTCTGAAAATGTATTATTTTAAAATTGATATGTGCCATGGAAACCCTCAATAGGATCTGCATTTTTTTTTTTTTTTTTTTTTTGAGTTGGAGTCTTGCTCTGTCACCCAGGCTGGACTGCAGTGGCACGATCTAGGCTCACTGCATGCTCCACCTTCCTGGTTCACACCATTCTCCTGCCTCAGCCTCCTGAGTAGCTGGGACTAGAGGCGCCCGCCACCATGCCTAGCTAATTTTTTTGTGTTTTTTAGCAGAGATGGGGTTTCACCATGTTAGCCAGGATGGTCTCGATCTCCTGACCTCGTGATCCACCTGCCTCGGCCTCCCAAAGTGCTGGGATTACAGCCGTGAGCCACCGTGGCCTGGCAGGATCTGCATTTGGAATAATCCTTAGATTTGGTTATAGACAGACTCAGGTCACATGGATGCCTGATTTTGTATAATGCATTTCTCTTGTTTAAACACAGCCTAAAATTTGGGTAATTATCTTTGCTATCCATCTTTCCCTGTAGCTATCCAAATCAACATTTTGGTTTTCTTCTAATATAAAAATTACATCCTTACTATAATTTTATAAAATTATAATTATAAAATTTTAATTACTTTTTTATTCTGTTATTAAAGACTTTAGAAATAAATTGAGCAGAATAAGAAATATCTGTTTATTGTATAGTTTAATCTGCAGGGAATTCATGACTCTAAAAGTGTCAGCAAATTAACTTCTTTTTTTTTTTTTTTTTTTTTTTTCTGAGATGGAGTCTCGCTCTGTCGCCCAGGCTGGAGTGCAGTGGCGCGATCTTGGCTCACTGCAAGCTCCGCCTCCCATGATCACGCCATTCTCCTGCCTCAGCCTCCCGAATAGCTGGGACTACAGGTGCCCGCCACCAAGCCCGGCTAATTTTTTGTATTTTTTAGTAGAGACGGGATTTCACCGTGTTAGCCAGTATGGTCTCGATCTCCTGACCTTGTGATCCACCCGCCTCGGCCTCCCAAAGTGCTGGGACTACAGGCGTGAGCCACCGTGCCCAGCCGCAAATTAACTTCTTGAACATTGTAGAAATTTATAGTGGGAAAGTTAATATATAATTTTATTTGTGAACTTCTGTTTTTTCTTAACGTTTTTCTCTCTGATCATTTCAGCCTATTGCTGTGGAAGTTTTCTCTGGAGATGGACGGAATTACCTCCTTGCTTTTCAGAAAGGAATTAGAAACAAAGTCTATCAAAGGTCTTGTTTATTGGGAACAGTTTGTATACTATTATGGGAAGATATGGGAGGGGGAATCTTTTCTCAGTTTTGCTAGTTTTTAAAAATCTAAATCAATGAGCCAACATCTTTGAAGAAAATAATTTGTATTATTCTTGCCAGCCTCTTGAAACAGTTATTCTTCTAACTTTTAAAATGATGCAATTCTATTGTGACATACCATTTTTCCTCCTGGTAACTTATAGTAGAGATCATCAAAAACTACTTTTATCACTAAGTCCTGTGTCTCTAAATACAAAGGATGATGAAACTGTAGCTTTAAAAATAAAACTTTAGTTTCTTTTTTTTCTTTCTTTTTTTTTTTTTTTTTTTGAGAGGGAGTCTCGTTCTGTCACCCAGGCTAGAGTACAGTGGCGTGATCTCGGCTCACTGCAAACTCTGCCTCCTGGGTTCACGCCATTCTCCTGTCTCAGCCTCCCGAGTAGCTGGAACTACAGGCACCCACCACCATGCCTGGCTTATTTTTTGTATTTTTAGTAGAGACAGAGTTTCACCGTGTTAGCCAGGATGGTCTTGATCTCCTGACCTCTTGATCCGCCCGCCTCGGCCTCCCAAAGTGCTGGGATTACAGGCGTGAGCCACCCACTGTGCCCAGCCAAAAATAAAACTTTAGTTTCAAAATAAGCTTTCTTAGTATTTACCAAAATGAAGCCAATGCAGTTTCTTGCTATTGAATGCAAGGACTGAGTAAATTTAATTTACGTGGGACTTTTCTCTGGCCATGGAAGGGATGTTGGATACCTTCATCCTTGAAAAAGTAGTATAGCTAAATAAAGCAGTTAATCTAATCTAAGCATATTTTTATCTTTAATAAACTATATTTAAAATTTACCTTTTAAGTGAAAAACAGGCCAAGCTGTGCAATGGCTCACGCTCATACTCTTAGCACTTTGGGAGGCCAAGGAGGGAGGATCACTTTGGTCTAGGAGTTCAAGACCAGCCTGGGGAACATAGTGAGACCCTGTCTCCATAAAAAATAAAATAATTAGCCGGGCATGGTGGTGCATGCCTGTAATGGGAGGTTGAGGCGGGAGGATTGCTTAAGCCCAGGAGGTCAAGGTTGTAGTAAGCCACAGTCACACCACTGCACTCTAGCCTGAGTGAGCAAGGCAGTTTCAAAAAAAGGTAATAATTTTTTTTTTTTTTTAGACAAAGTCTTGCTCTGTCACCAGGCTGGAGTGCGATGGCTCAATCTCAGCGCACTGCAACCTCCACCTCCCGGGTTCAAACAATTTTCCTGCCTCAGCTTCCCAAGTAGCTTGGATTTCAAGGCGCACCACCACACCCAGCTAATTTTTGTATTTTTAGTAAAGATGGAGTTTCACCATGTTGGCCAGGATGGTCTCGATCTCCTGACCTCATGATCTGCCCGCCTTGGCCTCCCAAAGTGTTGAGATTACAGGCATGAACCACCACACACAGCCTATAAATTTTTTAAAAAAGGAAAAACAACACACATCTCTGGTGCTTAAAGATAATTCTTTTGAATGTGGGAATAATAAGGCTATTCTGAATTAACCACGTAGATGAGAGGCATTCTCTTGTTCTTTGAAGGGTGATAATAGATCCTGGCAATCCCTCCATTATAGAAAATTTTATATTTCAGATTATTTCCATGAGGAATAACTAAACCATCCAACATTGCTTCTCATTGCAGTACAGTAATATTACCTGTGAGCACCTGGGAAATGAGGGTGGTTCTTCAAATAAAGGGCCTGTGGATGTTGATTGGTAACCCAAAACTCCTTTCACATATGGGAAGAGCTAAGTAAAGTGATTGAGATTCACTTTTACTTATCTGATTTTTTAATTTCTAAAGGTGCTATTGTTTTCAGTGCTAAGAAATTATTTCCTATTCAGAGAAGTCCAAAATTTATATATTCCTTTTGCCTGCCATTTAGTGGGTTATGGGAGGGTAGACACAACTATGAAAATCTAAATGAATCATCCTTTCTTAGGCTTCCCGTTAGATCGTGACTGAGACTTCACTTGCAATTTTATGCTATTTTAAATTTTTCAGGTTTTTGGCTGTAGTGCCATCTCTAACGGACAGTTCAGAATCTGTATCTGGGCAACGACCAAACACGAGTGTGGAGCAGGGGTAGGTGGTTTGTTCCTTGCATATTACAGTTTAATAGTGAAGTTGGGATGATTCATATCTGGACAGTATTATTTAACATTTTAGATGAGTGTTTTTCCCCTGGTGGTTGCAAATTTTTTTTAAAATACTGAAAACTAAAGGAAGAAAAAAAAAAAGGTATGCATAATCACTATGTCAAATCACTGCTTACATTTTGATCAATTCCCTTCTGTTCTTTAAAGCATGAGTATTGCTGTGTGCATAATTGAGTTTATACTCTAAATGCTGCTTCTTCTATTCAGTGTTATATTTAAATATTCCCTCTCGTCTTTAAAAACTATTCAGAAACATAACTATCATTTGCTATCTATTCATCACATATATATAAAACATCATGTAATTTTTGGATATTTCATCTTTATCAGGTTTTTGCTTTATTATTATTATTATTATTATTATTATTATGAGATGGAGTCTCGCTCTGTCAACCAGGCTAGAGTGCAATGGCACGTCTTGGCTCACTGCAACCTCCTGGGTTCATGCGATTCTCCTGCCTCAGCCTCCCGAGTAGCTGGGATTACAGGTGCCTGCCACCACACCTGGATAATTTTTGTATTTTTAGTAGAGACAGGGTTTTGCCACGTTGGTCAGGCTGGTCTCAAACTACTGATCTCAGGTGATCTGCCCACCTCGGCCTCCCAAAGTGCTGGGATTACAGGCGTGAGCCACTGCGCCTGGCATTTATCAGGTTTTCTTATCATAAGACTGGAAATGTGATTCTTCTTTTTTTTTTTTTAATTTTTTTCTTTTGAGACAGAGTTTCCCTCTGTCACCCAGGCTGGAGTGCAATGGCGTGATCTTGGCTCACTGCAACCTCTGCCTCCTGGGCTCAAGCGATTCTCAGCATCAGGCTGAGCACTTCTCAGCCTGATTCAAGCCTCAGCCTCCTGAGTAGCTGGGATTACAAGCATGTGCTACCATGCCTGTCTAATTTTTGTATTTTTAGTAGAGAAGGAGTTTCTCCATGTTGGCCTGGGTGGTCTCAAACTCCTGGCCTCAAGTGATCCACCCATCTTGGCCCCTCAAAGCGCTGGGATTACAGGCATGAGTCACCACGCCCGGCTATGATTCTTCACTATTTTATTGTAGTAGAGTCCCCTTAATAAAACAAAGAGTAGGAATTTTAAGGCTCTCAATACACAAAACCAGCTTGATATTCATAAAAACTATTCAAGTTTATATTGTACTATTAGTGGATAAGTTTGTCTCAATAGATACTTGCTAACTTTGTATATTATTATTATTATTTATTTTTTTTTTTTGAGACGGATTCTTGCACTGTTGCCCAGGCTGGAGTGCAGTGGCATGATCTCAGTTCACTGCAGCCTCCACCTCCGAGGTTCAAGTGATTTTTCTGCCTCAGTCTCCTGAGTAGCTGGGACTACAGGTGCGCGCCACCACACCTGGCTAATTTTTGTATCTTTAGTAGTGATGGGATTTCACCATATTGGCCAGGCTGCTCTCAAACTCCTGACCTCGCGATCCGCCTGCCTCAGCCTCCCAAAGTGCTGGAATTACAAGCATGAGCCCCTGCGCCTGGCCTGTATATTAATTTTTTTATTTTATTGATTTTATAAAATGTTTTCTCATTTTTTAAATGTATGTTTCTTTGATTATTAGTAAACATGAGCTCTGTATATGTTTATTAACCATTTAAAATCATTTTTGTAAATTGTCCGTATCTTTTGCCTATTTTTCCTTTGAGATCTTATCAATTTGTATAGGGTTTTTTTACCATACGATATTACTCCTTTGCTTGTCATATTTGTTGCAGATTTCCCAGTTTCCCAGTTTTGCTTTTTGACATTTACATTTAAACTTCTGTTTTTATGTATTCTGACCTATCAGTGATTCCTTTATGCTTCTTACAGCTGTGCTTCATCTTACCGAGGCCTTCTAGATAACATAGCCATTTCAAGAATCTATAGACCCAGTTCCATTTATATCACTCAGTGACTGGTAGCCCTTTATAATCAACTGGAAAGAAGCAGTGCTTTGGGGCTGTCAATTAATTATTAGAGCATGCAAGAAAATGACTTTTACAAGTTCTAGAGATTCTGTAATTTGTAAATAAATTTGATTCCAGTCTGTGTGCATCTAAATACTTTGTGTATTTCTCCTTTAAGTTTTGTTTTTATTTTTCTATAGCCAAGCCTTAACAAATACAATGCTAAATATATGCTTTTGTTAACCCCAGAAATATGTTCTGCTCCTAATCATTTGTGTTGTTGTTAACATAAATACAGGAAGTGAAAGATTTCCTTAAAAACATAATGAGCCTTTTTTCTGCTTGTAAGCGAATTGCTACTGCTTCCTAGATAATCTTAAACTTGCTATTTCTTTGTTCTTGCTACTGCCTGTGCTGAGTTGGCAGTTCTTAAAGAACTTTTAAGAGCTCAGAGGCAAGAAACAGAAATTCATTTCCAATTTAATGTTCCATTTCAGTTACCCTCTTTCTTACGATGTTGAAGAGTGATCATGGCTATTTTTCCAAAGAGAGTATCTTGTACATTCAATTTGCCTGATGGAAAGACTATCTCAAAGTGGAAAATAGTACCATCGAGCTGGATGTGTTTAGGATCTAAGGTTTACAAATGTATTAATTTCCTTTCAGAAAAGAAAATATATGAATACTTTCTCCTGGTTCCATGACCAATTATTAATTATCAATATTATAAAGCTGATAAACCTTAAATAGGATTTTATAACATTTTAAGGAAGTCTGCTGTCCCCAAAAAAGTAATGTTTAAATTTTAAATGACCTGGACAGCAATGACTTTCCTGTTACACAATATTCATATTTTCATTCACTTATTTAATGCATTATATACCTACTATGTACAGAATATTATATAATATTTCAATTATTCTAATTAAGTATGCTTGGATCTGTTTACCTAGTGATTATAGTAAAAATAAGAAAGTTAGACTATGGTTAGAGTATGGCTCATGCCTGAAGTCCTAATCATTTGGGAGGCTGAGTTAGGAGGATCGTTTGAGGCCGGGATCTTGAGACCAACCTGGGCAACATACCAAGACCCCATCTCTACAAAAAATAAATTATAAAATAGTTTTAAAAAGAAGGCCACGCACTGTGGCTTATGCCTGTAATCCTAGCACTTTGGGAGGCCGAGGTGGGAGGATCACCTGAGGTCAGGAGTTCGAGACCTGGCCAACATGGTGAAACCATGCCTCTACTAAAAATACAAAAATTAGCTGGGCGTGGTGGCGAGTGCGTGTAATCCCAGCTACCCAGGAGGCTGAGGCCAGAGAATCACTAGAACCCAGGAGGCAGAGGCTACAGTGAGCCGAGACTGTTCCACTACAATCCAGCCTGGGTGACAGAGCGAGACTCCGTCTCAAAAAAAAAAAAAAAAAAAAAAAAACAGAAAGTTGAACTAGATCAGTGTTCTTCCAAATCTTTTGAATATGACCTAGAGTAAAAAATACATATTACATTCATCCCAAGACACATAAATGGAGTTATAAATACTCAACTCAAACAAAATTCACAAAAAAATACTTTTTCTTACTATATGTGATGCCTTCTGATGTCTTCTGTTTTCTTCAGTTCAGTTCTGTGTTACTTCATATTTCAAAATGCTAATCACAACCCACTAAACTGATTTTATGACCCACTAATAGATCCTCCATAGTTTGAAAAATTCCTGAACCAGGTGACTTAAATTTTTCAACTTTATGATTTTTCAGATTTAAAATTTTATTGCTTGTAATTTATTGTATTATGTATTGCTTTTAGATCTGGGTTGCTTAGCACTTTGGTCGGAGAGAAGTCTGTGACTCAGAGATGGGAGGTAAGTTTAATGAATATATGAGCTTCCTTAGAAGTTTGTAGTTAGAGTAGAAGTCATACAGTTAAAAGCACTTTAATTATCCATAAAATATATACCATAGAGAAAATGTTTTATTTTCATTCTTGTTAGAAGAAAAATAGAATTTCATTGTTCTGAAATCTGTTAAAAAGAAACTGTCCTTTTACATCATTTTGCATATAAAATTTTAAAAGCTGAACATAGTGGAAATAAGATTGCTCAAAAATGAATATTTATCTTTTTCCAGAGAGGTGAAATCAGCAACTTCCAATATTTGATGCATTTGAACACTTTGGCTGGCAGATCATATAATGATCTCATGCAGTATCCTGTCTTCCCCTGGATCCTTGCAGATTACGACTCAGAGGTAAATCTTAAGTCATTTTGCTTAAGTAGAACACGTTTTCAAAAATAATTTTAAAATACAACAATTGAAGCGGGGTGCAGTGGCTCATCCCTAAAATCCCAGCACTTTGGGAGGCTAAGAGAGGTGAATCACTTGAGCCCAGGATTTCGAGACCAGCCAGAGAAACATGGCGAAACCCTGTCTCCACTGAAATTACAGAAATTAGCCAGGTGTGGTGCCAGACCCCAGTTGCACCACCTATTCAGGAGGCTGAGGTGAGAGGATTGCTTTATCCCAGGAGGTGGAGGCTCCAGTGAGCCAAGATCGCGCCACTGCCTTCCAGACTGGGTGACCGACCAAGCAAGACTCTGTCTCCAAAAAGAAAAAAAAAAAAAAACTACAGTTGCCTAAATGTTTTATTTGGTTTGTAGTTTAATGTTCTCAATAGGCAAAGGCACTTAATTCAAATAGATGAGAAGCATTTAGCACAGCCATGTAAAAAGTTTGGATAATTGACGCACTTACTGAGTACTGGCCATTAATTCATAATATCTATTCAGTTTCTTTAAGTGCGGATTAATTTGCATCTATTGGTGGACGTCAGAATCCATCTGTGTAGTTTGAACTGTTTGTTAGGAAAACACAAAGTAACTCTTCTACAAAATATTCCTGCCATATAAAGGAAATTTTTTATACTATTCCAAGAAGCCTTGGTAGAAGATTTCCAACAATTCAACATGTACATGACTGAAGTCTCAAAATCAAGAACAAATAGATGCATATGAATATTTTGATTCCCCTCTTCCTTTGCCTCCTGTCTGATAAACGTCTGATTAGTTCAGAAATGAACCATAACAGGCAAAATAAAAGACACTTAGCCCTAGGTAAACAAACAAAAAGATTGTTTTCAAAATTCAGAAATTCATTGAACCTTCTTATTCACTAGAATCATGGCTGCTTATCCTTTCAGAAATTTTAGACATCAACATATTAAGGAGAAAGATAAAGCTTCTATCCTCAGAAAATTTTGGTCTAATGAAAGAATGAAAGGAAATCCACCCTATATGCATGGGTGTACATTAGTGCATTTGATATGTGAATCTATATATTTGCTTGTATAGTTAATTTGCATACCTAATGCACAATAAATAAATAATAAAAGGAAAAGAAGAGATCAGGAGTAAAGATAGATAAATGAAAATATTTTTTCTTTAAGTCAATCAAGGAAAGTTAGAAAATGTAGATTTTTTTAAAGAGACAAGAAGTCCAAAAGAAATGTGGTTTTCTGAGAAGGGAGTGGAGTACTTTGTCAACTCATATTTGAATATGTATCTCACAGGAACATGGCAGGTCCCGTTACTGAACCTTCAATTCTCTACCTCATTGTCCTGATGCATTTCTGACCCTCACTGTATATTCCCCATCTCAGGAAATGGCACCATCATCCATGCTGTCTTACAGGCTGGAAATTATACTTTTCCTACTGTCCATGTCTGCTCAGTGGCCAAGGCATGTTTACCTTTGTCTCTATCAGTGTACCTAGTGTCTTGTTTCAGGCCCTCCACATCTTTTATTGGACCATTGCAGCAGTCTCCTAACTGGGCTTAATGCTCTAGTCTCTCCTTCCTTCAGTGTGCCCTCTACACTGCAGCCAGTTTCAGGAACACTAATTGAGTCATCCCCCTGTTTAAAATCATGCAGTGACCAGGTGCTGTGGCTCACACCTGTAACCCCAGAACTTTGGGAGGCCGAGGAGGGCAGATTGCTTGAGTCCAGGAGTTCAAGACCAGCCTGGGCAACATGGCAAACCCCATCTCTTCAAAAAATTAGCCAAGCATGGTGGCATGCATCTGTAGTCCCAGCTA
Organism: Nomascus leucogenys; assembly: GCF_006542625.1. NCBI lineage: Eukaryota > Metazoa > Chordata > Mammalia > Primates > Hylobatidae > Nomascus > Nomascus leucogenys. The sequence continues at coordinate 67,550,807 of NC_044389.1, read as the reverse complement.
CTTAGGAGGCTGAAATGGGAGGATCACTTGAGCTGGTGAGGTGGAGATTGTTGTGAGCTGCGAGTGTGCCACTGTACTCCAGCCTGGGCAACAGAGCAAGAAGCTGTCTCAAAAAAAAATAAAATAATGAAGTAAAAATAAATAAATAATAAAATTATTCAGTGAATCACCATCATAATTTGGGAGAGAGTTGAAAAACCTCACTATAGCAACCTTTTCAGTGTAGCCCCTGTGTATATATTCCTCATGTACTCCCAGAACTGCTATCATGGAGCACCCCAGTTCCCTCTCCTGTAATTTAGTGGCTTTTCACATACAGCCTGACCTGCCCGGTGCCCATCGTGCGTTTCTTCTCTCCACCAACTAACTCAACTGACCAGCTCCACTTCATCCTTCAGGAGGCACTCAAGTACCAGCCCTGTGATGGGGACCCTTCTGTTCTTTTTCTCCTCTGCCTTCTATTCCCACACTGCCCTATAGCTGTATAACATGGTACCTATGTTGGGGTTTTTTTTTCACCATTTTAATCAGGGAGCTTTCTTTTACAGCATTGTCCTGCTATTCATTTGACCCTACTCAATTGTAGGATCAAGGTCCTTGAGCACATAATCCATTTTATGTCTCTCTCAACTCTCAGCCCATAGGATGACACCTGGTACTTTGTACATACTTTAACATTTGTTGAATTAACCAGAAAATATAAACAAGGTACTTTACTATAAACTTTGAGATAACAAATATGCTAACTTGACTTACATTCATAAATGTAGATCAGTTTCTCCTGCCCAAGATTTTTAAAAATAAAAGTTTGGCAAAATTGGTTATTCATGATGTCCTATAAAAAGGACACAAATATGCCACAGGCACATATTTCAAATTTCCACTTTTAAAATCCTCAGGGAGTAAATTTTAGTTTCCTTTTAAATATATGAATTAGGTCAACTCATCAACTTTTAAAGTAATCTCTGGTAAACTAGAAGAATCCATCTCATTGGGAAGTTACTTGATCTGGTGTGATGTTATCTTTTAGAGGTGAAAGAATTACTGAGTGTTCTAGTTTATATCACTTCCAGATCACCTCTGAGAAGAAAATGCTCAGAAGTAACATTGGAGGGAGACAGGGTGGGGGTGGAGGGAGGGAGGACACAAGGGAGATCTGATCCTCCAATTATGTGAGTGATGAGGTTATCGATGAATTGGAGCTATTGTGTCCACAGTCTCCTGCTGGGTCCTTGCCAAGACTTGGAAGCATTTTCCCTCTTAATCCTCATCCCCTAAACCTGGATCCTGATTGGCTTCCTCTGTGAAACATGTAATTTCCAAAGCACTTGTCTTCCAACTGAATTGGTTAACAAACTCCCATGTGCCTGTCTATAAAGTGTGTATAAACAGTACGTACATAGCATTATTTTGGAGTCCAGTTATACCAGTTTGACCCCACAGATACTAGTGCGTTTATAAATCATCATCGTCCACTACAGCCACTGTATCTGCATTAGTGAGGCTAGATAGTGTATAGTAGCTTGGAATTGAGTTACATTTTGTATTTTAGGAGGTGGATCTTACTAATCCCAAGACGTTTAGAAACCTGGCTAAGCCAATGGGAGCACAAACAGATGAACGATTAGCTCAGTATAAGAAGCGGTATAAAGACTGGGAGGATCCTAATGGTAAGGAACTTTTTCTGTCATTGGACTTTGTACCCAAGTTTCAAAAGTAAGTCATGATGTAGCGGTCTGACATTCTTACGTCCTCCTTCAAATTGCTTATATATCATATCTATATATATTATATGTGCACACATATATGCAGATTATTATAGCAGAGGAATCAGGTTTGCATGCCAACTTATGGCCATGCTTAGAAGGCATTTTAAATAGTTTATCAGAGTATTGGTGGAAAACTAAGTATTCCTGCTTTGCATAGGGCAGAAATTTCCCATCATAATCTGCCTCTGTCTCTAATCATGTTTAATTCAGGAACCATACTTTGATTTATTGTCCCTCCTTAATTTTATTGAGGCAATTTTTGGAACCCTTTTGCATTTAAAAAAAATTACTATACTCTAAAACTTTATAGTTTACTTGTTATTTATTATGTTTAATGTTTATTGTGTTTCTCCCTCAAAAAGGCAAAACAAACAAAGGAGAAAGAAAGCCTAAGCTTGTAGTCCTATGTGAGCTCTTCCCCGCCCCCCCCACTCTGCCAAGGAGAATATGTAGTAAAAATATATAAAAGTGCTTAATATTCATAAACAATGATTTAGAGAAATATATAATTGCAAAGCCAGAACCTAATAAAAACTATAAGTCAATATCCTGCTTTAGTGGAAGATGGTCTACTATTAAGGGTTAACTATTATAGTAAGCCTCAAAACATGAAATTGGTAGACATACTAAGTTTGTGGGAATAGGCCATTGAATTATACTTAATCTGGACTACTTACTGTCAAATGTAGAAGAGAGGGATAGTGGTGTCCTGAAGTTTTCCTGCTGCAAATGCCAGTACTAATTGCATTTAGTGTCACAGTTATCACATAGGCTACCATTTTCAAATGTAAATTCCAATTTTATTTTTCATATTTCTTCTTTTGATTTCAATTGTGCTTTAATTTTCTTAAACAGGAGAAACTCCTGCATACCACTATGGGACCCACTATTCATCTGCAATGATTGTGGCCTCATACCTTGTAAGGATGGAGCCTTTCACACAGATATTCTTAAGGCTACAGGTAAAGCTTTAAATTTGGGGTTTTTCTATTTTATACAAGCCTACTTCTATCTAAAATGTCACCTTTTAAAACATTATCTTCTATTATAAGAAGCTCTGCAAAATTTTAGTGACAAAGTAGTTACATAACTAAAGTAGAATTTTGCTGGACCAAAATTGATTAATGAACTAGAATTCGCTTAGAACAAGTAAGTGCCAGCATCCTTTAATCAAATACATAAGTAGCATACATTTTTCAACCAGCCCTAACTGGTTGAATTAAACAATTTTTATTTTACAAAAACATGATATATTCCAGCTCATTCTCTGTTTCCTCGATTATAATTGCTTTTCTGTACATTCTCATTCATTTATTCAGCAAATCTTTAATAAATACCTACTGTGTGCCAGGCACTGTTCCAGGTACTTGGGAAGACTTCAATTAATAAAGAGAAAAGCCTTACCTGTGCAGTTTATGTATTTCAGTTGAAGGAGACAGCCAAACATCAAAAATAAGAAAATTGTAAGGTGTTTTAGAATGTGATAAAAGCTATCAGAAAGATATAGGTCCGGAAAGGGGGATGGGAAGTGGGGAGAACAGGAGGTTGGGCAAGGTGGGATGCAGTTTTAAGTAGAGTGGTCAGAGTAGGTCTCCTGTGAAAAAAAGTCTAAAGGAGGTAAGGGTGTTGCTTCTGCAGACATCTGGAGATATGTGTTCCAGGCAGAGGGAAGAGCTTGTGCAAGGGCTCTAAGGCAGTCTTGTACCTGACATGTTCGAGGAGCAGCCCGGGGGCCAGTGTGTCCAGAATAGAGTAAGTAAGGAGGAAAGTTAGTTGTAGGGGAAGAGGTCAACAAGGAAACAGGCTAGATTGTATGGCAGACGTTAGCAGCCATGGCATGGACTTTGGCATTTTCCCACAGTGAGCATCATAAGACAGGTACACCATGTTAATTTAAAACACAGCAACATAGGGGGCTTGACTGAAGAAGATGGGTAGTGTACCTATGAGGCTGCGTAGTCAAAAATATCCCTTTTCTATTTTAATTTGCTTTATCAGTCTGTAACTGATCACCTTTTCTAATTCTCCATTTAATTCTCATTAGTATGAGAACTTGCATATCATGTTAATTTATAAAATTAGCCAAACATAATTTGAATGTTTCCAACTGTAGATGATTTACATTAGAATCTTTTCCTGTGACGGCATCATCAAACTATAGAAGAACTCATATTTCTTACAGCCTTGTCGTCTCTTTAAAATCTACTATTTTTTGGATGACTTTTTAAAATCTTTACATTTGGATTTCAGTTTGATTATAAAACAAATGCAGAAAGAACCGTCTGTAAGGATTACCCCAAAGAGAATTAGATGTTTTATGTTTATTAAAAATTTGTGTGTATTTAATGTAGGATAATGGGAAATTGAAACGTCACCAACTATAATTGGAGTTTTCAAGCTCTTGAACTTGACAGAAGCTGTAAGGTGGGAACGGTTCTCTAATAGAGAGGTGTCTTCTCGTTCTGCCCACAGGGTGGCCACTTTGACCTGGCTGACCGGATGTTTCACAGTGTGCGCGAGGCCTGGTATTCAGCGTCAAAGCACAACATGGCAGACGTAAAAGAACTTATCCCAGAGTTCTTTTATTTACCAGAATTCCTGTTCAATTCCAACAACTTTGATCTAGGTACGTAGAGCTATGGCACTATCTTAGGAATGTTAGCCAGGAAAAGTCCAATAGAAATAAGTCACTTCTCTGAAGATTGTCTGCAGCACACATTAACAAGAAAAAAATTCGTTATAGTTTCTTGCAGTCATTTGCTGTAATTGGGTGTGGTTACATGTGATTTTTGTGGTTACAAAAATTAGCCAGACGTGGTGGTGGGCACCTGTAATCCCAGCTACTCAGGAGGCTGAGGCAGGAAAATTGCTTGAACCTGGGAGGTGGAGGTTGCAGTGAGCCGAGATCGTGAACTGCATTCCAGCCTGGGCAACAGAGCGAGACTCCGTCTCTAAATAAATAAATATTGAGACAGATTACTCCCAACATTTAGAATTTTGTTGTTTTGATGAAAACAAAGGTGAAGTGAAAATTTATTTGAAAAGTATTACTATTGAAACCCATTAATAGCTAAGAGTGGTATATCCAAATTTTCCACGTATTGTTTTAATCTCGTTTATTGCCTAATACATTCTTGGTTTATATGCTAATGTGTTTTAAAATTAGAACTTCAGAATAACTTTAAGTAAATCCCTTTTCTTTATCCTGTAAGGGCTCTATTTTCTAGAAAAACAGGACCAAATCAACATTTATAAAAACAAGAAAAACTCGAACAGTGCTGTTTTTATATTATCTGGCTGTTGGAGGAAGTGGATTTGACTTTGGTTACAGTTTCTTGGAACACAGTTTGCTGATCTATGCTTTTGAGTATTCTTTCAAAGCATATCAAAATTTCATTGTTTCCATGTTAGAATATTCCTGCCAGATATTTGTTGTTTTATATTTTTTTCATTACTTGTATTTTCCACTGTTTTATAAGAGTTAGCACATAAATTATAACTGTACTACCTCCAAATTTTCATGAACAGAAAATACAGGGGAAGTGTTTGTATCCTATACATATGAAAGATATTTCTATTTGAAGTTTTCTAAAGATAATTTTTATGTATTTAATTGTCCATCAGCAATTCCGCCTTTGTGAAATGGGATCTAATGGGAAAGATAACAAGGCTGTCTCCAGAGCCCCAGGAAAAGTCTGAAATTGATTTTCATTACCTCTAATTATGCCTAGAGCTCACCCTTGAGCAGCTAAAGACACAACTTTAGGACTTAGAATTAGAGAAAGTGATGGGTTTTCCCAAAAGAATAGAATAGTCAACAAGAACAATCAACAAATACCTGCTATAGCCTTTGACTGTGAATGCACATTAGCATTTTCTTTTATTGGGACAGAGTCTTTCTCTGTTGCCCAAGCTGGAGTGCAGTGGCATGATCTCTGTTCATCACAACCTCCGCCTTACAGGTTCAAGCAATTCTCGTGCCTCAGCCTCCCAAGTAGCTGGGATTACATGCGCCACCACACCTGGCTAATTCTTTTTCATATTTTTAGTAGAGACAGGGTTTCCCCATGTTGCCCAGGCTGGTCTGGAACTCCTGACCTCAAGTGATCTGCCCACCTCAGCCTCCCAAAGTGCAGTGGTTACAGGCGTGAGCCACCATGCACAGCCACATTAGTGTTTTCTTATGTTCACTTATAATTCAACTTTGGAGAATGTTGCCTTCTTCCCCAGGGATACCACTGTCCAAGAGACAAATATGGAGAGGTGCAGAAAGAAAGAGATAGCTCATGATCTTCCAGAAACATCTATCAGTTATGATAATCCATGTTGCAAAGGTGTTCCAGACCGACCACTTACAAACCCAACTAACCAATCTACTTTTAAAATAAGTAAATAAAAAAGGAGGATGTATCTTTGTCATGTTCACCCTCATAACAAATTATCTTCCCTCCTTGAAATAGCATACTTTAAAACACAGTGGTTGGGCCGGGCATGGTGGCTCACACCTGTAATCCCAGCACTTTGGGAGGCCAAGGCAGGTGGATCACTTGAGCTCAGGTGTTCAAGACCAACCTGGGCAACATGGCAAAACCTCATCTCTACAAAAAATACAAAAATTAGCTGGGCGTGGTGATGTGCACCTGTAGTCCCAGCTGCTCAGGAGGCTGAGGTGGGAGGATCACTTTACCCCAGGAGGTTGAGGCTGCAGTGAGCGTGTTCGTGCCACTGCACTCCAACCTGGGTGATAAAGTGACACCCTGTCTCCAAAACAAAACAAGACAAAATGCTGTTTGTATATTAAAACCTAAAATCCTACGACTCATAAAAAAACATACGGGTAAATCTTCATGATCTTGAATTTGGCAGTGTATTCTTAAATATGGTATCAAAAGTACAAGCAACAACAACAAAAGATAAATTGGATTTAATCAAAATTAGAAGTTTCTGCATCCAAGAATGTTACCAAGAAAATGAAAAGATGCCTATAGAATGGAAGAAAATATTTGCAAATAATATATCTAATAAAGATCTAGTATCCAGAATATAAACAACTCTTATAACTCAACAACAAAAAGACAAACAACCCAGTTGGAAAATGGGCAAAGGGCTTGAATAGACAATTTCCCAAATAAGTTATACAAATGGCCAGTAAACTCATGAAAAGATGCTGAACATCATTAATCATTGGGGGAATGCAAATCAAAACCACAGTGAGATACCACTTCATATTTACAAGGATGACCATAATGGGGTGGGGAGAACTGAAAAATAACAAGGGCTGGCAAAGGTATAGAAAAATTAGAACCCTCACACATTGCTGGTGGGAGCATAAAATGGTTCAGCCACTGTGGGAAGTAGTTTGGCAGTTCCTCAAAAAGTTAAACAGAATTACCATATGACCCAGCAGTTCCACTCCTTGGTATATAGAATTGAAAATGCAACTCAAGTAAGTATGTGTGTGAGCATGTTCATAGTAGCATTATTCACAATAACCGAATGGCAGAAACAGCCCAGATGTCTATCAAGTGATGAGTGGATAAACCAGTTGTACCATATACATACAATGAAATATTATTCGTCCATGAAAGTGAATGAGGCAGTAATAAATACTACAATGTGACTGAACCTCCAAAACATTATGCAAAGTGAAAGAAGCCAGACAAAAACAGTCACATATTGTACATTTCCATTTATAGGAAATACTCAGAATAGGTAAGTCCACAGAGAAAGGACACAGATTGGTGTTCTGGGGCTGGGGTGAAAGTAGTATGGGCAGCTACTGATTAACAGGTACAAGATTACTTTGGGGGTGATAAAAATGCTTTGGGACTAGATAGAAATCGTGATTGCATAACATTGTGTCTGAACTAAATGCCACTGAATTGTTCCTTTTAAATGGCTGACTTGATGTGAATTTCACCCCAATAGAAAAAAAAAACAAAACAGTTTGCCTCTTCACACAGAAAAGATAGTAAATGGTGTAAAAGAAAACACACTTGGGGCTGGTCGCAGTGGCTCACGCCTGTAATCCAAGGACTTTGGGAAGCTGAGGTGGGCAGATTGCTTGAGGCCAAGAGTTCAAGACCAGCCTGGCTAACATGGTGAAAACTCATCTCTACTAAAAATACAAAAATTAGCTGGGCGTCGTGGTGTGTGCCTGTAATCCCAGCTCCTCAGAAGGCTGAGGCACAAGACTCACCCGGGAGGCAGAGGTTGCAGTGAGCCAAGATCATGCCACTGCACTCCAGCCTGGGCAACGGAGTAAGACTCTGTCTCAAAAGAAAAAAAGAAAGAAAGAAAAAGCACTTGGATTTTTTTTTTCCCCTTGCTGTGAGATAAGTAATATTCACCCTGGGGTCTTCTTGTCCATACATCCTTGGATACACATGGAGGAGAGCTTCAGAATAGCAAAATTAAGGGTGGGGCACTGGCTCTTGCCTATAATTCAAGCACTTTGGGAGGCCAAGGTAGGAGCATCACTTGAGTCCAGGAGTTCAAGATTAGCCTGAGCAACAGAGCAAAACCTCGTCCCTTCAAAATAAAATAATTAGCCAGGCATGGTGGCACGTGCCTGTACGTGGGAGGCTGAGGTGGGAGGATCTCTTGAGGCCAGGAGCTCAAGGCTGAAGTGAGCCATGATTATACCACTGCACTCCAGCCTGGACAGCAGAGCAAGACCCTGTCTAAAAAAAAAAAAAAAAATATATATATATATATATATATATATAGAATTAGACAAAGGCTTTCCTACAGACTGTTACCTTTATATGTCATTTTAAAATTGCATATAGTGTTCATAAAATAAAATTCTATCAAATAAGTATTCAAGGATTATAGCAAAATTTTGAAAAGTAATTTCTATCTCAAGTAGCCTTTTTACCTGCTTATTATTACCAAAAAATTAGGCCTAGTGGGCATTTCAGGGGGATTCAACACAGAGCGTGTAGTGTGTGTGGTTGAGGAGGAAGGGTTGTAATAACTTGATTTATTTGTATCTTAAATCATATGGTAACCTTTCCAACCAAGTCAAGACATTCCTTTAAACAATTTTTTACCACTCACTTAATATCACCTTGTAAATAAACCATCAACTATTTGTACCACTCACTTAATATTTGTACCACTCACTTAACATTTGTACCACTCACTTAATATCACATTGTAAATAAACCATCAACTAGCAATGATAACGGCAAGATTGTATCTAAGGGAAATATTTTATTCGCTTTCACTTGGAATTGGCTTTGTGTTCTGAAATTTGAACAACTGCATTTCTGTATGAAAATTTCCAGTACAAGTATTTATCTAACCAACTGCTATTAAACTAGTGAGTCAACATTGTTGTTTGTAGAGTCGTTTTTACAATGATAATCTGATTTGTATCGATAAAAACTCTGTAAGCTAAAGTGACTTTTTTGGTATATTTCAAAAAAAGAAGAAAAACACCCTTTTCACTTAGATGCAGCCAAATTTAATATATTTTGATGTGGATAGATTTCATAGTGAATGGTTTCTTTTATATTTTAGAAATTATCTTGGCTATCACTTAAAATAAGTTTATATGGAATAAATATTATTTATGTGCTTTATCACAACATGTTATTTTTTGTTTTTGACAGGTAGCCCTATACTTTTTCCAAATATTTTTTCTGTTAAATGATGCAATAACAGCAAAAAGTTATGTCATTTCAGATTTTGCTTTTTAAATGAGAATGCTTACTGCAAAATACATGCCAGTTCTACAGAGCTCTTTTGAGAATCTAAGAGTCAGTGATATGAGAAACCTCTTGTATTACAGATATCTACAGGAGACTGTGTCCAGGAGATTCAAGACAGTAACCCTGCAAAATGTTTTGCTGAAAAGGAGTCCTGCAGTCAATTAAATTTCAGACATTTTGTGTTTGATATCCCTCTTAGAGAAGGGCAGTGCATGTTAGCATATTAAACCTCTGAGGAGTCCTGCCCTCAAGACTGCAGAAAGAAGCATGTTTCACTTTGTATAACTCAGCATTTCCTGAAGACATTGGCAGTGAGGGCCTCAGTTTTGCTGACTTAGTAACTCTTTCTGCTGGAGTGATCTGAGGAGCAGTCTTGAGGGATGTTAGAGTTGATAATCTCTGAAGTCCTTTCTGTTGTACAATTTTAGCATTCTGGTAATGAATCTAACCTACCATTTCTCTGTCAGATTAATATAAAGTTACCATTTATCCCATTCTTTCTTTTTTTTATTTTAATGTATCCAATTGCATAGGCTGTAAACAAAATGGCACCAAGCTTGGAGATGTTATCCTTCCACCCTGGGCAAAAGGGGACCCACGAGAATTCATCAGAGTCCATCGTGAGGTAATGGAAGTACACTTTACAATTGAAGTTGAATTTCATTTGGTCATTGAACATAATACAAAGACAGGGCCTCTAGCAGAGTATCACCTGTTTGTTAGTAATACAGCCAGGCCCCCTTATCTACAGGGGACACATCCCAAGAATGCCAGTGGATGCTTGAAACCAGGAATAGTACCAAACTCTATATAACTATGTATTTTCCTATACATATATAGCTCTGATAAAGGTTAATTTATATATTAGGCATAGTAAGAGATTAAGAATAATAATAAAATAGAACAATCATAACAACCTACTAAGAGCTATGTGAATGTGATCTCTGTCTCTCACTCTCATAAATATAATAATATTTTCAAACCATGGTTTACTGCAGGTAACTGAAACCTCAGAAAGTGAAACCACAAATAAGAGGGGACTACTATGTTGTTTTTATGATTTTTAGTTATTTTAGTTCCTATTAATCACTTAACCAAGGTTTTTCTAGTCTCTGAGCAAGTAATAGAAGTCAGCCAGTGACTAAACCTGTGTTTGAAATTACAGGCTTTGGAGTGTGATTACGTGAGTGCCCATCTACATGAGTGGATTGACTTAATCTTCGGTTATAAACAGCAAGGCCCTGCTGCAGTAGAAGCTGTAAACGTCTTCCATCATCTTTTTTATGAGGGTCAAGTGGATATCTACAACATCAATGACCCACTAAAGGAGACAGCCACAATTGGGTTCATTAACAACTTCGGTCAGATCCCTAAACAGGTATGGATGTTCTTTTCTTATCATTGATATACTCTGTTGCATTTTGTAACATTTCTCTAGATTGTAGATGACCACAAAATAATTAAGTTTAGATTAACTTAATAAAGAGCCATAAATATCACCTAGTATTTCAATAGATTCGTAGATTGTTGCTTTTTTCTCACTCTCACAGTCCAGATAAATAAAAATTCTTGTTTAAAGAGAATTATCCCTTACAGACTAATGCAGGGTGTGCTTTCTTAAACCTCCATAAGACGTAACAGGAGGGGCCTTATAGGCCACATACACAGAGACAAGGTTTTGTCTGGAGGCCAGTGGGAAACCAGTGCTGATTTTAGGCAGAGAAATGACATGGTCATATTCAAACTTTAGAAGTTCATTCTGGCCTCAGTCAGAATAAACTACTCTATGTGTGCCTCTCTCTCTCTCTCTCTCTCTTTCTCTCTCTCTCTGTGTGTGTGTGTCTGACACACACACACACACACACACACACACACACACACACACACGGGGGACCCAAATGGGGAGCGGAAGACCACTAAGAAAGCTATTGTAGTAGTTCAGGGAACAGATATGATGGATTGTTGACATAGGCATAGTAAGTGCTGTGCTGTGAGAGCACGTGCCATAGGAATGCCTAGGACAGCAACAGCTGCTCTCACCACCTTCTGGAACTTGGAGAGGAAGACCAAGATCTAAGCCTCTCAGCACCCAGATACTGTAGGCCTGTTTCATGTTCAGCAATGAGCAAACCTCCATGAAGAGACTTCATCCCTTCTCTCATCCCCATTGTCCGAGGTGTGGCAGGAGGGCTGGGTGCACCAGGAGTAACTGCAGCACTTCTCCACAGTGTGGAGAAGGCACACTTTGACGAGCTGGTCAGACCACCCACCTTTACTAAGTACCAGTGGCTCATACTTTGGTCCTGGCCACCTTCTCTGTTCCTGCTTTAGATGTCTCTACGGACTCCCTTTTTGTAGGTTAACTTGAGGTTTCCAGGGTTGACACTTGAGAACACACAAAACAATGGCTTGTCTCTTTATATAGAAAAGCCAAGATAGATAGCAGGACATGCTGTAACTGTACCATTCACAATGCAGACTGATCCCCTAGCAATCTGATCCCCTAATAAAAGAAACATGTTTACTTTTATTTTTATTTATTTTTATTTTATAGAGATAGAGTCTGACTATGTTGCCCAGGCTGGTCTCGAACTCCTATACTCAAACAGTCCTCACACCTCAGCTACCAAAGTGCTGGGATTACAGGCATGAGCTATGGCGCCTGGCCATGTTTACTTTTAAAGCAAAATGCTTGCTGATAAACTATTCACAGTTGAAGAATATTAGCTATACCTTTATTTAGTTAACTTTTTTCTTTTTCCTGAGAGTTACAAGGGCTGGAGCCACCTTTCATACCCTAGGGGAAATACATATTCTGAACATAAAAATCAAGACACTTGCACTGTTGTAGGATTTTTGTGCTACTTTGAAGTAGAAGAGGCCAGAAGTCTGGGAAGTATCGTTTGGATGCCAACATATTTCTGGGACATACATTGAGTAATAGAGGGTACTTTCAAGTTAAGCCATCCTCAAAAATGTAGGTTTTATGGTCATCATCTCCATACATCATTATATACCCGCAGCCTGGTACAGTGCTCTGTCCTTAGGTCCTCACGTAAAAGTGCTTCAGTAAATGCACATTCATGAATGTGCTTTAAAACTGTGTATCTTTATAGAAGCCTGATCTTACAGTCCTTTATGTAAATAAAATAGGAATAAAACATTTAAAGGTTTGAGAGTCTGGAATGTGTATCTTCCTCTTCATAAGAATTTTTTCTGTTGTTTTCTCTTGGAAACTGCAAATATCTAATTTACGAAGTGTGATGGTGTTGTATTCATCTTAAATCTCATTTCATTTAAAGTTTTTCAGATCTCCTCCTCAAATACTAGTTTTCCAACAGAAACTACTCTATGCCTGTCTGAAAGATTTACAATAATTGAAAAATAGTAATGTTAAATGTACTTTTTTTTTTTTTTTTCGAGACGGAGTCTCGCTTTGTTGCCCCAGGCTAGAGTGAAGTGGCACAATCTCGGCTCACTGCAACCTCCGCCTCCTGGGTTCAAGCCATTCTTCTGCCTCAGCCTCCCAAGTAGCTGGAACTACAGGCGTGTACCACCACGCCCAGCTAATTTTTGTATTTTTAGTAGAGACGGGTTTTGCCATATTGGCCAGGCTGGTCTCGAATTCCTGACCTCATGATCCGCCTGCCTTGGTCTCCCAAAGTGCTGGGATTACAGGCATGAGCCACCTCACCCAGCCATTAATATTTTTAATCCTGTAGAAATACTGAATGACGATGTAGCACATTTTTATTTTCTTTTTTCCCTTTACAACATAGCAAAGCACAAAGATGATGATAATATTCACACTTTCAGCAAATCAGTAGCACCTTTTTAGGACACCAAAATGATGTTTCTAAATCACATAAAGGCCACATTGAAACCAGAAATAATCCAACTAGATAGAATGTCTGCCTGCCTTCAATGGCACAGAATGGTATTAGGCTACTAAGAGTTAACTTTTGAATATCATTGGAAAATAATTGTCAATCAACTGTAGATTAACTTTCTTTGAGAAAGTTATTGTGAATTCAGCTTAGCATAGAACAAGACAATAGCCCATGCTTTAGTATCATAGTCCTGTCCCTGCTTATTCAGGTGTGAGTTCTCTGGCCACCTTCATAGCCTCTTTGAATCTCTTTCCTCAGGTGTAAAATGAGGATAATATAGTACTTAATGGTTCTCATGAACCTTAATTGAAATACGAACACAATGCCTGGCATATAAAAGGGCTTGTAAGTGTTATCTTTCATTATAAAGTGAGTCATCTTCTTTCATACCAGTTATTTAAAAAACCTCATCCACCAAAGCGAGTGAGAAGTCGACTCAATGGAGACAATGCAGGAATCTCTGTCCTACCAGGATCTACAAGTGACAAGATCTTTTTTCATCATCTAGACAACTTGAGGCCTTCTCTAACACCTGTAAAAGGTAAAATAATGAGAAATAAACTTTCGATTTATGATTTAATGGGATTATTTAATAATCCCAGTTTAACAATAACAGATTTGCTTTTGACAATAGCATAATTTGTTTAATAAGTGCCATACATTTTCTGTTAAATTACTAAATACCGACTAGTATTTATATTTTCTCTTTTTGCTTGTTTCTCTGTTTTCTTTTTTTGGCTTGTTGGACTTCGTATCAAAGAACCAAACAGGCTTCTCTCTCCTCTTTAAGAAAATCTTGTAAATTCAACTTTATAGATAAAAAAAAATTTGTCTTCATAATTTCATTCTCATTTAAATATATTCTGCCTATCCGATATATTAGTAAAAGAACATATTTTTAGTATACCAATGAAAAGACATCTGTCTTTTATCTAATGATATAATGGGATATCTAAAAATATTTTTTCAAATAGGTTTTTTCCCCTTAGAATGAAAAAAAAAAAAAAGTTCTGCAAAATCTTGAAGTTGTCGCTTAAAAATATCCAAGAATTGGAACAAAGTCTGGTTAACTTGTGTGCCATTCTATGCCATTTGGCCTCATTACACAGACTCTGCTCTGTGCCAGCGTCAGTCACTGCTGGCGATTCTTCTGGAGTAGTAATGTGGTCATCAGAGTGCTGGTGTGGAGCAAGGAGTCCATTCCTCTAGGGAGTGACATGACCTTCCTTGAGGAAGTCTCAGGGCTGGCTATAACTTGGGAGGTACTAAAGACATAGGTTTGTTGATAATCTGTGTCCCTATGACATTCTAGGGAGCATCCCAGATTACTCTCTACAACCCTAGGGAGGCAGACCTGAATGGTAGTAACCAAACCAGAGAGTGCCCAGAAATAGGAAAGCTGGAGGAAAGTCCTGCAGAGGACCTGTTAGGTTCAACATTCCACCCAACAGGTCTTGTAGGAGATTCAAAAGCCCAGCTCTGTTTCTGAGATCATTTTGTCTCAATGTAGGTGTCAGGATGCTTGATTTATATGAATATTTGAAATTATCATGCTCTATGACATAATGACGTTAGTTTTTCCTGTTCCTGTCCTAATACCATGATTTCTTTTTTCTAGAACTCAAAGAACCTGTGGGACAAATCGTATGTACAGATAAAGGTATTCTTGCGGTGGAACAGAATAAGGTTCTTATCCCACCAACCTGGAATAAAACTTTTGCTTGGGGCTATGCAGACCTCAGTTGCAGACTGGGAACCTATGAGTCAGACAAGGTTTGCATTATTTCCTGCCTACTCATTTAATATTGCTCTTTTGTGGTCTGGCTATCCTATATGACTAATAGGGTTGGGGAGAACCCAGTCCAAGGGCTTGTCAGCTGTTCCTCCAAACCCCAAAAGAAAAGTGAGCTTTCCTATTTGGGGAAAGGAGAGCTTCACTGAGTGAGAGCAGGAAAAAGGAGCTCATAGAGATGTCATGTTCCCTGCAGAACAAGCCTCTCTTGCAAAGTTGTGTAATAGGGGCTAGCAGTTTCCTTCTCACTCAAAGAATTCCTCTGAGAGATCCTAGCCAGCAAGGTGCTCAGCATTTCTGTCAACCAGAGTAGCCTCCTTTTGATGAGTCACCATCTGGCCCACTTTTCATTTTAGTGCTCCAAACAAGCTGGCAGAAAACCTGTTGCTCCATCCCACAAGAAGCAACAGCAACTGTTTTGGGTCCCATAAGTACCTCTTGGAGAGATGATCCGTAGTGATCCTTTAGTGCCCTGTGTTTGCACTCCAACAGTCCCCTCCCAAATGCAAGACGAAAAGAATCTGCATAGTCTGTTATGTTGCTTTGTAACATGATTCCATTTTGTTGATGTTCTCCTTAGCAGCAGTCATGATCTCTTTTCACATTCTGTCTACAGCAAATGCATCCTTTTGCCACATTGTCCCCTGCACCTTCCATAGGTCACACAATTTGAGCATCACTTTCCCAATCTGGAGAAATCAGAGACCCCCAGTATGAGCAAAGTCCTTTTTGGTTATGACTTTCAGCAGCAACAATAGTTTGGAGGCGGTAGGGGTAGTTCAGGGTAGAGATTCCGTGGATATGCTTCTGAACTAAAGCTAGCTCAGAGCATGAGCCGCTGTTTGCTGGTGAGGTGCCTGCACCTTCACTCAGCTCTGCTCCTTGAGTTTCAGAAGTTTGTAGTACTTAACGGCATGTGTGTCTCACATCCGTTTTACTTTACAGGCCGTGACTGTTTATGAATGCTTGTCTGAGTGGGGCCAGATTCTCTGTGCAATCTGCCCCAACCCCAAGCTGGTCATCACGGGTGGAACAAGCACGGTTGTGTGTGTGTGGGAGATGGGCACCTCCAAAGAAAAGGCCAAGACCGTCACCCTCAAACAGGTAAGAGAGAACATGAAAATGCTAAGAGGGACATAGTCCATCTCCTGTGCCTATACCCTGTAGGAAGTAAAAAGCTTCCTTAATTCTGAGGCACTTCAGATATAATGGACAAAACCAAAGTGATGTTCTGTTGCTAGAAATACTTTTTTGAAAAAAAAAAAGGAAATCAGAATAGGCTGTTTCTAACAATGATCTAAGCCAGTCCCTTTGTTAAAATCTGAAGAAAGTTATCTTTAGGTAACATATATTTCAGTGTATTTAAGTAATATAAACGCAAAAGTCTAAATTGAATTATGTTTGCTATTGACTCATATTAATTTCCTTCCAGGGTGATTTCCATTTATCTGCCACTAAATTCTTTATTCTTTGTTTTTCTCTTTTCTCATTTGTCATATACTTAAGGATATGCCAAACTCATGAATATATTCAGTAGAGCCCTTGATGATTTAATTAACAAGTATTTCTGATTGCATGTTACATACATGACTCTATTATTAATATTTACTTAAAGCAAGAGTCCTTTTATAATTAAGCCATTTCTTAATATTTGATCTGTGAGAGAACTTACCATAAGGTATTTTTTAAATAAGGAGCATATATCTAAGTATTTTTAATGATATAAATTTGAAAAATAGTGTTACAATACTACTTATCAATTATTGAGCACCTCTATTTCAGGGGACTATGTTGAGTATTCTACAAATACAAAACTCTAGTCCACACAATTCTACAAGGTAGTTATTAGCCCCATTTTACCCCTGAAAAACACACAGGTTAGAGTGGTCAAGACACAAGTCTAAAGTCACATGTAGCAGTAAAGCTATAATTTAAATTAAGTTCTGTCTGACTTCAAAGCTGTTATAAAGCCAAACTCAAACAGTGGTGTCATAAATACCTATAGAAAAAAAATTGAACCCCTGTTCAGTATAAAACTGAATCATCTGTATAGGCCAGAAACTTCACAAAGTTGCTGGGTCCTGAGGCAAGCCATATAAAGAGGGAGAAAGTCTTGAAGTGAACAGATTACAAGGTTAATAGTACATTTTGCTGATCTAAATTCTGCTTAAAAATATTTTCCATTTAGAAAATGCACTTTGAAAGTAATGTGCCAGGAAAAAGGACTTCCTACTTAAAATAGTTTCCTGGGGTTTGCTAAGCATGCAATAAAGATGTCTATATGACCAAAATTTTAAGCCAACTCATTTTTTTATATTATGCACACACACACATATATATATTTCATGTGTATACACAGATAGTTTTCTCTCTCAAAAGTATTAAAAAATTGTTCAACCTTCAATCTATAAAAAATACTTACTCTACATGATAGAAAAATCTCTCCTCTAAGTTTACACTGATTTACACCCAAGGCTTTCCCCAAATGTACAATAGGAGGCAACCTCTTACATCCTAGTGTGGAAGGCGGCAGATGAAGCCAACTCATTATTAAGCGGATATATTTTTCTGCCAGGGCAGATGGCCCATTCTGAGTACTTAGGAACTACTAACCGTAATCTAAATCTTTTTCTTCAGAATATTTACTTATTTTCACATCCTGCCATTTCCCTGGGTCCTTTTTCTCTTCATATTCCAGCAAAAGAGGGAAGTTCTTATTCTAGTTTAAAGAAAGAATTCCTCTCAGGGACAAATACTCAGATGTCTCCCATTGGCAGCAGGACTTCAGCATGTTGACGCCTCAGGACTACATTCTCCCTTTGTCTATTGTAGACCATGTGCTACAACCATGTGGTTCTCACAGTTTATGCATTTAAAAAAAAAAATTCATTCAATTGTAATTCCTTAGAATGGTCTGAACAGGAGTTTGTGGCATAAAAGAATAGATATAGAGTTGAAATTATGTATTTTTGGTGCCCATAATCAGTACATCTCTACATAAAAATGGTATAAAGAAACCCAAGCTGGGTTGTGGTTGTCATTCCCTCTTCCTTCTAAGATCCTGGCTCAACTCCAGAAAAGAAGTAATGTGAAAACAGAGAGAAGAGCCTCCAGAGTGCTCCAGGCTTCTCTCCACCCCCGTGGGCTGAGGCAAGGGCAGTCAGCAGGAAGAGAAAGGAGGTCTGCCTTCCAGACTCTCCAGACACCACTGCTCGAGTCACCTACTACCCAGCATGCGTGCCACTGCTTCCTGATGCATCCAGGAGCTTCTGGAGTCACTGTGGAACCCTGTCACTGAGACCAACCTGATTTTGTTTGTTTGTTCTCATTCGTAGGCCTTACTGGGCCACACTGATACCGTGACCTGTGCCACAGCATCATTAGCCTATCACATAATTGTCAGTGGATCCCGTGATCGAACCTGTATCATTTGGGATTTGAACAAACTGTCATTTCTAACCCAGCTTCGAGGGCATCGAGCTCCAGTTTCTGCTCTTTGTATCAATGAATTAACAGTAAGTAGTAAATTGCCCACTTCATTTCTGTTTAGGTAAACAAGTAGTCTTGGCCAAACTCAATTAAAAATGGTGGGGCTCAGGGGAACATGTCTGAGTTGCAGCTGCTCGGGAGGCTAAGGCAGGAGGATTACTTGAGCCCAGGACTTCTGGGCTGTAGGCACTATACCCATCAGGTGTCTGCACTAAGGTCAGCACTGATACGGTGACCTCCTGTAAGTCAGAGACCACCAAGTAGCCTAAGGAGGAGTGAACCAACTCAGTTTGGAAATGGAGCAGATCAAAATTCCCATGCTGATCAGTGGTGGGCTGTGCCTGTGATAGCCATTGCACTCCAGCCTGGGAAACAGCAAAACACTGTCTCTTAAAAAAAAATAAATTTTTCTTCTAAAAAAATGACTCATTGTTTTTGAAGTTGATAGATACTCATTTTATAAAAGTTACTACCTTTTCTTTGATTTAGTGTTGTTTGAAAAGCAAATAGATGTTAAAGTTTGTAATCCAGAGAGCAGTTTTGTCTTAAAATTCATTCACTGCTGCATACAGTAGAGAGAACAAAATTTGATTAAAATAAAACAAAGCTTTCTAGAATATGTTTTTTTAAAAAACAAGAAATTTGTAGGATTTGTTAAGAATGTTAGAAATTGGCCGGGCGTGGTGGCTCATGCCTATAATCCCAGCACTTTGGGAGGTCAGTGCAGGTAGATCATTTGAGGTCAGGAGTTCCAGACCAGCCTGGCCAACGTGGTGAAACTCCGTCTCTACTAAAAATAAAAAAATTAGCCGGGCTGGTGGTGGGTGCCTTTAATCCCAGCTATTTGGGAGGATGAGGCAGGAGAATCGCTTGAACCCAGGAGGTGGAGATGGCAGTGAGCCGAGATCGCTCTACTGCACTCCAGCCTGGACAATAGAGTGAGACTCAGCCTCAAAAAAAAGAAGAAGAAGAATGTTAGAAATGTGTTGAAAATTTTAATAAAATATAGTCAGAGTATGGAAAGTAAAAAGGGTGACATTTGGGTCCCCAAACAAGAGAAAAATTCTTAGATAGCTATTTTCGAAACAGATCCAAAAGTTATCAAAAGATGCTATCTCTTTTCAGAAGTAGTTCATATACAAATAAATGAAAGAAGTCAAATAAAATAAATGCCCTCATCTAGGATCCCTCTACACATACCAAGCCCACCTGAAGCAGACAAAAGGGGATTCATTGCTAAGATGGTCTTGAAACGGGAAGCTTGAGGGCAGGTTTACAGAGACTAAGGCCTCACAAGCTTATCGCATTAGTAAGTAGATGATGTGTGTCTGCATGTAGGTAATGCCCCATATACAAATCAGTCTTGGGAGTCAACAGGAACCCACCCAAGCCTCATCGCTTCTTAGCTATATATGTCCATCACCACCTTACCCTCACCCCTACCACAGGGCCATCCTTCATGACACAGAACAGTTCTAGCCATGTCATTGAGTGACATTCACACCATCACCTACACAGACAGCTTTCCTCTTGAAGGATGCTGCATCTTTGATTTCTACCAGAAGTTACTCAGTATTAACACTTTTAGTCAACTATCTTGTAGTCACTTATTTAAAAAGGAAAAAGAAAGGAATTCACTTATAGTTGTCAATCACTTAGAGTGTCTTATTAATAATGGCAGATGTACTCAGGTTGAGAATGAGTGAGGGACATGCAAGGGTAGAAGAGTCAGATTTGTTTTTGTTTTTGAGACGGGGTCTCGCTCTTCCACCCAGGCTGGAGTGCAGTGGCGCTATCTCCGCTCACTGCAAGCTCCGCCTCCCAGGTTCACGCCATTCTCCTGCCTCAGCCTCCTGAGTAGCTGGGACTACAGGCGCCCGCCACCACACCCGGCTAATTTTTTTGTATTTTTAGTAGAGACAGGGTTTCACCATGTTAGCCAAGATGGTCTTGATCTCCTGACCTCGTGATCCGCCCGCCTCGGCCTCCAAATTTGTTTTTTCTGTCTGAAAGGTTTAAAGAGGTTTTCAGAACAACACCTTAGGTTGGTCCTGCAAACATTTGAACCAAAAGAGCTTTACAAAAATGTGGGTGCGTAGAACTGCTCTTATGCAGCAGTGTTGAGTCAGATGCTTAATTCATTATTTGGAGCACTTTGTTTTGGGGTTGTTCTAAACTTAAATACTGATAATTTTATTATAGCCAGTTGTTATTTGAGCCAGTGCACACTAGTGGATTGCAATATTTGCTGCAAATACTACAAAAGCAGTCTTTTCTTTTTAAGATGCTTTTGTAATATCTTAATAACTCATGAAAAGATTTCTATTTCTGTTGTGTTTCTCCAACCAATATCAAGCCTGCTTTACTTCAGTTTATACTTCAGGCCAAAGCTACTTTGCCTTTAATTCTTCTTATGTCTCTGCCCTCATAACGACAGGATTTACTCTAATAAACTCTAATTAAGGCCTCAGAGTAACTGAAGAAGGTCTTGCCCAGTGCAGAATGGAGCAATTTTCTCTTGCAGAGACTAAAGCCACTAAATAAAACTCAACTGCTGACACTCATAGTCAGAGATGGTTCAGTAACTGATACAGAAGTAGACACAGCAATGCTTTGCTAAGTATTGTTTTGGTTTGGGTTTTGGTTTATCTCTTGCCATTTTGGTAGCAGAAGAGCTGGGGGGGTGGGAGGAGCAAGGAGGAGCAGTAGCAAGACCAGCACAGACGGTGCAGCACAGACTGTGGATGGAACAGGCCCAGTCCTCCTCCTCACCCTACCCCAGCCTCCTCCACCTTACCTTCTTATGTGTTGATGCTGCTTTGCAGCTTCTAGTTCTCCTCTGTTTTTACTGACCATCTTCAGACTTATGTAGGTTCTTATGTATCTCCTGAGGGTGCTGAACTTTACCAGGTCTTTTCTAAAGGTAATACCCAGCATTGTGACAAACAGACTATCTTAGGAATGAGAGAGGCAGCACAGTATGGTATATAAGCTTTGGGGCTATAGAAAGCTGGCTTCAAATCTCTGATGATAAATAAGTTACTTAAGTTCATTGCCCCTCACTTTCATCCTTTACAGCAGGGCTAGTGATAATCTCACAAGGTTGCTGTGTTAATTAGAACATTCCAGTGACTGGCACACAGGAGATGCTTCAGAAAGCATCCTTCTTTCTTTAACTATAGTGTGTTGTGTTCTCACCAGGTTAGGTAGAGCCCAGCCTGGTAGAATTTAAGAAAATAGGTTGTTCTTTTCTATCTTTGGAACTCATAAAAACATAAGTTATCAGCTCAGGGAGTCTTGGTTTTTACTAAGTTTGCCAAGAAGTGACCCATTTACCAGTTTCCTTTTCTCCCCCCACATTCCCCCACCCCTATTTTGAATACAGATTTTAAAATAGGATATGACAGCATTACCAAGATTGTGCCTTTTGATTTATTGAAGAAACACAACTATATCTGGACTAAAAAATGCCTCTTCTACCCTATGGTTTTAGTGGTTGGATTCATTTTGTAAAAGTGGAGGTGGATTCCTGCCTCTAGATGAAAGGCGTAATAGATTTTGTTAACAATGGGAGGAAGAAGAGTAGTTCTTCATCTCCTCAGATGACAGGGAGCTTTCTTGTGTCGCCAGACCTTGCTCAGCAGTGTGCCAGGGACGTGAACCTGCCCTTTGTCTCCATCCGTGGTCCCTTTGGCCACTGCATCCACTCAACTATGAATTCTTAAAGAAGCCTCTGTTCAGGGTATTTTTTTTAAGTCAGCAAGTACTGAATTTCAGGTTACCCAAGAAATTAGCCACTAGTCTTAGGACTGAAAGGCTTTTTGAGAACTAGGCCAGGGATTCAATTTGCTTCAGAAACCAGAAGGTAATTGGAAGGGAGCAAAGAGAATGACGTTTTTCTCTCTCTTCTCAGGGGGACATTGTGTCCTGCGCTGGCACATATATCCATGTGTGGAGCATCAATGGGAACCCTATCGTGAGTGTCAACACATTCACAGGTAGGAGCCAGCAGATCATCTGCTGCTGCATGTCGGAAATGAACGAATGGGACACGCAGAATGTCATAGTGACAGGACACTCAGATGGAGTGGTTCGGGTAAGTGAACTGAGAGAAAAACTCATTAGGATATTTGTCATCCTAGTTTACCTGAAACTTGTAGCTAATTACAGGTTAAGAACACCTGAACAAGTTGTAATGTTTAGTGAACTCTGGCTCCCGCTCAGACAGGCCTTGGCCTCTGCATTATCAGACATGAGGAACACCGGTGTCTTGGCCTCTTTTCTCCCTATTAAGTAGATCTGGTAGTGCTACTGGCCATTTGACAGCTTGACACAATGAGGTCACTTAAACATGATTCCTATGTCACACTGGGATTGCTCAAAATGCGAACTGCAGAAGTACTGGGTTTTCAGCCTGTCAAATGGCTTTGTAGGGAAAACATAGTGAGCAGGGATAAGTCTCTTCCCTACAGAGAATCACAGTGCTGGAAAACACTTCCAGGGTCCCCAGCTAGGATCCCAGATGACTGCACCGGAAGCCTAGATGTAGTTTATCCTTTTCTTAGGTTGCTATGTGCTGGGCCTCTACAGAAAATAGAGGCAATGGAGTATTCACTTTTGTAGTCTGTTGAGGTACTTGAGTTTTTCTGTCTCAGGAGATTTTTCTTTGTGCTTGTTTTTCTTGAATTGTGCTCTTTGTAAAAGCAGAGAGCAGCTGATTACCACCCTCTTCAGTCAGAGTCACATGTTGAAAGACAGTGAGGCCATCAATCCACTCCAATACCACACCCTGTACCTCACACGATACACATCTGTGCACACACAAAACTCACAAACACACACACCCTGCAGTCCGCTTCCTCGACAGTGGTATTTCACACTGCTCATAAAATAGCTCCCTAGCCAGGCACCTGGGGATTCTGTTCACTGTGTGCCCTCTTGGAGATCTATAATGTGTATTAGCATATGCAAGACTCTGGGAGGTTTTTGTAGGAAACAAAAAAGTTTACTTAGTTGAACTATGTTTTTGTTTTGTTTTTGAGACGGAGTGAGTTGCTCTGTCGCCCAGGCTGGAGTGTAGTGGTGCAATCTCGGCTTACTGAAACCTCTGCCTCCCAGGTTCAAGCAATTCTCCTGCCTCAGCCTCCCAAGTAGCTGGAATTAGAAGCATGCACTGCTATGCCCGGCTAATTTTTGTACTTCTAGTAGAGACAGGGTTTCACCATGTTGACCCGGCTGGTCTCAAACTGCTGACCTCAAATGATCCGCCCACCTTGGCTTCCCAAAGTGCTGGGATTATAGGCATGAGCCCCTGCGCCTGGCCTGAACCATGTTTTTAAACTGATATGACTATAATCTTTTTCCCTGTACTTTGAAACAGCCGTTGTGTGCAGGCAGCCCCCTGCCACATCTTCCAAGATATGGGAAATATAACTGTATAACATGATGGAAATTAAGTTATCTGTTAACCCTGACAGTCTGTCTTCATTGAGTAATGTAAATTGGTTCCTTAATCTGTTTCTTAACTTTTTAATTTTTGTACTTATTTAAATTTAGTTTTGGAGAATGGAGTTTTTGCAAGTTCCTGAAACACCAGCTCCTGAGCCTGCTGAAGTCCTAGAAATTCAGGAAGACTGTCCAGAAGCACAAATAGGTATTTAATACTTCTAAAAATGACTCAATCGTTTTCATATTTCTTTTAAGTCACTGTGGATAAACTTATACCAAACAACATAAAGAGGAGCCCAAGGTTGGGCACTGCTTGGAGAAGCATGGTTGCTGCCTGTTGTGTGATTCCTTTGAGCAGACATGCAAGGTTTTCCCTACTTCACTGGGCAACATTCAGTGTGGTGGTGTCTTGTGGTTAACTTCCACATTCCATACTAAATATAGCACTTACTTCCTAGAGTACCAAAGGCTTTGGCTTTCACTTCTGAAAACACACAACAGACCTAGAGGGCGTGCTGTTGTGTAAGTCAGACAAGCCCTGCTGCACCCCAGCCCCACATTTGTTCTGCCCACCATGGGGCTGGCTCAGTGTGGATGACAGATACAATCGTGTTTGTAAACAATTAACAGAGGCAGACCAGAGTCCACAGTCAGACTTGCTTACGTTAGGGCATTAATTCACACTGAAGCCTGGTTACCTATAGTCCATTATTTGTGAAGCAATTTAAAATTTTCCAGTGAAATATAGAGATAATTGATTTCTACCCAGAATAACTGAAAGCAATGCCATAACGCCAGGCTGAGATCTGCTTTGCATTGCAGTCACTGAAGAAGCCACCCCGTTTGATGTAGAACACTGGGTACAAGGAACTTCCTGGAAAGGAACAAGGTTTTAAGTTTGACCTTCAGATTGTTTCTCCATGATTGGCTTTTGTGCACTGAGAATTCGGTGTGACTTTGATGATGTGAGAGAGTTAATAAAGGAAACTTAGCAGAAGGACACAAGTCATTTCTCTACATAAGCTGAAAGTAGCTTTTACTTTCCATGCCAGAGAAGAAAAAAGAGCCCTTGGGCAGGACATTTTAATGTTGGTGTTATATTAGTACATGTAAATTTCTAATTACAGCCCCACCAAAAAGGTCATCTGGGTGTTTGGGGACATAAAAATTCAGTTTAATTCAATAAGTGTTTGGGGGTTACCTGTTATATGTCAGATATTGAATTAAGGGAACCAATGAGAAGTGGGTCATTTTCCTTTCCCTTAAAAAGCTTTTAAGTAAATAACAGTGGAAGAGGAGATGAATGAGTGAGATAGAAGGGGTCAAATTCAGGGTGGAAAGATACTTGTATGTCTTTGTTGTGGGCAGTCTGGCAGAAGTGGTAGAGAGGGAGAACAGCCCACAGGAAGGATTGGACAATGTAGAAGTGGTGAGATTTGTGGGCACTTGCTGGGGTGAAATGGAAACAAGCTAGTGGTTCACTGGAAATTAAAGCCGCTTCCAAAGCTGCTTGTTTGCAGACCTCAGAGCTCACGATCATAAGCCGTTGGGGTGAAAACTTCATTCACATTAGTCCAATAGCCCCCTACTGAGTAGGAAGCAGGCAAAGTATTTGTCTTACTAAGAAAATAACTTTGGTGGGCTCAGTATCCTCAGGAGTTGGTTCTAAGACCTCCTTTTGATACCAAAATCTGAGAATGCTCAAGTCCCTGATATAAAATGGTGTATGTAGTATTTGCATAAAACCTGCTAACACCCTCCTGTATACCTTAAATCATCTCCAGATTACTAGCAATACAATGTAAATGCTGTGTAAATAGTTGCGATATTGTATTGTTTAGGGACTAATGACAAGGAAAAAAAATTCTGCACATGCTCAATAACAGACACAATTTATTTCCCCAAATATTTTCCATCTGAGATTAATTGAATCCATGGATGTGGAACCCACAGAAATGGAGGGCCAGGTATACTTGTTTCTTATACATTTTCCCTCCAGTAGACTTTATTGCAAGAGAGTAGAGAGTTGATGTGAAGAAATGCAAAATAACAGTGAAAAGAGGAAGAAGAACAAAATTCCAAAGTAAGGCTTTCATAGAATAATTCACTAATCTTTAGCCAGATGTTGTGGCATGCACATGTGGTCCCAGCTACTCAGAAGGCTGAGGCAGGCAGATTCCCGGGGCTCAGGAGGTTGAGGCTGCAGTGAGCTATGATCGCTCTACTGCACTCCAGCCTGGGTGACAGAGCAAGATCCATGTCTGTAAAAATAAATATGTAAATAAAAATTTAAAATAGATAATTCACTAATCTTTGAGTCATTAACCACTATATGCAATGGCCCTTTTCTCTACCATCTTGTAGAAAGAATATCCAAAAGTAGCCGGGCGTGGTGGCTCACGCCTGTAATCCCAGCACCTTCGGATGCTGAGGCGGGTGGATCATGAGGTCAGGAGTTCAGGACCAGCCTGGCCAACATAGTGAAACCCCGTCTCTACTAAAAATACAAAAATTAGCCTGGTGTGGTGGCAGGTGCCTGTAGTCCTAGCTACTTCCAAGGCTGAGGCAGGAGAATCGCTTGAATGCAGGAGGCAAAGGTTGCAGTGAGCCAAAATCATGCCACTGCACTCCAGCCTGGACGACACAGCAAGATTCTGTCTCAAAAAAAAAAAAAATATATATATATATGTATATTTAAATACGTATATATATATATGTATATTTAAATACGTATATATATGTATATTTAAATACGTATATATATGTATATTTAAATACGTATATATGTATATTTAAATACGTATATTATTTTTTTTTTTTTTTTTTTTTTTTTTTTTTTTTTTTTTTTTTTTTTTTTTTTTTTTTTTTTTTTTTTTTTTTTTTTTTTTTTTTTTTTTTTTTTTATGTATATTTTAAATATATATATATGTATATTTAAATACGTATATATGTATATATACACTAGTATATATGTGTATATAACATATGTTATATGTTATATTTTTTTTTATATTGTATATATGTGTATATATACACATATATGTATATATGTGTATATATACATATATGTGTATATATACATATATGTATATATGTGTATATATACATATATGTGTGTATATATACATATATGTGTATATATGTGTATATATACATATATGTATATGTGTGTATATATACATATGTGTATGTGTGTATATATACATATATGTGTATGTGTGTATATATACATATATATGTATATGTGTGTATATATGCATATATATGTATATGTGTGTATATATGCATATATATGTATATGTGTGTATATATGCATATATGTATGTGTGTATATATGCATATATGTATGTGTGTGTATATATACATATATATGTATGTGTGTGTATATATACATATATGTATGTGTGTGTATATATACATATATATGTATGTGTGTGTATATATACATATATATGTATGTGTGTGTATATATACATATATATGTATATAAAGAATATCTAAAAGTAATCATTTAGAATGACAATTTCAAGAACTCAGGAGGCACAGAACTGTTAAAGGAGTCCAGAAAAGGGGGAGAATACTTTGAGCTGAAGGAATTGGGTGATTTAGAGACAGGAATGTTTAAGCGGTGCCTTGAAAACTAGGTGACATCGGAACACACAGAGATTGGAAAGATGGGTCTAGGCGGCACCAGCAGCATGTGAAGAAGCTCACCTTTGGAGGAGCAGGTCTGCAGGGAGAGAGCTGGAGTGACACCATCTAGCTGCAGCACAGCAGGGAGTATGCGGCAAAGGCAGATTCTGGCCAGATTGTGAGAGATTGAATTCCAAGCTAAGGATTTTGGCCAAAGTTTTTAATAAACTCTTTCAGAAATTTGACTTTTTTATTTCTTTGCTCTCTGTACTCTAGCCAAAAATCCTGGCACTTACTTTCTTTTTTGTTACACTTAGCTTAAAATATTATGTCTATAGAGGCTTATAACTGGGAGGAAAAAAATACTAGCAGAACAAAGCTGGGTGTAACTTTGATGGTTCTGTATGTTCCAATTCTCTCAATGCTTCACCCAGGGCAGGAAGCGCAAGACGAGGACAGCAGTGATTCAGAAGCAGATGAGCAGAGCGTCAGCCAGGACCCTAAGGACACTCCAAGCCAACCCAGCAGCACCAGCCACAGGCCCCGGGCAGCCTCCTGCCGCGCAACAGCCGCCTGGTGTACTGACAGTGGCTCTGACGACTCCAGACGCTGGTCCGACCAGCTCAGTCTAGATGAGAAAGACGGCTTCATATTTGTGAACTATTCAGAGGGCCAGACCAGAGCCCATCTGCAGGGCCCCCTTAGCCACCCCCACCCCAATCCCATTGAGGTGCGGAATTACAGCAGATTGAAACCTGGTAACTTGAAGTCTGGTATCTATTTCTCACTCCTTCTATGTGGTGTGAGGGTTGGTGGATTGAGGCAGTGGGGTCTAGCTCTCCCTGGGCCCCACTCTGGATGTGCCCTGTGACCTGGGCCACTCAACACAGAATGCCTCTTTACACAGATGGCCTCCTCAGTTTCTTCTAGTGTAAAGTGGACTTAAAAATTCTATCCTACAATGGTGTTTGCAATATGCTGGGCATCTTTTAAAGAAAAATACCTCAAACCAAAAACTGCATTTATTCACAACTCATTAAATCACAGAAGCTAATTAAAAATGAATAAATACAACTGCATTTGCAGGTAACTTTGCCCAGAATAGAGGTAGAGGCAAGGTCCTCAATTGGAGAAATTGGATGCATCTGCTTGCATTGAAAATTTCTCCTTCTCATTAGTTTGTCTCCTTCAATGAGATGTTTCTCCAGCCTGGCCCATGTTAATGTCAAGCTACATAGCTTTACTTTCAACCAAGGCAGCAGCTGCCGAGAACTGGAAAAGCTGCTGTAGCTGTATGTTGAGGTACCCCAAGTTTAAGGCCACTGTCTTAGAGTATTTCTCCCCAGTATTGGCTTCCCTCAGTTGAGTTATGTCGTGTCCTCCACTTCTCCACTCCAGGGTACCGATGGGAACGGCAGCTGGTGTTCAGAAGTAAGCTGACTATGCACACAGCCTTTGATCGAAAGGACAATGCACACCCAGCTGAGGTCACTGCCTTGGGCGTCTCCAAGTAAGTGTCAGGCTTTTTCCGGCTCCGCTTCCCATCTGAGTCATTTGGTTAGCCAAGGGCCACATACTCCAGCCCAGTCTTTGGGGAAAAGAGATTTTATTTGTATTATCGTACGTAGCTCAAAGAAATAAATTTGAAGAAGAGCCCTGTCAGTGTATGGATATTTTTCTTTTCTTTTTCTTTTTTTTTTTTTGAGACAGGGTCTTGCTCTCTCACTTAGGCTAGAGTCAGGGGCACAATCACAGCTCACTGCAGCCTCAACCTCCCAGGCTCAAGCAGTTCTCCCACCTCTGCCCCTCAAATAACTGGGACTATAGGCGTGCACCATCACACCCAGCTAATTTTTGTATTTTTTGTAGAGACGGGGTTTCACCGTGTTGCCCAGGCTGGTCTCATGGTTCAAGTGATCTGCCCATCTCGGCCTCCCAAAGTGCCGGGATTACAGGTGTGAGCCACCATGCCCATACACTGGATTTAAATTCTGAATTTTTTTAAAAAGTGAAAAACTGCTTTTTCTGTTCTTCAAAGATACAGCAAGGGTGATCCAAAGAAAATTGAAATGGAAGTGTAAATTTGGGCTCAGTTCAGTTTTTGTCTGTTTACACATACATCTCTGAGTGAATCAAGGGTCTCTCCGGGACCTTTACCAGCCCCGACCCCAAAACACACATCCACCAAAATCCAGAGAGCCTCAAGAAGGAGATCACAGAAGCCTTCCGTGCAGTGACCTCCTCTGTCGTGTCTCCTGCAGGGATCACAGTAGGATCCTCGTTGGTGACAGTCGAGGCCGAGTTTTCAGCTGGTCTGTGAGTGACCAGCCAGGCCGTTCTGCTGCTGATCACTGGGTGAAGGATGAAGGCGGTGACAGCTGCTCGGGCTGCTCGGTGAGGTTTTCACTCACAGAAAGACGACACCATTGCAGGAACTGTGGTCAGCTCTTCTGCCAGAAGTAAGATAAGATATCTGCTTTTTGAATTTACATTGAGTAAGCTCTAAGGTTGTTAATTATGCCCTGCACACAGGTTCTGATTTGCCCTGGCGTCCCCACTACAGTATGCCTTGTTGGTATGAACCAGTCTTCACTTTTTCTGTTCTTCTTTATTACTACAGTTAGGAAATTTTTCTGTCATACAAGTCACAAACACCTTGTCATCCATGACACAGAATGCACATATGCTAATATTTCATCGTATTTAATTTAGAGGCCTGTATGTGAAATGATTCTATAAAAACTATAGATACATTGTAAGTATCCTCTTTGCACCCTTCACCAATCACACCCATTCTCCATGTTTTTATACTTTCAGAAACATGTATTGCCTCTGTAAACATTACATCATACTATTTTGGTGTTTTCAGCTTCACTTTTCAGCTTTACGTAGTATACTGTTTTTGCCCTTCTGTAACTTTCTTACTCAGCATTGTTTTTGAAATCCATTTATATAGATATCTTATTCTAATATATTCATTTTAACTACCGTCAGTTATTTTAATTATATGAATTTATCACCATTTATTTCCCTTTTGGTGCCCTCTCAGGGTTTTTTTTTTTTTTTTTTCTGTTTTTATCAGTACTATAGATAATGCTACAATGCACATCCCTATAAATGCCCTTCTAGTACACAAGCTGGAATTCCTTTAGAGATGGAATGAAATTGGTAGAACACAGACTTATTCTTGATCTTAATTAGATATTGCCAAATTACTCTTCAAAACAGTAGTGCTAGTTAATACTACCTCCAACAGGACATGAAAGTTCTCCAAATTCTTAGTCATGCTGGGTACTGCCAGACTTTTTCCACTTTTGCCAATCTGATAGCTAAAAAATAGTGCTTTGTTGTTTTAACTTGCAATGCTAGTGAGACAACATCTTTCATGTTTGTTGGCTATTTCGGTTTCCTTTTGGGTACCTTGCCCTTTTTGTTTTCCTCGAGAAGTTCTTTTATATATTCTGTGCTGTACACCTTTGTCTTTTATATATCTTGCAGATACGTTCTGCCAGTCTGTGGCTTGCATTTCAACTTTATATATGTTTTTTCTGTCATCTACAAGTTTTTAAACTGGTTGTAGTCACATGTATTACTCTTTATGATTTTTGCGTTTTTGTGCCTGAAGAATTCTTTCCCTGTCCTAGGATCACAAAGATAATCTTGTTTATTTTCTTTTAAAGGATTCAAAGTTTTATTTTTCACATTTAGGTCTTTAATTCATTTGTAATTTATTTTGGGGTATGACATGAGGCGAGGATCTATTTTTCCCCCATATGAAAGGTCAGTGGTCCCATGGCTGTAGATTTGGTTGATATCTTTGTCCTACACCCGGGTCCCAGATACACATCCACAGTCGTTACTTTTTCTGCCAGACAACAGAAAGGATTCCATGGACAGTACACTTTAAGACTTATATTGCCTTACTCCAGAGATTCTTTCATAGAAAGCATATTATTCTCAACTTGTGTAATTATGAGTCCATTCCTGAGGTTTTGTAGGCAGCATTGGCTTACTGGTATGGGCATAGTCTTTGGGTTTACACTGACCAAATGCTCATTGTACTACTTTCTGTTGCCATAATGCCAGCGAGTTACCGAGCCTCTCTGAGCTTTGGTTTCTTCATCTGTAAATGTGGGTAAGAAGACCAGTCCTCTTAGAGTGGTTGAGAGAATTAAATGAGATCACATATATGAGTGTTGTAAAGCACCAAGTTCAGAGTCTGGCAAAACAGGTGTTCCATAATTTGATTCCTTAAACCTTTGCTGCTGGGCAGTGTGGTTCGAGATGAGGGACCCAAAATGTTGCAGCCAGCCATTTCCTGTGGGAATTTTTGTGAGGCTGGCAGAGGATTCTGTCTAGTGGCTCTGTGCTTTGAAAGGCCTGCTCTATGAAACTTATAATGGGACCGGGCATGGTGGCTCATACCTGTAATGCCAGCACTTTGGGAGGTTGATCACCTGAGGTCAGGAGTTCGAGACCAGCCTGGCCAACATGGCAAAACCCTGTCTGTACTAAAAATAGAAAAATTAGCCAGGTGTGGTGGTGAGCTACTCAGGAGGTTGAGGCGAGAGAATCACTTGAACCCAGGAGACAGAGGTTGCAGTGACCCAAGATCATGCCACTGCACTCCATCCAGCCTGGGCAACAGAGCGAGACTCCATCTCAAAAAAATAGATAATAAATTTAAAAACCCATAATGGGTCTTATAGAGCAGGTCTTTCAAAGCACAGAGCCACTAGATGTGTGTGTGTGTGTGTGTGTGTGTGTGTGTGTATAGTCTTTCTTTTTTTTTTTTCTTTTTTTTTTGAGACAGAGTCTCACTCTGTCACCCAGGCTGGAGTGCAGTGGCGCGATCTCGGCTCACTGCAGCCTCCGCCTCCTGGGCTCAAGCGATTCTCCAACCTCAGCTTCCTGAGTAGCTGGGACTACAGGCGTGCACCACCACGCCCGGCTAATTTTTGTATTCTTAGTAGAGACGGGGTTTCACCATATTGGCCAGGCTTGTCTCGAACTCCTGACCTTGTGGTCTGCCCACCTCAGCCTCCCAAAGTGCTGGGATTACAGTCATGAGCCTCCGCACCCAGCCTATATATATATATTTCTTGAGATGGGGTCTTCCTCTATCACCCAGGCTGGAGTGCAATGGCACGATCACAGCTCACTGCAGCTTTCATCTCCCAGGCTCAAGCAGTCCTCCCACCTCAGCCTTCCAAGTAGCTGAGACTACAGGCAAGAGCCACCACACCTGGCTAATTTTTGTATTTTTTGTACAGATAGAGTCTCACTGTGTTCCCCAGGCTGGTCTCAAAGCCGCAGGCTCAAGCAGTACCCCCGCCTCAGCCTCCTAAAGTGCTGGGATTACAGTTTTCAGCCTCCACACCAATCATATTAATCTAGTGATTTGTACTAGCACTCCCGTATGTATGCTGGCACACATCTGTTCTTTGTAGTGTTTAATTTTCAAAATATTCTTAAATGTAGGTAATGCTTTAAATTATCCATTGCTGTTAAATGTTGGATGGAAGCTTTATTGGAAACTGACCAAACAGTGATAAGTTCTGATGAAGCAGGCACAGAAAGAAGTGCTTTCCAGAACGCACAGCCTGTGGTCTCTATGGCTGAGAGCAGTTGACACTCCTGAGGGTTCTGAGAGGTCCAGTGACAGTCCTTTAAACCCATAAGCTTATAGTACTTAATTTACTCTGTGGACATTTTTACTGGTAGATTAATGGACTAAACATAAATCTCCACTTCAAGGTCAGGCACAGTGGCTCACGTCTGTAGTCTCAGCACTTTGGGAGGTCAAGGCAGGAAGATCACTTGAGGCCAGGAGTTTGAGGACAGCCTGGACAATGTAGTGAGACCCCATCTCTAAAAAAAAAAAAAAAATTTTTTTTCATTTCCATTTCAATCTTCTGAAAATCTAAGCCTAAAGTGATTTAATACCACATCCTGAGTCACACCTGGCTTTATTCCGGGAATAGGAACTCTGAATACTTCTTAAAGAATTTGAACATCTGTTAAGAATAGTCTCCTTCAAACAGTTCTAGCAAGATAAATAGGAAATGAGGGTGTTGGGACTGGAAAAGGAAAGCCAGTCTAACTGTTTAAGAAATGATTAAAGAGTGGATCAATCAAAATGTTTAAAAGCACAATGGAACTTGATAGTGATCAAACTCATATTTCTCTTGGAAATTAGAAGACTCACTAATGAGTTATTAGTAATTCTCTTGAAAATAGATACTCATTAGTGAGTCTTCTAATTTCCACTAGTGAGTTTTTCTAATTTCCAAGAGAAATATGTCAAGCTCCAAGTAAAGACATTGACATACCTCCCAAGCTTATAGGCCATGAGAATTAGTCTACACAGGTAGAATGGCCTCACATCGCTGTTCAGACACCTTGGCCTCATTGTATAGGAAAATCTTAACGCTGTTTTTTTGTTTTCGTTTTTTTAATTCTCGTCAGTCAAAGAAATAGCTTCCCTGGTTTAATACTGCTTTTCTTCATAGACTGAAACAAATAATACAGCTTTCCTTTTAGTCCTTGTTCAGCCACACGACACAAACCAGTATGGCCTTTGGCATTTTACTGCAAGCTTTCCATTCGATTATTAATGTTTCTGGTGCCCATGATCAAGCAGGGAGAAGACCTATAATTAATTGACTTTTCCTTTCCTTTAGGTGCAGTCGATTTCAATCTGAAATCAAACGCTTGAAAATCTCATCCCCGGTGCGTGTTTGTCAGAACTGTTATTATAACTTACAGCATGAGAGAGGTTCAGAAGATGGACCTCGAAATTGTTGAAGATTCAACAAGCTGAGTGGAGACCACGGTCTGTAGACCCCTTCCCGATTCTCCTGTCCCAGCTTGGAAGGCATTGAAAACAGTCTCCGTTTACACATCTCTTCATACCACGTGTTTGAAGTGTTAAAATTCAAAGGGATCATTGAATAAAACGGGTGTAGAGTACAGGAATGGGGCAGACGCGATTCAGGTGAACAGCACAAGAAGAATATGAGGTGGTTCCTAGGAGCAACACTTTCGATCTCCATTTCTCCCTGATGACAGTAGCTGTCTCCAAGAGAAAAATCCTCACTTATTAACTCTGTTTTCTTGCATCTCATTTTTATAGAGCTACTCATCCTTATTTGGAAAAACCAACAACAAAAAAGGCTTTTAGAAAATGGTTGTAAATCTGACTTCTTTGCAAGTAACTATGTATATTGTAAATAGATATAAAAGGCCTTTTTTCTAAATAAGGACTTAACTGCCTGTAACATGAAACTTCAAACTAAACCACTAACTCAATGAACTACTTATGGTTTGTCTGACATCCCTCACTTACCAATTAATTATAAATATGTTTTTTTAAATCCCCAAAGACATTATCTGTGGTCTTTTTTTCCTTTCAAGCTCAGCCTGTGTGCCTGATGTCATTTCTTTCAAGTTGCCCACAGTATCTCCACTTAAACTAGGCTAGTAACCAAAATAATGTGGACCTTCTTTAGGAAACAGTGTGGGAGAATAGGAGTCCAGCTGTAAGATAAACTGGAAATATTTGGGCGTCTTGTACCTGGCTACGCACCACCTCAGTGTTGTTCCTACATAAACAGGGCCCCTTTTAAACTTGTATGTGGACTGCTGTTTGGTCAAAGAATACCTTCTTAGCATTGCAGAACGGTGGTCAGATGACCAATGTAGTGCAGGAAACAGCCCTGTCTCAACTAATGGAAATATATTTGCATGTAACCCAAAATTAGCTTATCTTGAATAGAACATAATAAGTATGTGTCTTTGGTGACACTGATGTTCTACTATAGCTTATTTTCAAACAAGGGGTAAAAAAAGGAAAGAAAAAAGTGTACAGAATTAACATATAAACTTTGTTGTAAAACTGAATCATGTCAGAACTGCTTAAAATTAACCTTTATCATTTAATGTCATCTACCTGAAAACAGTGAGATTTATACTGTATCAATGTCTATTTTTTTGTTTTTGCTATGAATATAATTACAGTATTTTAATATTTAGTTATTTAATTTGTTCTACTAGTTGGATACAGAACACACAAATCCAGGGGGATTAAAGCTGGAAGGGGCTAAGAGATTAGTTTACAGAGAAAAGGCTTGGTGGTGGGATTTTTTTAAATGTGTGTTATGTACATATATATATATAAAATATATATTAAAAAATGAAACAATCTAGATTTTAACATTTTCAGAAACTTAGTGATAATATTATGAACAATTCTAAAAGCCCTGTGATTTGAAAAATGTAGAATCATTAATGGCCCAAGATAGGCCTTCACACCTTCACAGGTGGGAAAGGAAAGGCCTTCACACCCTCACAGAGGCATCATGCAAAGGACAGCAGCTTTGGCTTTTCCAATTTTCCGTCTTTAGGCCCTGGTGAGAGGCACACTTATGCACTAAAATGCACATATATGCACATGCATTCAAAAATAGGCATTTGGTACAATGGTGATCTTGTACCTGATGGGCTGAAACCAGCTTAAGAACAAATTTGTTCTTCCTGATATGATAACTAGGTCTCCAAGAGAAAATACAAAGGCTGCTTTAGTGCCTTACGCTTACTAAATTTAAATCTTTATTTACCTGGGTTTGAGCCTACAGTCTATTTATGATTACATATCAAAATTGATTAAAACACTTCCATTTCTAAAAGGTCAAATATACTTGTTAATAAAAGGATTATCGGCATTAATACTTTAACTTAAAGAAAAGTTGTGTTCTGTTTTCCTTTCTGTGTCTTACTCCCCCCACACTCTCCCTCCCCCATCACCATCTTCAATTCTAATAAATAATGCTGATGTTCAACAGTTGCAGAAATTGTGCTGTTACGTAACTGTGGGCCTTGCCCCTGTCTGGCCCTCTAGATGAGTTGTAGCAGTGTTATTCTACACTTTTTAAAAGAAGCGTCCTCCTTTTGTCCATGAATCATGTTTACCCCATACCCAGTGGCAGAGGTGTTCTTTAAAGACTTGAATATATGAATGTGTGTGTGTAGTTACTTAAAGGTTATTCCTCTTTGTAATAGGAAACTATATGGGATGAACACTTTTAAACTTTCCAACACAACTTCCATTACTAACTTTCTAACAGAACTTCCATAACTAGAAGGTGGAAACCAAAACCCTCATGGTAGTATTTCCTCTGGCAGCTGGTGCTGTGGGCAACTGTTTTGTTCAATCGGGTTTCTTTTCTTTTTGCCTCTAATGCAGAAATCAACAGAATCACTCACACATACAAGTACACTCACATACATAAACTAATTATTTCTCTGGATATCTTTCTGTGTTCCATGTAAATTTCTTTACCAACATCTGTTGTCAACATGTACATCTACCTTAGTGTGGTCTGCATTCTTTTTCTGAGAGTACCTCACAGGGCTCCTGCCTGATCTTTGTAGTTTGTTCATCCATCCACCTGTTCATTTGTTCATCCATGTATTCTAACATTTGTGTGTAGTGTGCAACTGTAATGTCATGCTTTTGAAGAAGAGAATAGCTGCCCATAGCAGCCATCCGTCTGGATAATAGCAAAACACTCTAGATAAGTTATTTTGCACTTTCTTATGTATAAAGTTGGTAGAAACTTATTTTTGCTTTGTATCATTTAAATACATTTTGTTTTGGTAAATGAACTGTGTATAAAATATTTATGCCGTTAAAACTGTTTTTAGAAAGTATTTTTAATTTCAGCAAGTTTGGTTACTTGTTGCATGACTATTAACACAGCTGACTTTTTGTGTCAGTGCAATGTATATTTTTTGTCCTGTTATTAACTTGTAAGCCCTAGTAATGGCCAATTATTTGTACAGCAACAGAAGTAAATTGAAGATACTGGCTAAGACTGGATTGATTGTGGACTTTTATACTATATTGCAGAAACCAATATCTGTTTCTTGGTGGTTATGTAAAAGACCTGAAGAATTACTATCTAGTGTGCAATCTGTGATATCTGAATGTTCATTGTATATTTGTCTCTGATGCAAAAAGGTAGAGTAACACAATTACAATACATGATTAAATGCAATAGTCCAGGTACTTAAGTAATTTTTTTTTTCATTTCAAATAAATACCTACTATTTACCACCAAAA
Organism: Nomascus leucogenys; assembly: GCF_006542625.1. Taxonomy (NCBI): domain Eukaryota; kingdom Metazoa; phylum Chordata; class Mammalia; order Primates; family Hylobatidae; genus Nomascus; species Nomascus leucogenys. The sequence continues at coordinate 67,512,945 of NC_044389.1, read as the reverse complement.
GAAAGAAAAAGAAAAGTTGTTAAGTCAGTTATTCAGGGAAGGAAAAACAGATCTAGTAACTCCCTAACTTTATGTAGTTCTTTTCTAGTTGTAAATACTTTCAGAAGCACCTGCATAAGATTGCAGAAGTATTGGCTGTTAAGGTTCCAGTTCCAGTTCTAGTTTGACTCATCCTTAAAAATCAGGCTTTCTGCAGTCTGTGCTTCTCAATTGTGCTGGATTCCCAGGGCTAATGAGTGTATGTGGATGGCAGTAAGGAGAAGCAACCCCCTTCTGGGAGATGTGACCCTCAAATTTGACTGGACCTGTAGAAAAAGACATGTCTGCATGGTTTTGGCTCTTTTTTCCTGAGCTTTATTCTCCAGCCAAAATACTGTGAAAAGTAAGCAACAGTGTGTATATATATGTGTGTCTCTTAGCACCCATAGTGTAGTCACCTAAGGAATATTCCAGTGTCCTGCCCCTTACCTGGAACTACAGCAGCCGCTGTTAGCAGCTGGTCTTTCCAGTTCAGCCTTCAATCTGAGAGTGTTAGAACTCACAATCCATTGTTCTTGTTATCAGCTTGTTTGATTTTAAAATAGCCTTTCTGTAAAGAGTTTTTAAGTTTATTTAGGCTGTTTTGATGATTTTACTTTTCCTCTTTCTAAATATACTAAATTCATTTTAAGCTTGAACAGCAGAGCCCCAAATTTGAGTATGTTTTGCCTATTACAAATTTTACCTCAGTGCAACTCCACTTGAGTGGCAGAAGATGAAGGAATGCCAAGAACTGAAACAATAGCAATTTCTTTAAAAATTAAAAAAAAATGGTAAAAGAGAAAGCTTAGAGCAGCTCCCATGTTATTAATGCTTTATTACTTACAGTTCTAGTGACGGGTTGCAGTCAAGGATGGACACTGCAGAATTCTCAGATGCAGAAATTCAGAGTTTAAAGGAACAAACATGCAAATGATTTTCAGTGAGTCCCTTGTCTGCCATTTGCTTCTCATCTTCAACAGAATTTTCCCTCCACGCCTCACTTTTGACCATTTGATGGACTTGGCCCAGCACTTGGTTAGTCTCTTTGCTTTATGAATATTCTCATTTCCTCCCACCTATTATAAAGCTCTTTTTTTTTCTTTTACTTTTGCTAGAGACAGCACCAAGCCAAGCTACCACAATAGCATGGTGTTTTGGCGATCCCTGATTAGGAATTACCACTGAGGCTTCAGTTTTAACCAGCTTGGGAATTTAGAAAGCCTCTTGTTTTAGCGCTCGCTGTCTCCATAGAGTTTTCCTATATCAGTAGCTGCCTGTGAGGATGGGAATGGTCTAAGATACTGCTTCTTTAAACGTTTTGGTCTGAGAACTCTTTGATCCTTAAAAATTTTCAAGGACACTGAACAGCTTTTGCTTATTTGGTTTATATCTATCAGTAGTCAATGTATTAGAAATTAAAACTGAGATTTAAAATATATATGTCGACTCATTTAAAAATAATGATAAGACCATGATGTATTAACATAAATTACATATTTCTATAAAAAGTCTTTTACAGCCAAGTGCAGTGGCTCACACCTGTAATCCCAGCACTTTGGGAGGCTGAGGCAGGCGAATCACCTGAGGTCAGGAGTTCAAGACCAGTCTGGCCAACGTGGCAAAACCCCATCTCTACTAAAAAATTAGCCAGGCATGGTGGCGCACGCCTGTAATCCCAGCTACCTGGGAGGCCAAGGCAGGAGAATGACTTGAACCCGGGAGGTGGAGGTTGCAGTGAGCCGAGATCACACCACTGCACTCCAGCCTGGGAGACAGAGTGAGACTCCATGTCCAAAAAAAAAAAAAAAACTTTTCCAAACAAAAAAAAAAAGGGTTTTTTTGGCAAATTTACAACTTTTTGCAAATCTCTATGTCCGGCTCAATAGAAGACAGGTGGATTTTCAAGTCTGCTTCTGTATTCCATCTGTTGTGATACTTTGTTTTGACTGGATTTGTGGAAAAAGACAAATCTGCATGGTTTTGGCTCATTTCCTGAGCTTTGTTCTCCAGCTATCGTTTTGTGAAAAGTATGTCTATCGCACCCTTACTATATAGTCACATCAGGAATATACTTTGTTTTGGTTGAAGCATGAAGAAAATCCAGCCTCACAAATGTATTGGTTGAAAAGGGGGTGAATATTTTTAATTTTTATGGGCTCATAAGTGTACATATTTATGAGGTACATGTTATATTTTAATACAGGCATACAATGTATAATAGTCACCTCAAAGTAAATAGAGTATTTACCACCTCAAGCATTTATCGTCCCTTTGTGTTAGGAACATTCCAATTCCACCCTTTTGGATATTTTTAAATATGCAGTAAATTGTTGACTGGAGTTACCCTGTTGTGCTATCAAATACTAGATCTTATTCATTCTATGTGACTATATTTTTATACCCACTAAACATCTCCACTTTCCACCCTCCTCCCTGCTACTCTTTCTAGCCTCTCATAACCATCATTCTACTCTCTGTCTCCATGAGTTCGCTTGTTTTAATCTTTAGCTCCCACAAATGAGTGAGCACATGCAAAATGTCTTTTTTTTAATTTGCCTGGCTTATTTCACTTAACACAATGTCCTCTAATTCCATCGATATTGTTGCAACTGACAGTATTTCATTTTTTTATGGCTGAATAGTATTCCAATGTGTGTATGTGCCACATTTTCTGTATCCATTCGTCTGTTGATAGACTCAGGTTGAGTTCAAATCTTGGCTATTGCGAATAGTACTGCAGTAAACATGGGAGGGCAGATACCTCTTTGATATACTGACTTCCTCTCTTTTGTATATATTCCTAGTAGTGGGATTGCTGGGTCATATGGCAGTTCTATTTTTAGTTTTTTTAGGAACCTCCATACTGTTGGCCATAGTGGTTGTACTAATTTACAGTCCCACCAACAGTGTAGGAGGGTTCCCCTTTCTCTATCCTCACCAGCATTTGTTCTTGCCTGTCTCTTGGATAACAGCCATTCTAACTGGGGTGAGAGGATATCTCCTTGTGGTTTTGGTTTGCATTTCTCTGATGATTAGTGATGTTGAGCATTTTTTCATATACCTGTTTGACATTTGTATGTCTTTGTTTGAGAAATGCCTATTCAGATCATTTGCCCATTTTTTAATAGGATTATTAGATTTTTTTTCCTATCGAGTTGTTTGAGCTTCTTATATATTCTGGTTATTAACCACCCTTGTCAGATGGGTGGTTTGCAAATATTTTCTTCTATTCTGTGGGTCGCCTCTTCACTTGTTGATCATTTCCTTTGCTGTACAGAAGCTTCTTAACTTGATGTGATCCCATTTGTCCATTTTTGCTTTGGTTATCTGTGCTTTTGAGGTCTTAGCCAAAAAATCTTTGCCCTGACCAAAGTCCTGGAGAGTTTCCCCAATGGTTTCTTCTAGCAGCTTCATAGTTTTAGGTCTTAGAATTAAATCTTTAATCCATTTTGATTTGATGTTTGTATATAGTGACAGATAGGGAGTCTAGTTTCATTCTTCCGCATATGGATATCTAGTTTCCAGATTTATTGAATGGACTGTCCTTTCCTCAATGTATGTTCTTGGCACTTTTGTCAAAAATGAGTTCACTGTAGATGTATGGTTTTATTTCTGTATTCTTTATTCTGTTCCACTGATCTATGTGTCTTTTTATGCCAGTACAAGGCTGTTTGGGTTACCATAGCTCTGTAGTTGTAATTTGAAGTCAGGCAATGTGATTCCTCCAGTTTTGTTCCTTTTGTTCACAGTGGCTTTGGCTATTCTGGGTACTTTGTGATTCCACATAAATTTTAGGATTATTTTTTCTATTTCTGTGAAGAATGTCATTGATATTTTGATAGGAATTGCATTGAATCTGTAGATTGCTTTGGGTAATATGGACATTTTAACAACATTGATTCTTTCATTCTGTGAACATGGAATATATTTCCATTTTTTGTGTGTCCTCTTTAGTTTCTTTCATCAGTCTTTTGCAGTTTTCATTGTAGAGATCTTTCGTTTCTTTGGTTAAGTTTATTCCTAGGTATATTACTTTATTTGTAGCTATTGTAAATGGGATTACTTTCTCGATTTCTTTTACATATTGTTCACTGTTGGCATATAGAAATGCTCCTGATTTTTGCATGTTGATTTTGTATCCGCAATTTTACTGAATTTATCAGTTCTAATTTTTTTTAGTGGAGACTTTAGGTTTTCCTAAATATAAGATCATACCATCTGCAAACAAGAATAATTTGACTACTTCTGTTCCAATTTAGATGCTTTTTCTTTCTCTTTTCTGATTGCTCCAGCTAGGACACTATGTTGAGTAACAGTGAAAGTGGGCATCCTTGTCTTGTTCCAGATCTTAAAGGAAAGGCTTTCAGTTTTTCGAGCTGGAATATTGTAATTGCTTTTTCAGATCATTGCTTCTTAAGATAATAGTTTTAAGTTTTTAATAGTTTAAGTTTCTTAAAGATTAATTACTATGCGGACTCTGAAATGATGCCAATGAACTTTTCATATTATGACATTAAAATCCATGGGTCTATCTTGCACTTTGAATTTATTTTTTTACACATCCATAATTTTACAGCATCATGCATTGATCATTTAGAAAATTATTTTTAAATCCTGATTCAAGCACCAGAGACAGAAACAGTATATGTAGAACTTCTAAATGTTGACATATTTCATTATATAATATCAAAAAATCACATTATCATATACATTAAAATACCACCAGCAGTATCAGAAAATTTTAAGTCATAGTGATAGACACAAATTCTCCAAAAAATTCTTATTTTTGCTTAAAACCTAAAATTTTATCATTGGAAATAATTCTGTTTGCTGTTTTCTTTGAAGGGATAGGTTCACTTTGTTAATATTTGAGAACATACCATCCATAGAACCGTAGCTTGTCAGTTGTTCTTTTAATAGAAATAGTATTCCATGAGAAAGGCAGAGAGTTCAGCTCACAATTCAGTCACACAAGTGCTTCTCTTTGAGACAAATGTTGTACTTCAGTATGCAGGTGCTTTATGGGTACTTCTCATCTTGTGTCACTCTACCTAAGGGCCAAGATTTAATACAAGTAATAATTTTTATTGCTTCTCCAAGGTCATTCTTAAGTCAAAGAGGCACTTGTGTTTTTACTGCAAGTGTTTGGTTTGAAGAATGTGATCACTACTACTAGTGGTTTGGTGCCACCATACTAAGGTTCCAGCAGTTCTACCCACTACTGCTTTTGTACCTCAATAAAAGTACAAATGCGGTGAAAAGGGTAAATAGTGTTTTAGTAGTACCATGAAAACCTTGCAGACTCTCTGAAAGGGTCTCAGGACTCCTGGGGGTCTGGAAACCCCTTGAGAACCACTGGTCCAAGAAGAAGACATGAGATGAGGCTACCTAAATTGTAAGGTAGCATGCGTGCAATCTCATTCAGTAATGATATTCCTAATCACTAATCCAGTGCTTTCAACTGGGCTCCCATTGAAATCTCCCAAGAGCAAGACCAGGCCCTATCACACTGAAGTGTTGTGGCGGCTACCCCCAGCTACTGGGATACCACCTCTACAGCTCAAAAGCATGTTGGGGTTTCAAATAAGGACTTTTAAAATCACATTATTATTCTATTCAAGACTCTAATATTTTGATAATGTAAAAGAAACTGCTAATATGAATCTTTTAGTATTAGATACAGTTCTAACTAGTATAATAAACTATCAGGAGAGTCAGTCTCGGGGCTAAGCTCCCATTCTACCACTTACTGTGTGCTCTCAGGTGAGTGACTTAGCCATTCTAGGTCTGAGTTTCCTTATATGGAAAATTTGTATTAGGATACCTGCCCCCAGAGAATTGTTATAAGGATTCGATGTGGTAATATATATAGGAAGGGTAGTGCCTGACAAATATGTTGTCAGTACATTCCAGTGTATGATGCACTGAAACATCTGAATGCCAAATGAACGCCAATGGCAGGGAGTTCACCTTCAGTCAGATATACAGGAGGCAGAATGCTACAGTGGGAAGGGCTCTTCAAAGTCATCAAGTCCAAAGTAGACTTTTTAAGTAGAATTCCCAGCTCTGCTCCTAAGCCTGTGACACCCAGGCCAAGGCTCTTTACAAACAGCTCTCCAGTTAGTATTTCCCAATTTTCTTTTTGATGACTACAATGCAAGTGTACTTTGGATGTTATTTCAATATTATCCGTGCATAATTATGCCCTTCTTTATCAAGAAGATAAAGCATCCGAACATCAACCTTGGCCTTCAGCTATCATGCTTCCTGCTCAACAAAGGCAAAGAAGAGTTGCAAGCTGCATTCCAGAGCAGAGGACGGAGTTAAAGAAAAACAACTTGTTTAGGGTCTTGCCCTCAGGCCCTACTACAAACTTCAAAAAAAAGCTATATCCTAAACATGTGATTTCCCTGCATAAAGTTTCCCTTCATAAAAGGAAGCCACTCCTTTGCAAACTGATTCTCAAGAAATCCACCATGGAGCAAAGGTCAACTAAGCAGTCTTCGGTTATAAACTTGAGGATCCTTTGAGTCCGCTGCTGACCGATTCTGCCAAGAGGAAAAAAGAAACAAAGTTCTCCTAAAGCAATGTTATCAAGTGTGCTACGGTTCAAGTTCAAATCTGCGAATGTGGATGTCTTTTTCCTTCTGAGGTAGCAATCTGTGTTTGAGCTAATACATACTTAGCTGGGCCTTGAAGATGATTTTTTAAAATGATGTAAGTACCCTCTCCAAGAACCTTCTGGCCTATAAATGAGAGGCTTGCCTTCATGCAGGTATCTGTAATTAGATTTTCAGCAAGTGTATTCCATTCCTTACTGTTTCTAATTCAGTAATACTTTCTTCCACAATATGTTTTCTTTGCTCTGCACTCCACATTTTTATATCATTGTTATCTCATCTTTGTCCTTTTTTGAATTACTGTTGTATGATACCAGGCCTTCCTAAAGGTTCTCCCCTGTTCCCCCTTGTTCACTCCACTGCCCCCACCCCCTGACCCGCCACTGCATTCCTGGTCTTTTGCAAACTTTTGTCCTGCCTTCCTGCCTGCCTGCCTTTTGCATAGGTGTCATGCCATTGATTTTCCTCTTCCTCTTTTAAATGTGGACTCTTGTCCAGCCTTTATGTTTGCTGTGATATACTGTGAGTGAATTCTCCTTAACATCGTTCCCTGCTTAGTTTGAGGATTGGGTGTTGTGATTGGGTTTTGTGACACAGCAGTCACTGCGCACGTGCTGCAGTTGCCCATTCTGTGTCGAGCCCTGCAGGGCTCCTCACCTTCTTACCCTTCACACCTTCTGCTCCATCCTGGGCTAGGGCCTCCTCCGCCGCAGGGCCATTCGCTGGCTCTGCCCTCTACCTGCAAGGATCCTACTCCAGGTGTGCTCCTCTTCCTCCCTCACCTTCTCCAAGTCTTTCCTCAAATGTCACCTTCTAAGTGAGGCCTCCCCTGACCAACCTACAGTATTTATAACTGCAATTTCCCTCCCTCTGACTTCCTCATAATCACCCTTCTCTGAAACCCTCCACAATGTGCTATGCTACTATTTATTTGTGTCTCCGTAGCAAAGTGTAAGCTACATGACCATGGATGCTTTTGTCTGTTTCACTCACTGCTGCATGGAGTTCTAAAACTGTATCTGACAGAGTGGCTGCTCAATAAATGTGTTGAATGAAGGAATTAGAGGTAGCCCTTGGCTTGCCCTCAACTGTAATGCAATCTGTTTTTGTAAACATCTTACATCATCTTTCTTGTGTTGAATTTGAGCTTTCATATACCACATGTCTGAACACGTGCTTGAAATGCTCACTGGGGTTTGGTTTTTATTATTCTTTATTTTTATTTTTTGAGACAGGGTCTCTCTCACCCAGGCTGGAGTGCAGTGGCGCTATCCACAGCTCACTGCAGCCTTGACCTCTCAGGCTTAAGCCATCCTCCTGCCTCATCCTCCTGAGTAGCTGGAACCACATTCACCATGCCCAGTTAATTTTTTTTTTTAATAGATGAGGTCTCATTATACTTCCCAGGCTGGTCTCAAACTCCTGGACTCAAGCGATCCTCCCACCTTGGCCTCCCAAAGTGCTGGAATTACTGGTGTGAGCCACCACACCCAGCCTAGGGTTTGGTCTTAAACATTGAAAGTTCCTCATTCCTTGAAGTTACCTTGAGCAAGGCACCCTCTGCCTATGGAATCACCCACCCAGCACCCCAGGATAGAAGCCACAGGGTCTTCGTAGCAATGCCGGAGAAGAAAGCCTCTTCCCCTCCTTTTCCTCATCCAGCCTAACTGGGGAGGATGAAATATTCCAGGGCAGCCCCCACCCCTCAACCCTGCCTAGCAGACGGATCCAGGAGGGGCTACTGGACCTATTGTGAGGTTCCCATTTGGGGTCAGCTGGGCAGCCCTTCCCTGTCCCATACCCAGTCCTAGAATACTCCCCCATCCCATCCCTGCCTGCTCACCATATCCCATCATTACAGATTCTCCAATCAGATATTTTCACAACTTTGATACATAACTTACTGTAAAAATCATCAAGTCTACAATTCAGTATGTTTTGGTATATTCAGAGTTTTGCCACCTGATATGGTTTGTCTGTGTTCCCACCCAAATCTCAACTTGAATTGTATCTCCCAAAATTCCCACATGTTGTGGGAGGGACCCGGGGGGGGGGTCTTTCCCATGCTCTTCTCATGAGTGATTAAGTCCCACGAGATCTGATGGGTTTATCAGGGGTTTCTGCTTTTGCTTCTCTCTCATTTTCTCATGCTGCCACCATGTAAGAAGTGCCTTTCACCTCCTGCCATGACTCTGAGGCCTCCCCAGCCATGTGGAACTGTAAGTCCAATTAAACCTCTTTTTTCTTTTCAGTCTCCGGTATGCCTTTATCAGCAGCAGAAAACAGACTAATACAGTAATTTGGTACCAGTAGAGTGGGGCATTGCTGAAAAGATACCCAAAATGTGGAAACTATTTTGGAACTAGGTAAGAGACAGAGGTTGGAACAGTTTGGAGGGCTCAGAAGAAGCAGGAGAATGTGGGAAAGTTTGGAACTTCCTGGAGACTTGTTCAATGGCTTAGCCCAAAATGCTGATAGTGATATGGACAATAAAGTCCAGGCTGAGGTGTTCTCAGACAGAGATGAGGAACGTGTTGGGAACTGGAGTAAAGGTGACTCTTGTTAAGTTTTAGCAAAGAGACTGGCAGCATTCTGCCCCTGCCCTAGAGATTTGTGAAACTTTGAACTTGAGAAAGATGATTTAGGGTATCTGGCAGAAATTTCTAGGCAGCAAAGCATTCGAAACATGACTTGGGTACTGTTAAAGGCATTCAGCTTTATAAGGGAAGCAAAGCATAAAAGTTTGGAGAAATTGCAGCCAGACTATGTAATAGAAAAGAAAAACCCATTTTCTGGGGAGAAATTCAAGCCGGCTACAGAAATTTGCATAAGTAGGAGCCTAATGTTAATCCCCAAGACAATGGGGAAAATGGCTCCGGGCCATGTCAGGGACCTTCACAGCAACGCCGCCCATCACAGGCCTGGAGGCCTAGGAGGAAAAAGTGGTTTCATGGGCCAGACCCAGGGTCCCCATGCTGTATGCAGCCCAGGGACTTGGTGCCCTCTGTCCAAGCTGCTCCAGCTGTGGCTGAAAGGGCCAATGTATACCTCGGGCTGTGGCTTCAGAGGGTGGAAGCTCCAAGCCTTGGCAGCTTCCATGTGGTGTTGAGCCTGCGGGTGCGCAGAAGTCAAGAATTGAGTTTGGGAACCTCTGCCCAGATTTCAGATGTATGGAAACACCTGGTTACCCCAGCAAAAGTTTGTTGCAAGGGTGGGGTCCTCACAGAGAACCTCTGCTAGGGCAGTGCAGAAGGAAAATATGGGATCAGAGCCCCCACACAGAGTCCCTACTGGGGCACTGCCTAGTGGAGCTGTGAGAAAAGGGACACTGTCCTCCAGACTCCAGAATGGTAGATCCACTAACCAACAGTTTGCACCATGCACCTGGAAAAGCCACAGACACTCAACACCAGCCTGTGAAAGCAGCCAGGAGGGAGGGTGTACCCTGCAAAGCCACAGGGGCAGCACTGCCCAAGACCATGGGAACCTCTTGAATCAGCATGACCTGGATGTGAGACATGGAGTCAAAGGAGATCATTTTGGAGCCATAAAACTTGACTGCCAGCCAGGTGTGGTGGCTCATGTCTGTAATCCCAGCACTTTGGGAGGCCGAGGCAGATGGATCACCTGAGGTCAGGTGTTTGAGACCAGCCTGGTCAACATGGTGAAACCTCATCTCTACTAAAAATACAAAAAATTAGCTGGATGTGGTGGCAGGCAGCTGTAATCCCAGCTACTTAGGAGGCTAAGGCAGGAGAATTGCTTGAGCCGGGAGGCAGAGGTTGCAGTGACATTGCATTCCAGCTTGGGCAACAAGAGCAAAACTCTGTCTCAAAAACAAAAACAAAAACAAACTTGACTGCCCTGCTGGATTTCAGACTTGCATGGGCCCTGTAACGCCTTTGTTTTGGCTAATTTCTTCCATTTGGAATGGCTGTATTTACCCAATACCTGTACCCCCATTGTATCTGGGAAGTAACTAACTTGCTATTGATTTTACAAGCTCATAGGGAGAAGGAACTTGCCTTGTCTCAAATGAGACTTTGGACTGTTGACTTTTGGGTTAATGGTGAAATGAGTTAAGACTTTGGGGACTGTTGGGAAGGCATGATTGGTTTTGTAACGTGAGGACATGAGATTTGGAGGGGCCAGTGGTGGAATGATATGGTTTGGCTGTGTCCCCACCCAAATCTCAACCTGAATTGTATCTCCCAGAATTCCCATGTGTTGTGGGAGGGACCCAGGGGAGGTAACTGAATCATGGGGGCTGCTCTTTCCCATGCTATTCTCGTGATAGTAAGTCTCACGAGATCTGGTGGGTTTATCTGGGGTTTCCACTTTTGCTTCTCTCTCATTTTCTCTTGCCACCACCATGTAAGAAGTGCCTTTCACATCCCGCCATGATTCTGAGGCCTCCCCAGCCAGGTGGAACTGTAAGTCCAATTAAACCTCTTTTTCTTCACAGTCTCAGGTATGTCTTTCTCAGCAGCATGAAAACAGACTAATACATCACCATTGTCACAATCTAATTTCAGAACATTTTCATCACCCAAAAAGAAACCCCTTATCGTTAGCAGTTACTCCCTAGTCTCCTCCTGCCCCCAGCCTCTGCCAACCACTGATCTACTTTGTCTATAGAGTTGCCCAATCTGAACACTTTATCTAATGGAATCATGCAATATGTGGTCTTTTGTGAATGGTTTATTTCACTTAACATTTTTGAGCTTCATCTGTATCACAACATTATCAGTGTTTCATGCCTCTTGATTTCCAAGTAGTAGCCCATTGTTTGGATAGACTACATCTTATTTATCCATTCAGCACATGGTGTTTAGGTTGTTTCCACTTTTTTACTATTGTGAATCATGCTGCTGTAAACATTCATGTACAGATTTTCGTATGGATGAATGTTTACATTTCTCTTAGGTATATACCAAGAAATGGGTATATCATATGGCTCATATGGTAACTCCGTTCTACATTTTGAGCAGCTCTCAGACTGTTTTCCAAAGCCATTGCATGATTTTACATTCAAACCAGCAATGTATCCAATCAGTTTTTATTCTCAGGGAACAGCACCAACCAAACTGTACACCCTCTGTGCCCCCTTCAAGCGCTCATTAAAATGTAAGTCACTCTTATTTGGGGACAGGTCACTTTCCAATATACTTTTAAGAAGGTATCTGGTGAGAAAGTAGTGACAGTGACAGCCTCTTCTAGCAGCCTCAGAATGCGCCGAGGTCTCTGATCCCACCTGGACTTTTCCTACCACCTTGCCTCACTCCCCGCTAGCTCCAGCCCAGGTTAGAGCTCCAACCCTTCCTGAGGTGACCACAATCACAGCACCTTCTACAATTTCTCTCCAGCTAATCTGCACATTCTTTTGAGGGAACGGGATATATTTAGTTATTTAAAATACTAAAATGATGTCTCATTCAAATATGGTTCTATATCCATGTTTAGTGGACATATGATATCCATTATTTAGTGAATAACTGAGGTTCTGGGGGTGGTGGTAATTCATACTTTTAGCAGTATATATTACATTCAAAGAAAACGTACCCTCTTGAAATTCCTGAAAGCTGGATCTTAGAACTGAGTTGCCTTTTCAGGGTGCCGACAAGTGCTATGTATTGTGAAAAAGACGGAGGGGGCCATGATCAGTAGGAAGCCCTCTTCCTGCCTTTGCTTTCCTGGGGTCCAGAGCTCAATGGGGCAAGGGAGCAAGCTGCCCCTTCCTTCAGTGAGGGCTCTCACTTAGAACTTCCATAGGTTATTTTGGCCTCACTTTTATGTTTTAATATTAGTGTATACACTTGGTCACTACTCCTCAGCTGAGGAGCAGTGATGTCATCATATTTGGATTTAGATTAAGATCTGTTCCTTCTCTTCCTGCTATCAAGTAGAATTGTCAAGGTGGGACTTCCAGCTATGTCTGAGTAGGGGGTGGCAAATCCTCTCCCCAAAAAACACCTATTAAAAGCTGGACAAAATGTACGTTTCTGCACTCTAGAAACTGAACAAAGGTATACACTATGAAAAAGGTTTATGCTTGAAAAACTGGGGCACGGTGAGTGTTTGTGGAATCCTTTCCTAGGGCTGCTCACGTGCCCCCACCAGCTCAGCTGGGTTAGAGCTTTAGCCAGGGCAGGACAGACTCTGAGGACTCCAACAGTCCAATGGGACTTGCTCAATTTGCAACAGTGGACAATACCCATACCCAGAGAAGTCAGTGGAAGTGACAATCTCAGAGGATGAGATGGGAGGGCTAATGGTACCACAAGCTGGGAACTGTGTGGTTGGGCCAAGCGCTTTCCTAGATGAGGACCCATGTGGGTGCAGAGGAGACCTGGGCAACACTTCCACTACTGGCTGCCCCTGAGGCTGGACATAGCCTCAAGAGACAAAGTTGATTAATTGGACATCATCAAATTTAAAAGATGTTAAACTTCAAAAGACACCATTAAGAAAATAAAAGACAAGCCAAAGCCTGAGAGAAAATATTTGCAAGTTATATATCTGATAAGGTTTCTTACAACTCAATAAGAAGGAGAATAATGCCATTTAAAAATGCGCAAAAGAGGCTGGATGCAGTGGTTCATGCCTGTAATCCCAGCACTTTGGGAGATCAAAGCAGGTGGATCACTTGAGCCCAGGAGTTTGAGACCACCCTGGCCAACATGGCGAAACCCCATCTCTACAAAAAAATACAAAAATTAGCTGGGCATGGTGGCGGGCACCTGTAATCCTAGCTACTCAGGAGGCTGAAGTAAGAGGATCTCTTCAGCCTGGGAGGCAGAAGTTGCAGTGAGCCCAGATCACGCCACTGCACTCCAGCTTTAGTGACAGAGCAAGACCCTGTCTCAAATTAATTAAAAATGGGCAAAAAGATATGAATATTTTTATCAAAGAAGATATACAGAAGAGAACTAAAGCACATGAAAAGACACACCACCACTAGCCATTAGAGAAATGCAAATGAAAATCACAATGAAATACCTCTATGCATCAGCTAAAATGTCTATAATTTAAAAGACAGATGATGGCAAGTTTGGGTAAATATGCAGATAAACTACAACCGTTGCATATCACAAGCAAGAATGTAAGATTGTATAGCTACTTTAGAAAACAGTTTGTTTTTCTTTTTTTTTTTTTTTTGAGCCATAGTCTTGCTCTGTCACCCAGGCTGGGGTGCAATGGCGCAATCTTGGCTCACTGCAACTTCTGCCTCCCAGGTTCCAGCGATTCTCCTGCCTCAGCCTCCCAAGTAGCTGGGATTACAGGAGCACGCCACCATGCTCAGATAATTTTTGTATTTTTAGTAGCGACAGGGTCTCGCCATGTTAGCCAGGCTGGTCTTGAACTCCTGACCCCAGGTGATCCACCTGCCTCAGCCTCCCAAAGTGCTGGGATTACAGGCCTGAGCCACTATGCCTGGCAAGTTGTTTCTTTAAAAGAAACTTACCATACAATCCAGCAATTCCTCCCCTAGCCATCTACCGGAGAGAAATGAAGAAATTTCCGCACAAAGACATGTATGTCTACACGCATTCATAGTAACATTATTCATAAGGGCCTCAAACTGGAAATAACCCAAATGTTCATCAACTGATGAGTTAGCAAAACGTATTAAACAGGAGAAGTGCTAATACATGCAAAAACATGCCAGGTGCAAAACATACTGTATAATTCAATTTATATGAAATATCACACAGACAGGAAGCAGATCAGTGGTTGCCAAAGGCTGAGGCTTGGAGTGGGGATTAACTGCAAATGGGCACCAGGAAACTTTTTGGAAGATCATGGAAGTGCTCTCAAACTGGATTTGGTGGTGGTGGCACAATCTTATGGTATGTAAATTATATCTCAGTAAAGCTGTTGGGGGAAGAAACAAATGGAGTTTCTGGCAATTCACATGTATCTGTCTTACCTGGACTAGCTGAAGCCTCTGTTTCCTTTTCTTCACAACTTTTTGAGATTTACTAAAACCAATGAAAAATATATTTAATAGATTACTCAAGAATGTTCCCCAAACTCATCACTTGCTTAGGCCTCATCTGAAGCTTGAATTGTCGAACAGAAAATCATCCAGGCCAGCTCATGCTTGTAATCCCAGCACTTTGGGAGACAGAGGCAGGTGGCTCATTTGCGGTCAAAAATTGGAGACCAGCCTGGGCCATATGGTGAAACCCCATCTCTACCAAAAAAAAAAAAAAAAAAAAAAAAAAAATTAGCCAAGCATGGTGACATGTGCCTGTAGTCCCAGCTACTCAGGAGGCTAAAAGGTGGGATGATCGCTTGAGCCTGGGAGGTTGAGACTGCAATGAGCCGTGATCATTCCACTGCATGCCAGCCTGGGGCAACAGAGCGAGACCCTGTCTCAAGAAAGAAAAGAAAGAAAAAGAAAAGAAAAAAGAAAATCATCCGGACACATTAAACTCAAGTCAGATGCACAGCAGAAGGTCTGAGAGTTAAACTCCAAGTCTTACACCCTGTTCATGTTAGAAGTTGAGAGACAGCAGTTTGAAATTTCACTTCCACTAGAGGACAATGCGATCCTTAGGGTGCACTCTCCCTCAATAATCTTTCGCTCTCTTGAGTGACAAGGCTCTTGCTTCACCAGCCCTATCTTTTGTACACGGTAGAGAACAGGCTGGATTCTCTCCATTCCTTCTGGAAACTCACTTTGCCATCATCAGGAAATGTTCCATTCATCAACTTTTACTAAATGATTATTGATGCATATCTGATGATTTAAGAAAGTTCTCCGTTTCTGTACAGGAAAATGATGAGATTAAGGTAGGAATGGTTTCTGATTTTGGTTAAATTATCTAGACCTGATTTTTCTTTGCAGCTACTAAAGATTCCCCTCTTCAAGGGATGAATTTACAGCCCCTCTTCAAGGAATGAATTTTAAACTTTATAAGTTTCAAGAGGGGGGCAGAAAGATCTGGCTATGGACTGTGGTCAGGAAAGATAGGTCTTATGGAGGTCAGACGGTGGTCACTTGTGTTCCCACACACCTGGTTTATATATCTGTCATCACTCTGATCAATATCCACTTCAGATGACATTACTTCTGTACCTGTCTGTCTCTGTGACTAGGCAGAAAACTACTAGTTCTAAGGTTTTTCTTCATGCGAGAACAAAGCACGGTGCTGGGTCAGGTAGACATTTCAGGTTTGCTGAAGTGTATCAATGGTTTGTCTATCATTCATGGAACACTTCCGTTACCCACCACCTGAAGCAGACATGGCCAAAGCAGTGGTTACTTTTCTGCTCAGTCCTATAACCTGTCGTTTCCCACTGCGGACAGGCAATGGAAGAGGAGCAGACAGGAAGGAGGGAAGGAAACTTAAGAATTACTAATCAGCTATTCAATGCTGGACAATATGAGTTTTCACTGAATCCTTAAAACAACCCTATTAGCTAGGAATAATGAGGCCCACCTTAGAACTCTGCGAAATAAAAGGTCTGGGGAAGGGGATAGGAGATGTCCTAGAGACAAGAGGCAATGTGTACAGCTGGGTCTTTAGACCAAGCTCCAAGCTTGTGCATTTCAGAAGCTGGAGAGCCTACAGAGAGCAGGCATCATGCCAGACACTGGGTATGCAATAGCCAACCCAAACAGACTTCATCTGGCCTCTGTATAGCTTAAAGCTCTAGTAAGGGGCACACATTACTCAGAGATTCACAAAAATGCTCAGGTAATTACAAACTGTGCTAATACCACAAAAGTTCAGTACTCTTTGTATTAAGAGGACATTGCCTCTCAACAAATACAGATGTTTGGTAATCACCAGAACTTATTTTATCCCCAGCCCTGAAGATTTCACTGTAGGTGCTGGTGATGGAATAGACACAATATAATACTTACATATACCCATCATTATTTTGTAAACACTGGTTGAATATTTCTTCTCCAGTGAGAAAATGGCACAACAAAGTCGAAATATGATTTGTTTCGGTTTTATTTTCCTGTCTCAGTTTCAGTAAAAGATTCAGAGAACTGATTGACACATATCATAAGCTATCACCCATATATCCTAAATATACACTGTTTATGCTTTTTCTTTTTCACGGAACAAGGTGACACTATCTTTGCTCAAACCAAAGTGAAAAGTAAGAGATACTATAATTTTAAAAAGAGGGGCGTGTGTGGTCTTTTACTCTCAGATAGTGAATGTACATCACCACCACAAGGAAAAAGCGCTGAGGAAGAATGTGCATCCCACAGGTCAGAGAGTCAAGCAGGAAGTAACTGATACTACCTCCAAATATAGCAAATTTGGAACAATTAGGCATTACTTTCACATTACTGTGAAAGAACTTCCTAGTTTTTCATTTGTCTGCCACCACATTGCTACATTGGAATTTAAGCCCTCTTCACAGTGCAAATATCAAAATGAGCCAAGTCAGGGTTTTATGGCAATCTTTTGCTAAAATATATTCTTTTAATACACATGCTATAAAAGTATGCTAAAAAGGTCAATTGAGAGCTCCATTAAAATTAATAATTTGCTTTTTTACATATAGGATAATGTACATTCAACTCTAAAAGTATATTTGAGAAAAGCTATTACTGTGATCCCAAATATTTCTAGCTTCCTATTTTGTTTATAATATTGATTTTATAACACACATATTCAGTAATGCTTTCTTATAATTCTGGATTTCAATGCCTCACCAATTATTTTAAATACAAATGTGGTGGGATCTGTGTATCTCAAGGAGTTCTTACTCATGCAAACTACTGAGTTTTTAATGTAAGTTCTTATCACAAAATTTTCATTTTATTCTTTAAACTTTGGTAGCCTAAATTTTTTTTTATGACCAACATTTGAAGCTGTAATGGGACAAATAAAAACATGAGATGCTGAAAATTAAACTTGTAGGTGGCCTGATTTTAAATGTGATCACTGCCTCCTATAATAACATTTCCAGTGTCAATTTTAGATTTGTATGGATAGTGTGAGATACACTGGCTGAACACATGCAGTGATGATGAATCAATGGAGTATATGCTGGACCATAAAATGGACTCTTGGTACCAGGTGCACCTATGTCTAATCATGTGTGCATGTGAGGAGGTGCTGGCTGACTGCATCAGCGGAACCCAGGTATAGCAGCAATCTTTTGTTTTAGGTATAGTAGACGGAAATATAAAATAATGGAAAGTTTTTGCTGATATAAACAAAAATATTTACTCTTTTCATTAGCAAAACATTATTTAAAATATATCTATTTCTCCCCTCTGAACATTTAACTAGGAGCACTGGGCAATTTTTGAAGGTTTAGTGCTGATTGTTTAATACAATAAATATGGCTGTGAAGAGCACAAAGCAGCAGTAGCTTACATACGTCCACGGATAAGAAATTTACTCTCATCTGGTTAGTGTCCAGTCCACCAAAGGAAAGGTTTGGCATTCGTGTGCTTTTTTTCGTGTAGGAATCAATTCTGCTTGATTTTCATTCTTGGAAGAAAAAATAATCAGCTGATATCCTCAAATTTTATGACATGATGCAAAAGAGCAATGGGACAAAGATGACCTATGGCCAAAAAGCTGGACTGGGATCAGGTCTCCAGGCAGATCTTCCTTCTTGCAAGGTGAGTCTACAAAGGGCTGCACTAGAAACCAGGAGTGAGGCATCGGGGACACGGGGGTGGGTCGCTCCCACTCAGGCAAGCATCTCCTGCTCTGCTGCAGCCACAACCCCGACTCACTACCCTACAGAACCATGGAAGCCAGTTCACAGGGAAACAGGGAAAAGTGAAGCACATGACCAAGAGACGGCCCAGGCCACAGGTCACTGTTTGACGCTGCCTCCTGAGCTACTGTCCTCTGTTGAGATAATCTGCGGAGGATCCGTACACTGTGTTCTTCACAGCAGAATTCTTCCTTGTTGCTCTTGAAAAGTTTTTGCGAGGTCGTGATCTTCCAAACAATTTTATCAGAAGTAGGTTGATGCCTGCTCTTTCTAACAAACCAATCATGGCAAAAATTTCAGGCTCCCTCCCCTGAATTTTGAAACTACCTAAAAGCAGAATGTTTTCCCCTGGCAAATGGTTACTTCTTTGAAAAGTAGACAATCTTTTTTTTTTTTTTAAATCCAACTAAGCCTTTTAGAAAGTACTCCAGACTACATGAGGAGGAAGTGCAGGAGAACTGACTTCCTATTGTGCCTTGCATAAAACATTTTGCTAAAAATAAGAGCAGCTCCAAGTGCAAAAGTAAATATTTGTGCAAAAAGGCACACTGCCAGATGCAATCTTAAAACATCCTCAACTTACTCATTTTATAGTGTTTGACTCTTTTAAATACCAGTCTTTTAAATTATAAAACCTAGCAAGTAAGGGGAAGGAAGTTCACATCAGAAAATACACTTTAGAAAAGGTACAAGACATTTTGCTGGCGATTTGCTACTTATTTCATAACATAGATCAAGTAAGTGTTTGTTAAATATTCACAGTAATTTCAGAGAGAAACATATCTCCAAAACTTCAACCTATTGCATTTTTAACTATTTTTCTGTACAATTTATAAAACATCTGTCAGTGTTTTTCTGAATAATTCCTTCTTGTCAGTCCTTCCCTCTCTGGATCCAGTTATACCTTCAAGGTGGGTTGTAGGATTCCTTTCTCAATGAGATGACTCTTCAGGGTTTTATATATATTTAACTGCTGTTCTGGTTGAAGCACCAACAACTGCTGTAGCACTTTGCTGGGATTTGGGCCCCTAATGATAAGGCAAAGAAGACAAGTTCGTGTTATTTTAATAGGGATAAGTGAAGCATATACCCCCAATTTAAAACAAACCATTCCTTTAAGTGTAGAGTAGCAATCGTTACAGAATTAAAACAGCTCTTGATAACAGCTCACTTTAATGTGCAACGTTAGTGTCAAGGGGATAAAGAGCCAGAACTATTCTGCTTTGAGAAGCATACAGCAGAGAGGGAGAAAGAATGCACAAACACAAAACACAAAAGCAATATAAGTCAATTGAAGGGGTACAGATCTAAGTTCTACAAAAGTTCTTGAAAGGGCAATCAAAGTTAAAGGTGGGGATAAATGGCAAATCTTGAGATTGAACGAGACACAAAAACTATTCTGTAAGGAAAGGAGCCTGGTGAACATAGGACAAACCAAAAAGAGGGCATGAAAATATAATTGAAATTTTTAACTTCCAAGAAACTTCAGATGATGAAAGGTATTTTGTTGAAAAATATCTCCAGGGAGTTATGAATATTCAGAGTCAGAACACAGAAGTCCTGAGCCTAGCACTGAAGCCCCTTACCAGTGATACAGGTGCCATGGTCTTTGTTCAAAGACAGTCCTAGGTAAACTCCAATATAAAAAACAAAATAAAAACAGATCTGCTTTAAAATCCAATGGGAAAAAGCAACATACAAGTAATGTATAGGGATGGCACAGAATTCTAAGAAAGACATTTATGTGGGTAAATAATGTATGACTTACAATAAAGATTGTTCACATTGAATTATAGGAAGTAGAAATCCCAGCAACAAAGAAATGTCTGCTATTTAGTGTTACCACAGTGAGGATGAGCAGAGGAACTATTTACTCTGAAAATCTCTGACTTAACAAATTGCACAAGAGCCCAGATGAGCCATCCCACCAAGGGTCATCTTCATGCATGTGGCTCAACTCATCTGCCAAAAAACTGTGGCCATATGCCTTTCACACTCAGGTCAGGACACTGTTCATCTTATTTCATTTCTTTAAAAGAGTCAGCAACTTCACAGCATAAACCCCAAGTAGAGACCAACAGAGAAAAGGAAGGCTGCTTTAGCAAGTTCAGCTAAATGCAAAATTGTGTCAGCAGGTGCTCCCAGCTAGTTGCATCCTGGCACTCTCACTGTCTTCTAACAGTCTAAATAGCTGCTTTCAAATGGTGGACAACATGGCTCAGCATGACATCTCCCTACTGAGAGAACAGCATTTTTTTTTTTTAAAGAAAGCATATGAGTTAATGCCCTAAAAAGCTACCATATTCTGAAAACAAAGTTCTAAGGATTTAACCACTAATTACTAATACCCAAATAGATCAATAAATAATATGCAAATAAGTTAAATAGTCCCATTGAAAGGATAAAGATTATCAACTGTCTTATAAATAAAACAGGGAAAAAAATCAGCTATATGCTTACTAGAAAAAAGAAACACACATTAAATATAAGGAAAAGGGAATGTTAAAAATAAAAGGAGAGACAAAGAAATAACATGCAAACACTGACCAAAAGAAAGCTGATATTGCCATTCTAATATTCAACACAGTAGGCTTTAAGGCAAGCAGTAAAAACAGATATTATATAACGACAAAAGGATCAATTCAACGGAGAGATATGACAATCCTAAATTTGTATATACCTAATACAACCTCAAAATATATAAAGCAAAAATTGGTAGAACTACAAATAAAAATAGATAAATTTACAATCACAATGAGAGACTTTAACAAAGCTCTCTTAGTAACTGATAGAACAAGCGGACCAAACAAACACAAAAACAAATAAACAAAAATCAGTACAGAAGATTTAATTAAACCTCACCTAATTGACACAGACAAAACTACAACCCAAAACTACAGAATACACCTTTGCACATGGAGCATGTACTAGAATAGATAACATGCTGCACCACAAAGTAGATCTCAAAAATTATAAAATACTCAAATCATAGAGTATGTTTTCTGACCACAGTGGAATTAAGGGAGGAAAGTGAGAAAATCTTCATTTGTTTGAAAACTAATGAATATGCTTCTAAATAACCCATGTGTTAAAGAAGATATAATACTGGAAAGCAGAAAACATATGTAAATAATGAAAATACAAATATCATAACTTGTAGGAAGAGGATAAAGCGATACTTTTTTTTTTTTTTTTTTTTTTTTTTTTGAGACGGAGTCTCGCTCTGTCGCCCAGGCTGGAGTGCAGTGGCGCGATCTCGGCTCACTGCAGGCTCGGCCCCCCGGGGTTCACGCCATTCTCCTGCCTCAGCCTCCCGAGTAGCTGGGACTACAGGCGCCCGCCACCACGCCCGGCTAATTTTTTGTATTTTTAGTAGAGACAGGGTTTCACCGTGGTCTCGATCTCCTGACCTCGTGATCCGCCCGCCTCGGCCTCCCAAAGTGCTGGGATTACAAGCGTGAGCCACTGCGCCCGGCCAAAGCGATACTTAATAGTCTTCAGTGGATAAATTAGGTAAGAAGGCTAAAAATCGATAATCTAAGCTTATCTTCAGAATTAAAAAAAGAACAGCAAATTAAACATTTAAAAAAGGCAAAGAAATCAAAGATGAGAGGAGAAATCAATGAGGTAAAAAATTTACAGTAGAGAAAATTAACAAAGCCTGGAGTTGATATTTTTGAAAAGATTAATGAAATTGATAAACTCGCTATCAAGACTGTCTCTCAAAAATAGTTAATATAAAAATTCTCACACTACTGTGGTATATATTTAAAATGTGTATTTAGGGATTGCTAAATATGAATTTCCTTCCAAGTACTATGAAGGAAATCCATGTTTTCTACGGCTCAGGCACTACGAATAAGTGTTCTGCCTTCTGGGCCCCCAGTAGAGACCACAGAAAATAAAGTTAACATGCAGTTGATGTTAAGCCTTCACACTCACACTGGTGTTTCAAGGCAGATCCAAAACATTAAGGTTTAATAACAAGAATAAACCACCTTTATAAAATGGCAATATTCATCCACCCACCCACGAGCCAGCCCCTACACACATAGGCATGATCCCCTAGGCCTGCTTTATTTTTCTGTGTGACACTTACAACCATCTAACAAACTGTATTTATTTGTTTATTGTCTCTTTCTCATCATTCTTCCTTCGACCTCCAAACAAGAAGCTATGGGGGCAGAGATTTGGTTTGTTTTGTTCTCTGCCATATTTGTCCCTAGAACATTCTACAATATGGCAGGCACTCAAGTAATAATTGGTAGACTGGATGCATTTCATTATCTTCCTTTTTAACTCTTAGTATTCATGATCATTGCAATGCCCACAGTTGAGAAATCAAATCTCCTCAAGTTTCAAATCCTATACTATCTACATTAATTGGGTCTTTAATGTGGTCCAGGACCATGACAAATACTATCTTTTTTTAAGTTGTTCAAATGTGGGTAAAACAATTGTAAGTTAACCATCCTGCTCAAGACTCTAATTCCAGCGGCCACCATTCACTTTAATATTGTAGATTACCATTGACGGAAAAAGTTAACTTACTCAGACTAATGTTGATGGAAATGAGAACTCAAAGAAATCATCTAAAAAATGTCTTAAATGTAAAAGTACCTTATAAAACTTGTGATGTACACATGTACAAAAGTTGCCATCAAATACTGACAATCAAATCTGTCCATTATCCCACCATGTCCAGGAATGGTATTTGCAAAATCCTTTAGAAACAAACAAATATATTAGCAAATTTTCAAAAAATCACCTGCTACAAAATTCCTATCCATGTCTCTTTGGCGTCATGGACTCACTCTAATGAAAATACATTACTATTGGATTTTTTTCACTAGATAAAAACTTATTAGAACACATCCAGCAGATTAAAACCACATCTTCCAAATACATGCTTCTTTTAGAATGATTTCTGAATTGACCCACAGCATTCATTCATCAAACGTTAATTAAATCTAGCACTTACTTTTTTTCGTTAATAAAACTTTTTCTAAATAAAAATTCTATTAGCTATTACTAATCTAATTTTGTTACAGCCTAGCTTTCTTTTTAACCACAAGCTGTTTGGGGAGCTATTTTAGTGCTGTTAAAAGATGTACAACTGGTTCTAACTTGTTTATCCTAACAGTTGTTACTCTGAAATAAACATTTTACTACTATGATAAATATTTCTTCTTCTAAGTGTTAGAGTAAAAAATAAAATTACAGTGAGCCCATCTGGGACACATTAGTCCATTAAATGGTCACACTGAGGGAATGATAGTAAGCCTCTGAAAACTGACCCTTTACAGGTAGATTCACATGTCTGGGTACCCAGGAAATGGACATGACTAACTGCTCTTCTAGTTCACTCAGGTACCCTAAAAATATCTAAACTACAACAGCAATAGCTGTTTGGTTTCCAACATGCAAAAAAAACTCACCATTTAACAAAAAACCTTGGATTGGAGACCATTAAAGAAAATACCATTCTAAATATAACATTTTTCTTTTTAAAACAATTACTGAAAAAGTCTTTGGTTAATTTTTGCCAACCCATTTCTCTCCTTCTCTTCCTTACTAGTCAAAACATAAGAGAGCCACATAACTCAATGCCACTCTGCTATTACAGCCTTTGCAAGATACTCGTCCTGCACAGCTGTTGCTGTAGTTCTCTGGGAATGTGTATTGTCTGCCCTAGTAGGTGGTGAGCATCTTTAGAACAGGAACAACTTCTTGTATATTTTTGTATACTGCATTGCACCTTACATAGTAGCTTCCCACTGGCAAATGCTCGCTGAGTTCACTTATTCCCTGACCTGTAGGCCGTGTGTCATCTGGTCCCACCAAACTCTGCGGTCTCATCTCCTACTCTCAACCACAGCCACACTGTTCTTGCTCACCTTCAAACAAGCTAACCTCTTCCACTCCTCTGTACACTCTGGAACTCTTCGTTTTCTCTGGAGGACTTCTTTTCTCAAATCTCTGCTTAAGTGCCACCTCCTCAGAAAGGCTTTCCCTGACCACCCCACCTTCCATAGCCACTTTCTAACCCCAGATGGTGCCTCAGCCATGTGAGGGACGCTGAGATAAAATTGCTGAGATAACATGTCACTTTATGATGATCTAACCTAATACACAGGGATAATTTTAGGTCTCTGGAACAGGGGTCAGAAAAGTATGTCCCACAGATCAGATCCAGGCCACAACCTATTTTTATAAATAAAGTTTTATTAAATCAGCCATGCCCATTCATTGACATATTGTCCATGGGGGGCTTTCTCACTGCAACAGCAGGGTTCAGGGTTGAGAAGCTGTGATAGAATATATGGTCTGCACATCCTAATAAACGTATTGTTTGCCCTTTACAGAAAGAGTGTGATGACACCTGACTTAGAAGAATGGACAGCTACATAGCCAAAGGTTCTTCTGCATGTCCCTTCAAGTGAGACTGTAGTAAAACACTGAACTTCAGATGATTCAAGACTGGATTCTTGGATGAGCACTTGAAAGACCAAGATTCTGGGTCTATTCCAGCACTAAAGGACACATGCCATGTCTACAAAGGAAGCTGACATGACACTTAAAATGTATTAACATGGTATCACAAACCTAAAAAGAAAGAATACATTCAGATCAACGTGGCAGCATTTCTGTGAGGTCGAAACAAATAGGATACAAAAGTTGTGGCCTAGGGGCTTAATGTAGATCATGAGTGGACCAAATTCCAACTAGGTTACATTCTCTAATTATATTCTCTAATAATATAACAAAGAATCTAAACACACACCTTGATTTTGAAGGCTCTTTTGAATCCACTGGCAAAGAAGCCTCCAAATGGGCCAATTAAAGATGCAAAGGTTGACAGAGCAATGCTGTGGATCTGGAAAGGGTACAAGCTCACTCTTTCCTAAAGAGGAAAAAGAAGGGGAGGAGAGGGGCTAATTTCATTGAAATTGTATTTGAGCGTACCACCTGATCTAAGAACCATTGTATAAATAGTAAGTCAAAGCACGTACCACATTTTTGTTAATTTTTCAAACTTTAAGGATCAAGGAAGAAAAGTCTATTTAAGCCTTCTGTACCATCCTCTACTTAGCCAGCACTTTCCCTTCTCTGTAAGCATAATGACAGGCAACTGGCACACTGAAATCTTGCAGCGTGGTAGTCTACCTTCCAGGTTGTCTAGGAACTTTACCTCTTACAAAGAATCAGCTGTGTTATTTTCCAAATTTTTTTAAACTAGTAATGCTTTGTTTCTGTAATTATATAATTTAATATTGTATTTTATTTCACTTTAATTTTATATGATAAAATAAGGGAAAAGTTGGACTTTTCTCTAAAATTACGATGAATGCTGTGGAAAAACACAAAAATAAGTTGCTTAAAGATTATTATCAAAATGAGCATCAGTGAGACAATCCCTAAAGATTTGGGGAGACAATCATAAAAACTGAGAAGAATTTTGTAGTCAAATTATTTTGCAAATTTGTAGTTCTTGCTCCTTTTTAAATAATCTGAAACTACAACTTATAGACAGTGCAAAACGCACCCATTTTGGTTGAAGGAAGATGTTTGAGACACCAATTTTTTTTTTTTTTTTTTTTTGAGGCGGAGTTTGGCTCTTGTTGCCCAGGCTAGAGTGCAATGGTGCAATCTCAGCTCACTGCAACCTCCGTCTCCCAGGTTCAAGTGATTCTCCTGCCTCAGCTTCCCAAGTAGTTGGAATTAACAGGTGTATGCCACCACACCTGGCTAATTTTTTATGTTTAGTAGAGACGGGTTTCACCTTTTGGTCAGGCTGGTCTGGAACTCCTGACATCAGTTGATCCACCTGCCTCGGCCTCCCAAAGTATTGGGATTACATGCGTAAGCCAATGTGCCTGGCCGAGACATCAATTTTTTGACCTGTTCTCAAACCAATAAATAGCCTTGCTCCTAATCACACACTAGCAGTATAGAAAGTTTTATAGCAGGTAACAGATGGCTTGGACATTGAAAAAGTTCTTGGAAACCATGTACTGAGCACTCAGAGAGAGAAATAACTTGTTAAGCTACTTCTCAAAAATTATGGATTTTACATAAAATGTTTCAGATACAAACGTGTACATGTGTGCACACAAAGATACAGACACACATGCTATTATTTGATTCTTCACTTTAACCAGCCATTCACCAGGCCTGATGACACAGATCAGGAGGGTTCTACTGGAGGGCATGTCAACATCCTCTAGTGTAAGGCCTCCAAGATACCTTTCAAGGAAGGCACTGTGTTTGGAAGGAAAACTGATTTGTAGAAGCAGCAACTTTCTGTCCATAATAAATGTCCTCTAAAAATCAAGGATTCGGTAAACTGGTGAATTTTAAGTTTTAAGTTGCGTCAATTGATGTCAGTGATATGAGAAACACATTCTAAACCATTTGATCCATTTGATTTGTAACCCGTTCTCATCCATTTGATTTAAGCTAACACTAAAACCACTGCTATATCAAATAATTAAAAATTCTACAGAAATCAGTTTCTTGTACAAATCTGAATCCCACTTTTAAAGAAAGCTTAATTAATCTTCAGGCCAGGCACAATGGCTCATGCTTGTAATCCCAGCACCTTGGGAGGCCGAAGCAGGCGGATCACTTGAGACCAGGAGTTTGAGACCAGATTGGCCAACATGGCAACACCCGTCTCTACTTAAAATACAAAATTTAGCCAGATGTGGTGGCGAGCGCCTGTAATCCCAGCTACTCAGGAGGCTGAGGCATAAGAATCACTTGAGCAAAGGTTGCAGTAAGTTGAGATTACGCCACTACACTCCAGCCTGGGCAGCACAGGGAAACTCTTCTCAAAACAATAAATAAGTTAAATAAATAATAAAGGAAGCTTAATCTTCAGAGTGGAAGATCTCTAACCATGTTTATCTTGAACTTTTACTCTACCTGTCTCAACACTGCCTTTAGAAAGGGTGGAAGTGAGTAAGTCTGAAGCTGGAAAAGTTCTGAGGGCTCACATTCCGTCACGAAGGAGTTTACATCACTTCGGTATTCCACTGGGCAGACGAAGTACTGGTATTTGGATAACACATAGGCAGCCTGGTGTTAAAAACAAAACAAAACAAAACAAAACAAACAAAAAAACAAAGCAAAAGTTCATGACACATTGACTAAATATATATCTTTTAAGTTATACATCAGAAAGGCCAGAGACAGAATGCCAGAATTTCTTTGTCTTAATATTTTGCTACGTATTTTCAAAGTTAAATGGTCATAATTATCCTAGTAAAAGACTTAAAAGACCTTTAGAAAAAAAAAGTTTTTTTTGAAATCAATAAGATTGTAATCTCTGCATAATCACAATTATACGGTACAGGAGAATAAAGAACTGAAGTATACTGCACACAAGCTTCTATTAATTTCATCAGTTAATAATTAACCAGTAATTCAAAATTACAATGAAAATAGTACAAAATCGTACAGGTGAAAAACACCATTGTTCTTAGCCAACCCAGAAAACTTTGACTAAATTATTCTTTCCCTGGCCACACCACTGCAATTTTTAAAACTAGCTGTCCACAGCCTTGGAAGTAAGATACATAAAATAAAATATCCTGTTACAAATTTAAATTGCTAGACAACAGCTTATTGTCCTTTGCTTGCAGCCATTCACTCTATTATTCTGCTCGAGAATGATTAATAGAAATTCAAGACACTAGGAATGAATATAAACTGATTTTGCTTCCAAACCAGTTTATTTTATATACATAAAATATATATTATATATATTACATATTATTATATACATTATGTATATAATTTCATATAGATGTGAAATTTCCTTCCTCATTATTTTGTGATGCATTACACGCTTATGGGGTAGCTCCTACTTTTCTTCGAATGATATGGCTATTCCTGTGGTATTTTCAAGTTAGTCTTTGATAATAACAAATTCTTACACTATTTAACTTCATAACGTTTAATTATTCTCGCTTTGTAATGTAAAAACATTGGATGAGATTGGATCCTTTTGCATTCTTCTATCTGTCCATTATTATCTCATCAATATTCTACCACAAAAACACTGGAATAATTTTATCACATTTTATTAAAATTTTCATTGCAAATGAACTAAATGTATAAATTAAATGGAGGAATTCTGGTGGTTTCCCCATCCAGGATCATGGCATATTTCCATTTATTTGTATATTCACTCTCTCCAGGCTTCATGTTGTTAGTAGGTACTCTAGATTTGGATGCAGAATGTAACCACGACTGTCAGAAACTAGGAAAAGTAAAGCTTCCTGACAGTACTTTTTTGTACATTTATCTTATATCCAGCTATGATACTATACTCTCATTCCCACTAGACACCTTTTAATAAAAATCTAAATCCTATAACTGTAAACTAATTTGTAAAACATGAACAATAGCTATTTAACATGCTAAAAGCAAACATTAAAAATTTATAGTTAACAGAGTGTTTCTGCAAGTTGGGCCCACAACGGTAACCACCCACTGAGCCAAGTGGCCACCATGTGTTTAAGAAGGCAGAGCTTTTCAATAGTATTTGCATCCTCTGCTATTACACAAGGCCACCACCTGTCCCAGTACTTGTGCCCCACCTAAGGCAGAATAGCTGTTAGAAACTACCAAACACAACAGCACAACAGCAAGTCAGCAAGTCAGCAAGACAGCATGGATGGCCATTAGAATTACCTGGGGGTGTTCACTGGCCTGGGATAAGGCTGAGACACAGATTTTGTTTAAGCTTCTCAGGTGATTCTATATGTAGCCAGGATAAGGGCTGCTGAGGTACAGAACTGGTTCTTTTTAGTAGGTTTCAATAAATACATTATTAGCATTTTGTGGTTTAATTTTTCTAGGTTTAAAATTAGACCAGTAAGCTTGGTATCATATTTTGAAATGTATATAAAATAAGAATCTTAGTAATACTCACAATGAATCCAAACACAACTGTAGAAAAGAAACCACCAATGAATCCTTCCCAAGTCTTTTTAGGAGACAACTAAAAAAGGGCAAATAAAATTAAAAAGCTTTACTGCACTCACAAAACTTACAATATATATATATATATCAACTCTTTCCTCAATAATTTGTACACCTCTCCTTACTTTTTCTCTTATTGGAATAGTTCAAAACCCTTTTTCCTTTTCTCTGATCTTGATTTACTAGTGCAAATCTCTCTAGTAATATTTAAACACATAGGCCCTCAAATATTTGACATGCTGTGAACATGTGTTTGTTCATGTTAAATGGTCTAAATTTGTTCTGTCTCTCAAAAGAGTATAAACTCTATACTGAAATAACTGTCCCATGACTCTTATGCTAATATAAAACCCGATAATAGTTGGTGTAAGTTCTTGGAATAAGAATGAGACATATTCATTCCAAGTACACACAGTCAGTATTGACCTGCTATTGGCCAAAAATAGAATCAGTACAACAAAACATGGACATTTTAGCACATATAATTTTCACATATTCCTAATATGCTATATACACACAGACTTCCTTCTGATATGACAAAATACTCCAGAGCCCCAGATACTGTATTTGCTCAAGTATTGACATATCCTTCTCTCTTTTTTCACAATCTATGTCCATCTCCAAGAAGAAAGGAACATGTTGTACTTCAAAGAAGAGATATTGTTTGTGTTGGATTCAGGCTATTGCTGCCCAGTCAATGGACCATTCATGGAGAGAAATCTGGAAAAAAATCTAGAAGTTAGTGGTGTCAGGGCAGGAGGAAAAGATTCAGGAGTAGAAAGTGAAAGTTGTTGCCCAGGGGAGATAAAGACTGTGATGTGTGGGAGGATTTGGTCATCAGGTCATTAATGAGGGACAGAAACCAAATATCAGAATGAAGTCTCTGAAGATTAAAATGGGTTATGGGTTAACCTATAGGAGCTCTTCATAGACTTCTTGTCCTGATATTCATAAAGCCCCAAACCAAAACAGTTGGCAGAAATGGTTTCTTGACAAATCTGATAACAATTCTGCCACAGAGAAGGGACAGACACACCTTCTCCTGGGGTAATTCACTATCACTGCCATGAAGTACGAGCAGACTCAAATTCAAAAGTGCCTGCTGATTATTGTAAAGATAGCTTATCAAATTAAATTGATACATATCATATCGATTTAGGGGTTAACTGTTCAATTATCTAAGTATATTATACAGCTAATCCAGACTGATAAATTCACTAGAAGGCTGTGCTCAAAATCAGTTGCTAAGATTCTTCCACAGCTATAACAGCCTTTTGAAGGCTTCTGATATGGTTTGGGTCTGTGTCTCCACCCAAATGTCATGTCGACTTGTAATCCTCAGTGTCAGTGGTGGGGCCCGGTGGGAGGTGACTGGGTCAGGGAGGCAGTTTCTAATGGTTAAGCACCATCCCCCTATGCTGTCCCATGAGTTCTCATGACATCTGGTTGTTGAAGTGTGTGGCACCTCCCCACTCTCCCTCTTCCTCCTGCTCTGACCATGTAAGATGTGCCTGCTTCCTCTTCCGCCAAGATCATAAGTTTCCTGAGGCCTCCCAGCCATGCTTCCTGTACAGCTTGCAAAACCATGAGCCAATTAAAACTCTGGCATCTCTTTATAGCAGTGTGAGAATGAACTAATACAGCTTCCCAAGCCGAAAACTTCTCAGTCTGGGTAGAACTCTTGAATACGTAAATCATGTGCTCTGGAGCAGCTTTAGAAACGTTTTAAAAATATACAGCTTGCTTACCACTATCCTTATACAGCTCAGCCCAACGCTCTCTGTGTGCTGATGCTTTCAGTAGGTGCTCTCTGTGAGTTCCTCCCCAAGAGGGGAAGAGTTTACAGAGGTTTTTGGAAGAACAGGCAGTCCACAAATTCCTCTGGTAATACTAAACTACCCTCATACCACTCTGAACAAACAGAAGGCTTTATATCTGAACAATTGTCTCAGTCCTTCCAAAACTGCATTCATATAACAATATCAAAACAGCCAGGTAATAACATGTCTGTGAGAACATTATTAAAAACTTTGCCCAATAATGTGAAATGTGTGATTCTTATCTGAAACTCCAACATGAAAAACTCTTTTAGGCCGGGTGTGGTGGCTCACGCCTCTAATCCCAGCACTTCGGGAGGCCGAGGTAGGCAGATCACTCAAGGTCAGGAGTTCTAGACCAGCCTGGCCAACATGGTGAAACCCTGTCTCTACTAAAAATACTAAAATTAGCCAGGTATGGTGGCAGCCGCCTGTAATCCCAGATACTTGGGAGGCTGAGACAGGAGAATCACTTGAACCCAGGAGGCGGAGGTTGCAGTGAACTCAGATTGCACCACTGCACTATGGACTGGGTGACAGGGCGAGACTTTGTCTCCAAAAACAAATAAAAACTAAATAAAAATAAAGAAGAGCTCTTTTAGAAGAAATCACTTCTAGAAAATGATTTGATTTCCATGAAGAATTAGTTTATTTCTTCTCCCAAATGAGAACTATATAATTTAGTTCATTTCTTTCTTTACCTCCATTGCCCATAAATAGAACCAATTCTATAGCAAAACAACATGGTCTACTCATGTGTATTTTCCTTTCCCTTTCATTATCACTTGTATTTTATTAGTATTTTATTGTAGGGCCCCAAAATCTTCTTTCGATATGAGTTTGGATATAAAAAGTCACACAAATGGATATGAGGATGTGAAGGTAGTATTATATAATCTCTTCTTTGAGAAAGTTTGGTAAAGGAGGGGACAGGTAAGGCGACAGTTGAAGGGAGAGGAGAGTCAAGGAAAAGGCTTGTGTATAGGCTTGCTGGAAAGGAGGATAAAGAAGAACTGCACCAATGGCCAAGAGAAAAAAACCACTGAGCCCAGGGGCGGTGGCTCACACCTTTAATCCCAGTACTTTGGGAGGCTGAAATGGGCAGACTGCTTGAGCCCAGGAGTTTGGGACAAGCCTGAACAACATGGCAAGACTCTGTCTCTACCAAAAATACAAAAATTAGCTGGGTGTGGTGGCATGCACCTGAAGCCCCAGCTACTCGGGAGGCTGAGGTGGGAAGATTGCTAGAGCCTGGGAGGTGGAAGCTGCAGTGAGCCATGATAGCACCACTGTACTCCAGCCTGGGTGGCAAAGCAAGACCCCATCTCCAAAAAAAAAAAAAAAAAAGAAAGAAAAGAAACCACATAAAGATAAAATGAAGATGAAAAGGGAGGGAGGGAAGGCGGGAAGGCGGGAAGGCGGGAAGGTGGGCGGGCGGGCGGGCAGGCAGGCAGGCAGGCAGGCCGACTGATGGAGTCATGCCCTTCCTGAGAAGCTAACAGAAGAGCTGATGAAGAACCCAGATGGAAGTACTGAGAAATATGGTTTGCTGCTTCTGAACCATGCAGCTAAGGAAAATCAAAGCACCTCAAAAATAAAAAATGCACAACAGCACACGTTGTTGGAAATGCTCTCCAGTGGCTAATCATTAAGGTTACATAGTGGCTTGCTTATACAATTTTTCCTACCTTAATTAATGGAGTTCTCCCAAAAAAAAATCCAAAAAGGTAAGCAGTTATGTCATTGCAGATAACACTTGATATTGGAACAAGGAACCTGTTTAAAAAAAAAAAAAAAAAGTCAGCAGAAAAAAGTTCACGTGAGTAAGTTGGCAGATATTCGGAAAGATTATGATTCATAATGAACCATCAGAATAACCCTTTGGATTGCACTGCAGCCTACCCAGAACATAACACTTGCCAAAACAGTAGAAATGATAAATATCAACCAAATTTTCCCACTTACCAATTTAAACAGAGCAAAATCTAAAAATAAACTAACACACTAGGAAAATACTGCTAAGGAAAATATTAAATTATTGATTTCTACAGTTATGGATGTTTTCATTTTAGTTTTATGAGGAACATGTTACAATAAAAAAAAAGGCAGACTGAAAGCTAATCTTAAGAAAACCAGCCTTTTAATATGAAAATGAGTCATTTCTTTAGACAGAACATAATCTGATAAATTTATATCGAGCTCTTAATATATATTCTCAATTATTAATTTTAATTCTATCTTAGCTTATGATTTCAGTAAACCCTACTGAATGCACAGAACCTACTTACTTCAGTAACTGCCCCATCAATGAAAAGTCTGTACAATACATGAAAGACAATCTTAAAATGATTCCAATCACTTTACACACACACATACACACAGAGACACACACACACAAAGACACACCCACACCCTTGGTAAAAAGACATAAAGCTGTCAAGGGAATACAATTTATCTTGACAAAACCCATCAACTGTAAAAGATTTTAATTAATAACGAGTTTAAAATGAGTGTGGGAAAAATACGGTCAGATTTTTTAATCTTAAGCTTTTTCTCCATTCCAACTAATTTTTAAGTAATAAGTTTTATAT
The DNA here is from genome assembly GCF_006542625.1 of Nomascus leucogenys. NCBI lineage: Eukaryota > Metazoa > Chordata > Mammalia > Primates > Hylobatidae > Nomascus > Nomascus leucogenys. Next base: position 67,479,195 of record NC_044389.1, on the reverse strand, counting down.
TTTTACCTAACAAAAATGCTTTCTGAATATGCAAGCCACTGCCATAGAGCAATTAACTTCCACAATCTGGAAACCCACTCCTACACAGAAGCAAAGTAGAAAACCTACCCAACTTCCACCTAGAAAAACATGCATTTCAAAAAAAAAAAAAAAAAAGGAAGAAAAACATGCATTTCTTCACAGTAGTTACTAATAGGCAAAGTTTTATATTTTTTTGCATTCTGTGTAAATAATATCTTAATATATATTATATTTAAAGTCTATCTTCTGTGAAAAGTCACATTAGGATTTATTAACACCTGAAAATGTAATTAACTGTTTGGGTCTTTTATGGGAACTTCCTATATTTGGAACTTGAATAAGAATGGCTTCCAGTTGTTAATGAAGCATTTTTGTCTTTAGTTGTCAAATAGTAAGCAAAACTCAGTAAGACAGTTTAATGGAATATAAGAACAACAAACAGTACATTTTAGTAGAAATCTGTAAGACACTGTCCAGTGTTAAAGAGCTATAAAAGTGCTATGACATACTTATAAAGCAGCATAATTCTGTTGCCTTACCATATCATGCCTTCAAACAGATTTTGGATGACAAGGTGTGACTGAGTGACAGTTATCAGTAAAGTGACATGAGTCCATGCGAACTGTTAATAGCCCAACAATACAAAAATTAGTGAACACAACTGATCAGTGCAGCTGAAGAAGCAACAGCGATTTGAAACCCAAATTTCTACCATGACTTTTGGTCAAAATGCACAAGTTAGAGTCATATAAAATAAAAACACTGTTAGTAAATTATGTTCATTCTGTTGCCTACTGGAACCTTAAAATAATGAAAACATTTAACAATGTAACCTTAATTTATATACAAATAGAATTCTAATAATAGATATACTACTAACTTTTAAAACATATAAAAAATAAACCATTATCTTGAATCATTAGATTTAAGTGATAAAGAGAGATTTCTGTTGTTGGTTTAGCATTTAAAGGGGAACATTTTACTCTGGCTGCATTCTGCAGTTATTAAAAAAATGCTAAAAAATTCCTTTTCTTTCAGAGTTTATTATGGTAACTTTTTCCCATAAAGAGTTATTTCCAACTTCAAATGATTCAAACCAGCAGGGTTCAATTGCCTTTAAACTCTATCTTTCATACTTGAAGGGTGATCATGACAGGTCTGTTCAATGACAGTATTCAATTTCAAATTTTTAAAGACCTTTGTGTTTTGCCAATTCTATCTAGCCTGAGAGATGGCCACTTTTAACATAATCAGTATGGTTTCCATGTACGAGTCTTATAATTTTGATTGAAATTCATAAAATTACTTTTAAAAATTCTTAAGATTTTGATTTATTCTCCCTAGACCCCCACCCTTGATACAGGGTCTCTCACTCTGTCACCCAGGCTGGAGTGCAGTGGTGTGATCACAGCTCACTGCAGCCTTGACTTCCCGGGTTCAAGTGATCCTCCTGCCTCAGCCTCCCCAGTAGCTGGGACTACAGGTGTGCACCACCATGCCCAGCTAATTTTCATATTTTTTGTAGAAATGGGGTATTGCCATGTTGCCCAGACTGGTCTCAAACTCCTGGGCTCAAGGTATCCGCCTGCCTTGGCCTCCCAAAGTGTTGCGATTACAGGCATGAGCCATCAGCACTTGGCCTTTTGATTTATTCTTAACAAACCTGTTTCCCACTTAAGCAACCATATTATATTGGTTGCTTTATTTTATTCTATTTTTATCTGCTTAAAAAAGATCCAATTCTCTTTTACCCTGATTGCTTAAAAATGCATAATTAAATTTTTTCCAATAGATGCCATTTACATTTTCACTGGATATTCTATTATTTTTACTTGTCTTGTTTCTATAAAAAGTTCTAAGAATTTTACTCCTTATGCTCAGATTCCCTGAAATTAGAAATATAAGAAACACAACAATTTCCCAGCAATTATGTTCAGCAGAATGTCTTAATGGAGAAAAGCTAAGCATAAAGAACAGAAAATATATTCCAAGTCCAAAATAAGCCTCACTATCACATGAATTTACAGATCTGAATACTACATTGCATTGCACAGTCGTACTAGCTACAGTTTAAGAAAATAAAAAAAGTTCATATGTAAAGTGATACATTTCTTAAGACAGGCTTTGGTATATTGAACAAAATATCTTATGCCAAAAAGAATTACACAATTCTATGACTAACCATAACCACCAAGATAATACATGCCCTGCTGCTTTATGCTCATGCCAAGTGCAAGTAAACATAGTTACTTTCATAGAACAATATGGTAGATGTTTCTCAGACATAGTAACTGTCCAGGAGACTAAGAAAATTCTTCGAATTTCTACAAATTTAAGGAACCCAAAAACTTTAATTTTACACCGTTTGAAAATATTCAAAAAAAAAGTTTTTAGTCAACTTTGAAAACAATTAAAATTTTAAAATCCTCACAAACTTCTCAACTTTAATAGCTTATATCTAATGGTCATCTGAAATCCAAATATCCCTCACATTCATGCAAAACAACAGCTAGCAGATTCGACTGTATCTTCTCACTACAGAAAAAAAAAGTTAAGGGTTTTTATCACAGATAATGACTAAGGAATAATAGTTAATACACACCATATAAAACTGCAGACGATAATGTTTCTTCACCAAACTCAGTACAAACACGCAGAAACCTGTTCAAGAACAAAAAACATGTGCTCGTTGTACAATTTGGTACAAAGGGTTCAGATTCCCTGAGCCCAAATAAACCAATTTCCTGTATCACGGCTAGGCATATTTTAGCTACTTACTCAGATGCCATCTCTCCTACTATCTTGTATTAAGCATTTAAAGTAAGTTTCTTGAGGGAAACAATCTTGTACTCTCCAAAGTGCCTAATACATTCCATGACACAAATTCAATAAATATCCCCTGCATTAGTTCAATTAATTAGTCCCTTGCTAATATGTGGGCATGGAAAACAGATCTTAAGTTTAAATTAAATAGTATTTATTTGCTATAACAATGCATCGAGTGTATGTACAGAATGTTTTCAATATCTACATAATAGAAAAATTAATAATAACTATTATAGCAGCTAAAGTCTATTGAATGCTTACTCTTTCTAGGCTCTTATCTAAGCATTTTATCATTAATGATAATTAATCCTTTATTACCAACTCATTTAATCCTTTCAAAATTCCTATAATGTAGGTACTCATTATTGCTCCATTTTACAGATGATGAAAAATGCACAAAGGGCTTTATTAATTTACTGAGGATCACAGGGCTAAAAAATAAACACTCAAATCCTATTGACCCTTAAGAGTCACGTGGTTCCATGAACTAAGATCAGCAAAATTCAGGTTAAGAGCAATTTGCAATTTCTCAAAAGCATACAATAATTATAGTAAAATGTAATATTCTTAATAATGTAAAGATTTACGAACAGTATTTGTATTTATGTTTACATTTTACAAATTTATTACAATGAAAATTTATTAAATTCTAACCAATTAAGTGAAATCTAATAATCACATACTAAAACAATGGGAGGCAATATGAATCACTTCTTGCCAAAAATACCAGTAAACGTCTAAAGATAGGTTTATTTTACAGAGGTAGATATTGAAAATATATAAACCAAATTTAATTTCAGATAAACGGCTATGTATGCACTCTATTCTGCAACACCTTTTTTTTTTTCTTTCTTGAGTCAAGTATCTCTCTGTGGCCCAGCCTGGAGTGCAGTGGCACAATCACAGCTCACTGCAGCCTTGAACTCCTGGCCTCAAGCGATCCTCCCACCTTGGTCTTCCAAAGTATCAAGATTACAGGTGTGAGCCACTGTACCCAGCCTCTGCAGTATCTTTAAAGAGTGAGTTCTCCAAGAGAGAAACTGAATTTTCAGTTGATCAATTCTATATAAAATAAATACTAGACTTTGTACATCCAAGTTATACTTACCAAGGCAATTCTACCAGTACAGAAAACAAGGGTATTACTACTCTCACCAAGCAAAGAATCAAACAGCAGCTGCCTTTCGCTACTTTTGATGATCAATTTGAAATGTCAAAGCATAAAGGACCATGACAAAATGAAGAGAATGAATACTGACCCCAATCCTATCTCACCTCCTATTTGTCATCTATGAGGTAATCCAAATAACTGGCCTGCACAAGCAAAAGGGAAACATTTTCTGAGTGGAGGCACAAATGAAAGCCATTATGTCACTTTACTGAGAGAAAGAAGGAAAGAGAGAAAGAATGAGAGAGAGAGAGATACTAAAACATGAAATTAATGGCATCAAAATTGCCAATTGTATAAAAGATTCCTTTAAAAATTCCTGCTTTTGAGTTTTTCTTCTACAGCAGGTAGATTTATCTTGAAGCTCAAGTAATAACATAATTTCTATGCTGTTTTTGTGCCACTGATCCATGGTTAAAGGTGAACGGGGACTGGACTCGGTTCAAAGGCCAATGGGTAGGGGCAAAGCAGAGACACAAGACAGAAACCATGTTTTCTGTCCAAACAGACCCCTTGACTCTCCCAGCACAGCCTTGGGAACTTCTCAATATCATTAACTATGAATTATCTACTCACAAATACTACTCCAAAATACATGATTTTCTCTTTCTTGAAATGATAACACCATTCACTCTTACTTACATTTCTTCAAACACAATTACCAGTAGAATCATTTAACATTTTCCTAATGGACATTTTATCCAGGACAACCTTGGCAACTCACGTTTATCTAATCCAATTTCACCTATGGGATATAATTGTCTGACTCCTAGACACAGTAAGATAATACAGTTCTCTGACTTGGAGGAAGGGGGAGGTATAAAGTGTTTTCCTAGCATAGCTGAGGCTAAATATAGTCACCTCTCAGTATCCCTGGGTGATTGGTTGCAGGATCCCCAAAGGACAAAAATCCATGGATGCTCAAGTCCCTTATATAAAATGGTATAGTATTTGCATATAACCTACTTACATCCTCCTGTGTATCTTAAATCATTTCTAGATTACTAATTCCTAATACAATGTAAATTCTATATAAACAGTTGTTAGACTGTATTTTTCAGGGGATAATGACAAGAAACAAGCCTATACATGTTCAATAAAGACACAATCATCCATTGTGTTTTTTTTTTCCCAGAACATTTTCAATCCACAGTTGGTTGACTCCAGGGATGCAAAACCCATGGATATAGGAGGGCCAACTGTGTATTATTTTTTAAAGAAAAACATTGTAAAAAAGAAACATATGAACTTAATCTTTCTCATTCACAACTATAAGGACATATTAACATTTTATGTTTAAATACTTAAAAGTACATTTATATTTTAATAAATCTGTGGAAAGGATCACTTTTTGTACAATTGGATCCATAGTTTTTTTTTCCCTGATTAACAAAGAATGTTTTTACGACTATTTCTAAATTAAAATCACAGAATGTGTTGTAGTACTATAAATAAAAGTACTGAAAAGGCCTCCTAATATATAGTTCTTTATATGAAAGTTATACTTATCATCATTTATCTACATAGTATTGTGCCTGGTGTTCTCAGTACAAAGATACGTACATCTTGTTGCCCAGCATCAAAGAGTTCTCCAGTGATTAGGCAGAACCAGTTACCCAACAAACTAAAGAGAGGTATATTCAAAAAGAACAAGAGAATCCAGGTGCAGTGTCCTATGCCTGTAATCCCAATACCTTGGGAGGCAAAGGAAGGAGGACTGCCTGAGGCCATGAGTTCAAGACCAGCCTGCGCAACACAGCAGGATCCTGTCTCTATGAAATAAAAGTAAAAATTAGCTGGGCAGGATGGCACACACCTGCAGTCCCAGCTACTTGAAAGGCTGAGGCTGGAGAATCACTTGAGCCCAGGAGTTTGAGGCTGCAGTGAGCCATGATCAACTACTATTCTCCAGCCTGGACCACAAAGCAAGTCACCATCTCTTTAAAAATTTCTTTAAAAAGGAAGAAGAAGAGGATGAAGATTTTTAAGGGGATCAGGAAAAGTAAAGGAAAAAACACAAGATACTGAAAAGCCCAATAGATGAGACAGAGGGAATTTCAGAAAAACAGATAAAAAATATTTATCAAGCACCTTTGATAGGCCAGAAACAAGATACAAAAATGAATAAGATAGGCACTGCCATTCAGGAGCTCTTGCTTTTGTTGAAGACACCGAAAACAAAGAAAAAATAAAGTTGTTTTTTAAATTTACCATTGATTAGTCAAAATTTAGTAAATACATACAGCCCTTAATTCAAAAAACAGACAGTAGGATGGGCCCAAGATTGAATACTAGAGCTTCTGACTCATCCCCCATTCTTCCGCTTGGTTATATTCTTCATTATACTTGCCTAAACCATCAAAACTTTCTAGCATCAAATTAAATAAATTCAAAAGCACACTGCATTGTGTGCCTTTATTCAGACACCAGGCTACAACCGAGTTGTTCTGAAAAAGTTTTAAATGAATATGCATTGTAGAGATTACCATACAAACCAATCATCATATTAGTTAACATTTTTAAAAGTTTTCTATTAATCTGAATGTTCAGCCTAAGGTTTAGAACCAATACTAGCATGTGTATACAGTTTAGTGGTCTTTAATTCAGAAATTTTAAGTAGTTTTGGAGATACAGTCCTTTGTGAATTATTTGTGATACTTTTCTAAAGATTTCATTAATATCCTCTGATATAAAAGATACTCAGGATGTTTGGGGAAAACATCTTAATTATGCATTAATTTTGGCTATAACTTAGTTTTATATGTCCATCAATTTTCTTGAACTGAAAGCATTACATTCAAGTCATATTATCTCCATAAGAATTTTAAAGAAATCAAAATAGCTATGCATGCACAAATACAAGCAAAAAATTATTAAACATAATATGCACATCACTATAGTTGGATAAAGAAATGTAAGGTGATAATATTAAGGGTCAAACACCTTAAGTCTGTTTACATGTCACTGCTAACCATATAATTGCATGACTGCTCTGGTTTCTAAAGAACCCCAATTCCAAATCACCAAGTTGATGAGTTCTTTTTAATATATATCTAGACTCTAGAGAAAATGTTCGTCTTATTATTTTCAGTCTCCCTGATTTTCTCTGCTATCAGTCAAACTCATTTTGCAACAAAATTATCTAAATGTCAATATGACTTCTAGGTCCTAGTCAGTGAGACATCTGTATAATATTAAACAAGTCATTTAATTTCATGGACCTCGATGAGGGGGTCAGAATTGGAGACACCTACATTTTATTTAAATAAAATTCAATGTCAATGAAGTAGTTCGAACTGTCTCTGCTTTTTAAATCTGGTAAAACAAACATTTTCTGAAGTCATTTGACCACTATAACAGAACTAAAATTTTCACAGGGCCCTTGGAATATTGTTTAACAAAAAGACTTCCAAAGATTTCCACAGCATAATTTGAAAGAAAGGTACAAATATCTCAATGTTAGCACATTCTCTGTTTCCATAATCCTGTTTCAAAGTCTAACTCCATTTACTGGACTAAGCTCACAAATGTTGCTAAGCACTTCAAGAGTAGCCACTAAGGCCTCAAGACTCAGCAAACAAAACACTGATACTAAGAAAATATCATTAAGAAGCACTGTGTGTGGATGTGCATGTTCTCAGCCTTTTAATCGTTTATCCAACAAATACATAGTCGGACCCTCAATGCCAGACCCGCACTGCGCTCTGGGAATTAAACAAACAAGAGAGGTACACCATGGGTGCTTTTGGTCTAACCGAGCCATTTTTAGGCCACCCTTAAAATGATAATAGACATACAGTATTCTATGCCTGTTTTATACTGGAAGTTACATCATTTAACTGAGTAGCTCCTAGCTTACTATGAGGTTGCATTTTTAAAGTATATCTGTAGAGGTGGGCGTGGTAATACACACCTGTAATCCCAGCTACCAAGGAGTCTGAGGCAGAAGGGTAAGTTGAGTCCAGGAATTCAAGACCAGCCTGGGAAAACAGTGAGATCCTATCTCAACATAACAAACAAAAAGTACATTTGTGTGACTATAATGATGTCAATATCCTGGTGTGATGTACTACAGTTTTGCAAAATACTATCATTGGTGATAACTGAGCAAAGTGTAAAAGGATCTATTATTTCTACAATTGCATGTGAATATGCAATTACCTCAACAAAGAAGTGCATTTTAAGCCAATAACTTGTGATATATAAACAACTTTTCATAGACTGTCATAAAATAGCAGTTGGGTTCTATGATCAGCCTGTGGTATTTTTATTTTCTAACTTATTACTCATTTAGTATTAACTACAAACCGGAAGAGTTTAGGTCCTTATTACATTTAGTGTGGATTACAGCAGCAGCAGCTTCCTATCTAGTCTGCCTGATAATGTCTCCCAGCCTACTTCATTTAATTACAAATCTGGTTATATCATTTCTTAGCTTAAAATCCTCCAATGTTTTCCCAGATATAAAGTCCAAACCTTTCCCATGACATACAAATTTTCTCAAGATGTGGCTCCTGCCTACCTTCCCTATCTTCAATGCCTCCCAAAACATGCAATCCTTTCTCATTCTCATGCCTGCACAGCTGTTCCTCTGCCCGGAATGGACTTTTTTACTATCCGATACCTGGCAACTGCCTGCTTGCTCTTTCCTTTTCATGAAATCTGTCATCTCTTCTCAAAGGCCTTCCATGGCCTTCCTTCCTCTTCTTCATGCTCCTGCCAGGACTTGTTCACATTTCAGCAATGAACTAGAAGACTCACATCTCACCAACTTCTAGACCCTGGGAGGCACACAATCGCTTCATTTCCCTTTATATCCTCAACATCATTCACAGTACCTAGCATTTGGAAAACACTGAAATGTTTGCTCTAAGAATGACTTTGATGACTTTCAGTAAGTTTCTGTGATTCTAAGAGTGTAAAATAAGAAATGGTAAAATATGTCTATGGCAGAAATAAGTATACTGTTAGAAAAATGAAGAAACACCAGGCCAGACATGGTGGCTCATGCCCATAATCCCAGCACTTTCGGAGATCAAGGTAGGAGGATCACGATCCCAGGAGTTAGACACCAGCCTGAGCAACATAGTGAAACTCCATCTCTACTAAAAATACAAAAATTAGCCAGGTGCAGTAGCGCATGCCTGTAGTCCCAGCTACTTGGGAGGCTCAGGCATGAGAATCACCTGAACCCAGGAGGCAGAGGTTGCCATGAGCCGAAATCGTGCCACTGCACTCCAGCCTGGGCAACAGAGTGAGACTGTTTCAAAAAAAAAAGATGCAACATTGATTGTGTTTTATAGTAGAGTCCAAAAGTCATACACGGAACAAACAATTACTAAGAAGGGGCTGGTTAGGAGGCTATCAAAGACAAAATATATAAAAAGAAACAACAAAGAAAATGAACCACACTATCGGTCCACACTCAATTGAGATGTTATTCTCAAGCATAAATTATAGCAAAACCAAAGGGGAAAACAGTAGTCACCTTATATGCTGACATTCTATCTCTCAGCTATTGCTGTATATCAAAATAGATGTAACTGCAGATATGGATACAATGATAGATGTAGATGTGCCAATATAAATCCATCTATAAGCTATTAATATATGAAGTGGAATAATGGTACAGAAGAGATACTCTTACTTGTATAAGAAAAAGGGAGGGGGGATATAAACATAAAAGCTTGAATACTCAGACAATTTCTGGAATAACAGTAGTAAGCCTCCAGATATCGTAAGTAAGGCTCTGAGGTGGAGGAAGATTTCATGGAATACTCCTTTCTAGTCTAAATTTTTATCATGGGCATATATTTTCATTAAAAAAAAAAACAAAACTAGTTTTTTTTTTTTTTTTTTGAGACGGAGTCTTGCTCTGTCACCCAGGCTGGAGTGCAGTGGCACAATCTCCACTTACTGCAAGCTCCACCTCCCGGGTTCACGCCATTCTCCCACCTCAGCCTCCCAAGTAGCTGGGACTACAGGTGCCCACCACCACGCCTGGCTAATTTTTTTTTTTTTTTGTATTTTTAGTAGAGACGGGGTTTCATGGTGTTAGCCAGGATGGTCTCAATCTCCTGACCTTGTGATCCGCCTACCTCGGCCTCCCAAAGTGCTGGGATTACAGGTGTGAGCCACAGTGCCCAGCAAAAAAAAAACTAGTTTAGGCCTCTTGAAACACCTGGCTCCTTGCATGCTCCCCATTCAGAACCCAGGCTGCCTGTCCCATCCAAGCCACATGGAGGGGCCACAGGTCAGTGCCCAAGTCAGCAAGCGGCACGAACTGCAGTCATGAAAAGGAGCCATCTTTGATGTCCAGCCCACTCAAGACATGAGCACCGGCCTCTGTCTCACGGCAACCACGTGAGAGGCCTGGGGTTAGAACTGCTCAGTTAAGCCCGCCAATCCGCAGGACTGTGAGCAAAAATAACAAATTGTTCTAAGCCAAGGGAAAAATAAAACTAGTTAAGGCTTTTTGTTTTTAATTGATAGTTTGTATTCCATCCTGGTATCCCTGCAAAATAACATTAAAATAAATTAAGGGGAAGCCCCACAAGAACAGAGAAAACTGAAGAAATGTGAAGGAGAAAAGAAGAAACATGTCTACAAAGTTTGGAAGATAGACAACAGATAGAAAACTGTTAGTAGGCCTGAGAAATTACAGGAGCCTAAACGTATTTTCTAGAGAAACTAAGGAGAAAAGGCCCAGTGGAAGGCAAGACTGAGGCCTAGGCTTCTGACCTGGATTATTAAGGAAAAGTCTAACAGTAAGTGTGAGCCCTAGCCAAAGCAATCAGCTTTGAGAATAGACTAAAGATATCTTTAGAAATGCACAAACATAAGACATCTACCTTCTACACATCATTTCATAAGAAACTACAGCAGGCCATGCTTCAGCAAAGTGAGGGTGTTAACCAAGAGATGGAAGACCTGGGATAAAGAAACCGGCTCAAATCATGAGGACAGCTCCGCAGTGGGCCCATATGCAGCCAGCTCACACAGGAACAGGAATGCAGAGGTCTCTGGCACAGAAGTCTCCAGGAAAAAAGGCAATTGATACACTATCTGACTTGTGTAAACATCTGAAAATACTACCAACAGACATGGGGCAAACCTGAAGGAAAAATTAAGGATTTCTATACTGAAATTAGCAAATATGGGAAAGAGAAGGTGAGGCAGTTTCTCAGTTCGGGAAAAACAAAAAGTTGTAAAAGAAGGAAATGTAATTATAGATACTATTTGGGTCTACAGGAAGTGATATTTTAGGTAGCTACTTAATGCTAACTATTACTATAAAAAAACTGAGTATGAAGAAGTGAAGTAGGTTATAACAGGAAGTCAACAGATAATACCTAAAGTAAACTAAGAAATCGGCCTATTACTTAGAGAAAAGGAAAAACTCTCAAAGCGGTGGGGTGCAGGGTTGCTGTTTACATCAGAATTCTTTTGAAAATCAGTTTGAAAACTAATGTGCAGATATTAATGATAGAAATGATGTATGTTTTAATTAACCACAATTGTTCTTTTTTTATTATTATTATTTTGAGATGGAGTCTCGCTCTGTCGCCCAGGCTGGAATGCAGCGGCATGATTTCAGGTCACTGCAGCCTCTGCCTCCCAGGTTACAGCGATTCTCTTGCCTCAGCCTCCCAAATAGCTGGGATTACAGGCACCTGCCACCATGCCCAGCTAATTTTTTTTTGTATTTTTAGTAGAGATGGGGTTTCGCCATGTTGGCCAGGCTGGTCTCAAACTCCTGACCTCAAGTGATCTGCCTGCCTCAGCCTCCCAAAGTGCTGGGATTACAGGTGTGAGCAACCACACCCAGCCCGCAGTTGTTTTTAAATAATTACAAGAATAATCACATGAAATAAAGTGTTGGGTTCAATAACAGAAGATACCACAGACACTTTGACTGTTACTATTATCATCAAAACTCAAAATGCCAGAAGTCTTGTTACTTTAAATATAAACTGAGAAGGTACTACATTCTTCTCTCCTGTAATACAAAAGAATCCATTCCAGAATCGACCTTACCTTTAACAAAATAAATCAAGCTTATTGGTTTGGTAAACGGGAGAAAATACTCAAAGTTTCTACAAAGAATACCAAGAAAACACACAAATGTGCTTTGATAAACACAGAATCAGAGTCAAGTGTTTTACTCTCCAAAATTTTAGTATGATCTTCTTAGCTGATAACAATCATAATCTCTCCATGATCATAATCCTTCCAATTGGTCAGAATTTAAAATGGACCAACTATCATCATATGGATACCCTTAAAAGAGTAGAAATTTTTCAATACCTATTTCTATGAATGTACTTTCTATAGATACAGCAGTGAAAAGTTTTTTTAAATGAAGGAACAGATTTGGAAAGCTGAACTGAACAATAAACCTGAACGAAAGGCTGGATGCAGTGGCTCGTGCCTGTAATCCCAGCACTTTGGGAAGCCAAGGCAGAAGGATCCCTTGAGCCCAGGAGTTCGAGACCTGCCTGGGCCACATGGGGAGACCCAATCTCTGGGAAAATAAAATGAAATTTAAAATTTTAAAAAGTAACAAAAAACCTGAATGTAAAAGGTGGAAAATTCTTCAAAAATGTATTCCTCCTCATTACATCAAAACAAATTATCTGAAAATTCCCATTATCATTTCAGATTATATTTCACTTTCTGGCTTTTTAGAATTAGAAGGCCTAGGAACTGAAGGAGCTGAGGAGCACCATAAAGAACATCATAACTATTTAATGAAATAGCATACTTCTACAGGACTGGACATGCTTCCCCACATATTCTGTATATTTTTAAAGAGAAATGGAAAAGAATTACCCAGTTTCTAAGACTGTACCAGGAGAAAAATTCATTTATTGGGAAACTCCTAGGAGCTAAAACAATAACTATTAACAGCTAACGTGAAAACTCACAAATAAATTTCATTTCCTTCTTTTAAAGTGAAAATAATAATAAAAAAAATTTAAGTAGTGCCAGGTACTAAGCGCTTTGCAAAGAAACTGAAGCACAGAGAAATTAATTAAATATCTCATTTTTGTTTGTTTGTTTTTTGAGATGGAGTTTCCCTCTTGTTGCCCAGGCTGGAGTGCAGTGGTGCGATCTCGGCTTACCGGTAGCTGGGATTACAAGCATGCGCCACCACGCCCGGCTAATTCTGTATTTTTAGTAGAGATGGGGTTTCTCCATGTTGATCAGGCTGGTCTGGAACTCCCAACCTCAGGTGATCCATGCACCTCAGCCTCCCAAAGTGTTGGGATTACAGGCATGAGCCACCGCGCCCAGCCCAAATATCTCACTGTTAACCAGTAATTGGTAGGTCCAGAATTCACATGAGCAATCTGGCTTTTAAAAAGCACATTTAAAAAAATCAGTTTCTTAGGGGTTATTTTTGTGATCTGTAAAATTTTATGGAAAAGATACCTGTAAATTCTAACTTTATCTTAAGAATCTAATTTTTAATTTAAAAATTACAAAAACATGTGGCACAGCATACTATAAACAGTTGCATGTATTATAAACTACGTCTAAAAAACTAATTACCCTGATTAATTCTACATGAAAAAGCTCTATTTCCTAGGGACAAATAAAGCAATATATATGTGAAAGTTTCTTCATAAATTAAATTTGGTTAATAATTTTATGTACTTAAAATTTTTTTTACTACAGTTTGCAAAGAAAATTTTCAAACACATGGAGCGATTCCTTTCTTTTTTTTTTTTTTTTTTTGAGATAGAGTTTTGCTCGTTGCCCAGGCTGGAGTGCAATGGCGCGATCTCGGCTCCCCGCAACCTCTGCCTCCCAGGTTCAAGCGATTCTCCTGCCTCAGCCTCCCAAGTAGCTGAAATTATAGGCATGTGCCACCATGCCCGCCTAATTCTGTGTTTTTAGTAGAGACGGGGTTTCTTCATGTTGGTCAGGCTTCTCTCAAACTCGCGACCTCAGGTGTTCCGCCTGCCTCAGCCTTCCAAAGTGCTGGGATTACAGGCGTGAGCCACTGCGCCCGGCCTGGAGTGATTCTTCACAAGCACTTTTTAAACCCACTATAAGGGAGTAATTGCTATTTAAACCCACTATAAGGGAGTAATTGCTATTTAAGAACATGATGAAAGAAATAGCTTTATACACAAGAAACAATGAAAAAAAGAGGCTAGAATAAAATTTAACCAAAAAATTACTAATTTAAATAACAGAAATAAAAATAAACATGGAAAATATGTTAGCTACATATCAATACAGAATATTCCTTAACTTACCTGCCAGATAGAGGGCAAATGATATAAATCTATGGTAGCGAATGAGGAACTGAAGTTGTTCTTCTCTTTGAACAAATGTAGCAAAATAATCAGCTACAGTCTCTCCATAGAAAAAGTAGTTTACACACAATAGAAAGTACCTATAATTCAAAAACAATTAGCTTTTCTATATTTGAAGCTTTCCTTCCCCTCAAACTCAACAAAATTATTTTCTACATTCTGATGACACAAAGATCAAAACCAAGTTCAGAAGACCAATTCAAGATATATTTTACCAAAATGCTATTTTCCTGTTTTAAACTTAATTTCAAATTTATTGACCAGCAAAAATTTACCGAATATAGTTCATACCTTTATTTAGCTGAAAATCTAATGCCAGAGATAATTAGGAAACAATGTAGAAAATACTGCACACACACAATCCCTCACCCTTGAGGTGGGAGCAGTGTGCGTGTCTGTGTGTATAAATTTAATACTTTGTGTGTATGTATAATGTGTGTATGTTTGTGTGTGTGTATGATTTTAATACTTTGTATGTATGTATAATGTGTGGGTGTATATATTAAGGTATTAAGTTCATGATGAAAATTAACTCCTAACTACTCAGAGCTCTAATGCTTTTTAATGCAGAAGTCCTAAGACAAATCCCCACCTGTCCTCAGGAATATTAAGAGGGAAAGAAAAAAGAGGCAATTCAACCTGTCTCCCCACTGCCCTGCACACACTGGCATCTCCCCTCTTCTAATGCTCCTAGTGGACTCCAGATGAGCAGGGATTCTTACTCTGTAAGGCAGTCAAGGCCTAACCTGTTCTACCAATCCAACTATTTACCCACTGCCCACTAATCAACACCATCTGCTCAGAAGGGCCAGGAATATCTCATCAGTGGTAGTATAAGTACATCTGTCCCACATCTAGAAACTGATGGGTGCTCTGTCCCAACCAGAAAACTCTTCTTTATCCAAAACTTGTCTTCATTTCAAATACCAGTTTATCTTTTACCTCTTGTTTGACACCTTCTACAATCACTGGAGCCCATCCTTATTTATCTTCTCTTTTTTTTAATACTTAGAATCAATACTGCATGGTTTTGCATTTAATTATTCTCCAATTACTTTATCTATCTAACATTTCCTATATACTTTGCCACTCATGAAGAAACCTGCTAGAAGGAAAAATCAGCTATCACCGAAATCAAGACACTTCTTTTTGACTATTCTAAACCCCATCTGTTTTAATAAGACACTGACTCCCTGGTTGATATTAATCAACTATATTAAAAAGGATGGCCACTTGGGTTAAATATGAACTATAACGTTATCATGTTTCCTAGTCAAGGTTCTGATAGCAATGATTTATATATGAAAAGTTTTAAAAGATATAAAATTTTAAATGTTAATATCATTATGGTGATTTTGTTACTAACTTTACATGCATTTGTATATATACAATATGTTGTATGTTATCGTGTCAACTGAGCGGAAATGAAGGAAAATGAAGGAAAAGATTATATGTAAATATTTTGCTAAAATTAGTATTGTAAAGGATACAAAAATGTTTCCAATACAATGTTTAGTTTTTTATTAAAAAAAGGACAAGAATGGTGTATATATTCACATATTACATATCTCTACAAAGACTAAAATATGAGATCTGAAAAAAGTTGTATTGGAGTAGGAAAGACAAAGGTGATCTTCTTTTCAAAATTCAATTACATTATTTTTATTTATCTTTCTGTAGAATCAATCTATAGGGTAAACTGAGTGGATACTGACTGATCAAGATGCTTCCTTCACAAACTTCAGAAATTAACTTTTCATATCTGAAATAGTTTCAAGCTTACTTACCAACTTAGTGTTCTAAACCATGGTAGATCATAAGAATGATAGACTCTATAACCTATAGTGATAATTTCATGGAAGCATTTCACTTGGATGCCCAGAACCTGAAACCAAGAGAAAACATTAACATACATTTCGCAATGTTTACATTTGTGTTTAATCATTCAATAAAGCAGTTTGTCATATGTATTTAAAAAATCTTAATCTACCAATGTTTAATTATTCTAAATGTCAGTAAAAAATGCAATATTCCATGTCTCTAAAATCAAGTGATGCCTCAAAGGGGTAGGCAAAATAATGTTTTACTCAAAAAGGCTTGGAAGATCCTTCTCGGGGTGGGGAATGGCACTGGAATTTAAAGTTTGAGGGATATAGTCTGGTTGGCCGCAGTTGACTAGGATTTATCCCTCATCACTACTTCATTCTTGAGATTGTCCTTGTCAAGATGGAGAATCTTTTTGTCCAACCTGTCCATTATGTTTCTTGAGATACCCTAAGAAAATCATATATGAAAGTTTGCTTGCATATATTTATTTGTAACCATGCATTGTTACACTTGCAAATAATAAAGATACTGTCAGGACAAATAGTTAGAACACTTTCTACCCAGTCACCCTGGAATGGCCTTTTCATCCTCCCAGCTGTGTCAACTCTCCCATAGCCAGCTACTGGCTGCTCAATCTAAGCTGGGCTACCTTAGCAAAGTATAAGCAACCTTCCACATTTGCAGCCACTTTGGCCAGTCAACTGAGTTTATGCATTTCTGTTTACACAGTATCCTGATTGCACACCTATTACATGGGCTTAGATTTATAAATCCCTTTTTGATGTTCTATTTTGTAGTCCTTCAAACTGCTGCATTCAGCAACCTGGGTGAAGGTAATTTCTCAAGATGTAGCATCACACCCAGTGCTTGACCTGTCGATTCCAAGACTCAAAGAGCAAATGGCAAGTCGAACACTTATTATCATTAATTAAGAGGTAAAAATCTTTGTGAATATGGCAGACTAGCTTTTCAATGTCTAGTGAATACACCCCAAGGGCTTGTTTTTATACTGTCCTTGAGCTAAGAATGGATTTTCATATTTTTTAAAGTTATTTAAAAATCAAATATTATGTGACCGAAACATATGCAGCTCCTTAAAGCCTAAAATATTACTTTTTTTAAATTTTTTTTTATTTTTTTTTTTTGAGACAGAGTCTTGCTCTGTCGCCCAGGCTGGAGTGCAGTGGCGCAATCTCGGCTCACTGCAAGCTCCGCCTCCTGGGTTCATGCCATTCTCCTGCCTCAGCCTCTCCGAGTAGCTGGGACTACAGGCGCCCGCCACCACGCCCGGCTAATTTTTGTGTGTGTGTGTGTATTTTTTTAGTAGAGATGGGGTTTCACCGTGGTCTCGATCTCCTGACCTCGTGATCCACCCGCCTCAGCCACCCAAAGTGCTGGGATTACAAGCGTGAGCCACCGCGCCCGGCCACGAGCCTAAAATATTACTATCTGGTCCTTTAACAGAAAAAGCTTACCAAATTCCGTCAGAGGATATATTTTGGGATTTCTTTTTAAGATTTCCACAAGTTAGTTTTCCAAAACCTACCGTTCAGGGTATTCTTAAGCTATTTTTTCCCATTATACTGATTACATGTCCAATCACATACTTTAAAAAGTAAATGTGTCTTTTCAGCCACATGATAAAGTACGTCAAACTATAAACAGTACTTTTAGGGAAAAGTCATAAATGTGTTATAAAGACAGGAGGAAATCTAAGTGTCCTTCTTCAAATAACATTTGTATATAATATCAAGTCATTTCTAACAAAAATACAGAACAGAGACAATGTTTAGTATTAAGATAAAACAGTAAAGCAAAGTTAGTCAGATCCAAAGGGCTTTTAAAATATCATACTGATGTAATTTCTATGAACATATTTGGTAGGGTACATCCACTGGCACTATAAATTGTATTTCTTTTACTGAGAGGGGAGAACAAAAGTATTTTTAATAACACATTATATTTATATGATCATCAACTATAGCTTGCAGGGACAATTAATATGGAACTTCTAGGAAAACAGAAAACAAAGGTTCCAAATAGTAGTGTTGAAATCCTTAAACTATATGTGTATCTTCCAGGACTGGAGGATTACACAGCAATTAATACTCCATACCATCAACACTGGTAGCAATGTACACTCATAGGACTCTGTTGGCCCAATTAATGTTTCAAGAACCTTAAAAACAACAGTCAGTAGTTAAGTGTCTACTCTTTACTAGTTACTGAGGACTTATAGAAATAACATAGGGCGTCTGTTCATAGAGAGGTACAGTCTCTCAGGGAGGAAACACGACTACAACCCATGTGAAACAGGCAAATGGATGTGTGTAGAGGCAGACACACCTGTGGCAGGGGCAGGGGGTGGGCAACGGCAGAGCCTGAGGAGGGGGATCTGCAGAGTCACCGCCTGTAGAGGGAATGGGGCGTATTAAGGGAACTACTAGGAGGGTGGAGTTGCTGGAAGACAAAGGTGGGGGTAAGAAGGAGAGAGAGATGAGCCTGGTCCTGGAATCCTAGGAAACAGCAGGAAGCACTGCACCGAGGAGTTGAAAGGACACGACTGGACATGAGAGTTCGGGAGAATAAGGTGGAAACAGTGGACTGGGGAGGTGACAAGAGTAAAGGCAGTCAGGCAGGCAAGATGCCACTTCACTAACCAGCTGAAGTGGTAGCGGAGTAGAGAAGACGACAGGAGAGAAGTATAGGGGGTAGAACTGACTAGACTTGGTGGGTGAGGAAATTGAGGGGCTAAGGGAGAAAAGGGAACACAAAATAACACCAGGGAAGGCTTGGGAAAGTAGACAGTATGAAAGGATTATACAAATTGGGTCAATTGTCACATTCGACTAAAATCAGAGATGAGGGGCCAAGCGGAAAAAGCACTCAGGGCACACAGCACCTGCTCCACGAATTATCCAAAGCCCAGCTGCTGAAACAGCTAGCCATACCCTCAGACCAGGTTTACTTAGTGGCTGCTGAAACAACAATGTGCCATGACTCTAAGACGAATTTTACCTGCCACCACCGTCACTCACCAATCAGAGCCTGCCAACTCCCCAAAGTTCACTAGTGCCAATGGGCTTTCTTTCAAAACAATATGTAGCATTTCTCTCTTTAATAAAACTCCCAAACTTCTCTCATTAATAAAACTCCCAACCTTCTCTTTGTTCTTTAGACACATCAAAGACCACCCTGGTCTGGGTATATGCTTGGAAGTACAATTCTGTTTTTTTAAAAAAATATATATACATTCCCAAATAAAATGCTTTGCATAGAGATTTGTCTGTGTATTGTTATTTAACTTTGACAACAGATTTACTCTGGATGGCTGAGGTATGGACTAGAAGTTCAGATCTGGACATTTTGAGTATGAACTATACTGAGTACCTATGGGTTATCCAAATAAGTGTCTATTTTCACTTTGCAAATTTTTTCTAAGAAAATACTCCTGCATATAAAGTTAGAGCATATTTATGTTCTAGTATGTTCAGGATAGTGTTATTCACAATCAAAAAAAAAAAAAAAACAGAACATAACCTGAATATCTAAAAATAACACATGATTTGAATAACTTTAAATGATGCACTAATGAATTCAGATATTCATTCACTTTAAGTGAATAACTGCATGATGAACTACATTCCATCAAGCAGACAATCTAGTAAAGACTACAGAACAACACAAAACTTTTTTTAATAAGTTTGGTTTTTTTAGAGACAGGGTTGTGCCATATTATCCAGGCTGGACTCAGACTGGAATTTCAGGGCTCAAGTGATCCTCCTGCCTCAGTCTCTCGAATAGCTGAGACTACAGGTGTGTGCCACCGCACCTGACCACAAAATTTTTGATGTGATATTTAGCTTAAAAAGCAGGATGCACAATGTTAGTCACATTATTATTATGACTATGGTTTTAAAAACATAAATTAAGCAAAAAGTGATGAAATAAAATATATCAAATAACACCACTAATTGCATTTTGGTAGTTAACAATAGGGTTGGAATGATTATTTTTAATTATCTATTTTCCAAAGTAATTTGAATACACACAACTCTCATAATGGGAAAAAGTAAACACATGATTTAAAAGTAAATTACACAGCATGAATTAAAACTTAATGACAACAGTTTCCAAGAAGGCGGGGTGGGGGGGGAACCTCTTTCAATATCTTCTATGTGTTCACATCTGCCTTTAAATCAAAACATGCTTTAGTAACTCCATCACTTAGAAAGTTTGATTCTAAGCTGTGAATACAATTTAAAAACTACAAATAGAAGGCCTTTTAAGGAACATGGATATGCATTCCATATTAAAATAGTAGCTGTAATTTCCTAGAAGTTTCATTTGTTTGTTTTCTGAGACAAAGTCTCACTCTGTTGCCTAGGCTGGAGTGCAGTGGCGCAATCTCGGCTCGCTGAAACCTCTGCCTCTTGGGTTCAAGTGATTCTCTTGCCTCAGCCACCTGAGTAGCTAGGACTACAGGTGTGCGCCACCACATCCAGCTAATTTTTTGTATTTTGAGTAGAGACAGGGTTTCACCATGTTGGCCAGGCTGGTCTCGAACTTCTGACCTCAAGCAATCTGCCCGCCTCGCCCTCCCAAAGTGCTGAGATTACAGGCGTGAGCCACCGCGCCCGACCTCCTAGAAGTTTTTAATAAAACTTTTTTTTGTTGTTGTTAATAAAGTAGAATAACACTTATTTCTTAAAATTTTTATTATACATGCTGTATTCATGGAAAACCAAGATCTTTAAAGGAACTCAAATTAGATATAAATTATGTTCGGCTCTGAGCTGGTTATAAATCATGTTTAGCATGGAAACAGTTAAACTGAAGCTTTCTTCTCCTTATAGGTTGCCATCATTTTCTTGATCTCCGCAATAGCTTTCTCTGGATTCAGACCCTTAGGACAGGTCCTTGTGCAGTTCATGATGGTGTGGCAGCAGTATAGCGAGAATGGGTCCTGCAGCTTGGCCAGGCACTCCTCTGTGAAGTCGTCTCTGGAGTCAATCATCCAGCGATAGGCCTGCATAAGAACTGCAGGCCCCAGATATTTGTCTCTGTTTCACCAGTAGCTGGGGCAGCTGGTGCTACAGCAGGCACAGAGAATGCACTCGTAGAGCCCGTCCAGTTTCTCACGCTCTTCTATGGACTGCAGATACTGCTGCTTGCCTTCCTGAGATTCATCCTTCTTCTTCAAATAAGGCTCAATGAATTTGTATTGTGCATAGAAGTTGCTCAAATCGGGAACAAGATCCTTTATCACATACATGTGTGGAAGAGGGTAGATTTTTGAGACCTTATTGAGGTTGGTGTCAATCCTTCGGGTGCAAACTAGAGTGTTGCCTCCATTGATGTTCATTGCACAAGAGCCACAGATGCCTTCTCTGCATGATCTTCGGAAGGTCAAAGTAGAGTCAACTTCATTCTTAATCTTGATTAAAGCATCCAATACCATGGGGCCACGTTTATTAAGGTCAACTTCATAAGTCTGCATATGAGGTTTGTCTCCAGCCTTGTCTGGGTCCCATCGATAGATGGCAAATTTCTTGATACGGGCAGCTGCGGCTGCAGCTGTCTGGGCTCCTCAGGAGGCCTGCAGGCAGGCTCCGCCAAGGGTTGCGGCCGGTAACCGGCGCGACCACCGCCGCCATCTTGGCTCCTGACGTCAGCCCCACCCCTTAACCCCGAGGTCACTCTCCGCCGGTGTGTCCCGTCGAACATCGCGGCGCCCAGCCTGCTTCCACTGAGGACCTGCTAGCCGCCAAACTTTTTTTTTTGAATTTGTCATTTTTGAGTGCTGACATTATAAGGCAACTGCAAGCTAGATACAACGTGTCCTTCTCAAAATATAAATGATCTAGTTAAGAATAGGAATAGAAATAAGGTTTTAAAACACATAAAGTAGTATTAATTGAGTACCAACTATATGTGTGAATCATCCATATTCTTATCATAAATATCATATAAACATAATATATATATCTATGCATGTATGTGTATGTAATAAACTTAACCAGTAACAGTTCAAACCTACTTTACTTAGATCTTTAATATTCTTTTTTTTTGAGACAGGATCTCACTCTGTCACCCAGACTGGAGTGCAGTGGTGTGATCTCAGCTCACTGCAACCTCCACCTCCCAGGATCAAGCGATTCTCCTGCCTCAGCCTCCCAAGTAGCTCAGATTACAGGCACATGCCACTACCACTTGGCTAATTTTTACATTTTTAATAGAGATGGGGTTTCACCATTTTGGCCAGGCTGGTCTCAAACTCCTGACCTCAAATGATCCACCTGCCTTGGCCTCCCAAAGTGCTGAGATTACAGGCATGAGCCACCACACCTGGCCAGATCTTTAACATTCTTATTTTCTCCTTTAATTAAACTTGCCAATTGAAGCAAATAACTTGTAATAAGATCATATTTTCCTTTCATAGTAGAAAAAAATAAACAAAAAAACTCAAGTACTGTAGGCACACTTATGGTTCTCTTAAAAAATCAGAATCCAAATGTATGCATGCATGTCTTTAAAACTCTCTTGAATTTTGTCTTAAAGAGCGGTTAGAAAATAGTTTTTATCCACAAATTCTTGCCCTAGTTATTATACTCAACAGTTCAGTTTGGAGAAAAATGTAAATCACAGGGGAACCCACCAAATCTGCCTAAGTCACTGTATCTAGGATACTGGTGGTTTCTGATATCTTAGATCAACATTTTCTTCTTACTCCTTACCTCTCCCAAATAAATTCTTCTTAATTCTTAATTCCAAATAAATTCTCCCAAAATACTTCTCCTTACTGCTTCCCAAATAAAACCCAAACTTCTTCACATAGCAAGGCCCTCCAGAATCTGATCTCTAATTATTTTTCAGCCCTGTGCTCAAGGAAAAAGCACCTTTTCTGCCACCCAGGGAGCACTGTGAGCAAAGGTCCAAGTGGCACACTTCTAGCCACTTGGACCTTTGCTCACAGTGCTGCCTCCACCCTGATACACTGCTCAAAATCATACTCAGAGGTCCCTTCACCCACAAAGACTTGTGGGGCTCCTTGCTCTCACTTGGTCCCTTCTTCCTCAAGCCTGCCCACTTACCACCTGGCACTGAAAAGTGCTCTGCACACACTTGCTTCTTAAATGCCCAAGTCCCAGGGCCAATGGTGATCATTTTAGCCCTTGGCATGTTCAGCGACAGAAGACTGGGAGCTGGGGGGCCTCTTCCTGGAATCAAACCCAGACAATTGCCCACGCCTGCCCACTTGGCTTTCAAGCTCAGCTTCCTCTGCCCTCACATTAAGTCTATCCTATTTATTATCCATTTTTCCTTCGTGAGAAAAAGGACTTTAAGATCTTAGCAAATTAGCAGAAAAAGAAATTAACTTCTTATTCATTTTCATTACTTGATTTCCCCAAGGAAGTGAAAAATTAATGAGATGACAAAAAGAGAAGTGAAAGAGGCTTTGAGGTGCTTATAAAAGCCACTTTAAGTGGCTTCAAGAGCTGATGGAATTTTTTTTCATCATGTCTAATTTCACATCAAAACTTATTCTTTTACAAAAATAAAAGGAAAACCATATCATATAGCTCATAAGCTTATGAGCTATGAATAGAATTGAATATGGAGGGAGATTGGCAAAACGGATAAACACATTTCTAAGTGGGTAAAGAGAAATCAGAGATGAAGGAGATGAGTACATAAGAAGAACCTGGTTTAACTGAGAAGGAATGAGAAAAAGTAATAACAATGATAATACTAATAAAGGAGGCCACAGGGCACCCCGGAGAGCAGGCTCTCACTGTGTGCTGTCAAACCATGCTCAGCACTGCCTAAGTGCTTGATGAATGCATTGGACAAATGCATTTCTCCTCGGTTTCAACACTTGTGGGCTTCAAATGTTTCATGCTTTAAATATCTGGGCTTCTGCACACAGAAATCCTCTGCCTGTGATGGTCCTCCCCAAGACTCCATCCTTTACCTTGTTGATTTCCACTCAACCTTCAGATTGCAGCCCACGTGCTTGGCACTGTGCCTCTGGAAAGTCTCCCAGCTCCATCTTTGCTCTCTTAGTATTATTCTTTTTTTCAAATCCTTATTGTAGTTTGTAATTATATATAGTCATGTGTTGCTTAACAATGGGGTATGTTCTGAGAAATGCATCATTAGGCAATTTCGTTGTTGTGCCAACATCATAGAGTATACTTACAAAACCTAGATGGTATGGCCTCTTATACATCTAGTCTATATGGTATAGCCTATTGGTCCTAGGCTATAAATTTGTACATGTTACTTTACTGAATACTTTTGGCAATTGGAATAAAATCATGAGGCAATAGGAATTTTTTGGCTCCATTATAATCTTATAGGACCTCCGTCGTACAGTTCTCTATCACTGACCAAAATGTCATCAGGTGGCATCTGACTGTAAATACATAATCAGCTCTTTAAAGTGCAGATAGTATGCTCCATGAGGGCAGAGACAGGTACATTTTTCTCAGTACCACTGTATCATCCCTAGAACTAATGTAATGCCTGGCATATAGCAGGCATCTTGGAAGCGTTTGTTACACGAATGAATGAAGGGTTGAAATACTTGTTTGGCTTCCTGACTTGTTGAGCTTCCCACACACACCAAAATCCAAAACTCCCAGAATGGTTTTTCCTTGCCTCTCCAGTGCCCTATATAGACACCCTCTACACGTGCAACTTGCAGATCTTCCAATGGACCACATCCTCTCACTACCTCCACGCCCCACTCATGATGTCTCCATTTTGGAATTCCTTCCCCTGTCCAGTATTCAGGACTTGGCTTCGGCACTGTCTCTTCTGGAAGCCCCTCCTAATCTCTCCCTCAGACTGGATTAGGTGCTTTTCTACCGTGCACTCCTAACATGTTCTACCATAGAACTTATCTCGCTTATTTATCATACTATTTATTCATATGATTACCTGTATGTTTTTGCCATTACACTGAGTTCCTTGAAATCAGGAATCTAGCTAATAGTCATATGTTGATGTTATGTAAGTGCATATTTCTGTCATTTTTTTTTTTTTTTTGAGATGGTCTCACTGTGTTGCCCAGGCTGGAGTGCAGTAGCACAATCACAGCTCACAGCAGCCTCAACCTCCTGGGCTCAAGTGATCCTCCCACCTCACCCTCCCCAGTAGCTGGGACTATAGGTGTGAACCACCACCCCCAGCTTATTTTTTAAAATTTTCTGTAGAGACAAGGTCTCAGGCTCATGTTTTTTTGCCCAGGCTCATGTCATATCTTTTATAAAATATGCTTGGCACAATGTCAGACACATAGACATGTACCTGTTACACAAACTTGGTCTCTGCTGAATGAACACACTGAATAGTCATTTTGCAAACAGAAAAGATTAAGTCAGATCATATCATGAAATAAAAGACACTTAGAGGAACTAAATATGCTATGACTGAGTGTTGAATTAGCTTCTTTTTTATGATATGCTCAAATTACTTCAATCTTATATAAATGTTGAAAAACAAAGCAAGAGACACTCAGGGAAAAGTCAAAAACTTACAAGAAGCATCAGCATGAAGGATCCCATATAGATGATCAGGAAAAACAATGAGATCATAGTTAGAGTGAGAATTCCACGTATCCACCAGTTTTTCCACCTACAAAGAAAACGTAAAGTTAGTATTTAACGTGTTCTTAAGGTTTTTTGTATGGTTTCAGTATTGATTTGCCAGATTTATGAATTTTCCTTAACTATACTTTAAGATTCCACTACTTCACTTTATATGATAACAAACAACAAAAACAAAAAACAAACAGCATTCATTCACACACTGGGAGATAAATTAACTTTTAAAGTTATGTTAGCCAAGAAAGAAAATAATTTTTTTTTTTTTTTTTTTGAGATGGAGTCTCACTCTGTCGCCCAGGCTGGAGTGCAGCAGCGCCATCTCGGCTCACTGCAAGCTCCACCTCCTGGGTTCACGCCATTCTCCTGCCTCAGCCTCCCGAGTAGCTGGGACTAGAGGCGCCCGCCACCACACTCGGCTAATTTTTTTGTATTTTTAGTAGAGACAGGGTTTCACTGTATTAGCCAGGATGGTCTTGATCTCCCGACCTCGTGATCTGCCTGCCTTGGCCTCCCAAAGTGCTGGGATTACAGGTGTGAGCCACCATGCCTGGCCAGAAAGAAAATAATTTTTGTTAAATATGAGTGGGGAATAAATCGTGAGGTTAGGGAGTTAGGTGGTCAGGGTGGATATGAAAGTCAGGTATCCCACCAGGGACCACATGGAGGGGAAGAACGAGCCAGATACAAAAGCCCTCAAAAGAGATGATGCCCAATTAGGATGGCAGATGAATACAGTCATGATTTTAAGAATATGATATAGACAGCACAGACTGCCAATAAGAATAAATAATGAAAAATAATACCAAACTAAAACTGAAAGAACAGTGGTTTCAGTGAAATGAAGGAGTGAGGTGCCAGTTACCTAAGAGGTCAGCCACTGAGGATAAAGACAGATGAAAGGACACTTCTATTGTTCAAAGTGTATTGACTGCTTTCTTTGATTAGGGACAAAGCCTTTAGTAAAAGTATTTCCTTGGCCTGGCACGGTGGCTCACACCTGTAATCCCAGCACTTTGGGAGGCCGAGGCGGGCAGATCACGAGGTCAGGAAATCGAGACCATCCTGGCTAACACAGTGAAACCCCGCCTCTACTAAAAATACAAAATAATTAGCCAGGCGTAGTGGTGGGTGCCTGTAGTCCCAGCTACTCGGGAGGCTGAGGCAGGAGAATGGTGTGAACCCCGGAGGCAGAGCTTGCAGGGAGCCGAGATCGCGCCACTGCACTCCAGCCTGGGTGACTGAGCGAGACTCCATCTCCAAAAAACGAAGTATTTCCTTATCCTTGGGCCTTTCTTTGCTCCTCAGAGCAGAGCTTTCCTGCTGGTACACCAGCTGGTCCCTGCCATGCTGAGAACTGGCCTCCCTCAACCCTCGCTGTAAGGGCCTGGCATGCCTGACCGCACCCCACCACCGCCACAAGCCTCACACTTCATCCCCAGTATGCCATACAAATAATCACTCCTTGTGTTACCACGTCATATAAACTGTTGGCAGCTCTGTATGAAAAATCCAGAATTTCTGAATGCTCCTATATACAACTGATGACTTCTGTATTTAGAATTGTCGCTGTTTTTCTTTAGGACTTTTCTGATTTTTATTAATTCAACTGGTAGCATTTAAATTATGTTACAAGAGATTTTGATTCAACTTAAAGTCTAGTAACATATATGCAGTTATTCTAAGCACAAGTCCTCACTCCTTTTTTTAAAAAAATAGAGACAGGGTCTTACTATCTTGCCCAGGCTGGTCTCTAACTCCTGGGCTCAAGTGATCCTCCTGCCTTGGCCTCCCAAAGTTCTGGGATTTCTGGTGTGAGCCACCATGCCCAGCCCTCATTCCCTTCTTAGAACAGAAATATTAGCTGCCTTCATAAGATACAGAATTGCTTCAGCCCAGGAGTTTGAGACCAGCCTGGGCAACATGGTAAAAACCCAGCTCTACAAAAAATGCAAAAATTAGCTGGGCATGGTGGTACTCGCCTGTGGTCCCAGCTACTGAGGGGCGGGGGGAGTGGGGGGAGAGGAGGCAGGGCATGTCGGGGGCTGAGGTGGGAGGATCACTTGAGCCCAGGAGGTCAAGGCTGCAGTGAGCCATGATTGTGCCACTGCACTCCAGCCTTGGTGGCAGAGCAAGATACTGTCTCTTAAAAAAAAAAAAAAGAAAAAAGGATTACATTCCTTGCTTTCAATCACTCTCCAATATAGTTTAAATACTTCCAACAAATACTCTTTTCAAATATTCCTTTTATCATGTCATTTTTGCACACAGGATCTAAAATACCAACATACCAATAACACGCATTTTTTTCCAGCTTCCAAGTTTCTTCATAAGGTAGTCAAATTGCATTCATTCAACTTTATTTCCCTCTATTGTTTAACAAACTATGTAGACATAAACTTCTCATGAAAGCATGAGCATCAGGCAGAACTAAAAATGAGTGTAGAGTCAAAAATGCTATGGCTGAAAGGCTCCATGTAGTTGTACAGATATAACTGTTTGCGGATTAATGGATGGATTAGGAAACTGGGCTAAGTCACAAATCTAGTCAGAGGTAAATAAAGGACCACAAGCCAAGGCAAAATCCTGTCTCTATAAAAAATACAAAAATTAGCCAGGCATGGTGGCTCATGCCTGTAGTCCCAGTTACCCAGGTGGCTGAGGTGGGAGGATTGCTTGAGCCTGAGAGGTAGAGAGGTTGCAGTGAGTTGAGACTGCACCACTGCACTCCAGTCTAGGCAACAGAGTGAAACCCTGTTTAAAAAAAAAAGTAAGGGGAGGGCATAAAACTTGACCAAGCGATTTCCCTTTTAGGACTTTATCCTAAGGAAATAATTAATGGATGTCAAAATAAAGTTAGCTACAAAGGAAAATGTTTAATGTAGAAGTATTTTTAATTGTGAACACTTAGTAATATACTAAGTGCCCAGCAATAGGTGGTCAGTTGGATAAACTAGACTATAGCCATGCAGCAAAATATATCATACAGACGTTAAAAATGTTTCTGAAATATATTTGGGATCCTGCATGAAATGCTGTTCCTAATAATACCATGGAATGAAAATGAAAACAGTAAGGTAGAAAACAGTACAATCTTATTTTTGCTTTACACACATCCATACACACACACACACACACACACACACACACACTGCACAAGAAAAAAGCCTCAAAGAGTAAACACCAAAGTATTCTAAATATTAATGTCTTGGCAGGAGGATTATAGGATTTTTTTTTCTGTAAGTAATGTACATTTCTTATGTAATTACTATTTTTAATCCTATGTATCTACAAATTCTAAGGCTTTGCAAGACAGTCTGTTTTCA
This sequence comes from Nomascus leucogenys, assembly GCF_006542625.1. Classification (NCBI taxonomy): domain Eukaryota; kingdom Metazoa; phylum Chordata; class Mammalia; order Primates; family Hylobatidae; genus Nomascus; species Nomascus leucogenys. The sequence continues at coordinate 67,450,088 of NC_044389.1, read as the reverse complement.
ATATTAGACTAAAAACAGGATAAAAATGTTTAAAACAGATTACATGTAAAACATTCATGTAATCTTTGTAGAAAAGTTTCTTGAGAAGATTGAAACCATTATACTATCTATTGTTCATTTTCTAAAATCAATTCACTCATAAATAGCATAGATAAGAATACAGGCATTGAAGCCACAGTACCTAGGTTCAGAATGTGTTTCCAGAACTTACTAGCTACATGACCCTTGATATATAATATCTGCCTACGTTTCCATATTTGTATACCTGTGTTACGAGGCTGCCATGAGAATATTAGTCAATACATATAAAGTGCCTGAAACAATGCTAGTACATAGTAAACGCTAAATAAATATTAGCTGCTAGTATTTGCTATTGTTACTTTATATCAGAAAAAAACAACTTCATGATTAAGGAAGATCTTATTATGAATGACACACACAAATCTGGCATCATTGTTATAGAACATCAACTACACAAAATTTCAGGTCTGAGATAGACTTAATAAGATTTTAATGCAAAGGTACATCTGTGAATTAGGTCATGAAAACAACTGGGAACAAGAACTATTCAAATAATCATGCTTTTCACAGCAGATCAAAGATATGTTCTATTGGTTAAGAAATATGAAAATGTTGCTTTTAACCAATATATTCTAATATGGTTATCCCTTACAAAGTAAAAAAAAAAAGAAAAATTCATATTATATTTACTAGATACGACTAAACTAGTGGTTTTCAGACTGCAGGCTATGACCCAAGAGTAGTAAAATCTACTGAGTAAGTTACATGTAGCATTTTTTGTTCAATAACATAGAACAGCATCAAATAGAAAATAAATCAGAGGGTATTACATAGTAATGGGAATAATTGTTTCATAACATTTTTGCAGCAGTTAAAATATACATTTGTGTGTCTTGGAATGTGGTATACAATGTATTTCTTACTGTGTCATAGTGTTAAAAAGTTGGGAAAACATTGTTCTTTCTATACCAATACGTAACATTTCATACATTAATCTGGACAAAAGCTTAGGTTTATTTTGCTTTTATAAATTTTATAATTCATATTACTAAAGTATACAATGAAGGGTAATATAATTAGCTGAAATCTCATGGTCATTACACATTTTTACATGTTGCACAAATATAAAATGGTAATGAGTTGCGCAGTTTTAAACAATAATCTTAAACTCAGTTAAAAGAAAAAAAAAATACTGGCCTGGTGTCATGGCTCACGCCTGTAATCCCAGCACTTTGGGAGGCCAAAGTGGGCAGACTGCTTGAGCCCAGGAGTTCAAGACCAGCCTGGGCAACGTGGTGAAACCCCGTCTTATTTAAAAATGAAAGAAAAGAAAAAAGAAAAAAATAACTATTTCTGTCTGGCATTTGAAAAATAGGGAACAGAGACTATGGAGTTTTCTTTATTAGGTGTTCTAATACCAGAAAAAGCAACGTGACGCGGTAAATAGATCACAGACTTCAGAATCTGACAGCCCAAGGTAAGAATCCCAGGTCTGTATCTTACTAGCTCTGTAGCCTTCAACAATTAACCTCTCGGCCTTGGTCTTCTTGTACTTCACAAGGTTTTAAGGGTGGATACACAATAAATACACAGAACTATACCTCGGATATTAGGTGGCCCTTTTGACCACCTAATACCATAGCTGGAAAACTTACAAAAAGCCAAATTTATTATATGGACAAGGATAACCTCAAAGCCTATCTTGTGCACTAAGATATACTCATCTTCATCCAATCATACCTTGAAGATAAACCAGATAGAGCTTTCTTGAGAATCTCAGGGGTTCTATCTGAGGATGGTGGAATTTCAGGAATATCAGAATCTGTTCTGGAATCCAAATCTCCATATCTGTCATCAATATCTGTTTCCTAAAATTAAAAAGACAAATTACTTTGCAAAATCACATTTAAAAAAGCACATGCTGGCCAATACATTTCATTTATTGCTCAGTGTGTCAAATCTCAGTTACATAATCTGAAACAACGGAATTACTATTTATCTTGAATATCTTAGCACTGCTATACTTCTTTGTTAGGAAGATTTGACTATCTTTGCTAAAATCTACTATTAATAATACAAAGGATAACTTTAAACAAAAGACACAAAAGAAGCTCCCATATTTTCTAAATCAGAAATATACCGCTAAAATCAGATATGTACTGCTTTGCCACTTAACTGGGAGATCACGGTGTTAGTTCCATGTAGATTCCGGTCAGCTGTTAAGAGTCCCTTTTTAAATTTGATTTCGATTAAAGCATCAACAATAAGAGTAATATCTTACATGAGCGTAGTATTTCACATATATTTGTAAACATTTCAACTTCCATCATTTTTATTAGATCCTCGAGAGAGAATCCCAATTGTAGCAAGTCAAATGGACCTCATCTCTATTTTACTGGTAGGTAAACTATGATCAACAGCATTTGGTGATGAGATTTTTAAAGAAGTTATTTAAAACACAAACTGACATCCGAGTGCATGTACAGGAGCTGCGTGAGTATGCTGGAGATGGCAGGGAGCTCTAGGCCTTTAAACAAAGGTGGTCACTGCAGAATTTCCAGGGATAGGGTGGTCAATGCAATTTTCAAAACAGAAATGTCATCTAATGCTCAGTTTTAAAGTTGTTCATTCTGCTACAAGTCTCCACTGCCATGTTCTTTCCTCTTCCACAACCTCTCCCCCCTCAGGCCCTACCCTTTCCATCCTACCCTGGCAGCTTTCAGTTATGAGTGGTAAACACACAGAAACCTTGGGAGAATGGCTTACAGAGGAGGAAACTGGAGTGAGGGTGTTGAACTGGGATAGAGGAAAGAGAATATTCCCTGGAGGCAAATACAAATAGACAAAGCATTGAGCAGGATATCGAGCCTGAAATAATCCTAGGAATAAAAGCACCCAACAATTCAGAATGCTGAGGATTCTCAATCCAAACTCAGCCCTTATTAGCTCCAAAACATCAGCAAATGTCATCACCCATTTGAACTGTTTCTTCATCCCTCAAATGAAGCATTTAGTATAGTGCCAAGGACTTAGTAAATTCAAATAAGCAGCAAGATAATATTATGATTGAATCAAGTCTTCTAATTCCTCATTGGGAGGCTCACCAAATATAATGTTAGCCTTCGGGAGTATTTTCAGTTTTCATAAAGCACTAATATACTTTAGTTTACTGACTTTTTAAGTATGCAATTACGAAATTAAAAGTATCAATGTACTCTAAATGACAAATGAGAAATAGAAATGTCAAATTCCCACTGTGACACCAAGAGTCAGTTGGCCCTGAAGCTGCTTAAATAGAGAGAGATGGTAATTAATAAACAACCATACAGAACATCCCCTCAGAAAATGGCAGGGCACCTGCTGTCAGTCTCATAAGCCACAGAGCTTGGACATCTGGAACAAGGGAAACACATCAGTTTTTTTTTCTTTTCCCTGCCATTTTCTTTTCATCTTTAATAACCCAGAGTATTAACAGGGGTGGTGTGAGGGTTAGTGGGGATGGTGACTAACGGAAGTGGTTCTCTAGGGCAGTATCGCCATCCTACAAAAAGTGCATAAGACTAGGAATCAGCCCTAATTCCACCTCTACTCTAACTAGCAGTGAGACAAATGGCAAATCACTTAATCTGAAGGAAACTCAGGTCTTGGTTTTCTTATTTATAAAATACTAAAACCATCAGACTAGCATTCAAATTGTGCTCCTCAAAATACTAAAATTCTTTGCAAGCCACTTCAAAGTCCACTTTGCAATAATGGTGATGTGCTGCAACCCTCCCCTCTCTACCCTCAACAAGGCTGTCCTGCTTTTATTTACATTATTTAAGCTTCTGATTTCTATTTTATACTGTTTAGAGAAACACAAAATAAAAACGTAAATTGAACTAGAAGTCTATTTCATTCTAGTAATTAAAGAATACAAGATAATTTCTAAATAGTGGCATTTTGGAGCAATGTTACTCAACTATGAGAATGAATAGCAGGGGCCCTTGTTTTACTGTATTTAATGTGTAGACTCTGTTACAAAGATGCTAGACTTGAAAAGGAAAATAAGAGTGTGAATGGAGATCCGGGAAAAGAAGGAAGTACTATAATACTTTTAATGATCAAATAGAGCCATGCAACATTGTGCACATTGAATGAAGGTATGTATGTATGTATGTATGTATGTATGTATGTATGTATGTATTTATGTATTTATTTATTTGAGATGGAGTCTCACTCTGCCACCCAGCCTGGAGTGCAGTGGTGTAATCTCAGCTCACTGCAGCCTCTGCCTCCCAGGTTCCAGTGATTCTCCTGCCTCAGCCTCCCGTGTAGCTGGGATTACAGGTATGCCCCACCAGGCCCGGCTAATTTTTGTATTTTTAGTAGAGATGGGGTTTCGCCATGTTGGCCAGGTTAGTCTCGAACTCCTGACCTCAGGTGATCTGCCTGCTTCGACCTCCCAAAGTGCTGGGATTACAGGGGTGAGCCACCCTACCTGAATGAAGGTATTTAAAATGTTTACAAGAACCTAAAAATTCGTAGCTGCTTATTCTCAAGCTCATAATTTAAAGATAATGATCCTCAACTTTCTATCTTGGGCCTGTGTTCTCCCACCACCACGTGATCTCATGGACCCCATACACCGATGACTCCCCGTAAACTTATGTCTCCAGCTTCCAACATGTCATCTCTAGGTGGTTTTCCACTGGCATCATTTGAAATTCAACAGAAGCAATGGACTTCTCTCTCTTCCACATCAAAATGCTGCCGCCTTCCGTAATTCCTTCTTTGGAGAAGATACTACCACCAATCCAGTTAACCAATTACTCAGGTCAGAAACTTAGGCATCACCTTAACACTTGACATCTGCTTCCTTTAACCAACACATTCAGTCGGCACCAAGTCTGTCATTTCTCTTTCCCTCCATTTCTTTTTCTTTTTTTTTAATTTTTATTTATTTATTTATTTATTTTTGAGACAGGGTCTTACTCTGTCACCCAGGCTGGAGTGCAGTGGTGTGATTTTGGCTCATGGCAACCTCAGACTCCTGGGCTCAAGCCATCCTCCCACCTCAGCCTCCTAAGTAGCTGGGACTATAGGCATGCACCACCAAACCTGGCTAATCTTTTTTGGCATTTTTCATAGAAATGGTGTATCACCATGTTTCCCAGGCTGGTCTTGAACTCCTGGGCTCAAGCAATCCACATGCCTTGGCCTCCCAAAGTGCTGGGATTACAGGTGTGAGCCACCGTGCCAAGCCTCCCTCCATTTCCATTCTCATTCACTGCTTCAAGCCTTGCTGAGCATCACCTTCTTCTGTAAACATCCCAGAAGGCTTTTTTGTAGAAATTTTTCTAAAATTTCTATGAAAATGCAAAGAACATAGAAGAGCCAAACAAGTTTGGAAAAAGAATAAAGTTGAAGGACTTATATTACCTGTTTTCAAGAGTTCTTATAAAGCTACTGTCATCAAGACAATGTGGCATTGACTAAACAGACAAAATGATCAATGGAAAAGAATAGTCCAGGCTGGGCACGGTGGCTCAAGCCTGTAATCCTAGCACTTTGGGAGGCTGAGGCAGGTGGATCACGAGGTCAGGAGATTGAGACCATCCTGGCTAACACGGTGAAACCCCGTCTCTGCTAAATATACAAAAAATTAGCAGGGCGTTGTGGCGGGCGCCTGTAGTCCCAGCTACTTGGGAGGCTGAGGCAGGAGAATGGCCACCGCGCCCGGCCTTCTTCATGGTTTTCATATAGGCATGGATTCCTTCTCTTTCTCCCAGGAGTGGAAGTGAAGAGAAGGAACCGCTTTCTATCTGTGCTGGGGAGAAGGACTAAACTGATTTAATTCCTAATGAGTCAGCAGTTTGGTGAACGAAGAGTGAGGAAGCTCAAGACCTCTATAATGATAGAGAATGGTCAAGGGACTTGGTAACATTGCTTCATTTCTTTTGAGGCAGGGTCACCCAGGTTGGAGTGCAGTGCACTATCATGACTCACTACAGCCTCACCGTCCCAGGCTCAAGCGATCCTCCCACCTCAGCCACTCAAGTAGCTGGGACTACAGGTGGAGCCACCACACCTGGCTAATTTTTTGTTATTTTTTGTAGGGACAGGGTCTCCCTATGTTGCCCAGGCTGGTCTCAAACTCCTGGACTCAAGCGATCCTCCCACCTTGGCCTCCCAAAGTACTGGGATTACAGTTGTGAGCCACTGCTCCCACAACACTGTATTTTATAGACAGAAATCTGGTTCCCTCACTCATCGGCTCTGTGGTCCTATCCTACACTAATTAATTATAATTGATAAAGCCTCCTTATTTTTTTTTAATTTGAACTGCAAAGGGAAAGACTGGTCCCCAGATCTTTCTCCGCAGCCCTGTTCTATTCCCCACTGAAGGAAGGAGGTGACTGGTTGGTCCAGTGTACTACTTTACCAATCCAATCAGGAGTTACACTTTGTGGTGGATCCCAATGCTTGGATAAGAGAAAACCAAATGTGTCTCAACATAACATAAAATGCCTGAGTAAAAGGCAAATCTGATTACATCATCCACCTACCTCCTCATCACAGGGTATAAACCCAGCCTCCTCTTACTCTCCAGCCAGGGCTTTGGCCACACCCACCCAGCCACTCCAGGCTCTGCAGAACTAAAGCTTCTGCGCTCCCCACAGCGTGAAGAGTCTTAGCCTCTCAATATTGTGCTACAGTATTCTTCTATTTATAACTTACGCTCTTCCTCTTTGAGCCTGGCTTTGCCTGACTGGTGCCTCTTTATCTTTAAGGTATCAGCCTAGATGTAATTTCTAGAAAACTCTTCTTCAGGGAGCCTGTCAAGGGTAAAATAATGCTTCCCTCCCCACTTCCCCCACCAAGATATTCACGTCTTAATCCCAGAACATGTGAAGATGTTGGTACAATTCAAGGGAGAATTAAGGAAGTGGGCAGGATTAAGTTTGTTAGTCAACTGATCTTGACGTGGTGAGCTTATCCTGTATTATACAGGTGAGTCTAATATAATCACAAGGGTCCTTATAAGTGGAAGACTGGAGGATCAGAGTCAGAGATGACAGAAGCAGAGGTACAGTGATGCTGGTTTTGAGCAAGGTGTAAGGGGCCACCAGCCAAGGCATGCCGTTAGTCTCTAGAAGCTAGAAAAGGCAAGGAAACAGATTTTCCCCTACAGACTGCAGAAGGAACATGGTCCTACCGGGACATCTTCACTTTAGCCTAGGGAGACCCATTTTGGACTCCTGACCTCCAGAACTGTAAGGTAAGTTTATATTGTTTTAAGACACTAAGTTTTTAGTGATTTGTTTTAGCAGCAATCAGAAGCTAGGGGAGCTCCTCAGCCCATTTTGTGCAGCTCTTTGCATGCCAACATTTGTATGACATGTTTTGATTGCCTGTTCACCCAGCAGTCTCACCCACCATGGCCATTCCTGCAACCAGAAGCTCGGTGACTTTGTGCTGAGGGAATTATGACTGTCATCTCTCTATCCTCAAATGGAATTGGGCCAAGTCTTCCAGGCTACAAGATTGCTGCTCTGTTTTTTGCCATTCCTAAGATGCTATCTACAATATTCAAATCTTACTTAATTTTAAGGCCCATTTTAAGACTTTCCTAGATGTTTGGCTCCTTCTGATCTTCCTCCAGTGATATCTCATTCTATTATACATTAAGATCATACTATTTTGTATGGTTTCATGTATGTAAGTCTTAAATTCCAAATTAAGAATAAAGATCACTAGAAGAAAAGAACTCCATGGAATTACACAAAAGAACAGAGAAAATGAAGGAGTTTCACTCGAAATCTGAATTATTACTGCCATCCCAAACTTGTTTTTTACCTGAGATCTTATTAATGATTGGTCCTCACAGGTACATCACTTTTTGAGGGCCAAGATAAATAATGCCTCTAGCTTTTCTGCCTTGCCCTCATTTAGAGCGAAAAACAAGTATAGTTGGCCCCCTCATATTTGTGGGTTCCATATTCGTGAATTTAACCAGCCTCAGATGAAAAATATTCAAAGGGAAAAAAAAGGTGACTGAATCTGTACTAAACACGTAGACTTTTTTCTTGTCATTATTCTCTAAACAATACAGCATACTATATTGTACAACTACAGTATGCAACTATTTATGTAGAATTTATATTGTATGAGGTATTATAAATAATTGAGAAATAAAAATAAAAGCCCAAGCCCCCCGGCTGACTGAACAAACCCCTTCTTGGCCAAAGGGACACCAGAGAAACTTCAGAAACTGAGTTCCAGCCACGATGGGACAGGAGGTTGGACATGCCTCATTATGCCCCTTCCTTATTAATTTTTAGCCAGAATTCTTTCCTAAGGAGTAAGCAGAAACCAGCTCTAGAAAACAACAAACAGAGTGCCCCTTCTTTTAACACCTTTAACTAGTCATCTGAGGCTGCTACTGGACTCTCCCTCTTTGCAGCTTTGATATGACAGCTTGCCAGTTTCACAATGCATCCCTTTCCTAAAAACTGACCATCACCAGACCGATTTTGGCCATCTCTTGGATGATGTGCACTGAGGGTTTTCATGTCCTGTGCTTCACCTTTAGGAGCACTTTGGGAGCCCGAGGCAGAAGGACTGCTTGAGCCAAGGAGTTTGAGACCAGCCTGGACAACATAGGGAGACCCCATTTCTACAAAAAAAATGTAAAAATTAGCTGGGCATGGTGGTGCATGCCTGTGGTCCCAGGTACTTGGCAGGCTGAGGTGGGAGGATCACCTGAGCTTGGGAAGTTGAGCCTGCAGTGAGCCATGACCCATAGATAAGGAGAGCCAACTGTGTATATATGGCAAGATAAAGCAAATTTAGCAATCTCTTAATAACTGTTAAGTCCTAGGTATGCTGATGATCATTGTACTAACCTTTTAACATTTTGATATTATTAAAAAGTTACAATAAAAAGGTAAGGAAAACTTCAAAACTAATATTGAGACTCAGGACATATTACCCTAAAATATGACTATAGAGAACTAGAATATGCCACCTCAAAATATACTTCTTTGGTATATTTCAAGATTATAATTCTGAGAAACTGCAGACACATTAGTAGCTCTGAAATGCAGTTATTTCTTAAAAAAATTTATATCTATAAAGGAAATCTACATTAGTAAAGTATTTGTATAAGGAAGACAGCTGCTCTGAGACTTTTATTACCTGAGAGACTATCCGCATAACAAGACAGCCTTTATTCACCATGCATTTCCTCCCGTTACCCTCCCAGAACTTGCGTGGCCAGCACCCCTTAGAAGCTGAATAGGTTCCTTTCAGTATCTCAGGGTGCTATATAAACTTCAAAAATCTGACCCTTCTTTCCTGTTTTGTTTTGCACATATGTAATTAAACAAGAGAAAAATGGTTTTTCTCTTGTCTTATGTCAATTTAATTTGTAGCCCAGCCAAGAAACCTAGAAGGGTTTTCACTCTTCTACACTAAATAATATATTGATTGGGGTGAAAAAAGAAAAATAGCTCTGAGCTGACCCAGCTATGTGACGTATGTAAAATTTATCAGGCCCTGGAGTATGAGACTTCAGTCACACCTCCACACCCGTGCCTGGGAGCAATTACTTAAAGGCATTTTGTTTCAGACTGGCTGCCTCACCCCTTATCTTCCTGGAATTTATGATGCAAAGAACAATGTGTAGCCAATCAATAGTTTATTTTAATCTAAATCCTTGTTAAACAATTTAGGAAGTGCCTTTTCTTTTTTCCTTAAAAACCCACTTGTAGGCCAGCACGGTGGCTCATGCCTGTAATCCCAGCACTTTGGGAGGCCAAGGCGGGTGGATCACTTGAGGTCAGGAGTTCGAGACCAGCCTGGCCAACATGGTGAAACCCCGTCTCTACGAAAATACACAAACTAGTCAGGCGCAGTAGAGTGCGCCTGTAATACCAGCTACTCAGGAGGCTGAGGCAGGAGAATCGCTTGAATCTGGGAGACAGAGGTTGCAGTGAGCCAAGATTGCGCCACTGCACTCCAGCTTGAGTGACAGAGCAAGACTCTATCTAAAGGAGAAAAAAAAAAACAAACCTTGTAACTGCTGCTAATCAGAGTGTATACTCAGCGCAACTTGAATCTAAGCTCCAGAGTGGCCATCCTCAAGCTTTGAGCTCAAATAATCATACATTTGAAATTCATTATTTACGGTGACAGAGGATGCAAACATATGTTGTAAACCTATCAAGACAAAGAAGGAATACCTCTGAGAGGATAAGTCACCCAGATCACTAGCTAGTATCCTTATCTTCTTGTATACTTTGTACACCTTTTTGTATCAACCTCATATTTATTAAAAGCAGTATACATTATTATAAATGGGACTACTACAAGCAGAATTCCAGGGGGCACTATCTACATTGAACTCTATGTGAATAGTGCCCCACAGAATTATTCGAAGCCTCAACTCTGAGACGGTTCAAGTACAAGCATAGTAAGTAGATGAAAAAATAAAAAGCACAACCTCGAAAGATGAGTCTAATTTGGTTTTCCGAATCTGGATTTTTATATATTGAGATAAAATGTGAACTTCCAGATGGGCTTAATAAATATTCATTGACCCACAGACAGCCCCACATTGTTTGTGAAATGACCTGCTTGGGACTGGAAGGTAGCAGTCAGCCAAAACTTAACTGTCAAGGTGTCTGATCCCACCTGGGTCACCCAGGTGATGAAGTCAGATTGGCTACATCAGCTTTGCAGAAAGCTCTTAAATAGCTGGCCATGGGTTCCAGCAAATAAAGGGAACTGCAACCATAGCCAGGAAGCAGAAAAGCAACACTGCTTTCTTAGCTGCGATGTTTGCAAAAAGCAGCTATAAATTTCCATAGATAAGAGTCCACTCTGGACTGGACTCTTTTTTCTCCCATCCTGTGCCTTTCAATTTCATATTTTAAAAGTTTAAAATCTTGACAGTTCTGAGAAAGTGTTAAGCAAACAAACATTCAATGACATAACCTGAAAAATATCTTTCACCTGATTTTGAGGATAAGAAAATAAGTAAATACTTAGATAATAAACTTGGCATATCTCAGGGATGATCAAAAACCAATTGGTTGGCTGGGCACAGTGGCTCACGCCTGTAATCCCAGCACTTTGGGAGGCCGAGACAGGTGGATTACTTGAGGTCAGGAGTTCAAGACCAACCCGGCCAACATGGTGAAACCCCATCTCTACTAAAAATACAAAAATTAGCTGGGCTTTTGTGCTGCGTGCCTGTAATTCCAGCTACTTGGGAGGCTGAAATGGGAGAACTGCTTGAAACGGGGTGGGGGGGAGGCGGGGTGGCGAAGCTTATAGTGACCCAAGATCGTGCCACTGCACTCCAGCCTGGGTGACAGAGTGAGACTCTGCCTCAAAACAGAAACAAACAAACAAAAAAAAATTGGTCATTAATGAAATTACTTCCTCTCCATTTCTAGAGTTGTTTCAAAATGTGATGTCATTCTCATTAAATAAGTTCTGAAACATTTCTCAACCAAATAAAGTATAAACAGCTTTATAGCTTTTATGAAATAAAAGCTAATGATTTCTTGTAATTGATCATAAGTAAGTGATGAAATACTTGAAGTGCTGTTTTAAATCTAGCCGCCTGAAATCACCCAATGACAGGCTTTCAGCTAAAAATTTCTAATCCAATGCCAACATTTCATAGATTCAAAAAGACCAAATTAGTCCAAAATCACACTAGGTAATAACAAAGTAAAAATTTTCTTAATGTTTTAAATTGATTTTATACATTTAGGACCACACATCTGGTTTCTCCTTTACATTTTTTAATTAGAAAATTTAAGGTAAATCCTGGCTCTAAATATCATGATTCTGAGCAGGGCATTTAGGCTGTCAAATTCCAATTTTCTCATAATGTAAACTAAACCTATCTCCCTTGTCTATATAATTGTTAAAAGACTAAAATTGATATTAAGTATAAGCAAGTATTTTGCAAATTATAAATTATTTTGCACTAAAAAATTAGTTTATATCATTATTCCATGCAGTAAAAGTCCATAATTCAAGAGATTAATATATTTTACAATCAGTTGTTGAGCAACAAACAAATCCTGACACCATCTCTTTTCTCAAAGAGTATAAAAAAGCCACAAAAAGTAACATTCAAGCAGTGTCTTGCTTATAATAGGCACTCAACAAGCATTTACTGAATGCACAGAACCTAACCAAGCCTCAAGAAATATGTTTATAATTTCCTAAATGACCTATGTTCTTTACACTGAACTAAAATCTGTATTTTTGGAAAAGACATCCCCAAATATAGAATGGTTAAAGGAAAACAAACACACCAGACCCCTGTATTTATCTGTATTATCTGGGAAGAAACGTGAGAGTCTATTTTACAAAAATGAAATTCATAAACACATAAAGAATACTCATACTACATGTGCATATATCTTAATTTTTCTTCATAATTTTCCAGAGGACATTAAATTATCCCGCTTTTCCCCAGTATATTTTGACAAACAAAATATTGTTTGTGTTAAAAAGGAAAAGAAATTTTTATTTTGAAGAATATGAGTCTCATTAAATTATCAGGCCCCGAGAGGCATTTAAAATGTGTCGGCAGTCATGTCTCTCACCGTTTGAGCTAAACAATTACCTCTTCCAGCCACTTGCTATGTTGGCTCTGGACTGATACCAGGTAGCCATAAAGACACTGTAACTCATACCTTACATTTTAAAGCTGAATAGCCAATCATTCATCAATATTATCTCTGTAAGGCAATGAGAATTCCTGTCAAACAACTTTGTACCAGCCCATTCCTTGTTCCTTTTTGCCTTTAAAAACTTGCTTATAACAAAGGCCAACCAAGGCACTCCCCCGGGCAACTTGGAAGTATGTCCCAGGCAGTGTACTCACTTTGGCTCAAGTAAAGTCTTTAAATTTGGCTCAAGTATTGTCTTTAAATTCTATGTTATGCCTCCGCTTCTTCCTTAGGATGACAGCATCAAAAAAACCCACTGTGGTACACATCCAAAGCCTGATGTAGTTGATGACATTCTATGGTAGTATCTCTCAAAATAATAAGAAAATGAATTATTTAAAGCTCATAAACAGTAAGTGAGAATTCATATGGTAACCCTCAGATATTCTTTAGAAATCTCAAGTTAACTACCATTCCTAACCCACACATAGCTTACTTTACATTACCATGCCTTCAGATTCACTCTTTCATTAGTATAACTTGAGTATTCCTGGAAACTCTTGCTAGAGTTCATGTTATTTACAAGAATTTCTAAAAGACACATCAACTCTTTGAAAGGAAGCATCAACGAACAGTTTAGTCCTAAGACTCTCTGAAAACGTTTGCCTCAAAATCCTTATCTGGCTTATCCACTAACCCCAAATTGTTACATTGTGACCCTTACCCAATCCTAATCAATTCCCCACATTGAAAGACCTGCCTTAGGCCAGGTGCGGTGGCTCATGCCTGTAATCCCAGCACCTTGGGAGGCCAAGGCAGGCAGATCACAAGGTCAGGAGATTGAGATCATCCTGGCTAACATGGTGAAACCCCGTCTCTACTAAAAATACAAAAAAATTAGCCAGGCGTGGTGGTGAGCGCCTGTAGTCCCAGCTGCTTGGGAGGCTGAAGCAGAACAATGGCGTGAACCCAGGAGGCAGAGCATGCAGTGAGCTGAGGTCGTGCCACTGCACTCCAGCCTGGGCAACAGAGCGAGACTCCGTTTCAAAAAAAAAAAAAAAAAAAGACCAGCCTTAAACCAAACTTCCAATTCTCAAATAAGTTACACCTTGCCTCTCCCCTTCTGAAATACTACCAAAGCTCTGTGGAAGTGTTCCTCACTGCAGTAAGCTAAAAACCCAGCTCTCTCTTACCACTTGGCTGGGTTGCTGATATTTTGGAAGCCAGCATTTTAAAAAAATGTTATTAAATGAAATGAATATGCTGTGCATGATAAAAGCTGAATCATGGAAAATTATTTAGGTAGTAATACTGACTGATAATTTATCAACAATTAGGGAGTATCAGCCCAAACGGTAGTCCAGAAATCTAGATCTAAACATTAATATTTTATTAATGGCCTAGATCTAGATGAAAAACTATAGAAAATGTTCATTACACTTACAGGTGACATCAGCACAACCTGTAGTGAAGTGTACCAAAATGAAGTAATTTACAAAAACACAGTAAGGCTTTTACAATAACAAAATAAAGTGGACAAAATGCAGTGTTGAATCCCGGATTGTATCCCAGGGCAGTAAACAGACAGTGGAACAACCATTGAATTTCTGAATAGTATCTGCAGTCTAAGATGATATTATAGCTATGTTAATTTCTTAAGTTTTGACTGACGTACCACGGTTAGGCAAGATACAAACCTTACGGGAAAGTCAGTGAAAAGTACACAGAAATCTTTGTAATGCTTCTGTAAATGAAACCAACCAACTTTACAAAAACTGTAACAGTGAGAAAATCATAACAGTGAAAAAAAATCTGACCTAACCAACTCTATCTTGCCTTTAACCTTCAAGCTGCCCATGGTCATTCCCAAGTGAGGACCAAGCTAACTTTGGAAGAAATTTAGTATATAGGTTAAATGATAATAGCTCTTCCCTAAACTAAACTGCCTTTATGAAACTAATAAAAGGTCACAAGTTTAGGATTATGAGAGGGAAGTGAATTTTGCTGTGATTACATGTAAACACCTACCAGCCACCGCTCTGGAGATCACAAGATTTGTAACTTCTCCAATTACTTCTATACATAATATCACTATTAAAGAAGCTAAGATTGGCCTTTTAAAAGATAGACCACTTTCAGATTTTTATATTTCTGATGACTAGGTAACTCCTCCCAAACCAGCAACTCCTGTGGCCTACCATCCAGAAGTGGACTCAGCATACAAGGACCATTTTCCATACCCCTGTAATTGCCTCCCCAACCAATCAGCAGCACCCATTCTCTAACCCCCCTGCACACCAAACTATCTTTTAAAAAGTCTAGCCTCCAAATTTTTAGGGAGGTTAATTTGAGTAATAATAAAACCCTGGCCTCCTGTTTAGCTGGCTCTGTGTGCATTAAACTCTTTTTCTCTATTGCAATTCTCCTGTGTCGATAAACCAGTTCTATCTGGGCAGCAAGCAAGAACCTGTGGGGTGGTTACATAAATCAAAGTTGTTCCAAAATTAAAAGTTTATTTGAAAATAATAATGTATTGGCCGGGCACGGTGGCTCACGCCTGTAATCCCAGCACTTTGGAAGGCCGAGGCGGGTGGATCACGAAGTCAGGAGATCAAGACCATCCTGGCTAACATGGTGAAACCCCGTCTCTACTAAAAATACAAAAAATTCTCAGGGCATGGTGGCGGGCGCCTGTAGTCCCAGCTACTCGGGAGGCTGAGGCAAGAGAATGGCGGGACCCCGGGAGGCGGAGCTTGCAGTGAGCTGAGATCGCAACACTGCACTCCAGCCTGGGTGACAGAGTGAGACTCCGTCTCAAAAAAAAAAAAAATAATGTATTTATGAAAGAACCTGTACACATCTCAAATGGAGGAGAGACGTTAACTGATCTCTGGATTGTTTTCCCCTCAACTTCACAAACCAAAATCTCTAAGTAGCAGCCCCATGCACAAACACACAGGGACCTTACCTGAAAGCACACTATTCCACTTGTGCTCCCCTTGACTAGCCACAGCCTCAATGTGCACCCTCTTTTCTCCCACTTCAGGGTCTAGCAAGTGAAGGAAATAAAAATATTTCACCCCAAATTATACTTCTTCGACATATTTTGAGATGGCTGTTCAGAGGGCGTGCAAACAAACAGCCCTGCAAAGCTGTCTTTTGTGAGGGAGATTTGCATCTGTAGAGAAAATCTGCATTGATGCAACCTGGCCTTCTCTGAAGGTTCTCTCTTGTCTGGATCTAGGAAAGATTAACTGAGAGTCTGACACTTTTAAAGGTCTGAAAGAAATATTCACCGTCTATTCTCTCTGAGGGCTGCTCCCTATGAGGTTTCATCTACATGACAGGACCACCTTTGCCTCAAGATGGTATATAAGCTTCTGCGCCTCTTGGGGTTCAGGTAATCACTCTGTCTCCCTCCTCCCATCCCACGTGTTAATTTGTATGCCATTTCTCCAATTAATTTACCTGTCGTCAGTTTTTTCTGGCAAGTCTTCAGAGGGCAGAGGGGAAGTTCTCCCTTGGTCTCTACATGTCATGTCTTAGCTCTTTCTGTTTCAGTGCTCTTTCCCACTCAACCCATTAGATCTTCACCAGCCCACTTCCCTGCCGACCTGAACCTGTGGTCATCCACTTCAATCTTGGCTTCGCTGACTCTCTAATTCCCTACATCCTGGACCTCTGGCACTCCCCAGGCCTAAATCACTCACATTGCTTTTCTTCTTCTCAGCTGTTAAATGGGGATATTCCTAACACACAGTCACACAACACTGAATGTGACTGGAACACATTTGAACTGTTATTTTTGGGAAGTGTGATATGAAATGACCAAAAGGTAACTATTATAAAACTATACAGAATTATCAAACTCAGTGAAGATTCAACTGAACACAACTTTATTGTTTATAATTTAATTGTATATATACCAAATTATATATAAATATATACAAATATAAATATTTATGAATTGAGTTAAACCAAGTTGTTTCTAAGATCCCTTGAAGCTCACTGGTTCTGAGTTCCTACTTTACTAACTGAAGGCATCCAACACTTGATCTTCTCCTTTCTGCTTTTCAAAATGTTCCTGTATCCGCCCTTCATTCTGTCTTTCTTTTCTTAAGGAAGGGACATGCATCCCTCTTTTCTTTCCCTGGATATCCCAATAATCCATAGTCTCTACCCCATGTTTGCTTTCTTTTTCCTAGGGCCTACCCATTGTCTTCAACATCTTTACTCATTTGACTTTCATACAAATATATATTTCCCCTCCTCTGAAAAGAAAAATCTTCATTAATCCTCCTGTCTCTCTAGTTGCCATCCTGTATTCCTTTCACTGCCACTTTGTAACAGTAACTACCAACATTTCACCTCTCAATTTCCTCAACCTAAACCTGCTTCTACTTAGATCTTTTGCTAAACTCCATGTTCTGTCTCAGCCCTTATTCCTAAGTACTACTGATGATGTCTGATGATGTCCTCTAAGCCAGGGGTCCCCAACCCCGAGGCCACAGACCAGTACCGACCTGTTAGGAACTGGGCCTGTTGGGAACCGGCTGCAGAGCAGGAGGTGAGTGGCCTGCGAGGGAAGCTGCCTCTGTATTTACAGCCACACCCCATCGCTCGCATTACCGCCGAGCGCT
Source organism: Nomascus leucogenys (assembly GCF_006542625.1). Classification (NCBI taxonomy): domain Eukaryota; kingdom Metazoa; phylum Chordata; class Mammalia; order Primates; family Hylobatidae; genus Nomascus; species Nomascus leucogenys. The sequence continues at coordinate 67,432,747 of NC_044389.1, read as the reverse complement.
GCCTCCTGTCACATCAACAGCAGCATTAGATCCTCACAGGAGCTTGAACCCTGTTGTGAACTGCACATGCGAGGGATCTAGGCTGCATGCTCCTTATGAGAATCTTAATGCCTGATGATCTGTCACTGTCTCCCATCACCCCCCAGGTGGGACTGTATAGTTGCAGGACAACAAGCTCAGGGCTCCCATGGGTTTTATATTATGGCGAGTTGTATAATTATTTCATTATATATTACAATGTAATAATAATAGAAATAAAGTGCACAATAAATGTAATGTACCTGAATCATCCTGAAACCATCCCCCCAACCCATCTGTGGAAAAAAGTGTCTTCCACAAAACTGATCCCTGGTGCAAAAAAGTTTGGGGACCACTGCTCTAAGCAATGCCTCCTTTTGCTCTCAGGACCTTCATTATCTCTTCCTCTGTATCTCCAACCCTGTGTCTAGAATGCTGATTCAAGAAAAAACCCAACACATCCTTTGCTTAGAACACCCTACCCAAACCCTTGTAAAGCTGGTGAGTCCCAGGAATCCCTTCATTCCCAGCTCAATCCTCATCCACTGTTTAGAGCTTTTCCTACAGTCTCCAGGTAGAGGCCAAGGATGCCCTCTATGCTAACAACGTGCCTTGTACAGACTTCTAATAAATCTAACTCATATATGTCTCCTGCAGGGTTTATTGAAGAGGTCCCTTGTCATTTTTCAAGTACCACTCCATCATTTAACACTTGGGAACATTGCCCTGCAGGTAAGAAGTATTTTTTTCACTTGCTAATTATCTGGAGTACAGAGCCTTCTCTCAGCATAAGTCACCAGTCCGGAACAAAGGGAGTGTCATGTTAATAACACCATTATTAAAAGACTACAAAATGGCAATGCATGGGAGTGTATTATAATAGCAGAATATAATGTACCTCCTTCATTTCTTTCACTAATTCCCCAAGAGTTTTGCCTTTACTGCAACGGAACAGAGAAGGCCTTTAATGAGTCTGAATTGACCAAATATTAACCAGCCTCCAGTGTGCAAACTGATTTTAAAATAGCCCTTGACCTGGAAATATAGGTGTATTCAAATACACACCCTGATAAGAAAGGACAGACAGGGATAGAGTTCAACATCTATAAGCTTGCCAAGTCAAAAGTTCCTCATGATAAACTCTAAAAGTAGAGCAGTATTTTAGATATGGTTTGAATATGTTCATCCTTGTCTAAGAAATCTTGACAAAACAGGTTACATATAGCAAAGTCTACTTTCAGAAAACAAAATCCAGCTGGACATGTGTCAATAAAAACCAACAGTACTGCACTGATAAATAAATAAATATGCAGCAAGGTAACCCAGTCACAGATAGCTAGAGACAACAGTTCTAATGAGTCAAATCACACGACAGAAGTAGTTTCCATTTTAAATATATTATGGTGTTAAAAAAAGAAAAAACTTAATTCCAAAGGTATTTTATGCATGGCTTCCTGAACATCTTTTCTCTTACAAAAGCTTGTTAGCTTTGGCGAGTTAAGGAAGTCAACATAGAGAAGCTGGTATTTCCTTGATGCGAAACTATACCAGTGCTAACAACAAAACAAAACAAATCCCAACCTAATTAATTCTATTTTGGGTCTAGTTTCCAAGGCAGTTTTCACAGACTATTCTCAGCCCACTGTTTCTAGTTTTGTAACTTCAACCTTCAGTAGCTGGAAATTGTTATATTTTGGGTAATTCCTTGACACATATGTTCTATTACAGACTCATTTTATTCTACTTACTATCAAGGGTAAGGGGAAAAAAGTGTCACTGCATTGATTCTAAGGTTTTAGTACTAAGAATCACGTTTATGTTTATGTCGTGATATCATGTGATACGTTCCTATTAGGGCTTTGTAATTTGGGTTACATCAAATTCATCAACATCAACTTTCAGGTGGAATCCTCCCCAAATCAGAACTGCCAGCCAATCTCAGCAACCACATAAATCAGAAGAAAAGGAATCAGGAAACTTAGATTCTAGTTTCAAGAGCCACGAATTTGACCTTGGGCAATCCACCTCACTTCTGTAATTCAAACTGCAATGCCTGCTTCCAAAGCATGCTTCTAGAAACAGTTTACGTGTTTTGGGTTTCTCAAATAAAATGGAATTTTCTAAACAGACGGTTTGATACAATAATCTATTCTCTGGCCCAATTTCCCAAACCATCCAGTCCATAAGGTCATAAAACTGCATTTCTTCACAAGTTCTTACTTGCACCACTGTATTACCAAACACACGCCCGAATTCCTTTCCTAGCTTTAAGTAATATCACATCTACTTATTCTTAAATGTGAAAGAAGAGTAATCTATAGAAAAGGAAGTGAAAAGTCTTCATGAATTAACGTCGGGTTATATGAAATCTACTGGTAGACAGAAGAATTGCACTGTCTGCCGTGTACTCAAAAGAAGCTGGAAGATTACTATTATGTCACGTGCATGATACTCTCAAACCTCCAAAATCTATCATACTGAAAAATGATGGAGAAAATGAAAGTGCAGATGGGGCAGCGCCAGAAGCCAAGCCTCCCGCGTCAGGATCCAATGAAATGATAAGAGCCGATGGTGGCACGTCTCTAGTCCTTACTAACTTTGTTCTCTCTACTGAGAAGAGAGGTGAGGTGGCAGCTACTAACTGCACTGCAGCCCCTAGGAGGGCAGATTCCCTCCTGATTCCAGCGTCGGCCCCAGATCCTGAAAAAGGGACCGGAAGATGAACCTAAACTGTAAGCCGGGTTGAGTAGCCCATTTCTCCCGGGCAGCGGCCGCGGTCACCCTGGGAACCGCACCGCCACTGGGATCCCGGGTCCCGACCCCCTCTGGGGAAGGAGGAAGCAGTGCCAGGCAGGGAGGAAGGTGCACCGGCAGCCTGCAGCCTCACCTGACGCTGGACGAGCCCCACCCTTGCTCCCAGATGTCCCGCTTCCAACCAGGACCCAGCCAGGGCGCGGCGTCCGCCTCTCTCAGCTCCACTTACTTTGTCGCTAGTGCTCTCGGTTTCGTGGTCGCCGCCGGCCGCCTCTCCCTCGCGGGGTGGCGGCGACACCGCTTCCCTGGGGCCGGGGCAGCTTCCCCGGTGCCTCAGCTCCAACATCTTCCGCTCCCGCGCTGCCGTGGCGGCCTCCTCAAGCACCCCGAAACCAGAGCTGCAAGCAGGGTTCTGCAGGCGGGGCGCCCCGCCACCTCGCAGCCGCGCCCTGGAGTCCTGCGGAGCCGCAGCCACTAAAGCGGCCCCACCATAGAGCGGCCGCCGCGCCGGTCACCTCCAAAACGGCATCAACGAGAGAGCGCTCGAGGCCGCCTGCAGCGAGCGCGGCTCCGGCGGAGGTCCCGGGCAGGCTCGGGGCGCCTGGCGCTAGCAGAGAAGGCGGAGACGCGGCCTCTGGTTGCCAGGTGCGCGTCTCCACGCAGAGGCCCAGGTGGGAGGAGGAGAAGGGGCGGGTAGAAAAGGAGGACTCTTGACCCGCTTTAGCGCGGCGCTGGGCTCCCGCCGCCGCGCCGGCCCCTCCCGCCCCGCCCCGCCCCGCCCCCCGGAGCTGGACTTGGAACAGGCTGGTCCCGGCCCCGCACACTTCTCCCTTCCCAGGCCTCCCGCACCGGGTCTCGCGCCGCAGGCCCCGCCCCTCTGCGCTGCACTGCGGTTCCCACAGTCCCGCCTCCCCGCGAGGTGACGTCAAGAGCCCGGCCCGCGACCCCGCCCCCGCCTCTGCGTGCTGGCAGGTGGGGGCCTGAGAAAAGGTGGGTGCGGCTGGGCGGGAGGAGGCTGAGGACCTGGGAGGCGGAGGCGGGGCCAGCGCGGGCTGGAAGTGAGCGTTGAGAACTTGCAGGCTAGTCCCTGGGCCGCTGCGAGGGCTGGAGGAGCTACTCAAAGACGCCCGCTAAATGTTGACAGCGCTCAACACTGCTCCTTCAAACGCCTCCCCGGCCTTGTCAGCTTGACACGCGCGGCGGGTCGGAGGCTCACTGGACCAGAAACTTGTCTGGCAGGACGGACTGGTTGGCCCCGCGGCATTCCAGCCCAGTGTCATCACCTTGAAAACAGGAGATGCTTTTGCCTCACTGGGCGTCCAGAGGTGCGTCGGCCAACAGTTCCAATCACAACCGCAGCGCCGTCTCCCAGAAACTCAGTACTGAATCTCACAAAGGTCACCACCTAGGATCCCAACACAGTGTGAGATGCTGTGGGGCGCCGTTGCCCTCCAGCTAGTCTCTGAGCAGTGGTGGAGCTTGGGTTGCCAAAGCGGGAACAGGAAGGGCACAAGATCTGCATTAATTCTAGTCCTAATCCTGTTAGAAGGTGATTAGTTTTCTTGACATGTATCCGCCACCCGGTCATTACTGACAAGCTAACAAATGAAAAAAAAAAAAAAAAAAAAAAGAAAGAAACAAAGAGAAAAAAGAAAAAAGGCGGGCCTTCACACAGGACAAGGTTCAGGAGAGCACCCTTATAGAAATAGATCAACTATATAAGTTCCTCAAGGTGTTTACTGGCACGGTAAAAGTAAGTAGAGTGTTGAAAATTTACTAACAAATGAGCAAAACCAAAAGTCAAAGTAGGATGCGTTGAAAAGCAGAACACAAAGACATCATTTTACCTCACCAAACAGATCTTTGAAGCTTTGCGGTTAGTTTGGGTTGTACGTTTTCAAAAGAATGTCGAGAAACCATAATTTGTTCCTTATGGGGAGGATAACGGAAATGACAGAGAAGATTTGAAAGTAAGTCCCTACTGAACAGAGAACTATGGGGTGACTACATTAATAAATTGTCCAGTTGTTTGGAGGATCAGAAATGAAAGACTGCTTGATAGTGAAGAAGATAATCAGAATAATGGCTGAAGAAGCTAGTGAAGCCAGTAGTAGGGTTTCCATCTCTGGCTACCACCCTACCCTGCATAAAGAATTAGAAGTGCTCCATTCTAACTCTCTGGGAGTCAAGAAGCCTGAGTTCTAGTGCTGCCAATGCCACTAATTGCGTGGCCTTGGTAAGTTATTAAGCCTCAGTGTCCTCAGCTATAAACAGATAGTAAGGATGGCCTCTGTGGTCCCTTTTCGCTCTCAGACAATCAGAATCCAGCCTTTGCTTTTCCCCATGGCCCAAGAAAAGGAGACCTACTACCCAAGGTACCTGAACAACTTCCTGTTTCGCCTTTCCCTAGTCCACTCATGGCCTCTTTGACTTTTTCCCTTTGCTGCAGGAGGAAAAAAGAGAGTGAGAGGAGTGACAGAGGGGAGCAACAGAGGACAGTAGTGCGTGACAGAAGAAACAGTATTCCCCAACCCAGGAAAAGTGGGACCAATGCAAAGACTGCCAAAATAGAATGTGAGGTTCTACTTACCTCACCTTCCTTAAGCTCTGCTCCTTCTTGTGTTTTAGCTAAGAGAGCAATTTCTTTCAATCTTCGTCATTATAGTTATTACCACTAGCTGAGTGAATAGACTGAGCCCAGACAGTAGGAACCGGCTTATTCATCTTTACAGGTCTAGCTCTTTCCACAGTGCCAAAAACCACCCTTCTATAGGTAACAATGTTTGCTGAAGAAGTGAATGAAGAAATGATGGGATGGCAAAGGTACAGCATAACAAGGGAAATATATACAGTCATATGTTGTTTAACAGTGGGGATACATTCTTAGAAATGCATCATTGTGCAACATCACAGGGTATACTAAACCTAGATGGCATAGCCTACTGCACATCCAGGCTACATTGTATAGCCTATTACTTAGACAACTCTAACAGAACGGTAAGTATTTGTGTATCCAAACATAGAAAAGGTACTATAAAAATGCGATATTATAATCTTATAGGCTACAGTGGTATATGTGGTCCATTGTTGACCGAAACATTGTTATGCAACCCATGAATGTATAGTATTTATGGTTTCTTCATTTAAAGTCTATTTTAGACTTAACATAGATACTCACTTTTCTTCATTTTCACTTTATATCAGAGAGAAGTTGATGTTAATACTTATTAAAAGGGGTTGTAGTAATGACTTGATTTTATTTAAGATATAGTACAATATGCTCAACCACAACTGGCTTACAGAACTCTGTGTTTGCAGACTTTTTCAATATCTTTTTTCTTATTTTTCCTTTTTCTTTCTTTTTTATTTTTATCTTTCATTTTCATTCAGGGAACTTATGTTCTCTAAATTTATTGTATTTGTGTTTGGTGACACAAAATCTGGCGTGCAGTGGTTTCTAAGGCTTTACCTGTTAATTTTTCTTGAATTTATCCTGCTGAAGGGCTTCATGGAAACCCTAAGCATATGCATGGGCCTAATCATGTAGTACAACCCAGCCAGCACTTCTTGGATTGATTTTAAGATTTTCCAGCCGGGCGTGATGGCTCACATCTGCAATCCCACACTTTGGGAGGCCGATGCATGAATATCTCTTGAGCCCAGAAGTTCAAGACCAGCCTGGGCAAATGGAGACCCCATCTCTACACAAAAATTTAAAAATTAGCTGGGCATGGTGGTGTGTGCCTGTAGTCCCAGCTACTTGGGAAGCTGAGGTGGGTGGATTGCTTGGGCCTGAGAGTTCGAGGCTGCTGTGACCCCTGTTCACTCTACTGCACTCTAGCCTGGGTGACAGAGTGAGACCCTGTCTCAAAAAAAAAATAAAAATTTTTCACCTTCTAACTCCTAATGAGGAATTTGCTAGAGAGATAAGAGAGAGAGTGCTGACATTATCTCTTATATGGTTTTTATTTTAGATTACTGTTTACCTTCTCTTTTGCTGGAAGTAATAAGAGCATAAGATGCAGAGACGTTGCCTGAAATAGTGAGAGTAGATGAAGCAGTTTGTTACCACTCTTCCTGAATACCCTCAGAATGTTCCCAGACTGATAAACATGCCCCTCTGGGGTGGGAATGTGAATCTGAGCTGCTTTTCACATCAGAGGCTCAAAGGTGCCCTGCTGGAATGTCCCCAGCTTGCCAGGGGCGGAAGAAATCTTCCTCAGCCAAGCGTTTCCAGTTGCTTAGATACCCAAGTTACAGCTTTTGTCGCTTGACCTATCTTTCTCTGTTGCCCTCTGTCAGCTTTGTTTATAAGTTGGAGGTAGGAATTTCTGATTTAGGCCACCAGAGAAACATTTTATGGGAAAATCTTGAAAAACAACTTGTATTTACATTTTTATTTTTAATGGAATTGCACAGGAAAACAATGGTGTACTATCAAGTATTGTAGTGAGAGAGTATCAGAGGAGAGAGTGCTATGGTGTAGTTAGAAGTATGGAGTTTCTATACCGAGAACCCTGGGTTTGAATCATAGCTTGAACCTAGCTTGAATCATAGCTTGAATCTAGCTGTGACCTAATTTGCTTTCAGCAATATTTTCATCAAACACAGCCGAAGCTATATCCTAAATGACATGTTCATTCAAAACTTAAGTAATAATTCTTTACATAACACTTTACAAAGCACTTTCGCATGCATTATTTCATTTGTTCTACTCAACAATCTACAAGCTAGGCATAACAAATATCACTCCTGTTTTATAAGGAAAAAAACCTGAGGCTCAGATGTAAAGGGTTAGAAAGGAAATTTGGGATTGAAAGCTAAGTTTTTATACTTCAAAATCTGCCTGGTCCATGATGTAGTACAAATATATAGCAGCAGAAACAAGCAACTTGTAAAGTTGGGGGTGGGGGATAGTTTGTTATACCAGGCACATAAATTCTGAAGCTAGCCTGAGTTCAAATCCCAGCTCTGCCACCTACTGGCCTTAGGCAATTAGCTTCAGTGTCCTCATGTGCGAAATGAGGATAAGGTAATATTTTCCTCCTAGGATTCTTATGAAGACTAAATTGGTTAATATATGTAAAATACTTAGAATAGTGTCTGGCCATTGTGAAGCACCACACAAGTGTTACTTATTATTATCATTCATATTATTGAAAGCTACATTTCTTCAGGAGAACAATATTTGACTTCTAAATTCACTAAACTGCAACACCCCAGAGGACTGTGAAGAAATAAGGATATGCTGATATTGCTTTGGTGAGGTAGGTAGAAATTATGAAATGGGGTAGAGAGACTTTGCAAACAAGTACAAAGAATTCAGCCTACCCAATTAGTTAATTTGTGCCTTATCCTTCTGAGGTAGTACAATTAATGAATTTGGCATTCCCCATTATTAACTGAAATCAGTTACTACTCTTCTACCTTGTTTATATTATGACGACTGTGGAATTCCTTCAATTTCTAGGTTCTTCACTGAATCCTAGTAGCTCTAAGCAAATTAAGTTTTGTTGATTTAATTTCTTTGTGAAGTAGGCAACATATTTCTATAATTTTATAAATTGTGCTTTTAAAAATGGGTATATGTGAGCTTTTTATACTGCATGGTTCAAGTATTTTGTTATTGTTGAATATGGGTATATATATGTATTTAGAGGATATCATTTGGAGAAGTGGAAGAGATTGGTAACTGTCTTTAGAAGGGCCGCATCACTGATTTGCTTCAAATTATGTCAGTTATCCCTCTTCAACAAATTGCAGAAATCCAGAGGTATCAGTTAAAGTATGCGGCAAAAAACACTAATTCTGGTTGAGTTGGGCAGACAAGGAACTTATTGAAAGGATGTTAAGAAGTTCACAGAACTCTTGGAAGAACTGAAGAACCCAGCATAGAAAACTGGGAGAAACAAAGAATTTCAAGCAACAGTCAGGATTACAGTCAAAATTATTCCTAAAACCTCAATTGAGGCCACCATTGCTAGATCCACTGGAACAGGACATAACAGCTTGCTCTGTCACTGAGGTAGGCACCAGTCACTGGGTGCCACAGTTGCAATTGCTAATCCTTTCTTACTTAGTTTTTTTCTTCGCAAACTCTTTTTTTATTATTAATAATAGTTTAATAGGAGGAATCATATTCTTGTAAAATGCAATAATAGCCTAAGATTTCTGTGAAAAGAGCCTTGCTAATCAGATAAATAAAAGCTTCAGTTTATATCTTTTACAAGATGTAAACACTATACTTCTCTTCTAAGACATCCTACTTATTTACGTTTTAACTCCTCTAAAATCACAGTGTGTCTTACAATTGATGCAATAAGAAATAGTTTTATTGGCCATTTTATTTTTCTTCACAGTACGTAAAATATGGTGCATTTAAAAAATGATTTAATTGAGTCTATGAAGTACAACACTCTAAAGATTATTGTTAGGAAGATCACATATCTTGGATTTTTCCAGATAGTCCCAATTATATGTACTTTTTTCTTTCAGTGAAGAGTATTTATTAAATATGTAACTATATACATTTTTTTATTTTGAAAACTTTTTCATATCTATATATTCTCATAGCAAAAAAAAATTCCCTAGACTATATGAGGCCTCATTTTTTGTTTGAAGAATACAGTCAATAATATGTTTCAAAAATTATTTCACTAGTGAATATATTTTATTCCTAAAAATTACAAAAGACTTTTAAAGTTTACATATTTTTGGTAATACCTATTGTTTGTTGCAATTGTCTCTTCTCATAGTTTGATTTACTAAAAAATATTTTTATCATATTTTCAGAAATGTCATTGATTTGCCCCCCAAATTATACTAATATCCCAAATTATTATGGAGATTAATTTCCCCTTAACAACAATAATTTATGCATTTTACCATTTAGCATTTGATGCATTTTTATGCATTTAACTGGGAGGAGTTGGTGAATGGGAGTGGTAAAGACTGTGGCCTCCAGACAGTTGGGAAAATCCTAGAACAGGAAATCTATTAGAGTGTCTTTGGTTGGACCAGGACTGGTTGTTAACCTAAGATGCTTAAGAAAGACCTAATACAGCAGTGGTGTTCTTTTGTTTTGTGTTTCTGTTAACAAACTGGGCTTCAGCAATATACCATGCAGAGTGTAAGTTCTGTACTATTGCTTTTAGAGAACAAATGCCACATGATTTACTTCGATTAGGTTTTGCCAAGTTATTTCCAGAACATCTTATTCAAGGACACTTTGAGATTTCATAAGGCAAAGCTTTTCATTACCTTACTTGCAAAGCAAATTTAGACAAATTTGGTGATCTTGTTAAGAGAATAAGCGAACAGTATTAATCTGTATATATGTAGATTAAACAAATTTTTCAGAACTGTGGAATCCTTGACAAATATTTATTTATTTTTATTGTTTTTTTCTTTTTTTTTAGAGACAGAGTCTCACTCTGTCACCCAGGCTGGAGTGCAGTGGTGCAATCATAGCTCACTGCAACCTCAAACTCCTGGGATCAAGGGATCCTTCTGCCTAAGCCTCCCTAGTAGCTAGTACTACAGGCAGATACCACCATGCCAGGCTAACCTATTTATTTATTTATTTATAGACAGAGTCTTGCTATGTTGCTCAGGCTGGTCTTGAACTCCTGATCTCAAGTGATCCTCCTGATTGTTAACATACCACTGTTGGAAAAAATTGATTTGGAAATGAGCAAAAGAAATTTCTGGGTATTCTTACAGTGGACCTTAAGCATGCCTAGGGGGCTTGCTAGACACTATTTGATTTCATAGGGGGGTGCACCATTTTTTTTTTTAAGATGGGGTCTCACTATGTTGTTCAAGCTGTGGCGCAGTAGCTATTCACAGGTTCAATCATAGTGCACTACAACCTTGAACTCCTCTTGGACTCAAGTGATCTTCCCACCTCAGCTTCTGGAGTAGCTGGACCACAGGTGTGCACCACCATGCCCAGCTGGGGATGCACCTTTGATTGTCTTTGATCAAACAGGCTATTTTGCAACTCTGTTGGAATAAAAAAAGTGCTTTGTGGAAAACTGATAACCATGTTCTTGTTCATGGCAATGTAAGTGAATTTTGTCTGATAGAGAATATAAATCATTTTAAGTCAGAAACCCATTTGAACTAATTTTAATGTATCTCTAGTTCTCTCATTTGTAAATGCATTAAATCTTTGACATGTGTTCATTTTATATTTGTATAACATTTGTGATTTTTGCACTTTTGGAAATGATACTTCAGCTATAGTAATAATGCATGTTTGTTTTCGATAAATATTCATCTACATATGTAACAAATATTTATTGAGTACCTACAATGTCAGAACACAGTGCTAGGCACTATATAGCAGATATATATATGTATAGATACACAAATGATACATAAATACACACTAGATTTAACAAGTTAAACAATACAGTATTATCTAGAGCATACAACAACATAAAGGTGATTTTCCATCTTTCTGGAAACACTTCTTTCCTAGAAATAACCACTGTTGTTAACTGTTTGCCAGAGTTTCTTGCAGATCTGTTTCTTATGTAAGTATATATGCACATGTATATATTCTACATAATGTTCTGTGACATAATTTTTTATTTAATATTATGCCTTAAAGCACTTTTTGTGTTTATAAGTACATTCTAATTCTTTAAGATCATTATATATATATACATGGTGTGACTGTACCATATTTTACTTAGCCATTTGTACAACAGACATTTAGGGATTTCCCCGATTTTGTAGTTATTAAAATAACACTGCAATAAACATCCTTGAACGTATATTTATGAAACATGTGCAATTCTATAGATACCTAGACATGGAGCAATAGATCAAAGAATACGTGCATTCAATACTTTGATAAATTCTACAAGATTTCCCTCCCAGATGGCTGTACCAATTGTTATATGTTGATTAACTCAGATTCCTATTGTAATACCTCTGAGGATGATGTTGGGGTGGAGATAGAAATATGTTAGAATATATAGAATAGGTTGTGCCACTAACTTGTCTAACTGGTGTGTGGACTTATCCTTTCTTTAATTCTAACACCAACTGCGAGAATTGCTTATTTTAGAACTTCCATTTGAGAAAGCTGAGGCCAAATGCAGGAAATTGCAGTTTTCGCAGTTTTCTTTCATTTCCCCTCACCCGCCTACTCTGCTATCACATGAAGATCCAAGTTACATCAGATCCTTCTCCTCTCCCAGCTCCATTACTTACCAGGAGCCATCTCAGGCAGGCTGGGTTTTACTCTGTGTCTTCGTCCATTCAGGGTGCGGTAACAAAGTACCATAAACTGGGTGGCTTAAACAAGGTATTTTTATTTCTCACAGTTCTGGAGGCTGGGAAATCTGAGATCAATGTTCTGGCAGATCTAGTGTCTGGTGAGGGCCCTCTTCCTGGTTTGCAGATAGCTGCCTTCTCGCTGTACCCTTACAGGGTAGAGAACAGAGAAATAGAGAGGCAGAAAGAGAGAGAGAGAGAATGAGAAAGAGAGCACTCTCATGTCTGTTCTTCTAAGGGCACTCATCCTATCATGAGGACTCCACTCTAATAAACTAGTTTCCTCCCAAAGGCCCCATCTCCAAATATCATCACACTGGGAATTTTAGGGTTTCAAGATGTGAATTTGGAGGTGACACATTGAGTCCATAGTACTTTGTTTTAGAATTTTTTCTCCAGACATGAGTCTGACAGCACATACCCCTGTTGATGTGGAGAAAGAGTGGTAGACAGTTGTGGCCCCACACTTTGAAACCAAGGATGCAGCCCTGATGAATCACCTTTGAAGTCATTCTTTCCTTTTCTTGAAGAATAGTTCCTGTTTGCAGTCAAATCGCTCTATTGTAACTGTCCTACAGAATTTAAATCCAACAGACTTTCTTCATTTTGTCCAGTCTCCATCTTCTTCAGTTCAAACTGGCAGTATTTCTGCTAATGTAATTCTATAACCTTTTTTATCAAGTGATAGTCTAGCCACACTCTTGGTGTCCTCTTCCAAACATGCCTTCACATATTTTGCAATATGGACAGGCTGAAAATTTTCCAAATCTTTAAGCTCTGGTTCCTTTTTGCATAACAATTTCCTCTTCAATTCATTTCTCACTTCTTGCATTTTACTAAGCAAGAGGAACCAAGACACTCCTGTAGCACTTGGCTTAGAAATCTGCATAGCTAAATATCTAGTTTCATCGCTTGCAAGTTCTGCCTTTCACAAAACACTAGGACACAACTCAAGACAATTTCTTTGTCATTTTATGACAAGAATCACCTTTCCTCCAGTTTCCAATAATTTATGTTCCTCTTTCCATCTGAGATCTCCTCAGAATGGGCTTTAACACCTATATTTCTGCCAACAGTCCCTTCATGACTGTCTAGGTTTTTTTCTAGCATGCACCTCAAAACTCTTCTGACCTCTACCTGGTACCCAGTTTTAAAGCCTCTTCCACATTTTCAAGTATAGTTTGCAACACACCCTATTCTGTATACCAAAATCTGTATTAATTAGCTTGGGCTGCCATCACAAAATACCATAGACTGATGGCATAAACAACAGAAACTTATTTTCTCACAGTTCTGAAGGCTGAAAGTCAAGATCACAGTACCAGCCTGACTGGTTTCTGTTGAGGGCCCTCTTCCTGGCTTGCAGACGGTTGCCTTCTTGCTATGTCCTCACATGGTGGAGAGAAAAGGAGAGCTATCCAGTGACTTTTCTTATAAGGACATTAATCCTATCAGATCATGGCCTTACCCTTATGACCACATGTAACTACAATTACTTCTCATTACAGAACAGAATATTTAAGAGGCAATAAGAAATGGAATCAACATATATTGCTGAGCAGCTGCATGTGGGAAAGTGGGGGTGAGGAATTAAGAACGATAGGCACGTTTTTGACTTGGGTGGCCAGGTGCCTGGTGGTGTCATTCCTGGAGACTGGGACTACAGGAGGAGAAATAGGGTTGAAGGAAGATGGAAGAGAAAAAATGAGGTGCCTAGTAAGTATTAGGCACTGTTGGTCATTTTACATATGATATGCTTAATCCCTACCACAAACATGTAAGGTTAATCTACTGATCATTTAGATGAGGACAAGGAGAGAATCACTTGCCCAAGTTCAAACAAGAGTCAGTAGAGAAGTTACATCTGCCGCCCAGACCCTACCCTCTCTGCTCCACCCACTGGCTAGCTCTATGTCCATGCTCACACATAGATGGTTCGAGGAGCCTGTGACACATCTCGAGCAGGTGGCAGCAGGAAGCCAGCCTTGCTAGTTTTAAGAGCTGTAGATATTTACTTGCAAACCATTAGCATAAAGACAGTTACAGAAGAAGGAGTTACAATAAGAAAGTAAGATAATTTCTTCATAATAAGCCAACATGTAGGGGCCTCAATCATATCCTATCTCATATCAGAAGCATCAGGATGTTTTCCCCATTCTATGAAGCACTTTGATCAGTTATAAGTAGCAATTCGAATTTGAGCAATGAGCTAATAGATAATTTCCTATCAGATGGCTGCATTGAGTGTTTTATAAAAAGTAGCTAGAAATGTGGGATTACCTATGAATTCCCAACTGTTTTCTGAACACAGTAGCTTCACTTATTCAGAGATGTAAAGATAGGTATTTCAATATTTATTTTTGCAACTCTCATAATTATTATTAAATATTGTTTTTATTCATTATTTTAATAGTTTCATCTCTTTCACATTTTAGGAACTATTTCATGCATATTATTTAAATGCATCATATTTGAATAACCAGGTATCGTAACGTGGAACCTGGGGTATTTATTTATTTCACAACTATTCATTGAATTTCTGTTCTGTGCCACATACTATTCTAGGTGTTGATCTATGACAGTTAATCTGACAGACAAAAATCACTTACCCCTTGGAGCTTATATTCTTGGAAAGGTGGAGAGAGGAAGGACAGACAAGAAACAAATGAATATATAAAATGTTAGCTGGTAAGTTCTATGGAGAAATATAAAACTGCTAGATGGGAGGGTAGGGGATTATGATGGGGTGGCAGGGTAAAATCTGGGAGGGCAGGGGTATTCGATTTTATTTAGAGTGGTTAGAGGAGACTTCACTTCTCAGGTGCAATTTGAGCCCCACACTGAAGGAAGTGAAGTAGTGAATCACATGAATAATCCAGGGAAAGAACAATCAAGGTAGAGAGAACAAGTGCAAAGGCTCTGAGGCATGAGTTTGCTAAACATCTTCTGGAATCTACAAGGAGGTCAGTGTAGCCAGAGCTGAATGAGTGAAAAGAAGATGATCGGGGCCAGCCTGACTTGGAGTGTGTGTCGCTGGATCATGTAAGCCCTTGTAGAACTGATTAAGGACTTACACTCTGAATGAGATAATCACCCAGAGATAGGAAGCCATCAGAAGATTTTGGTTTGTTTTATTTTTTGTAGAGACAGGGTCTCACTCTGTTGCCCATCCGGATCTCAAATTCCTGGCCTCAAGTGATCCACCTTGGCCTCCCAAAGTGCTATGATTACAGGTGTGAGCCACTGCGTCTGGCCTATTGGAAGATTTTAAGAAGAGGGATGACATGATCACCTAAGTTGTGAAAGGATTGTCCTGGTGCCATGTGGAGCATGGACTGTAGGAGTTAAGATAGAATCAGAAAACCAGTTGGGAGGCTTCTGAGATGATGGTAGCTTGTGCCAGCTTGTTAATTAAGGAGATCGTGAGAAAGCATCAAATTCTTTATGATTTGAAGATAGAGTCAACAGGATTTTCTTTTGGCTTGGAGGCAGGATGTGACAGAAAGACACCAAGGTTTTTGGTTTGAACAACTGGAAGGATGGGACGCCTCTTAGAGAGATGGAGAAGACTATAGGGGCAGTGGGACCTAAGTTTGTGCGGTCTTAACTGTGAGTCTACCTGTGAGCATGTGGTTGTTAAGAAGTATAGACTATGAAATTAAGTCTTTGTATCTAGAAAGTAGGGTCTGGCTGTGAAATCTCTGTGCTCCTCACATGGGCTTAGGACAGGCAGGGGACACCTCAGTATCTACACAGCTGCAGTGGGCCCTACAAAGAATAATGTGCTCATATACTTGTTGAAAACTTCCAAGGGGTGTGTGGATTCTGAGCCTCCCCATTTTTAATTTCAACCGTGGCATTATATACATATAGTAAAGGTCACATATCTTAAGGGCAAAACTTGAATTTTTACATATGCATACATCCATGAAACCAGCATCCCAGATCAAGGTCTAAAATATTTCCATTGCCCAGGAAAGCTCCCTCAGTGCCCTTGCCAGTCTATACTGGTTCCCCTCTTTCTGCAGAGGTAGCTACTTTCCTAACTTCTGTCACCAAAGATTTTTTTACTTCTTGGACTTTATATAAACAGAATCATACAGTATGTGCTCATTTACATCTGATTTAATCATCTTATCTATGAGTTTCATCCATGTGATGTGTGTAGCAATAGTTCCTTTTATATATTTTATATTTTTCAATGATTTATGGTATAAATTGTATAAATAAACCAAAGTTTACTTATTCATCCTCGTGTAAATGAACATTGGCATTGTTTCCAGTTTGGGGATATTATTCATAAAGCTACTGTAAGCATTCATAGACGTGTCTTCTGGTGGACTTGCACTCATTTTTCTTACACATATACCTGGGAGTGAAATTTGCTGAGTCATTCTCTCTCTCTTTTTTTTTTTTTTTGAGATGGAGTCTCACTTTTGTTGCCCAGGCTAGAGTACAATGGCATGATATCTGCTCACCGCAATTTCCGCCTCCCAGGTTCAAGCGATTCTCCTACCTCAGCCTCCCGAGTAGATAGGATTACAGGTATGTGCCACCACGCTTGGCTAATTTTGCATTTTTAATAGAGATGGGGTTTCGCCATGTTGGTCAGGCTGGTCTCAAACTCTGGACCTCGGGTGATCCGTCCACCTCGGCATCCCAAAGTGCTGGGATTACAGGCATGAGCCACCGCACCCAACCGAGTCATTCTCTTTTAAAATGTTTGTAACTTGACATCATTCTTATTCAAATGAAACCTCTATTTTTTTTAAAAAGTCCCCTATCAACCAGAACAAAACTCTGTACTTCAGCACTTTGTCACATCTCCTACAGACAAATCTACTCCTCAAAGAATTTTTAATAATAAATGATTTAGTATTAATATATGCACTTATTATAGACCAGGCACTGTGCCAGGTTCTTTACTTGAGCTCGTATAATCATCAGAAGAACTCTTTGACGTAGACACTATTATTTTCCCCATTTTACAAACAAGGAAACTGAGGCATTAAGTTGAAGGATTTGCTTGCTGTCTTGCGGGGGCTAAATGGTACAGCCAGGATTCAGCCAGGTCCCATTGTTACTGCAAGAGTTTGTGGGGAGTACTTTTGTTTTCTCCCACAGTTTATCTTCAGCTACCTGTTGCTGCCATGTTCTCCTCAGCCTTGCCTTGCAGTATCTCCACCTCCCATCCTCCACCCACTTGACCCCATTTCTCTTCCTTTTTCCGTGGTACAATTTAGCGCATCCCAGCTGTCTCAGTTGTGCTTCCTACTCTTACTATTTCAAATATGCAAAAGCCTTTATCCTGAAGTTGACTATTCTCAGCAAGCAAAGATACCTCAATTACCAACCAACATCCACCCTCTTGAGAAGGGCAGATAGGGTGTTTGTATGGGAAAGAGAATAATTTTAAATAATACAAATTGTGTTTTCCTGTCAGATGTGTCTTTGAAAAGATGTTTGTTTTGTTTTGTTTTCAACGATTTTCTTTTTACTTCTCTTTCCCTGGTGTGTGGTAGGTGGTCTAGTATTTTGGTGATTGATGGGACATGAAGGATGATAGAAATAGATGTGGCAAAGATGACTCCAAGGCTTTGATCTCGGGGACTACTAGAGAATGACTGTGTTTGCCAACAGCAGAGAAATTGAAAAGAGTTGCTCATTCCTCCCAACCCCCAAAGGAATTAGCAGCTGTGGGAGCTGAGAATGTTTTTTGGATGTGCAACACTGAAGTAAACACATTCAGGTCGTGGGAGTTGTGTGTGACTATGGTACAAGTGGAGAAACGAAGACTGCAGATAGAAGACTTAGGAATTGCCAGCATAGAGGTGGGGGCTGAAGCAGCAACTGGAAAGTATTCTTCAAAGAATGAGGGTGCAAAGGGCTGACTGAGTGGGGAAGGGAGAAGTGTGGGAATCCAGGAATGGTAATAAGCAAAAAAAAAAAAAAAAAAAGATGGAGAGGTAAGAAGAGAATCTGAATGTTATAGCATTATGGAAGCCAAAGACGAAAAATGTTCAATGTTCAACAACAGTGGCTAACATTTATAAACCTTTAATAGTGACATGCATTATTTCAGTTAAAATTCTCAAAAACCATATGATCAAAATACTGTTATTTCACCTGTCCTCACTGATGGACATAGTTTATCGAGGTTAGTTAATTTGTCTAGAGTCATACAGCAAGTAATCATATCAAGATCAGGTGGACCGTAGGACCACGGCCTGTAAGTACTCTATAGGATGCATTTGAGAAGCCAAAGTTTAGATACAATGGCTGGTAGTTATATAATCTTTATTGTGTCCCAGGCTCTGTTAAGTGCCTTTTTATACTTACTGAATTCTGACACAATTTTCAGATCTACTGTCCCCAAACCAAGGTGTAAGGAGGTGTTACATGACTCACCCAAGACCACACAGTTGTGAAATAATGAAATTGGAATTAGAACCCTGTCAGTTTGTTCCAGAATTTATACAAAAAAAATGTTTAAGAGGGGGAAAAAGCCATCTTTCCATTTTAGCAGTTAAAAAACATCCAGTCTTTTTGTTTCCTACAGTAGATCTCTTTAACTTATTCCTTGTATCTAACTGAAATTTTCTATCTTTTGATCAGCATCTCCCCAACCACTATTCTCCATGACCTCAGCTGCTGGTAACCATCATTCTACTCTCTGCTTTTATGAGTTCATTGTTTTTGTTGTTGTTGGTTTTGTGACAGAGTCTCTCTATGTTGCCCAGGCTTGAGTGCAGTGGTACGATCTTGACTCACTGCAACCTCTGTCTCTTGGGTTCAAGCCATTCTTGTGCCTCAGTCTCCCCAGTAGCTGGGATTACAGGCATGCACCACCACGTCCAGCTAATTTTTTTTTTTTTTTTGTATTTTTACTAGAGATGGGGTTTTGCTATGTTGCTCAGGCTAGTCTGAAACTCCTGGTCTCAAGTGATCTGCCCGCCTCAACCTCTCAAAGTGTTGGGATTACAGGCATGAGCCACTGCACCTGACCTTGTTTTTTTTTAGACTCACATACAAGTGAGATCACGCAGTATTTGTCTTCCTGTGTGCGGTTCAGTCATTTAACATAATGTCCCTGTTTCATCCATGTTGTTGCAAATGCTAGACTTTCCCTCTGTATTAAGGCCAAACAGTATTCCATTATGTACATACATCACATTTCCTTTATCCATTCATCCATTGATTCCATATTTTGGCTATTGTGAATAGTACTGCAATAAACATAGTACAGATGTCTCTTCAACAAACTGATTTCATTTCCTTTTTATATACACCTAGTAGTGGAATTGCTGGATCTGAAAGCCACTATCTTAACCTTTGTTAGATGTCTCTTATACTTTATCTCTCTGCTCTGTGTACACCTTGCAGTCTTAGTCTCTGAGAAAATCATATCCATTTCATGATCGCCTGCCATCCCCAACTTTTTCTTCTCAACCATAGAAAAGAACTTGGAGTTTCTGAAGGACCCAGTAGTCTCAGTTGAGCAGATTTTAATTATAAGTGGAAAATCGCTGACTGCCCTAATGTGGCAAAAATGTTAATCATGTAGGTAAAATTTTCTTTTGTCCTTTCTCATTTCTTTTCTCTCTGATGAAAGCCAGGACAAATATTAAATATTTCTCACTGCTTCTTAGGTAAGAAATGCCACCTATGAATGGTTAGGGGAGCAATGGTTAAAATGGAAGTTTATGTGTTTATTATAACCAGAATGTAGGCTTGCCAGGTGTGGCAGATAAAAATACAGGATGCCCAGTTGAAATTGAATTTCAGTAAAACCACAAATAATTTGTTTAGCATAAGTATGTCCCATGTAGTATTTGGAACATACTTATATTAAAAATAAATATTCACTGTTTATTTGAAGGTGAAATTAACACAGGAGTTATTAAGAAATTATCTTAGGCAGTTACAGAGGGTAAAAGAGTTCTCAGTGAAATTTCCCTTTAATAAAAAGCAGCCCCAAACCATTTCTTTTCTAACAGAAAGCAGCCTGAAAAGTTAAGTTGAAAGCATAGATATGCAAGCTTCCAGCCTGTCGGCAGGTGTACCTGGAAGCCAGGTATATTCAATATGGCGATTGCTGCTCCCTTTTCTTTGTCACCACGTGTGTGGGTATCATGGCACCGGCCAGATAAAGCCACATATGCAGACGTCATGGTGACAGCCAGGTAGAAGCCACATTTGCTTAATAAAAGATCACAATGGGAGGGCCAGTCTTCTGCAGGCTATGTAAATGGCACACCTGGTCAAACCAATCCCCTGGGCCTTATGTAAATCAATCAGCGCCTCCTCAAGCCTCTGTATAAAATCGGTCAAATCTCACCCCAACCTGGAAACTGTTTTGGGTGACCACTTTCTCAACATGAGGAAACTTTCTCTCTTTCTCCTCTTCTTTGTCTATTAAACTTTCCACTCCTAAACCCACTCCTCGTGTGTCCATGTCCTAAATTTTCCTGGCGCGAGACAACGAACCACGGGTATTTAACCCAGACAACCGAGCCATTTCAAAATTTCACTGGATGTCTTGTATTTTATCTGGCAACTCTACCAGACTGTGAATTCACATCAGCCTTTCTCTATTTGGTATTTTAATTAATTCAAGCTAGCAATTCATGGCACAAAATGAGAAATGGTACAAAATGTTGTCTCTGTAATTTTGGTCCATTTGAACTCTCCTGGAGATATTTATAAACTGTACTTTCTGAATATTCTGATACTATGAGCAGCAGGAGACAGGATGCCCACATTTTCCAGAGAATGGGGCACACAGATGTATCTAACACTCAACAAAATTATATTCACGTTTGCTGTGGTCTGAATGTTTATGTCCCCCCAAACTCATATATTGAAATCCTTACCCCCAAGGTGATGATATTAGGAGATGGGACCATTGGGAGGTGACTAAGTTTTGGGGATGGAGCCCTTAATAATGAGATTTGTGCTCATATAAAAGAGGCTCAAGGGATACTCTTTGTCCCTTCCAGTATGTGAGGACAGAGCAAGAAGGTGCCACCTAAAGCCAGAACACAGTTCCTCTCCAGATGTAGAATCTGCTTTGATCTTGAACTTCCCAGTCTCCAGAACTAAGGCAATGAATTTCTATTATAAGCTACTTAGTTTATGGTATTTTCTTATAACAGATCAAGTAGACTAAGACAGTGTTATAATTTGAGTCTGGGTGGCTCATGACTATCTGGTTTCACAGTGAATTTGAGTATTCACTGGCTATATCTATCTAATTAAAAATGAGGGTCAATTCTGTGATTTTTGTATTTATTTAAGTCAGGCAAACAGCTATTCAAAGTCCCCCCTGCAAGTCCTCTCCTTTTTAGTTTTAAATATCTGGTTTAGTCTTGACATAATTTTCTATTGTTACTCACTTTTTCATTTTGTGTAGTACTCTACTAATTTCAGACCCCCTCCCCCTTTTTTTTTTGAGACAGGGTCTGGCTCTGTAGCCCAGGCTGGAGTGCAGTGGTGTGATCTTGGCTCACTGCAACCTCTGCCTCCTGGATTCAAGCGATTCTACTGCTTCAGCCTCCTGAGTAGCTGAGACTACAGGCATGTGCCCCCGTACCTGGCTAATTTTTCTATTTGTAGTAGAGACAGGGTTTCACAATGTTGACCAGGCTGGTCTCGAACTCCTGAGCTCAACTAATCTGCCCCGCCTTGGCCTCCCAAAGTGCTGGGATTAGAGGTGTGAGCCACTACACCCAGCCCAGACCCCTTTTCTTATGTATAAAAGCTATTAAAGATATCTGATTAGAAACAAACACGATTGCAATTGTGATGGATAGAATATGTATGCTGGTATGTGACTTTCCTAATGTGGCTTCTTTTGCTCTGATAGATACAATGTTTTTATACTTTTTGACAGTTAAGAGTACCTATTATATCAGGTATAATATGGAATAGGCAATGGAATTGCCTTATGGTTTATACCCATTAACAAATCCAAAAGCAAAATAAAAGGAACTGATTCTTTGTCATTTATTTATTTAGACAACAAATATTTACTCTGAGCCTGGTGGATACAGCCGTGAAGAAGAACAGCTAGTCTTTACTTGTGCCATCCTTTTCCCAGAGCTTTCCATGTCAGTCATTGAACCCTCACAACACTTTTATGCATGGGTACTTCAGTAATCATCATCTATTTTACAGATGAGAAATCAAAGCAAGGAGAGGCTGAATAACTTGCCCAAGGGCACTTTCTCAGAAAACGTCAGCAGGACACAGGCAGTTTAGTGTTAAAGCCCATTCTCTTAAAATTCACAGCTTCTAGGTGAACAAAACAGGCATGGTCCTTGCCCTTAGGTAGCTTACAGTACTCTCAGGTGCTATTTCCTTTAATAAAACATGCTATGTGCAAAACCCAAGACTGATTAATTCAAGGTAAATATACCTACTGACTTTCAAAGCATGCAAATATGTATTTGCACCCGTTAGTTTTTCATCTTATTATGGGGGAGTAATATTTTAAAAATCACAGATATTAGTAAAATATTCAGTAATTATGGTCTAGTCTAAAGTGCTTATGTTTGATTATGTATATTTGTTAAATATGGACAAAAATCCAGAAAGACATTAAAATACAAATCAATCTGAGCCTTATATGAAACTATTCTTATTAATGTGACATCTATGCGGAAACATTTCATAAATACTTATGAATTAAAAGGTTAACATAATTTAGTAAACCATGACTGAGTATCACCCATTCAGCCTGTTTTCCATGCTAAGAATTCTTAGAATTCAGATCTCCACTTCTCAGAAACCCATCGATCTTTCTTACCCCGAAGTCATTGAACTAGTGGGCTAGATATCTGTCTTGATGTGCCGTGCACCATAACTATCTTGTTTATTTGTCTACATAGAATAATTCACTTCATGCCTTTCAGAATAATCGTATTTTTCAAATTTCCTTGCACATTTTGTATAAAGACTTTTAAAGGATCTTTCCTAATTTTTTATTCATAGGTAGTATTTGAGTTTTCTCCCCCTCCACTTCTTCTTTTAAAATAAAGTATTCTGAATTTTACAATAAACCCAATATGTTTTTAAAATCTTAATTCTCTACTTTCTGACTCCTCAATTCTGGCATGCTCTTTGTAGAAGTGTATTCTATGTACCTATCCAAAATAAATATCAAGAAATCCAAGTTTGCCCAGATTAAAACACACACACACACACACACCACACACACACACCCATTGCCCTATAAATGAATGATTTATTTATAGTATTATCTTAAAGAGCAAGTTTCTCCTGGCTTATTTAAAATCTTGTCCTAAACACACATACTTGAAAGAAGATGTTTATTTTTTGACCTCAATCCATCTGACCTAAGGAGAGTCAAACTTTCCAATAATTCTAGACTTTCCCTGGTCATCATCGCCATTCGTAGGAGGGCAGTAGTGAAGATGGTAGAGGAAGGGAGGAAAAACCCAGAGGTGGGAAGGTTGACCTGACAACTTAAGCCATTTTGGATAATTGGCTTCTAGCAGCTGACAATGGTAAAGCTATGTAATCCAGTGGTTAGGGGCATGGGCTTCCCAGGCAGACAGCCCTGGCTGTCTGTTTTACTTCTGGCTGTTTTAATTCTGGCTGTTTTACTTCCAGCTGTTTTACTTCCCTGCTATGGGTTTTAAGCAAGCGATTTAATCTCTATAAACTTGGTTTTTTGTCTGTAAAGTTGAAGGAATAGTACTGTAGTCTTCATAGAGTTGGTCTGAAGTTTGTAATATAACAAATAATTTCTATTTACACCAGTATTTAAGACTTGTTATCATTCCAATTAACAATTTCATTCAGGTATTATAGTTATTGAATACCATTGGCTGGCTCAATTGAGCAGGAAAGAAAATATGTTATTTTATTTTATTTTATTTTATTTTATTTTTAAAGAAGTAAGCCTTTATTTCCTTGTTTTGCAAATAAAGCTGGCTAACTTGGTTGCTTTTTGGTGATTAGTCAAAGAGACCAAATCCCATATCCTTGTCCGACTCCTCCGACTCTTCCTTGGCTTCAACCTTAGCTGGGGCTGCAGCAGCAGCAGGAGCAGCTGTGGTGGCAGCGGCCACAGGTGCAGCAGCCACAAAGGCAGATGGATCAGCCAAGAAGGCCTTGACCTTTTCAGCAAGTGGGAAGGTGTAATCCGTCTCCACAGACAAGGCCAGGACTCGTTTGTACCCACTGATGATAGAATGGGGTACTGATGCAACGGTTGGGTAGCCAATCTGCAGACAGACACTGGCAACGTTGCGGACACCCTCCAGAAAGCAAGAATGCAGAGTTTCCTCTGTGATGTCAAGCACTTCGGGGTTGTAGATGCTGCCATTGTCGAACACCTGCTGGATGACCAGCCCAAAGGAGAAGGGGGAGATGTTGAGCATGTTCAGCAGCGTGGCTTCGCTGGCTCCCACTCTGTCTCCCGTCTTGATCAGCTGCACATCACTCAGGATTTCAATGGTGCCCCTGGAGATTTTAGTGGTGACACCTAAAGCCTGGAAAAAGGAGGTCTTCTAGGGCCTGAGACCAGTGTTCTGGGCTGGCACAGTGACTTCACATGGGGCAATGGCACCAGCACGGGCAGCAGCTGGCACCTTATTGGCCAGCAACATGTCCCTGATCTCAGTGAGGTCCTTCTTGGTGAACGCAAAGCCCACATTCCCCCAGATATGAGGCAGCAGTTTCTCCAGAGCTGGGTTGTTTTCCAGGTGCCCTCGGATGGCCTTGTGCATCATGGTGTTCTTGCCCATCAGCACCACGGCCTTCCCGCGAAGGGACATGCGGATCTGCTGCATCTGCTTGGAGCCCACATTGTCTGCTCCCACGATGAAACATTTCGGATAATCATCCAATAGTTGGATGATCTTAAGGAAGTAGTTGGACTTCCAGGTCACCCTGTCTTCCCTGGGCATCACGGCAGTGTGTCAGGGATTGCCACACAGGGTTTAAAGATGATGTCACTTCCACGAGGACGCCTGGCGAGAGAAGCAAATATGTTATTTTAATTGTATCTAGTAGGATGGTTTCACTTAAACACATTATTCCTCTTTTCACAGGCTGCCCACAAAGCCATAAATAATTTGGTGCCCCTCCCAAAATCCTTAAGTACAAACAGGATTTCTTTCAAGGAGGAAGTTAAAAGCAGATAATAAGAGCCTACCTTCTCTAAACTCATTTCAAAATGTTTATTAGGAAAAGTTTTCTTTGCCTTCTTCTTGAGACTTGCATTCAAAATAAAAGACTAAATTTAAAGTATCAGCTACCTGCATAACAAAAATAAGTTGGAGTTCCGTCTTTCATTACTCTGCCGACTTGATCTTCAGACTCATCCAGAAACAATCTTAAAGATCTATATCTAAACCCAAACCCAAAGCCCATAAATCAATGTGTCTTGTGAGTAGGGAGATGAAAGGAACAATGGCAGCCTAGGGGTTATTTAATGGTTATTGGAATAATTACTTTAATTTTTTTTTCCTGGCCAAAACTGAATTTTATGGGATTTTGGTTGGTTTGTTCATTAGTTGTTAGCCTTTGGGATGGTTATATTCTTTTTCCAGGATTTGGATTTCCATGAGATCTTGGGAAACTCTTACATAGAAAAGTGAAAGATATGAAATATTGACATAAAAATGATACATAATGATTGGGAAAGTTTTGGAAAATATAGAAAAGCATAAAAAAATTAGATCACTCCAAGATCTCACAACCTCAAGTTTACCATTGCTGATCTTCTGGCATACTTCCTTCTTTTATAATACATGTTGTATTATATCACAAATGTATATTACATATTATTTCATATGAATATATACAATATGTACTATATAATGTATAACATGTTATATAATATATAATATTAATATATATCAAATGTGTATATATTATATCCTAAATATAAATATTTATGGGTTACATACAATTAAAAAAATATATGCGTGAACACACTGTATCCATACACTGCATTTTAAGCTTTTTCCCCCTTTTACTTAATAGTATATCATAAGCTTTTTCCCAAGCACAACATTTATTTTTTTTCAAGACAGGTTCTCTTTCTTTCTTCCTTCCTTTTTTTTTTTTTTTGGCAGGTTCGCTTTCTGTAGCCCAGGACAGAGTGTAGTTGTGTGATCACGGCTCACTGCAGCCTTGACCTTCCCAGCTCAAGTGATTCTCCCACTTTAGCCTTCGGGAGATGGGACTACAGGCATGTACCACCATGCCCCGCTAATTTTTAAAAAAATTTTTGTAGAGACCGGGTCTCCCTATTTTGCCTGTGCTGATCTCAAACTCCTGGCTCAAGCAATCCTCCCACCTTAGTCTCCCCGAGTGCTGGGATTACAAGCACAACAGTCCCAAGTACAACTTTTTAAGAACTGGATTACATGCATGATTTGTTTTCCTTCCAGTTCTACTGGTGTGAACCATTCCCTCAAGCATCTGGCTTGATGTGACAGTGTCACATCTGTGACTGTGCTGTGTGGAGTCTCATGGTGTTGGTGTGATCCCCCTGCTTGTTGCTGGTTTCCCAGCTCATCCACTTACATGGCCCATCCTAAATGGACACAGCCTCACACAATCTGAAGCCTGGATAGTTTAGCCATTCAGTCCTTGTTTACCAAATGGCTCTGCCCCACCGCTGGTTAGGGTGTACAGTACATTTGTGAAACCTTCTTGGAGATGAGAGAAGGAGGAAAGGAATGCCAGCCAAGTTCATTTTTTTCATCATGCTAAGGTCCCACAGCCCAGAGGGTAATTGCCAATTATCTTAATTCTGCCTTAATGCAAAGTAGACAGTCCCATCACCTGCTCCAGTCTTCCTCCATTTCCCTCAAACACCAGACAATGCAAACCAAAGGAGAGTTTGGGGTTTTTCATCTGCATGGTCAGAGGAGGGGCATATTAGATACTACACGGAGTGGCACTTATTGAGAGGCTATTATAGGCACAGACACTATACTCAGAGATTTACTTACATTTTCTTTTAAGCTTTACAATAGCAACATATATTGTCATTATTTTATTTGTGGCTAAGCTGAGTTTCTGAGAAGGTAAAGATAAGAGAATCACCAAAGACTTAACTAGTAACCAACAAAATCAGGGTTTGAACAAGGTCTGTCTTATGCTTTGTTCTTTCCACTATGACAATCTGAGTCTCAATATATAGATATATTTTTTCTTTATTTTATGAACTAAAAATATTTAAAGAAACAAAAAACAAGCAACCCCCCCGCCACACACAAAGTATATAAGAATAGTTTCCTTCTCTTTAGCAGTGCTGTTTTTCTTTTCTCTTTTTTTCTAACTTTTATTTTAAGTTCAGGGGTACAAGTGCAGGTTTGTTACATAGGTAAACTTGTGTCATGAGGGTTTGTTGTACAGATTATTTTATCACCCAGGTATTAAGCCTAGTACTCATTAGTTATTTTCCCTGATCCTCTCCCTCCTCCCACCCTCCACCCTACACTAGGCCCCAGTGTCTGTTGTTTCCCCTCTATGTGTCCATGTGTTCTCATCATTTAGCTCACACTTATACAGGAGAACATGCAATATTTGGTCTTCTGTTCCTCTATTAGTTTGCTAAGGATAATGAATTCCAGTTCCATCCATATTCCTACAGAAGACATGGTCTTCTTCTTTTTTATGGCTGCATAGGATTACACGGTGTATATGTACCACATTTTCTTTATCCAATCTGTCATTTATGGGCATTTAGGTTGATTCCATGTCTTTGCTATTGTGAATAGTGCTGCAATGAACATAGATGTGCATGTGTCTTTATAATAACAATGATTTCTATCCCTTTGAGTATATACCCAGCAATGGGATTGCTGGGTCCAATGATAGTTCTGTTTTTAGGTCTTTGAAGAATCACCGTACTGTCTTCCACAATGGTTAAACTAATTTGCACTCCCGCCAACAATGAAAGCATTCCTTATTTTCTGCAACCTTGCTAGCACTTGTTATTTTTTGACTTTTTAATAATAGCCATTCTGAGTGGTGTGAGATGGTATCTCATTGTGGTTTTCATTTTTATTTCTGTAATAATAATGATGTTGAGCTTTTTTTTGTATGCTTGTTGGCTGCTGCATGTATGTCATCTTTTGAAAACTTTCTGTTCATGTCCTTTGCCCACTTTTTAATGGGATTCCTTCTTTTTTCTTATAAATTTGTTGAAGTTCTTTATAGATGCTGTGTATTAGACCTTTGTCAGAAAAATAGATTGCAAAATTTTTCTTCCATTTGTAGGTTGTCTGTTTACTCTGTTGATAGTTTATTTTGCTCTGCAGAAGCTCTTTAGTTTAATTAGATCCCATTTGCCAATTTTTGCTTTGTTGCAATTGCTTTTGGCATCTATGTCATGAAATCTTTGCCCATTCCTATGACCAGAATGGTATTGCTGATACGGTTTGGCTGTATTCCCACCAAAATCTCATTTTGAATTTCTACATGTTCTGGGAGGGATCCCGTAGGAGACAATTGAATCATGGGGGCAAGTCTTTCTCATGCTGTTCTCGTGATAGTGAATAAGTCTCTTGAGATCTGATGGTTTTAAAAACAGGAGTTTCAAGATGGCTGAATAGGAACAGCTGCAGTCTACAGCTCCCAGCAAGAGCAATGTAGAAGGCAGGTAATTTCTGCATTTCCAACTGAGGTATCCTGTTCATCTCATTGGGA
The DNA here is from genome assembly GCF_006542625.1 of Nomascus leucogenys. NCBI lineage: Eukaryota > Metazoa > Chordata > Mammalia > Primates > Hylobatidae > Nomascus > Nomascus leucogenys. Next base: position 67,403,992 of record NC_044389.1, on the reverse strand, counting down.
CTGGTGAGACAATGGATGGAGCCCACAGAGGGCGAGCAGAAGCAGGGTGGGGCACTGCCTCACCCAGGAAGTGCAAGGGGCTGGGGACTTCCCTCCACTAGCCAAGGGAAGCCATGAGGGACTGTGCCCTGAGGAACTGTGTTATGCGACCCAGATACTACACTTTGCCCATGGTCTTTGCAACCTGCAGACCAGCAGGTTCCCTCGGGTGTCTACACCACCAGGGCCCTGAGTTTCAAGCACAAAACTGGGCAGCTATTTGGGCAGACACTGAGCTAGCTGCAGGAGTTTTTTTCGTATCCCAGTGGCACCTAGAATGTCAGCGAGACAGAACCGTTCACTCCCCTAGAAAGGGGGCTGAAGCCAGGAAACCAAGTGGTCTTGTTCAGTGGGTTTCACCCCCATGGAGCCCAGGAAGCTAAGATCCACTGGCTTGAAATTCTTGCTGCCAGCTCAGCAGCCTGAAGTTGACCTGGGATGCTCAAGTTTGGTAGGGGGAGAGGTGTTCACCATTACTGAGGCTTGAGTAGGTGGTTTTCCCCTTGTGTAAAAAAAGCCGCTGAGAAGTTCGAACTGGGTGGAACCCACCGCAGCTCAGCAAAACCACTGTAACGAGACTGCCTCTCTAGATTCCTCCTCTCTGGGCAGGGCATGTCTAAAGGAAAGGCAGCAGACCCAGTTAGGGGCTTATAGCTAAAACTGCCATCTCCTTGAGACAGAGCACCTGGGGGAAGGGGTGGCTGTGGGTGCAGCTTCAGCAGACTGAAACATTCCTGCCTGCTGGCCCTGAAGAGAGCAGCAGATCTCCCAGGATAGCGCTCAAGCTCTGCTAAGGGACAGACTGCCTCCTCAAGTGGATCCCTGACTTCCATGATTCCTGACTGGGGGACACCTCCCAGCAGGGGTCAACAGACACCTCTTACAGGAGAGGTCTTGTTGGCATCTGGCGGATGTCCCTCTGGGACAAAGCTTCCAGAGGAAGGAACAGGAGCAGTATTTGCTGTTCTGCAGCCTCCACTGGTGATACTCAGGCAAACAGGGTCTGGAGTGGACCTCCAGCAAACTCTAGCAGACCTGCAGCAGAGAGGCCTGACTGTTACAAGGAAAACTAACAAACAGAAAGCAGTAGTCATCATCATCAACAAGTAAGATGTCCACACAAAAACCCTACCCAAAGGTCATCAGCATCAAAGATCAAAGGTAGATAAATCCATGAAGATGAGGAAAAACCAGTGCAAAAAGGCTGAAATTTCAAAAAACCAGAATGCCTTTTCTTCTCCAAAGAATCACAACCCCTTGCCAGCAAGGGAATAAAACTGGATGGGGAATGAGTTTGATGAATTGACAGAAGTACGCTTCAGAAGGTAGGTAATAACAAACTCCCCCGAGCTAAAGGAGCATGTTGTAACCCAACACAAGGAGGCTAGGAACCTTGATAAAACGTTACGAAAACTGATAACTAACATAACCAGTTTAAAGAAGAACATAAATGACCTGATGGAGCTGAAAAACACAGCACAAGAACTTCATGAAGCATACTCAAGTATCAATAGCTGAATTGATCAAGCAGAAGAAAGGATATCAGAATGAAGATCAACTTAATGAAATGAAGTGTGAAGGCAAGATTACAGAAAAAAGAATGAAAAGGAATGAACAAAGCCTCCAAGAAATATGGGACTATGTGAAAAGACCAAACCCACAATTGATTGGTGTACCTGAAAGTGATGGGGAGAATGGAACCAATTTAGAAAACACTCTTCAGGATATTATCCAGGACAACTTCCCCCACCTAGCAAGAAAGGCCAACATTCAAATTCAGGAAATACAGAGAACACCACAAAGATATGCCTTGAGAAGAGTAACCCCAAGACACATAATCATCAGATTCACCAAGGTTGAAATGAAGGAAAAAAATGTTGAGGGCAGCCAAAGAGAAAGGTCAGCTTAGCTACAAAGGGAAGCCCATCAGACTAACAGCAGATCTCTCTGCAGAAACCCTACAAGACAGAAGAGAGTGGGAGTTAATATTCAACATTTTTAAAGAAAAGAATTTTTGGCCGGGCGCGGTGGCTCAAGCTTGTAATTCCAGCACTTTGGGAGGCCGAGACGGGCAGATCATGAGGTCAGGAGATCGAGACCACAGTGAAATGCCATCTCTACTAAAAATACAAGAAAAAATTAGCTGGGCGTGGTGGCAGGCACCTGTAGTCCCAGCTACTCGGAGAGGCTGAGGCAGGAGAATGGCGTGAACCCGGGAGGTGGAGCTTGCAGTGAGCCGAGATTGCGCCACTGCACTCCAACCTGGGCGACAGAGTGAGACTCCATCTCAAAAAAAAAAAAAAAGAAAAGATTTTTCAAGCCAGAATTTTATATCCAGCCAAACTAAGCTTCATAAGTGAAGGAGAATCCTTTATAGACAGGCAAATGCTGAGGGATTTGTCACCACCAGGGCTACCTTATAAGAGCTCCTGAAGGAAGCACTAAATATGGAAGGAAAAACCAGTACCAGCCACTGCAAAAACATACAAAGATATAAAAACCAACAACACTATGAAGAAACTGTATCGACTAATGTGCAAAATAACTAGCTAACATCATAATGACAGGATCAAATTCACACATAACAATATTACCCTTTAATGTAAATGGGCTAAATGCCCCAGTTAAAAGACACAGACTGGGAAATTGAATAGAATCAAGACCCATCAGTGTGCTGTATTCAGGAGACCCATCTCATGTGCAAAGACACACATATGCTCAAAATAAAGGGATGGAGGAATATTTACCAAGCAAATGGAAAGCAAAAAGAAACAGGGGTTGCAATCCTAGTCTCTGATAAAATAGAATTTAAATTAACAAAGATCAAAAAAGACAAAGAAGGACAACACCTAATGGTAAAGGGATCATTGCAACAAGAAGAGCTAACTATCCTAAATATATAGGCACCCAAAACAGGCACACCCAGATTCATAAAGCAAGTTCTTAGAGACCTACAGAGACTTAGACTCCCACACAATAATAGTGGGAGACTTATTAACCCATTGTCAATATTAGACAGATCAATGATACTGAAAATTAACAAGGATAATCAGGACTTGAGCTCAGCTCTGGACCAAGCAGACCTAATAGACATCTACAGAACTCTCTGCCCCAAATCAACAGAATACACATTCTTCTCAGCACCACATGGCACTTATTCTAAAATTGGCCATATAATTGGAAGTAAAACACTCCTCAGCAAATGCAAAAGAATGGAAATCATTACAAATAGTTTCTCGGACCACAGTGCATTCAAATTAGAACTCAGGATTAAGAAACTCACTCAAAACCACACAACTACATGGAAACTGAACAACCTGCTCCTGAATAAGTACTGGATAAGTAACAAAATTAAGGCAGAAATAAATAAGTTCCTTGAAACCAATGAGAACAAAGACACAACATACTAGAATCTCTGTGACACAGCTAAAGCAGTGTTTAGAGGGAAATTTATAGGACTAAATGCCCACATGGGAAAGTGGGAAAGATCTAAAATCAATATCCTAATATCACATTGAAAAGAACTACAGAAGCAAGAGCAAACACATTCAAAAGCTAGCAGTAGACAAGAAATAACTAAGATCAGAGCAGAACTGAAGGAGATAGAGACAGAAAAACCCTTCAAAAAAATCAATGAATCCAGAAGCTGGTTTTTGGAAAAAATCAACAAAATACGTAGACCATTAGCCAGACTAATAAAGAAGAAAAGAGAGAATAATCAAATAGACACAATAAAAAATGATAAAGGAAATATCACCACTGATCCCACAGAAATACAAACTACCATCAGAGAATACTATAAACACCTCTATGCAAATAAACTAGAAAACCTAGAAGAAATGGATAAATTCCTGGACGAATACACCCTCCCAAGACTAAACCAGGAAGAAGTGGAAACCTTGAATAGACCAATAACAAGTTTTGAAATTGAGACAGTAATTAATAGCCTACCAACCAAAAAAAGCCTAGGATCAGATGGATTCACAGCCGAATTCTACCAGAGGTACAAAGAGGAGCTGGTACCATTCCTCTGAAACGATCCAAAACAACAGAAAAAGAGGGACTCTTCCTTAACTCATTTTATGAGGCCAGTATCATCCTGATACCAAAACCTGGCAGAGACACAACAAAAAAAGAAAATTTCAGGCCAATATCCCTGATGAACATCGATGCAAAAATCCTCAATAAAATACTGGCAAACCGAATTCAGCAGCACATACAAAAGCTTATCTACCATGATCAAGTCAACTTCATCCCTGGGATATAAGGCTGGTTCAACGTATGCAAATCAATAAATGTAATCCATCACATAAACAGAAGCAATGACAAAAACCACATGATTATCTCAGTAGATCCAGAAATTCAGCATTCCAGGACTGTTGGCCAACTGTGTCTCATAATAGCTCACTTGAGTAGTCAGTAAGAACCCTGCCCATAAAGGATGTCCTGGTTCTGAAGAAAATATGAAGGCAAGGGCTTTACTTACTTCTTAAAGCTTGTAAACAGTCATAGATATTACTTTTGTGGTGTTTCAGTTTGTCTCTTCTAGAGCTTTTGTAGGTTATTGACTTTCTCAGTACAGAGGTCATGATATTTCTCATTTTTTACAAAGACATTTTGCTTAGAGGGCATGTATAAAATTAAATTTGGTGGTTGGGAAAGATGGAGATATTATGGATTTAGGGAAAAATGATCCAAAAATATTTACTCAGAAGAGGAAGAAATCTAAAGGCAAAATATAATAAAACAATTCATGTTGAACTAATTCACATGATTAGTTTAGGTGACTAATTATGGACTGAAATTATTACAACATTTCATTTTTGGCTATTATTGCATAATAAGGAAAATGGAGAGGGCTTTGGAGAGCTGTTACAGTGAGTCCCTGGCTGACACTTAGTTCTAGTCTTTCTCAGTTCCTTGAAATGAACTTGATTTGATGAAATGGTTTGATAAGACAGATTTGCTTCTAAATAACCCAGTGGAGGGGGTGGAGGGAAATGAGTGGGTGTATAGATGAAACAAGATTGACCACATGTTGATAATTATTGAAATGGGCTTAATGGGTTCATTTTGTTCTTTCTTCTTTTGTAATTTTGAAGCATTTCATAATAAAAGTTTGAAAAGAGAAGTCACTTTTAAAAATAGATTTTACTATTTAGAGCAATTTTAGGTACACTGCAAAACTGAGCAGGTGGTACAGAATTCCCACACACCCACTGCCCCCACACATGACACCCTCCTCCACTGTTAACATCCTGCACCCAATTGGTACATTTGTCACAACTGATGAACTGGCATTGGGTACATAATCATCGATGAAACTCAGTAATTTAAATTGGGGCTCACTCTTGGAGTTCTTTGTTGTATGGATTATGGCAAATGTATAATGACAAGTATTCACCATTTAGTATCATATGCAACAGTTTAACTGTCCTTAAAATCCTTCTGCCTATTCATGCCTCCCTCCCCACAACTCCTGATAGTCACTGATTTTTCACTGTTTCTATAGTTTTGTCTCTTCCAGGATGTTGTATAGTTAGAACTGCAAATCACTTTTTAAAATTTCAACTCAAAGTTAAAATCAGTATATTGTATTATGTCCAAACAAAAAGAATGCAAATATAATGAAATTTAAAAATTTAAAACTTTTCCACAAAAGGATACATGGGAAATATGTAAAAAAACCATCTCAGAGAGTGGTGCCTTCATCTCAGGAATGAATACAAATCAACCTCCTTTTTGTCTACTTGAATCTGCTTATCCTCTCTTTGTCTTCCAAGATGCCTCCTGGTTTTCTTAGATTCCTTTAGATTGAAGACTTGCATTGGACTTGTTTTCTTGTCTTGGCCTTAACCCTCTTCTTAAAGCCCCACTCCATGTGAGTGACCCAGGTAAGATCTTTGCTCATCTGTCCCTACAGTGGAACTGATATCAGGCTTAGAAATAAGACAGACCACACATTTCCTAGCTAAGAAAAGACCCCATTTGTTCTTTTCATGTTTGCAATGATGGATAATATAATAAGAAGAAAACTTTTTTGAATGTTAACTTAAACTCCTTGTCTGATTTAATCCTCACAACAGCCTTAACAAGGTAAGCATTAATATTGTTTGTATTTTATAGATAAGGACACTGAGGCAGCCAGGGATTAAGTAAGTGGGTCACATTTGCCCTGCTGGTACGAGGTATATGAACCCTGGAATGGGAATTAGAAGGCCATGCTCTCCTTTTGCTTCTGCCGCAAAGCAGGTATGCTCATTCAAAAGGGAGCACTTCAAAAGGAGACATGCCTAGGCTTCATTGAATCTCTTTTTGGGGCATTGTTTTCAGTTAACTTTTCAACTAAATGAAATGTGTTCAAATAGTGTAAAGTATATCTCTTTACCTTTTTTCTTTCATTCTTATATCCCTGTCTTAGTCCATTTTGTGTTGCTGTAACAGAATACCTAAGATGGGGTAATTTGTAAAGAAAAATTGTTTATTTGGCTTATAGTTCTGGTGACTGGAAATCCAGGATTAGGCAGCTGCATCTTGTGAGAGCCCCAGACTGCTTCCACTCCTGGCAGAAAGTGGAAGAAGTAGGTGTGTACAAAGAAGTGATATGAGAGAAAGGAGGTAAGAGAACAAAACCAAAGAAGCCAGACTCTTTTTATTAACCACCTTCTTGGGAACTAACCCATTCTCGAGACAGCAAGAGCTAACTCGCTACTGAGCCATGCACCAAGCCATTCATGAGGGATTCACACCATCACTCAAACACCTCCTGATTAGAGACCCTGAGCCAGATCTGTCCAGTTAAACTGCACCTAAATCCTGGGATAATTTGTGAGGTTTTTTTGTTTTTGTTTTTTTTGTGTTTTTGAGACAGTGTCTCACTCTGTTGGCCAGGCTGGAGTGCAGCAGCATGATGATAGCTCCCTCCTGTGCTCAAGCGATCCTTCCACCTTAGCCTTCCAAGTAGGTGGGGGCACAGGCACAAGCCACCATTTCTGGCTTATTTATTTATTTATTTATTTACTGACACAGTGTCTGGCTTTTGTCGCCCAGGCTGGAGTGCAGTGTGTGATCTTGGCTCACTGTAACCTCTGCCCCCCAGGCTCAAGCCATCCTCCCACCTCCTGAGTAAGCCTATTTATTTTTATATTTTGTAGAGACAAAATCTTCCTATGTTGCCCTGGCTGGTCTCAAACTCATAGCTGTAGCAATCCTCCTGCCTCAGCTTCCCAAAGTGCTGTGATTATAAGCATGAGCCACCATGCTCATTTGTTATGCATCAATAGGAAATTAATTTTATAAGTGAGAAAACTGAGCTATGAAAAATTTGAGTGAGTTGTCCAAGATCATTCAGCTAACAAGTGGTATTGCTGGGCAAAGATCATAATGTATTTTCTTTTCATTTTAACATCATTTATCAGTGGCACATTTTCTTGGTCACTTTTTGAAGACTTTTTCGTGGGGGTGGGGTTAATAATATAAAAAAGATGCTTTTTACACTACTTTTTTTTTTTTTTGAGACGGAGTCTCACTGTGTCCCTCAGGCTGGAGTACAGTGGCACAATCTCGGCTCATTGCAACCTCCGCCTCCTGGGTTCTAGAGATTCTCCTGCCTCAGCCTCCCAAGTAGCTGGGACTATAGGCACCTGCCACCATGCCTGGCTAATTTTTGTATTTTTAGTAGAGACAGGGTTTCACCATATTGGCCAGGCTGGTCTTGAACTCCTGACCTTGTAATCTGCCCACCTTGGCCTCCCAAAGCTCTGGGATTACAGGCGTGAGCCATGGCACCAGTCCTTGTTATACTTTTAATTAGTAAAATTATTCATTGAGCAATGAAAAATTTGGGTTTTTAATTTTTTAGTCTTTATTCCGAAAGAATAGCTACATAAGAATTGGAAAAAATGAAGGTAAATTTAAAATGACTTTCGTATATTTGCGACGTGCGTGGTACCTAATTGGGGAGTGAACACATGTTCTTAGTGCAGTCCTGGTTTATGCCTGTTTTGTGGTGTAATTATGAATGGTACTCCCTTTTACACTCAAAAGTGGACTATAACTCATATGCTCACTGTGGGTAGACCAAGTCAACAAATTAGTAATTGTTTATTTCCTACAACATCAGCTCCCATTTCAACCAGAGCTACCTGCTTGACCCCTAAAGGCTTAAACTCATTCATGTGCATTCTCAGATTGGTTCTGGCCAGATCAGGCCATCTTAGTGAGTCCTCGTGTAGAACATCTTTAGCTCAGAATGAAGCTACACTTTTGGGCTCATTCTCCTGCTGGTGGAAAGAGTGGGCTTTGCAGTCAAACCTTCTCTCAAACCACAGCTCCCTGACTTACCAGCCACAGGATTAGGCTAAGTTATGTACACCAGGCTGTCCAATAGCACTTTTGCTGTAATGGAAATGTTCTAGAACAGCACTGTCCAATATGGCAGCCACTAACCCTATGTGGCTACTGAGCCCTTGCAGTGGGGCTAGTGTTAACGATGAACTTGATTCTTGGTCTTATTTAATTTAAATAAAATTTAAAAATAAATTGTCACATATGGCCAGTGGCTGCCATAGTAGACAGTGCAGAATCTTTTTGAGCCTCAGCATACTCTCTTAAAAATAGAGATAATAATACCTACTTTCCAAGGTTGTAAGAGATTTCAGAAAATGTTTCACATGTAATTGGCACTCAATTTTCATTATGTTTATGTAGACTGCTAGATTCTGTTCTCCAACTGAGATGACCAGCTCTTTGTCTCTTTACCTTGACATCTCCTTCTCTCTCGCTGCCCTTATTTTCAATCAGTCATCCCCAGCGTTAGTGTTCTGGATTTTGACCATTCTAATAAGTGTATAGGGCTATCTCATTGTTGTTTAATTTCATTTAATTTAATGATTACATATAATGTGGAACATCTTTTCATATGCTTATTTGCCATCTATAGCTCTTCTTTGGGAGGTGTCTGTTAAGGTCTTTAGCCCTTTTTTTTTAAAATTATAATTTAAGTTCTGGGATACATATGCAGAACGTGCACATGAGATAATGTCTTTTGCAGGGATGGATGGAGCTCAAAGCCATTATCCTCAGCAAACTAATGCAGGAACAGAAAACAAAACACTGCATGTTCTCACTTATAAGTGGGAGCCGAATAATGAGAACACATGGACACAGGGAGGGGAACGACACACATTGGGGCCTATTGCTGTGGGGGCGGGGGAGGGAGAGCATCAGGATAATACCTAGGCGATGGGTTGACAGGTGCAGCAAACCACCATGGCACATGTTTACCTATGTAACAAACCTGCACATCCTGCACATGTGTCCCACAGCTTACAATAAAAGAAAAGAAAAAGAAAAAAATTTTAAAATACTGTGTGCTCTGGAATCTGATAACCAATATGGATATAGAACCCAGCTGTGGTGCTTTGGGCTTCTCTTGGAGAACATTCCAAGCCTTGGTTTTCTCATCAGTAAAATGGGTGTAGCCATATTTTAATGTTTTATGCTGTTAGTTTTATATGTATTTATACTTTAGTTAGCTGTCTAGGAAATTTTATTTTATTAACACCCTTTTGTAGGTTCTGCTCTTTACAAATAATACTTTTGTTTCCTTTATGAAGCCTCTACAGGTATTATTAAAGAGAAGATGAGAACCCTGAACTGAGAGGACCTCACAAGCCTGTAGTGAAGAAGACCCTGTTGCCAAGATGAGGTGAGATTGGTCTCTCCTTAATGAATGGTTGGCATTCTAGGGAAGGGGCTAGAGATCCAGACCTGTTTGAACAAATGCCAAGAGTTGGTAAAGCTGGAGGACACATGGCAAAACACATACATGGAGGACCACCAAGTGTTAAACTGAAGAAACTAAATCTTCATCAGGTTGTAGAGATGATGGTGATGTTGAGGAGCTTCTAGGGATGGGTATAAAATCAGAGGCTGACACACACAAATTCAAGAAACAAAGCAGGAACAAGTTGGGAGAGATCAAGCTTTAGATGTGAGCAGGGCTGAGTCACCCAGTGTTCCCCTTATTACTGTGTGCTGGCTGTATGGCAGATGAGTGGTTTAGCCTGGGTGTAAGAACCTGTGTCCCAGCTGGAGGGTGCCTGAACTGATGTGATGTCTGTGCGGGTGTCTAATCCATGGCAGATGCATCAGCTGCTTAGCCACACATTTCCCCATTTGAAGGCTCTTTCTTTACCCTTACCCCTTACCACACTGCTATTTCCAGGTTATAACCTGCAAACCCCTTACTGTTTGTATTAGTCAGAGTTATCCAGAGAAACAGAACAAATCGGGTATGTGTGTGCGTGTGTGTGTGCATGTGTGTGTGTGTGTGTGAGAGAGAGAGAGAGAGGGAGGGAGAGAGAGGAGACAGAAATTTTTAATTTTTTTTCTTCAACTTTTATTTTAGGTTCAGTGGTACATGTGCAGGATATGCAGGTTTGTTACATAGGTAAATGTGAGCCATCATGGTTTGCTGCACAGATCATCCCATCATGTAGGTATTAAGCCCAGCATCCATTAGCTGTTCTTCCTGATTCTCTCCCTTTCCCCACACCCCCCTCCAACAGGCCCCAGTGTGTGTTGTTCTCCTCCCTGTGTCCATGTGTTCCATCATTTAGCTCCCACTTACAAGTGAGAACATGTGATACTTGGTTTTGCTGAGGATAATGGCTTCCAATTCCATCCATGTCCCTACAAAGGACATGTTCTCATTCCTTTTTATGACTGCATAGTATTCTATGGTCTATATGTACCATATTTTCTTTATCCAGTCAATCATTGATGGGCATTTAGGCTGATTCCATGTCTTTGCTATTGTGAATAGTGCCGCAATGAACATATGTGTGAGTGTTTCTTTATAATAGAAAGATTTATATTTCTTTGGATATATACCCAGTAATGGGATTGCTGGGTCGAATGGCAGTTCTGTTTTTAGGTCTTTGAGGAATCACCACACTGTCTTTCACAATGATTGAACTGATTTACACTACCACCAACAGTGTAAAAGTGTTCCTTTTTCTCTGTAACCTCACCAGTATCTGTTCTTTTTTGCCTTTTTATAGCCATTCTGACTGCTGTGAGATGTTACCTTTTTTTTTTTAGACAGAGTCTCGCTCTGTCATGCAGGCTGGAGTGTAGTTGCATGACCTTGGCTCACTGCAGCCTTTGCATCCTGGGTTTCAGTGACTCTCCTGCCTCAGCCTCCCAGGTAGTTGGATTACAGGCATGCACCACCACGCCCAGCTAGTTTTTGTATTTTTAGTAGAGATGGGGTTTCACCATGTTGGCCAAGCTAGTCTTGAACTCCTGACCACAGATGATCCACCCCCCTTGGCCTCCCAAAGTGCTAGGATTACAGGAGTGAGCCACTGCACCCAGCCTGTGAGATGGCATCTTTTTTTTTTGAGACGGAGTCTCGCTCTGTTGCCCAGGTTGGAGTGCAGTGGTGCAATCTCGGCTCACTGCAAGCTCCGCCTCCCAGGTTCACGCCATTCTCCTGCCTCAGCCTCTCCGAGTAGCTGGGACTACAGGCTCCCGCCACCACGCCCGGCTAATTTTTTTTTTTTTGTATTTTTTAGTAGAGATGGGGTTTCACCGTGGTCTCGATCTCCTGACCTCATGATCCGCCCGCCTTGGCCTCCCAAAGTGCTGGGATTACAAGCGTGAGCCACCGCGCCCAGCCAAGATGGCATCTTATTGCAGTTTTGATTTTCATTTCTCTAATGATCAGTGAAGTTGAGCTTTTTTTCATATATTTGTTGGCTGCATGTATGTCTTCTTTTGAGAAGTGTCTGTTCATGTCCTTTGCCCACTTTTTGATGGAGTTGTTTTTTTTCTTGTAAATTTCTTTGAGTTTCTTATAGATTCTGGATATTAGACCTTTGTTAGATGGATAGATTGGAAAATTTTTCTCCCATTCCATAGGTTGTCTGTTCACTCTGATGATAGTTTCTTTTGCTGTGCAGAAGCTTTTTAGCTTAATTAGATCCCCTTTGTCGATTTTTGCTATTGTTGCAATTGCTTTTGGTGTTTTCTTTATGAAATCTTTGCTGTGCCTATGTCTTGAATGGTATTGCCTAGATTTTCTTCTAGGGTTTTTATGGTTTTGGGTTTTAACTTTAAGTCTTTAATCCATCTTGAGTTAATTTTTATATAAGGCGTAAGTTTTGTGCATATGGCTAGCCAGTTTCAGTTTTGTGCATATGGCTAGCCAGCTCTCCCAGTACCATTTATTAATTAGGGAATCCCTTTCCTGTTGCTTGTTTTTGTCAGGTTTGTAGAAGATCAGATGGTTGTAGGTGTGTAGTCTTATTTCTGCGATTTCTATTCTGTTCCATTGGTCTATGCGTCTGCTCTTGTACCACTATTATGCTGTTTTGGTTACTATAGCCTTGTATAGTTTAAAGCCAGGTAGTGTGGTGCCTCCAGCTTTGTTCTTTTTGCTTAGGATTGCCTTGGCTATATGGGCTCTTTTTTTGGTTCATATGAATTTAGGATAGTTTTTTCTAATACTGTGAAGAATGTCAATGGTAGTTTAATGTGAATAGCATAAAATCTATAAATTACCTCAGGCAATGTGGCCATTTTCACAATATTTATTCTTCCTGTCCATGAGGATGGAATGTTTTTCCTTTTGTTTGTGTTCTCTCTGATTTCTTTGAGCAGAGGTTTGTAGTTATCCTTGAAGAGGTCCCTCACATCCCTTGTTAGCTGTATTCCTACATATTTTATTCTGTTAATAACAATTGTGAATGAGAGTTCATTCCTGATTTGGTTTTCTGCTTGCCGGTTGTTGTTATATGGAAATGCTAGTGATTTTTGCACGTTGATTTTATATCCTGAGACTTTGCTCAGGTTATCAGTTTAAGAAGCTTTTTGGGCTGAGATGATGGGGTTTTCTAGATATAGGATCATGTCATCTGCAAACAATGATACATATATTTTTTTCAGATAGAGTCTCACTCTGTTGTCCAGGCTGGAGTGCAGTGGCATGAGCTTGGCTCACTGCAACATTTGCCTCCAGGCTCAAGTGATTCTCTTGCCTCAGCATCCCAAGTAGCTGGGACTATAGGCATGCACCACCATGCCTGGCTAATTTTTATATTTTAGTAGAGATGGAGTTTTGCCATGTTGGGCAGGCTGGTCTTAAACTCCTGATCTCAGGTGATCCACCCACCTTGGCCTCCCAAAGTGCTGGGATTACAGGCATGAGTCACCACATCCACCTAAAAACAAAGATAATTTGGCTTCCTCTTTTCCTATTTGAATACCGTTTATTTCTTTCTTTCTCTTGCCTGATTGCCCTGGCCAGAACATCCAATACTATGCTGAATAGGAGTGGTGAGAGAGGGCATCCCTGTCTTGTGGTGTTTTTCAAGGGGAAGTCTTCTAGCTTTTGTCCATTCAGTAGGATATTAGCTGTGGGTTTGTCATGCTCTTACTATTTTGAGGTATGTTCCTTCAACACTTAGTTTATTGAGAGTTTTTAACATGAAGGGATGTTGAATTTTATTGAAGGCCTTTTCTGCATCTGTTGAGATAATCATGGGGTTTTTGTGTTTAGTTCTGTTTATGTTATGAATATGAATTATATTTATTGATTTGTGTATGTTGAACCAAACTTGAATCTGAGGGATGAAGCCAATTTGATAATGGTGGATAAGCTTTTTGATATACTGCTGGACTTAACTATCCAGTATTTACTGAGGATTTTTACATTGATGTTCATCAAGAATATTGGCTTGAAGTTTTCTTTTTTTGTTGTATCTCTGCCAAGTTTTGGTATCAGGATGATGCTGGCTTCACATAATCAGTTAGGCAAGAGTCCCTTCTTTTCAATATTGTTTGGCATAGTTTCCATAGAAACGGTACCAGTTCTTCTCTGTAACTCTGGTAGAAGTCAGCTGTGAATACATCTGGTCCTGGGTTTTTTTTTTGACTAGTAGGCTACCTCATTTCCAGAACTCATTATTGGTCTATTCAAGGATTCTGTTTCTTCCTGGTTCAGTCTTAGGAGGACGTATGTGTCCAGGAATTTATCCATTTCTTCTAGATTTCCTAGTTCATGTGCATAGAGATGTTTACAGTATTCTCTGATGGTTGTTTGTATTTCTGTGGGGGTCAGTGGTAATAATATCCTCCTTATCGTTTCTGATTGTGTTTATTTGATTCTTCTCTCTTTTCTCATTATGTAGCCTACTGCTCTATTTTATTAATTTTTGAAAAAACAAAAAAAAAAAAACCCAGTTCCTGGATTCGCTGATATTTTTGTAGGGGTTTTCGTGTCTCTGTCTCCTTCAGTTCAGCTCTGATCTTGGTTATTTCTTGTCTTCTGCTAGCTTTGGGGTTTGTTTTCTCTTGGTTCTTTTGTTCTTTTTGTTATGATATTAGGTTGTTAACTTGAGATCTTTCTAGCTTTTTGATGTGGGCATTTGGTGCTATAAATTTTCCTCTTAACACTGATTTAGCTGCATTCCAGAGACTCTGGCACATTGTCTTTGTTCCCATTAGTTTCAAATAACTTCTTAATTTCTGTCTTAATTTAATTATTTACCTAGGTGTTGTTCAGGAGCAAGTTGTTCAATTTCCATGTAGTTGTGTGGTTTTGAGTTAGTTTCTTAAATTTGAGATCTAATTTGATTGCACTGTGGTCTAAGAGACTGTTTGTTATGATTTCAGTTCTTTTGCATTTGCTGAGGAGTGTTTTACTTCTGAATATGTGATCAGTTTTAGTTTAAGTGCTGTGTGGTGATGAGAAGAATGTATATTCTGTTGTTGTGGGGTGGAGAGTTCTGTAGATAGCTATTAGGTCCACTTGATCTAGAGCTGAGTTCAGGTCCTGAATATCTGATAATTTTCTGTCTCAATGATCTGTCCAATATTGTCAGTGGGGTGTTAATGTCTCCCACTCTTATTGTGTGGGAGTCTAATCTCTTTGTAGGTCTCTGAGAACTTGCTTTATGAATCTGGGTGCTCCTATATTTGGTGCATATATATTTAAGATAGTTAGCTTTTCTTGTTGAATTGATCCCTTTACCATTATGTAATGCTGAGAGGTGACAACATGCTGGCAGTCCTCACAGCCCTCGCTGGCTCTCGGCACCTCCTCTGCCTGAGCTCCCACTTTGGCGGCACTTGAGGAGCCCTTCAGCCCGCTGCTGCACTGTGGGAGCCCCTTTCTGGGCTGGCCAAGGCCGGAGCTGGCTCCCTCAGCTTGCCAGGAGGTGTGGAGGGAGAGGCATGGGCAGGAACCCGGGCTGCAGGCGCAGTGCTTGTGGGCCAGCACGAGTTCCGGGTGGGTGTGGGCTCGGCAGGCCCCGGACTCGGAGTGGCCAGCAGGCCCTGCCGCCCCGGGCAATGAGGGGCTTAGCACCTGGGCCAGTGGCTGTGGAGGGTGTGCTGGGTCCCCCAGCAGTGCCGGCCCACCGGCTCTGCGCTCGATTTCTCACCAGGCCTTAGCTGCCTTCCCATGGGGCAGGGCTCGGGACCTGCAGCCCGCCATGCCTGAGCCTGTCCCCTCCACCTCCCTGGGCTCCTGTGCAGCCCGAGCCTCCCTGACAAGTGCCGCCCCCTGCTCCACGGCCCCAGTCTCATTGACCACCTAAGGGCTGAGGAGTGTGGGCGCATGGTGCGGGACTGGCAGGCAGCTCCACCTGCAGCCCCAGTGCGAGATCCACTGGGTGAAGCCAGCTGGGCTCCTTAGTCTAGTGGGAACTTGGAGAACCTTTATGTCTAGCTCAGGGATTGTAAATACACCAATCGGCACTCTGTATCTAGCTCAAGGTTTATAAACACAGCAATAAGCACCCTGTGTCTATCTCAGGGTTTGTGAATGCACCAATCGACACTCTGTATCTAGCTACTCTGGTGGGGACTTGAAGAACCTTTATGTCTAGCTAAGGGATTGTAAATACACCAATTGGCACTCTGTATCTAGCTCAAGGTTTGTAAACAAACCAATCAGCACCCTGTGTCTAGCTCAGGGTTTGTGAATGCACACTGTATCTAGCTACTCTGGTGGAGACTTGGAGAACCTTTGTGTCGGGACACTCTGTATCTAGCTAATCTGGTGGGGACGTGGAGAACCTTTGTGTCTAGCTCAGGGATTGTAAACACACCAATCAGCACCCTGTCAAAACAGACCACTCTGCTCCACCAATCAGCAGGATCTGGGTGGGGCCAGATAAGAGAATAAAAGCAGGCTGCCCGAGCCAAGAGTGGCAACCCGCTCGGGTCCCCTTCCACACTGTGGAAGCTTTGTTCTTTCTCTATTTGCAATAAATCTTGCTGCTGCTCACTCTTTGGGTCCACAATGCTTTTATGAGCTGTAACACTCACCGCGAAGGTCTGCAGCTTTACTCCTGAAGCCAGCAAGACCACGAACCCACTGGGAGGAATGAACAACTCCAGACGCGCCGCCTTAAGAGCTGTAACACTCACCGCGAAAGTCTGCAGCTTCACTCCTGAGCCAGCGAGACCACGAAACCACCAGAAGGAAGAAACTCTGAGCACATCGGAACATCAGAAGGAACAAACTCCAGACATGCCGCCTTTAAGAACTGTAACCACTCACTGCGAGGGTCCGCGGCTTGCTTTCTTTCTTTTTTTTTTTTTTTGGATCTTTGCTGGTTTAAAGTTTATATTAATGTCAGTCCTCTGAGCCCAAGCCAAGCCGCCGTCGCATCCCCTGTGACTTGCACGCCCAGATGGCCTGAAGTAACTGAAGAATCACAAAAGAAGTGACTATGCCCTGCCCCACCTTAACTGATGACATTCCACCACAAAAGAAGTGTAAATGGCCGGTCCTTGCCTTAAGTGATGACATTACCTTGTGAAAGTCTTTTTCGGGCTCACCCTGGCTCAAAAAGCTCCCCCACTGAGCATCTTGCGACCCCCACTCCTGCCCACCAGAGAACAAACCCCCTTTGACTGTAATTTTCCTTTACCTGCTGAAATCTTATAAAACGGCCCACCCCTATCTCTCTTCGCTGACTCTCTTTTCGGACTCAGCCCACCTGCACCCAGGTGAAATAAACAGCTTTATTGCTCACACAAAGCCTGTTTGGTGGTCTCTTCACATGGACACGCATGAAAACTTTGTCAGAAATTACGATTGTGACCCTTGCTTTTTTCTGTTTTCCATTTGCTTAGTAAATTTTCCTCCATCCCTTTATTTTGAGCCTATGTGTGTCTTTGTACTTGAGATGGGTCTCTTGAAGAGAGCATACCCATGAGTCTTAGCTCTTTATCTAGCTTGCCATTCTGTGTTTTAATTGGGGAATTTAGCCCATTTATATTTAAAGTTAGTATTGTTATGTGTGAATTTGATCCTGTCATCATGATGCTGGCTGGTTATTTTGCAGACTTGTTGATACAGTTGCTTCATGGTGTCACTGATCTGTGTGCTTCAGTGTGTTTTTGTAGTGGCTGGTACCAGTTTTTCCTTTGGATATTTAGTGCTTTCTTCAGGAGCTCTTGCAAAGCAGGCCTGATGGTGATGAATTCCCTCAGCATTTGCTTGTCTGTAAAGGATTTTATTTCTCCTTTGCTTCTGAAGCTTAGTTTGGCCGGATATGAAATTCTGGGTTTAAAATTCTTTTCTTTAAGAATGTTGAATATTGGCCCTCACTCTCTTTTGATTTGTAGGGTTTCTGCTGACAGATCTGCTGTTAGTCTGATGGATTCCCTTTGTAGGTGATCTGGTCTTTCTCTTTGGCTGCCCTTAACATTTTTTCTTTCATTTTGACCTTGGCAAATCTGATGATTATGTGTCTTGGGGTTGATCTTTTTGTGGAGTATTTTACTGGGTGATATGATTTGGCTGTGTCCTCACCCAAATATCATCTTGTATTGTAGCTCTTATAATTCCCATGTGTCATGGGAGGGACTTGGTGGGAGGCAACTGAATAATGGGGGCAGGTCTTTCTCATGCTGTTCTCATGATAATGAATAAGTTTCATGATATCTGAGATCTGATGGTTGTATAAAGGGGAGTTCCCCTACATTGCTCTCTTGCCTGCTGCCATGTAAGATGTGACTTTGCTCCTCAGTCATCTTCTGCTTTGATTGTGAGTCCTCCCCAGCCACGTGTAACTGTGAGTCAATTAAACCTCTTTCATTATAAATTACCCCGTCTCAGGTATGTCTTTATTAGCAGTATGAGAAAAGACTAATACACTGGGGTTCTCTGCAGTTCCTGAATTTGAATGTTGGCCTGTCTTGCTAGGTTGGGATGTGCTCCTGGATGATATCCTGAGGTATGTTTTCTAACTTGGTTCCATTCTTCCCATCTCTTTCAGGCACCCTACTCACTCAATTCCATATTTCTGAGAGGTTTTGTTCATTCTTTTTTATTCTTTTTTCTCTATTCTTATCTGTCTGTCTTATTTCAGAAAGATAGTCTTCAGGCTCTGAGATTCTTTCCTCTGCTTGGTCTATTCTGCTATTGATACTTATGATTGCACTGTGAAGTTCTTGTATAGCATTTGTCAGCTCCATCAGGTCAGTTGTTTTTCTCTCTAAATTGGCTATTCTGGCTTTCAGCTCCTGTATTGTTTTATCATGATTCTTAGCTTCTTTGCATTGGGTTACAAAATACTTCTTTAGCTCAGTGAAGTTTGTTATTACCCACCTTCTGAGGCTTACTTCTCTCAATTCAGCCATTTCAGCCTCAGCCCAGTTCTGTGCCCTTGCTGGAGAGGGGTTGCGGTCATTTGGAGGAGAAGAGGCACTCTAGCTTTCTGTGTTTTCAGCACTTTTGCATTGTTTTTTGTCTCATCTTTGTGGACTTATCTACCTTTGATCTTTGAGGTTGCTAAACTTTGAATGGGGTTTTTGTGGAGTCTCTTTTGTTGATGTTGTTGTTGTTGTTTTCTGTTTGTTTTTCTTTTAACAGGCTACCCTATCATAAGGCTGCTGTGGTTTGCTGGAGGTCCACTCCAGACCCTATTACCTCAGTTTTTCCCATACCTGGAGGTATCACCAATGAAGGCCATGAAACGGCAAGGATGGCAGCCTGCTCTTCCCTCTGGAATGGTGTACTGACCTGTTGCTGCCAAAACATACCTGTAGGAGGTGGCTGGAGACCCCTGTTGGGAGGTCTTACCCAGTCAGGAGGAACATGATCAGCAACCAGCTTAAAGCAGTCTGGTTGCTTTTTGGTATAGCAGGTGTGCTGTGCTAGGGGGTACCCTTCCTTCTCTGGATCATTTGTATTCTCCAGAGCTGGCAGGCTGGAATGGCTGAGTCAACCAAACTGCAGAGATGGCGCCTGCCCATCCTCCCTGGGAACTCAGACCTGTCTCAGACAGATTCCAGTCTGTTGTCATCAGCTGGCTGGAATTCTAAGCCAGTGGGACTTAACTTGTGGGGTGTCATGGTTGTGGGACATGCAGAACGAGGCTGCTTGGCTCCCTGGATTCAGCCCCCTTCCTAGACATATGTATGAATGGATTTCTCACTTCACTGGGAATCCTGGGGCTGCAGTATATAAAACTCTGTGTGTGCCTGAGTGGCTGCTCTACCAAGACTCCACACAGCTCTGTGTATTGGACCCAAGGCCTGGTGGCGTGGGCTCATGAGGGGATCTCCTGATCCACACATTGCAAAGATCCATGGGAGAAGCGTGGTTTCCCAGACTATGTTGCACAATTACTCACTGCTTCCCTCGGTGGGGATGGGAGTTCCTTTGGCTTTGTGCTACTCCTGGGTGGGCTGTTGTCCTCCCCAACCCCAAAAGCTTTTTTTCATTGTTTGTGGTTTGAGTTGTTTGCCTAGTTAGTCCCAGTGTAAGAACCTGGATATTTCAGTTGAAGGTGCTGAATTTACCCCTTTTCACTCCTTTCCATGAGTGCCGACCGCAGCTCCTTCTAATAGGCCATTTTGGATCCCCCACTCGAGAGATTTATTTCAAGGAATTAGCTTAGCTGATACAATTGTGGAGGAGACAGGCAAGTCTGAAATCTGCAGGGTAGGCAGGCTGGTTGTTGACTCAGGGAAGAGGTGATGCTGCAGTATGAGTACAAAAGCAGCCTGCTGGCAGAATTCCTTTTCTGGGGGAGTTCAGTCTTGTTCTTTCTTGTTTTTTTGTTTTGTTTTATTTTTCTTGTTTTTTGTTTTTTTTTTTGAGACAGGGTCTCACTCTGTCACACAGGCTGGAGTGCAGTGGTGTGATCTCAGCTCACTGCAACCCTGCCTCCTGGGTTCAAGCAATTCTCATGCCTCAGCCTCCTGGGTAGCTGGGATTACAGGTGTGTACCACCATGCCTGGCTAATTTTTTTTTGTATTTTTAGTAGAGACGAGGTTTCACCATGTTGGCCAGGCTGGTCTTGAACTCCTGATCTCAAGTGATCTGCCCGCCTTGGCCTCCCAAAGTTTGGGATCATAGGCATGAGCCAGAGTGCATGGCCAAGTTCAGTCTTCGTCTATTAAAGCCTTCAACTGATTGGATGAGGCCCACCCACATTATGGAGGATAGTCTGCTTTGCTCAGTCTACTGTTGTAAATGTTAATCTCATCTAAAAGAAATCTTTACAGAAACATTTAGAATAATGTTTGACCATATATCTGAGTACTGTGGCTCAGCCAAGTGGACAGGTAAAATTAACCATCACTCTACTCTTTCTTCTTCTTTCACCAAAAGCCTCCCAGCATCTTCTACCAGTTTGCGTATTAAAAAGAGAATTAGGTTGATTCTTGGAAACTTGAAACTCATCTTAGTGATGTGTATTAATTTTTATGCTCTCATTATTAGACTCTCACATTAGCATGGCCTAATTTCTACTACCAGGAATAAGATGTGTGCTGTGCTAATGGGAAATGATGTATTTAGTGTTTTGTATGATCATTCTTTAGTGTCTGTGTCCCTTTTATTGGATGAGAGCCCATGCGGAGTGGATAGATAATAGTGTCCTTTCTGCTTACCCCTGCATTAGGAATAAAAGAGAAAGAAAATATGTGTGTGCTCAGGAAAAAAAATCCATTATTTTAGATATTTATGATATTATAATCAATATAATAACTTTCAAGAACCTTCCAGTTAGTAAGCTTTTCAGAGTATAAATTAATTCCATATCAGCTGAAACCAGTGGCTTTTCCCATGTTGGGTTCAATTGTAGTTATGGATGACATAAGCTTCTCAATCAAGTGTAATAACTAAGTTCTAATTTTGTTGGCCAGTGTAATTAACACAATAACAAAACATAATTAAAAATAAGGGCTATTTTTTTCAGACCTTATATAAATGTAGTATGCTTAGCAGATTGATAACATTTTTGAATTAGAGGAGTTTTGATTAATTCAATGCTTAAGTACCACAAGCAATTTAATTTTCACAATACGTTAAGTACCCATATTCAGTTTACAAAATATCACAATTGTGTGAAATTGATCTTTTGATTCATTTGATTTATCATGACATTTCTCTTTGTTACATGAAAAAATATAACATTTTGAAGTCAATCTATGTTTCCTTCCAAGATTAAGAAAATGACAGATGATGTAGACCCTTTAAACATATGGACCAAGTCTCCCATTTCTCCAAACAAGAGACTTACGATATTTTGGTTTGCCTGAGGAAGAAAGCTGGCTGTTGCTACCAGGATGAACTAGGGAATAGCCTGGTCTACTCCCGTTGAGGAACAGCTATAAGGTCTCTTTGGTGCTCTGTTGGTTCCTTTAGCAATAAGAAGGGCAAGTGATCATGAAAATGACTATACTTCATTCTATTTTCTGTAGCTCTTTGAGTGGTTTATGAACATAGCCCGTAATAGCATAAGCTGTTATGGAACAGCTTACACTTGTGACAAAGAGAATTCAAAGACATATAGTTTACAAAAGAATAAATACAAATAGACCTAAACATATAAAGAGAATATGCAAATTAAGGCCATGCAAATTATAATTATACTAACATACAATATTTCACCCTGATAGGCAGAAAGCCAAAGGTGCAATAGTTCATTCTGTGGGGGAGACTTTGGAGAAACAGTCACTATTGCTTGCTGCTGTTAGGATTGCAGAATGGTATAACGTGTGGCAGGGACACTGACAATATCTAGAAAACAGTGAAATGCATTTATCTTTGGTGCAAATTATTTTATTGTTGTCTTTTCCCATACCTATTATCCATTTTTTTGCCCTTCTCCACACTGCTCTGGACCATGAGATACTAATAACCCTTTTGGAAGGTCTCACTCGTGTTTCCTTGCAGCTGCCTTAAACCACTACAATAAATGAATAGTTTAACAGACTGTTCAATTGGTGATGCCATGGATTAAGTCCACGAGCCATTGTGGGATTCTAGCCTCTCTCGTCGCTCATTAAACCTCCAAAGTTCTCACATGCTGAGGCGAGAAAGTTTCCTAGAGTTTTGAAATACAGGTCTTGAATTCCTGGTCTCTATTACAGACCAATTGCATCAGAATCTCAGGTGGGAGGGATAGCAATCTGTTGTTTTCACACTCACTAGGTTGGGTAATTACTGATCAAGATATAGAACAGTTTCTCACATTGCCCCATTTGTTCTAGATCACTGAGATGTTAATGTGTAGTCCTCTAAAATAATGACAACCGGAATAAGGAATAACAGCAACACAAAACTAATGCTCTAACAATAGCGAAACTTTGTGGTGTTTACTATGAGGCAGGTACTGCTGCAAATACTTCACTCGTGCTAACCCATTGAAGCTTCACAACTACCCAATAAAGTAGGTGCTTTTATTATTGCAACTTTTCAGATGTAGAAACTAAGGCACAGAACGATTAAGTGACTTGTCCAAGATGCCACAGTTACTAGAGGCAGCATTTAAACAAAGGAGGCCATATGGCTCTGGAGTTTGTGTACTAAAATCAAACTCCTGTGGTCAAACATTTTTGGGAAATTCTGCTCTCTTTTTTGGATTTATAATGTAATAGTATATTGGTGCAAGCTTTGAGAGGTATCTATAAATAATCCCTCTTGTAAATAATTTTATTTCTCCTTTGCTTATGAAGCTTAGTTTGGCTGGATGTGAAATTATGGGTTGAAAATTATTTCTTTAAGAATGTTGAATGTTGGCCCCCACTCTCTTCTGGCTTGTAGGGTTTCTGCAGAGAGATCCGCCGTTAGTCTGATGGGCTTCCCTTTGTGGGTAACCCGACCTTTCTCTCTGGCTGCCCTTAACATTTTTTCCGTCATTTCAACCTTGATGAATCTGACAATTATGTGTCTTGGGGTTGCTCTTCTCAAGGAGTATCTTTGTAGTGTTCTGTGTATTTCCTGAATTTGAATGTTGGCCTGTCTTGCTAGGTTGGGGAAGTTCTCCTGGATAATATCCTGAAGAGTGTTTTCCAACTTGGTTCCATTCTCCCCGTCACTTTCAGGTGCACCAATCAATTGTACATTTGGTCTTTTCACATATTCCCATATTTCTTGGAGGCTTTGTTTGTTCCTTTTCATTCTTTTTTCTCTAATCTTGTCTTCACGCTTTATTTCATTAAGTTGATCTTCAATCTTTGATATCCTTTCTTCCACTTGATGGATTCGGCTATTGATACTTGTGTATGCTTCATG
Organism: Nomascus leucogenys; assembly: GCF_006542625.1. Taxonomy (NCBI): domain Eukaryota; kingdom Metazoa; phylum Chordata; class Mammalia; order Primates; family Hylobatidae; genus Nomascus; species Nomascus leucogenys. The sequence goes on along the minus strand of NC_044389.1, from coordinate 67,380,398 downwards.
AAGTTCTCATGCTATGTTTTTCAGCTCCATCAAGTCATTTATGTTCTTCTCTAAACGGATTATTCTAGTTAGCAATTCCTCTAACCTTTTTCCAAGGTTCTTAGCTTCCTCGTATTGGGTTAGAACATGCTCCTTTGGCTTGGAGAAGTTTGTTATTACCCACCTTCTGAAACCTACTTCCGTAAATTCATCAAACTCATTCTCCATCCAGTTTTGTGCCCTTGCTGGTGAGGAGTTGTGATCCTTTGGAGGAGAAGAGGCATTCTGGTTTTTGGAATTTTCAGCCTTTTTGTGCTGGTTTTTCCTCATGTTCATGGATTTAACTTCCTTTGGTCTTTGATGCTGGTCACCTTCGGATGAGGTTTCTGTGTGGACGTCATTTTTGTTGATGTTGATACTCTTCCTTTCTGTTTGTTAGTTTTTCTTCTAACAGGCTCCTCTGCACAGGTCTGCTGGAGTTTGCTGGAGGTCTAGTCCAGACCCTGTTTGCCTGGGTATCAACAGTGGAGGCTGCAGAACAGCAAATATTGCTGCCTGTTCCTTCCTCTGGAAGCTTCGTCCCAGAGGGGCACCGGCCAGATGCCAGCTGGAGCTCTCCTGTATGAGATATCTGTTGACTCTTGCTAGGAGGTGTCTCCCAGTCAGGAGGCATGGAAGTCAGGGATCCACTTGAGGAGGCAGTCTGTCCCTTAGCAGAGCTCGAGCACTGTGCTGGAGCTGGCCAGGCAGGAACGTTTAAGTTTGCTGAGGCTGTGCCCACAGCCACCCCTTCCCCCAGGGGCTCTGTCCCAGGGAGATGGCAGTTTTATCTAGGAGCCTCTAACTGGGTCTGCTGCCTTTCTCTCAGAGATGCCCTGCCCAGTGAGGAGGAATCTAGAGAGGCAGTCTGGTCACAGTGGCTTTGCTGAGCTGCAGTAGGCTCCTCCGAGTTCGAACCTCTTGGAGGCTTTGTTTACACTGTGAGGGGAAAGCTGCCTACTCAAGCCTCAGTAATGGCAGCCGCCCCTCCCTTCACCAAACTCTAGCATCCCAGGTCTACTTCAGACTGCTATGCTGGCAGCGAGAATTTCAAGCCAGTGGATCTTAGTTTTCTGGGCTCCATGGGGGTGGGATCTGCTGAATTAGACCCCTTGGCTCCCTGGCTTCAGCCCTGTTTCCAGGGGCGTGAACGGTTCTCTCTCGCTGGTGCTCCAGGTGCCATTGGGGTATGAAAAAAAACTCCTGTAGCTAGCTCGGTGTCTGCCCAAATGGCCACCCAGTTTTGTGCTTGTAACCCAGGGCCCTGGTGGCATTGGCACCCGAGGGAATCTCCTAGTCTGCGGGTTGTGAAGACCATGCGAAAAGCGTAGTACCTGGGCTGGAATGCACCATTCCTCACGGAACAGTCCCTCACAGCTTCCCTTGGCTAGGGGAGGGAGTTCCCTCACTCCTTGTGCTTCCTGGGTGAGGCAACACCCCACTCTGCTTCGGCTCGCCCTCCGTGGGCTGCACCCACTATCTAACCAGTCCCAAAGAGATGAGCCAGGTACCTCAGTTGGAAATGCAGAAATCACCCGCCTTCTGCATTGATCTTGCTGGGAGCTGCAAACCAGAGCTGTTTCTGTTCGTCCATCTAGCAGTGCTTACTCAATTAATTTTAAGTCTCCTGCAATTATAACCCAAATTTCAATGGAATAAATGGGCCAGAGACAGAATCCATATAATATAAATGGTCTTGGTATATGATAAACTATATACCATAAATAAATAGGTCACAGCTAAAAGGCTGAGTGGTGGGAACCAAGAAGCAAGTGCTCACCCTCTACAAGTATTCGCTGGTGCAGACCAAATGGCGGGTTCTGGAGAAGATTGACCTTAAGTTCATAGACACCACCTCCAAGTTTGGCCATGGCGGCTTCCAGACCATAGAAGAGAAGAAAGCGTTCATGGGACCACTCAAGAAAGATCGAACTGCAAAAGAAGAAGGAGCTTAATGCCAGGAACACATTGTGTAGCTTGTGGGGTCTCAATATAAGTTATTTTCCACTGAAATAAATAGATAAATAAAATGTGTTGATCTAAAATGTGAAAAAAAAAAAGGCAAACACAAATTACCAAAGTACCAATAATGCTTACCTAATTGCAGTTCTTCATTTCTCTTTGCAAATGATTAGGGACTTGCCTGCAAGGGCAAAGGAAAAGAGATGCAAACTCCCAGGGATGGTAGGAGACAAAGTGAAATACTTAAACTACTGAGAATTGTTTAAGGTGTGTGGTTTTTCTTAAAAACTTCACATGCATTTGCTATTCTATTACATGTATGTATGTATGTATGCATGTATGTATTTATTTATTTATGACAGAGTCTCTCTCTGTCTCCCAGGCTGGAGTGCAGTGGCACGATCTTGGCTCACTGCAACCTCCACCTCCCGGGTTCAAATGATTCTCATACCTCAGCTTCCCAAGTAGCTGGGATTGCCCGCCACCATGCCTGGCTAATTTTTTTATTTTTAGTAGAGATGGTGTTTCACTGTGTAGGCCAGGCTGGTCTCAAACTCCTGACCTCAAGGGATCCACCTGCCTCGCCTTCCCACAGTGCTGGGATTACAGGTTTGAGCCACTGTGCCTGGCCTATTTATTTATTTATTTAAGGCAGAGTCTTGCTCTGTTGCCCAGGCTGGAGTGCAGTGGTGCAATTTCGGCTCACTGCAACCTTTGCTTCCCAGGTTCGAGTGATTCTCATGCTTCAGCCTCCCCAGTAGCTGGGACTACAGGCGTGTGCCACCTCTGTTGTATTTTTTAGCGGAGACAAGGTTTTGTCATGATGGCCAGGTTGGTCTTGAATTTCTGACCTCAAGTGATCTGCCTGCCTTGGCCTCCCAAAGTGCTAGGATTACAGATGTGAGTCACTATGCCCAGCCTCTATTATTACATATCTATTTTTGAATATCAAAATGCATTAGTGTCCTTGAAGATATGCCACTTTATCCATGACTTCTGGCATACTCCCACACACTCCAAAGGAGCCCCTGAGAAGAATAATGTCCTGTTGCTTCACATGGCTAACACAGAATCAGCTTTTTCCTTGCTGGGCATATTCTTCAGGTCTGCTACCAACTTCTCACATGGCTCTCTCTCTCTCTCTGTCTCTCTCTCTCTATATATACACATACACACACATACACATACACACACATACACACACATGTATATGTGCACACACATATATATACTATATATACATTAATACATAAAGTCATGTACCACAGAACAACATTTTGGGCTGGGCGCAATGGCTCACGCCTGTAATCCCAGCACTTTGGGAGGCCGAGGCAGGTGGATCACGAGGTCAGGAGATCGAGACCATCCTGGCTAACATGGTGAAACGCCGTCTCTACTAAAAATACAAAAAAATTTTGCCGGGCGTGGTGGTGGGTGCCTGTAGTCCCAGCTACTCAGGAGGCTGAGGCAGGAGAATGGCGTGAACCTGGGAGGCGGAGCTTGCAGTGAGCCGAGATTGCGCCACTGCACTCCAGCCTGGGCGACAGAGTGAGACTCCATCTGAAAAAAAAAAAAAAAAAAAGAACACCATTTTGGTCAATGACCAAGTGCATAAATGATGGTAGTTCCATAAGATTATACTGGAGCTGGAAAATTCCTATCATCTAGCGATATAGTAGCCTTCCTAATTTCATAGTGCAATGCATTACTCATGTTTGTGATGATGCTGATGCAGATAAACTGACTGAGCTTCCACTCATATGAAAGTCTAGCATATACAATTATGTACAGTACCTAATACTTGATAAAGACAATAAATGAGTGTTACTGGCTTATGTATTTACTATACTTCTTATTGTTATTTCAGAGTGTGCTTTTTATACTTATAAAAAAAATGTTAACTGTAAAACATATTCAGGCAGGTCTTTCAGGAAGTATTCCAAACAAAGGCATTGTTATCCTAGAAGATGACAGCTCTGTGCATGTTATTACCCCTGAAATCCTTCCAGTGGGACAAGATATGGAAATGGAAGACAGTGATGTTGATGATCCTGATGCTGTGTAGGCCTAGGTAATATCTGTGTTTGTGTGTCAGTTTTTAACAAAAATGTTGAAAAAAGTTAAAAAAATCTTTGAATAATAAAAAGCTTATAGAGTAGTGATATAAAGAAAGAAAATATTTTTATACAGCTGTACAATGTGTTTAGGTTATAAGCTAAGTGCTATTACAGAAGAGTCAAAAAGTTAAAAAAATAAAAAGTTTATATCTCTGTTTTGGTACCAGTACCATGCTGTTTTGGTTACTGTAGCCTTGTAGTATAGTTCGAAGTCAGGTAGCATGATGCCACCAGCTTTGTTCTTTTGGCTTAGGATTGACTTGGCAATGCAGGCTCTTTTTTGGTTCCATATGAACTTTAAAGTAGTTTTTTCCAATTCTGTGAAGAAAGTCATTGGTAGCTTGATGGGGATGGCATTGAATCTATTAATTACCTTGGGCAGTTTGGCTATTTTCATGATATTGATTCTTCCTATCCATGAGCATGGAATGTTCTTCCATTTGTTTGTGTCCTCCTTTATTTCGTTGAGCAGTGGTTTATAATTCTCCTTGAAGAGGTCCTTCACATCCCTTGTAAGTTGGATTCCTAGGTATTTTATTTTTGAAGCAATTGTGAATGGGAGTTCACTCATGATGTGGCTCTCTGTTTGTCTGCTATTGGTGTATAGGAATGCTTGTGAGTTTTGCACATTAATTTTGTATCCTGAGACTTTGCTGAAGTTGCTTATCAGCTTAAGGAGAGTTTGGGCTGAGATGATGGGGTTTTGTAAATATACAATGATGTCATGTGCAAACAGGGACAATTTGACTTCCTCTTTTCCTAATTGGATGCCCTTTATTTCTTTCTCCTGCCTGATTGCCCTGGCCAGAACTTCCAATACTATTTTGAATAGGAGTAGTGAGAGAGGGCATCCCTGTCTTGTGCCAGTTTTCAAAGGGAATGCTTCCAGTTTTGCCCATTCAGTATGATATTGGCTGTGGGTTTGTCATAAATAGCTCTTATTATTTTGAGATACATCCCATCAATACCTAATTTATTGAGAGTTTTTAGCATGAAGGGCTGTTGAATTTTGTCAAAGGCCTTTTCTGCATCTATTGAGATAATCATGTGGTTTTTGTCTTTGGTTCTGTTTATATGCTGGATTACGTTTATTGATTTGCATATGTTGAACCAGCCTTGCATCCCAGGGATGAAGCCCACTTGATCATGGTGGATAAGCTTTTTGATGTGCTGCTGGATTTGGTTTACCAGTATTTTATTGAGGATTTTTGCATCTATGTTCATCAGGGATATTGGTCTAAAATTCTCTTTTTTTGTTGTGTCTCTGCCAGGCGTTGGTATCAGGACGATGCTGGCCTCATAAAATGAGTTAGGGAGGATTCCCTCTTTTTCTATTGATTGGAATAGTTTAGACCAATGGAACAGAACAGAGCCCTCAGAAATAATACCACACATCTACAATCATCTGATCTTTGACCAACCTGATAAAAACAAGAAATGGGGAAAGGATTCCCTATTTAATAAATGGTGCTGGGAAAACTGGCTAGCTATATGTAGAAAGGTGAAACTGGATCCCTTCCTTACACCTTATACAAAAATTAATTCAAGATGGATTAAAGACTTAAATGTCAGACCTAAAACCATAAAAACCCTAGAAGAAAGCCTAGGCAATATCATTCAGGACATAGGCATGGGCAAGGACTTCATGTCTAAAACACCAAAAGCAACGGCAACAAAAGCCAAAATTGAGAAATGGGATCTAATTAAACTAAAGAGCTTCTGCACAGCAAAAGAAACTACCATCAGGGTGAACAGGCATCCTACAGAATGGGAGAAAATTTTTGCAATCTACCCATCTGACAAAGGGCTAATATCCAGATTCTACAAAGAACTTAAACAAATTTACAAGAAAAAATCAACCCCATCAAAAAGTGGGTGAAGGATATGAACAGACACTTCTCAAAAGAAGACATTTATGCAGCCAACAGATACATGAAAAAATGCTCATCATCACTGGCCATCAGAAAAATGCAAATCAAAACCACAATGAGATACCATCTCATACCAGTTAGAATGGCGATCATTAAAAAGTCAGGAAACAACAGGTGCTGTAGAGGATGTGGAGAAATAGGAACACTATTACACTGTTGGTGGGACTGTAAACTAGTTCAGCCATTGTGGAAGACAGTGTGGCAATTCCTCAAGGATCTAGAACTAGAAATACCATTTGACCCAGCCATCCCATTACTGGGTATATACCCAAAGGGTTATATATTATGCTGCTATAAAGACACATGCACATATATGTTTATTGTGGCACTATTCATAATAGCAAAGACTTAGAACCAACCCAAATGTCCATCACTGATAGACTGGATTAAGAAAATGTGGCACATATACACCATGGAATACTATGCAGCCATAAAAAAAGATGAGTTCACGTCCTTTGTAGGGACATGGATGAACCTGGAAACCATCATTCTGAGCAAACTTTCGCAAGGACAGGAAACAAAAGACCACATGTTCTCACTCATAGGTGGGAATTGAACAATGAGAACACTTGGACACAGGGTGGGGAACACCACACACTGGGGCCTGTCATGGAGTGGGGGAAGGGGGAAGGGATAACATTAGGAGATATACCTAATGTAAATGATGAGTTAATGGGTGCAGCACACCAACATGGCACATGTATACATATGTAACAAACCTGCACGTTGTACACATGTACCCTAGAACTTAAAGTATTTAAAAAAAGTTTATAAAGTAAAAAAGTTACATAAGCTAAGGTTAATTTTTTATTGAAGCAGAAAGATTTTTAAAATAAATTTTTGTAGCCTAAGCATATGGTGCTTATAAAATCTATAGTGGTGTACAATAATGTCCTAGGTCTTCACACTCACTCACCACTCACTCAGTGGCTCACCCAGAGCAACTTCCAGTCCCACAAGTTCCATTCATGATGTGTCCTGTATAGATGTACTATTTTTTATCTTTTATACTATACTTTTATGGTACCTTTTCTATGTTTAAATACATAAATACTTACCATTGTATTGCAGTTCCTTCCAGTATTCAGTACAGTCACATGCTATACAGGTTTGTAGCCAGAAGTGATAGTCTATGCCATGGAGCCCAGGTGTGTGGTAGGCAGGCTTACCATCTAGGTTTATGTAAGTGCACTGTGTGATGTTTGCATAAGGACAAAATCACCTAATGACGCATTTCTCACAATGTATCCCTGTTGGCAAGTAACACCTGGTGGTATATATAAAACACAGTTATATGTTTATTTATTTTATTTTTTGCTTCTTATAAGTCTTAGGTGCAGAGGGTGGAGTTAATCATTCTCCTCAGTTCCTACTTGGTGAATATTTCACCAGTCCGTGTGAAGAGAGTCCACCAAACAGGCTTCGTGTGAGCAACATGGCTGTTTATTTCACCTGTTTGCAGGCCAGCTGAGTCTGAAAAAGGAGTCAGCAAAGGTTGGTGGATTATCATTAGTTCTTATAGGTTTTGGGATAGGCGGTGGAGTTAGGAGCGATGTTTTGCAGGCAGGGGGTGGATCTCACAAAGTACATTCTTAAGGGTGGGGAGAATTACAAAGAACCTTCTTAAGGGTGGGGGATTACAAAGTACATTGATCAGTTAGGGTGGGGCAGAAATAAATCACAATGGTGGAATGTCATCAGCTAAGGCTATTTTCACTTCTTTTGTGGATCTTCAGTTGCTTCAGGCCATCTGGATGTTTACATGCAGGTCACTGGGGATATGATGGTTTAGCTTGGTCTCAGAGGCCTGACAGTGAATTTGTCATTTATCCTTCAATTTTCATCTCAATACAGAGGCTTTACCTCCATGTAGCCTAACTGGACAACTGCAGAGAACAGGGCCTTGTCCCATCACTGTCCCATGGCCATACCTAACATGATATATTACCTTACTGCATCTCTTTAGGTCTTTACCTCTCAACTGAACCCTGAACTCCTGGAGAGTAGATGCTGTCTGGAAATCACCAGAGTCTCACGCAGCAATGATCCTTGAATAAATCCTTGTTGAATAATGACAGTTTTCCTTTTTTGGATTGCTGGAATCTCTACTCCCATCATGACTGCTAAGCCTTGGGCAGGAGACCTTGTATTCCCAGCCAGCTATTCTTTCCACCACCATCTATGAGTATTGGATGAAAGTAACGAGAGTAGGGAAGAAACATGGGGATGGTAGTGTGTGAAAACTTCCTGCTAAAGCATTTCCTGTCCTACTTCCTGCCAGTTCCTTTTGCCCAATTAGAACTGAAAAGGGATATGGTATGTATATATACCCCATATCAGTATATCATCATGTCTATATAGATACATATAAATACAGATATATCGTAATTCCCCCAGGTCTAGGTAGTATGGATATAATCCTGCCAAAATAGGCTTCCTCCAACCTTTGCTTCAAATCAAGGCACCAGTCTTTGGAGCACACTAGTAGGTACTAGGAACAAGAGATGAAAAAGTTGGTCACTGTTGGTCCTGTACATGTCCTTATATTTCCTTCCAGTCTGAAATGTGAGTGTGAAAATACACCATTTTTTAGACAAAATGTTTATAATAGTTTCTTCTAGCCTGTGCCTAACTCCAGTTTTTTATTTCTCTTCTTCCCTATCTCTGTCCATGAGAATTTGTAATAATAGCTAAACAGTTTTTTTAAATATTATAGTTTTTTTTTAAGTATGGAACCAAAACATAGGGGAAAAAGACCATTTTCTCCAAGGAGATGAAGAAGGAATAATAGTTGAAATAGGAATATCAGTAAAATTTGACCTTTGAAAGACGGGGAAGAGATGGTTTCAGAAAGAATAGGATGGTCATCTATTAAATGTTTCTGAGAAATCAAGTAATATATATTACTGAAAAGTATACATTGGATTTATCAACAGAGAGGTTATAGGTGACTGTGGCAAAAGCTATTTTGGTGGATTGGTTGAGGCAGAAGCCGGATTTCGGTGGTTCGGTAGGAGAGTGTAAAAGCGAAAGAAGAATTAGGGAGTAAATGCAGTCGTAGGATAGTCAGTAGCCCAGCAGTGACCTTGAATTGATAGTGGCAGCAATCTGAATGGCTGTGTATCTCCTACAGGAGGACTCAATGGTAAGAGGGTCCTGTAGATTAGATGAAAAAGCCTCAAACATCTCAGTAACCTCAAGGTAAACAATTATGATCACATAAGTTGTTTAGAGAATTTGACCCTTAAAATACCCAGGATCTTCAAAAATAGATTATGTTCCTTGCATTTTGTTTGAAATATCAGAAATATGTTTAATATATTCATAAAGTTGGTCTGAAAATTTACTTCCGTGTTGAAGGGTCTACTATCTTTTTTGTTTGTGTTTTAGAAAATTCCCTTCTGTGAATTATCCTATTTCTCAGTAATGACATATGAGACAATAGTATATTGTAGTCATAAAAATCATGCAAACAGCAGCATGACATACTATTATTATAGTAATAAAAATATTAGAAAGCACAATATGACACTCCTTAGAGAGTTTTCATTTCAGATGTTTTCTTAATTATTTATTTTATTAAACTTTTTTTTCAAGATGAGGTCTCACCCTGTCACCCAGTCTGGAGTGCAGTGGTGCAATCTTGGCTCACTGCAACCTCCACCTCCCAGGCTCAAGAGAGTCTCCCATCTAAGCTTCCTGAGTAGCTAGAACCACAGGCACACGCCACCATGCCTGAATAAGTTTTTTGTATTTTTGGTAGAGATGGGATTTCACCATTTTGCCCAGTCTGGTCTTGAACTCCTGAGCTCAAGCAATCTGCCCACCTCGGACTCCCAGAGTGCTGGGATTACAGGCATGAGCCATCACGCACAGCCTAAACTTCTAATCTTGAAAAACTTCCAGACCTCAGAAAAATTACAAGAATATAACAATTAACACGTAAATACCTTTCACATTTGCCACAACTCTTTCTCTCTTTATATCATATATAGTTCTAGTATATTAATACACATAATGTTTTTCAGCCTTTTGTTTCTTTGTTTTTAGAAACTGGGTCTCACTCTGTTGCCCAGGCTGGAGTGCATTTGAACACTCATAGCTCACTGCAGCCTTGACCTCCTGGGCTTAGGCAATCCTCCCACCTCAGATTCCTGAGTAACTAGGACTACAGGTGTGTGTAATCACACCTGGCTAACATTTTTCTAATTTTTAAAATTTTAATCTTCTTTGTAGTTAGTTGGTCTCACTATGTTGTGCAGGCTGGCCTCAAACTCCTGGGCTCAAGTGATCCTCTCATCTCATCCTTCCAAAGGGCTGGGATTACAAGTGTGAGCCACTGCGCTGAGCTTGTTTTTTATTCTTCTTGTCATTTTTTTTCCCTCAACCAACTGAAAGAAGGTTACAGATATTACAACATTTTATCCCTGACTACTTCAGTGTCTGTCTCCTAAGAACAAGGGCAATTTCTTATATAACCATGTTGCAATTATCAAATTCAGAAAATCGAATATGGATACAACACTATCTAATACAGTCCAAATTGAAATTTTGGCAATTGTCCCAGAAATGTCTTTTACAAAAGCAATGTGTTTCTTTGTAATCCAAAATCCAAGCTACAATTACATACTCAATTTACTTTTTTGTGCTTCTTTAGTTTTCTTTATTCTACAACAGTTTCTCAGCTTTTCTTTGCTTTTCATGACTGTGACTTTTTGAAGCATGCAGCCTGTTGTTTTGTAGAAGACTTATTTTTAACTTTTATTTTAGGTTTTGGGGTACGTGTGAAGTTTTAGGTAAACTCATGTCATGTGGGTTTGTTGTACAGATTATTTTATCACCCACGTATTAAGCCTAGTACCCAATAGTTATTTTGTCTTCTCCTCTCTCTCCTCCCACCCCAGTACCCAATAGTTATTTTGTCTTCTCCTCTCTCTCCTCCCACCCACCACCTTCCACTCTCAGGTAGATCCCAGTGTTTGTTGTTCCCTTCTTTATGTTCATGAGTTCTCATCATTTAGCTCCCACTTATAAGTGAGAACATGCAGTATTTGGTTTTCTGTTCCTGCATTAGTTTGCTAAGGATAATGGACTCTAGCTCCATTCATCTTCCTGCAAAAGACATGATCTTATCTTTTTTTAATGGCTGCATAGTATTCCACAGTGTATGTGGACCACATTTTCTTTATCCAATCTGTCATTGATGGGCATTTAGGTTGATTTCATGTCTTTGTTATTGTGAATAGTGCTGCAATGAACATACATGTACATGTATCTTTATGGTAGAATGATTTATATTCCTCTGGATATATAACCAGTAATGGGATTGCTGGGTTGAATGTCAGTTCTGCTTTTAGCTCTTTGAGGAATCACCATACTGCTTTTCACAATGATTGAACTAATTTACACTCCCATCAACAGTGAATAAGTGTTTCCTTTTATCTGCAAGCAACCTCACCAGCACGTTACTTTTTGACTTTTTTTTTTTTTTTTTGAGACAGAGTCTCACTCTGTCGCCCAGCCTGGAGTGCAGTGGCAGGATCTTGGCTCACTGCAACCCCCCCCTCCCAGGTTCAAGTGATTCTCCTGCCTCAGTCTCCTGAGTAGCTGGGATTACAGGTGCCACCACCACACTTGGCTAATTTGCTGTTGTTGTTGTTGTTGTTGTTTTGTTTTTGTTTTTTTTAGTAGAGACGGGGTTTCGCCATCTTGGCCAGGCTGGTCTTGAACTCCTAACCTCGTGACCCACCCGCCTTAGCCTCCCAAAGTGCTGGGATTACAGGCATGAGCCACTGCACCCAGCCTTGACTTTTAATTAATAGCTATTCTGACTGATGTGAGATGGTATCTTATTGTGGTTTTGATTTGCATTTCTCTAACGATCAGTGATACAGGTCTGTTTTTCATATGTTTGTGGGCTGAATGTATGTCTTCTTTTGAAAAGTGTCTGTTCATGTCCCTTGCCCCCTTTTTAATGGGATTTCTTTTTTTTTTTTTTTTGTAAATTTGTTTAAGTTCCCTGTAGATGCTGGGTATCAGACCTTTGTCAGATGCATATTTTGCAAAAATTTCCTTCCATTCTATAGGTTGTCTGTTTACTCTGTTGATAGTTTCTTTTGCTGTGCAGAAGCTCTTTAGTTTAATTAGATCTCATTTGCCAATCTTTGCTTTTGTTGTTATTGCTTTTGGCATCTTTGTCAGGAAATCTTTGCCTGTTTCTATGTCCAGAGTGGTATTGCCTTCCTGGGTCTTCCAGGCTTTTTATAGTTTTGGGTTTCACATTTAAGTCTTTAATCCATCTTGAGCTGATTTTTACATATGGCATAAGGAAGGGGCCCAACTTCAATATTCTGCATAAGGCTGGCCAGTTATCCCAGCACCATTTATTTAAAAGGGAGTCTTTTCCTCATTGCTTGCTTTTGTCAGCTTTTTTGAAAATCAGATGGTCATAGGTGGGCCTTATTTCTGGACACTATTTTGTTTCATGGGTCTATGTGTCTATTTCTGTACCAGTACCATGCTGTTTTGGTTACTGTATCCCTGTAATATAGTTTGAAATCAGGTAACATGATGCCTCCAGCTTTGCTCTCTTTGCTTAGGATTGCCTTGGCTACTCAGGTTCTTTTGTGAATCCATGTGAACTTTAAAATAGTTTTTTCTAGTTCTGTGAAAAATGTCATTGGTAGTTGAATAGGAATAGCATTGAATCTATAAATTACTTTGAGCAGTATGGCCATTTTAATAATATTGATTCTTCCTATCCATGAGCATGGGATGTTTTTCCATTTGTTTGTGTCTTCTCTGATTTCTTTGAGCAGTGTTTTGTGATTCTCATTGTAGCAATCTTTCACTTCTCTGGTTAGCTGTATTCCTAGATATTTTATTCTTTTTGTGGCAATTGTGAATGGGATTGCCTTTCTGATTTGGCTCTCAGCTTGGCTGTTGTTGGTATATAGGAATGCTAGTGATTTTTGTATTTCGATTTCGTATCCTGAAACTTTGCTGAAGTTGTTTATCAGCTGAAGGAGCTATTGGCCAAGACTATGGGGTTTTCTAGATATAGAATCATGTCATCTGCAAACAGGGATAGTTTGACTTCCTCTCTTTCTATTTGGGTGCTTTTTATTTCTTTCTCTTGCTTGATTGCTCCAGCTAGTACTTCCAATCCTATGTTGAATAGGGGTGGTGAGAGAGGACACTTTGTTTCGTGCTGGTTTTCAAGAGGAATGCTTCCAGCTCTTGCCCATTCAGTATGATGTTGAGAAGACATTTTATAGGTTTTTAAATTGGTAAGAGCATCAGTACAGTGTCAAAAAGCTGGGATTCTAATTGGTGAACCACCACAAATTAGCTGGCAGTCATTTGCCTTCTCCAAATCAGTTTTCTTATCTTTAAAATAGAAATGTTGTCTGTCCTGACTGTCTCAGAGTTCTTTGGAAGATAAAATGATATAAAACAGATATGAAATTACTTTAAAACTGCAAAGCAGTTTACAAATGAAAGGCTTTACTTTAAGTTGTGAGGCGATGCTATAGATTTTAAAATGTTATCAGTTGTAAGTGTTGTTCATTCTGATAGAATACCATTCTGTTTTCCCTTCTTTCTCTTCGTCCTTTCTCTTCTTTCTTTCTTTCTCTACACACACAAACCCTTACCTCTAGCATTCCTAGAATGCAGTGTAACAACATATTGCCAAAAGCTAAGTAGCAGGAGGAAAAATTAACATGTGGAATGTTTCAATATTTTTAACTGTATCATTAGAGTCATATTACTTAGTGCTTAATCGGTGACTCTGTTCTCAGGAGTGAATGTAATGTATTAAATTATAATGCTGCAAGGGACCTTTACAAAATTCTGAGGCCCAGTGCAGTGGCTCTCGTCTGTAATCTCAGCACTTCAGGAGGCCAAAGCGGGAGGATCACTTGAGCCCAAGAGTTCGAGACCAGCCTGGGCAACATAGGGAGACCCTGTCTCTATAAAAAAATAAATTAGCTGGGTTTTGTTGCATGCAGCTGTAGTCCCAGCTACTCGGGAGGCTGAGGTGGGAGGATCAGTTGAGTCCAGAAGGTCAAGGCTGCAGTGAGCTGTGATCATGCCACTGCACTCCAGTCTGGGTGGCAGAGACAGGGTCTCTCTGCATCCTACACCCAGACTCACTCTGCACCCAGACTAGAGTGCAGTGGCATGATCACAACAACAATAAAACAACAACAACAAAAAGAAAAATTCTAGATCAGAGTGTTCACCCCCAGAGGTAATGAGTTGCCCAGGCCACACAGCTTATCTGCAGAATCAGGACGAGACATCCAGACTCTGTCTCCCGGTCCAGTGCCCTTTACCTCACCCTCATTTCCTGAGTTTATCCTACCCCAGGGAGCCAGTCAATTCATTAAAAGAATGTAGTCTGTGGGGATAAATCCGGTGAGGGTCAGTTTGGTCATCTAACCCTTGAGACATTTGAAGGAAAGGGCGAATGAACAGGTCATGTGGAGTGAGAGGGTTGAGAGCAGGTGGCTGCTTCCAGGCCCCTCTCCTGCCACTCACCTAGGCGGCTGTACCAGGAGGCAGGTGGAGCTGCTCTGCCATGGGAGGAATTTCCACATTATTTATATAGAAAACTTTATTTGGAAACAATTTTAAACTTGCATAAAAATTGAAAAAATAAAAATAGTGCAGAAAACACTCAAATGTTCTTTACCCAAATTCATCTATTAGCAGTATGCCCCATGAATTTTATCATTTGCATGCTCTCGCTCTCTCTCTTAAATTGTGGTAAAATATGGTTACCATCTGAACTACTTTTAAGGGTACTGTTCAGTAGTATTAAGTACATTCACATTGTTGTGCCACCATTGTCTATCCACAGAACTCTCTGCATCTTGCAGAATTGAAACTCCATACCCTTAAACCACACACACACACACACACACACACCCCTTTTTCTGAACCATTGATAGTAAATTACCTGATGATTTCCCCCTAGATACTTCAGTGTATATTTTCTATTTTATTTTATTTTATATTTTTTCAGACAGGGTCTTGCTCTGTTGCCCAGCCTGGAGTGCAGTGGTATGACCATAGCTCACTGCAGCCTCAAACTCCTGGGCTTGTGCAATCCTCCAGCCTCAGCTTCGCCCAGGCTGATCTTAAATTCCTGGCCTCAAGTGATCCTCCCACCTTGGCCTCACGAAGTGCTGGGATTACAGGGGTGAGCCACCACTCCTGGCCTTCAGTGTATATTTTATAGGAATAGAGATATTATCTTACTTAACCCCAGCACAGTGATCAAGTTCAGTGAATTTACAATGATGCAGTAGTTTTGTATAATCTACTGTTCATATTTCGGTTTTGTCAGTTGACCTAACAGCTCTTTCTAGCATTTTTACCCCTCCAGTGTGTAATTAAGCCTGGAAACAAATAATACATTTAGTTGTCATGTTTATTTAGCTTCTTTAATCTGGATTATTTCCATAGCTTTTCTTTGTCTTATGATTTTGATAGTTTTAAAGATTATACTTCCCCCTTTAACTAAGCAGAATATTCATCACTTGGGTTTTTCTGCTGTTTTCTTGTGGTTGCAGTCAGATTATGCATTCTTGATAAGAACAGTACATGTGTCACATGCTCATCTCGAGGCTTCACATCTGCAGGCACGTGATGCCCATCTGTTTCCTGTTAGTGATGTTACATGCGGCCACCACATCAAAGTGATGTCTTATTTCTCCACTGTATAATTACTATTTTATTTTCCCCCTTCCAACTAAGAAGTTGTAGGTGGGAAGATATCTTAAGATCATGCAGGTATCTGATTCCTCATGAGAATTTCTCTCTAGATTTGGAATATATTAATGTTTCTTGCCTTATCCAATCTCACTATGATGATTGCAAAATGATTATTTTTAAATCCCTGCATTCCCCCCACATTTACCAGTCTGCCCTCAGGAAGAGCCCTCCCTGTCAGCAAGAGCCCTCACTTCTTCTTATGTCTCTCTCTCACCCATCTATCTAATGTTAGTATGAACTTATGAGTTCTTAATTTTTCAGTGATTTATAATTAATCATGCTAGTGCTCAAATTGTCATAGGTTTGGCCAGGAGAAGTCTCTTCAACCTGGGCACCTGTGTCTTTGTGACTTGCTCCTTTTTTTTTTTTTTTGAGTACTTTCTCACTTTCTGACTTAAGCTGTTTTAGGCGCATCTTGTATCCCTCTTGCCTCAACTCTGGAATTGGTTACCACTACTTCTTAACTGGGTGGCAGCTACAGACAGAGGTGAGTATGCAGAAAAGAGGAATTGCAACGCCAGGGCAGGAAGACTTTGGGCCTTTCTGTGATATAAGCAGAATGGATAAATAATGCAATAATCTGGCAAACAGATTTGCTATTATAAAAAAATAGATTTGGGACCTAAGTAAATTTGTGGCTTCATCAACAGAATAGAATAGTGGCTTGGACTGTGAACTTTGGAGTCAGACAACCTGGATTCAAATTTCAGCTCTGTCACTTGCTAGCTGTATGTCCTTAGGCCGGACTTAGTTTCTTTATCTGTAAAATGAAATTAATAATGGTATTAATATCCTAAAGTAATACAAGGATCACATTAAACAACCCATGTAAGTGCTAAGCAGAATGTATAGCATATATTAACTGCTTAATGAATCACAGTTATTATTATCAATTGTATTTGCCGAATTCTATGTTCTTTTTCATTTTTCCCATTTCACGTTAAATGAAAAACAAAATAACACCATTCTTTTCTAGTTGAAAACCATTCTGCTAATAGGGTTAATTCTTGTGAGTGTATCTGGGGCTGAAATGACCATTTGGTGACATAACTTTAGTTTACAGCCATGATAGAAAATTTCTAGGTAACAAAACCAAGTATTAATAACCCTAAAAGGTGTTCAGAAAACAATAGTGAGAATGCTCACCAGGGAGAGCTGTTATAACAAATTATGTGGTGCTCCTTTTCAATATACTGCATTTTTGCAAACTTCATAGTTTATTCATAACCTACCTTTGCTGTGAAGTGAAAATTGATAAGTATTACGGTGTACTTTCATGCATACTATAAATATGAAAGCTGACTGTTTGAAAAGATAAAGATTAATATAATCTGGTGAGAACAAATGCTTACTAAAATTTGAAAACTGCACTAAAGTCTCATTCTGTCTTGGCCAAAAGGATTATATAAAAATTGTAAGAGCCACCTTAATCAGTAGGGGTATATAGTGAATAAAGTTTATTAAACACATTAAATAATGAAAGAAGAACAAGCCATTTAAAATAGTCGACAACATTTTCTGAAGTGACTGTAGAAAGTGAAATAAAGAGAAATGAAATGTAAAAGCACAGTTGACCTTTGAATAACACAGGTTTAAATTGTGTGAGTTCACTTATACAAAGATTTTTTTCAACCTAATGCAGATTCAAAATACAGTAATTGCTGGATGTGAAACCTGCACAAATGGAGGGCTGACTTTTTCCGCAAATTCCGCAGGGCCCATTTTGCGACTTGAGTGTGCTAGGATTTTGGTATATGCAGGGGTCCTGGAAACAATCCCTCATGTATGTGGAGGGATGACTGCGGTTCTCCCAAATCTTGCTCCACCAGGGGACAGGAGGCTTTAACAGAAAAGCGGTAGCTTTGAATCTGATGTAATCTAGCAATTTGGGTATGACATAACATCAGGGGAAAGCATCTAGTCTGGTCATAGGACAGTCTGGGTTCGGGAACCTCCTTTCTTACTGTGTGACGCCAGGCAAGGCAGTCAGCCTCTGTTGGCTCACCTCTGTTAGGAGGGATTTGGAGTGCAAAGCCTCTTTTTAGTTCTGACACTCTGTGATGCTGATGGTAAAAAGCAGTAAATTGGTTTAAGGTAGCTATTTGCTTAACTTTTAGGTGTTCCTTGTTTGCTTCAGCCAAAGTTTTCCTAGCACCCAGAATCAGAGTTATAATTTATGTATGCAAAAATTTCTAACAAACATGTAATTGATTTTTTTTTTTGGTTTGGTTCTTTTTTTTTTAGGTGGTAAATGCTTAGGACTGGACTGAGCTGAGGAATGTTTAGCCTGGCGGTACTAGTGCAACTGGAAGAACAGATGAACCATAGTTTACGACACAAAGCCAAGTCAACCAACAGAAGAAATACATATTTTAAGAAGATTTTATATTTTCAACTGAAAATATTAATGTCAGTTGTGAATGTATTTGTAATTGGCAGCCCCAAATCATCTCCCGTTTTATTTTTGTTTGAGAAAGTGTGCTTTAGTATTTGGAACATTCATTTAAACCTATTAAATTATATTTTAAAATACACTGTTCCCATTTCAATCAAAATTGGTTTTATACTATATATTGTAACACTAAAGTGCTTCTGGTAATTTGCTTGTAAAATCAAAACTGTTTTAAATTTATCCACTTGTCCCTTTCAGACATGACGTGTTTGTGCATAGGACTTGTTAGTATTCTGATTCAAACAAAACTACAGTACATGTAAAAACATATTTATAGAACATAAATAAGAAAATGTGAACCCTGAAGAATATTTGATGGAACTAATGGACTATTCTAATTTTTATGTGTGAAAATGATAATGTGATTTTTTAAAAGAGTCCTTTTTTAGACATGCACACTGAAATAATTATAGATGAAATTATGCGATGTCTGTGATTTGTTTCAAAATAGTCTGGTGCTTAGGGAGAGAGAAGTGGGTGGGGAGAGAGATGAAATAAGCTTAGTTATGAGTTGGTAATTGTTGAAGCTGGGTCCTATGTATATATGGGGGTAAGGTCATATTCTATTCTACTTTTGCATAGGTTTGAAATTTTTCATAATAAAAAGTTAAAAACAAATCACACACCAAAAAAACTCCCAAACCCAACTGTCATTATTTAATAACTTTGAACTTGGTATGGACCTAAGAAGGCATCTTTTACAAGAGAAATTTGCAGTTCCAAGTCTTTTTCTTGATGATTGGGTCTGAATGTGTTAATCAATGCTGCCCTGTCATAGCCCCGACATAGGGAAAATGCTGAAATGTGATTTTTAAATCATAAAAATGTGCCCATAGTAATAGCTCCATCTTTTGCATAATATTTAAATCAATTCATTGATTTCCAGTTGCCTGATACTCTTATTTCAGTAACAAAATAAACGATACATAGTTCAGTAAAGTTGAATCCATTTCGGTTCATTTGTGCTCGAAGTCTGAAGCCAAGTAAGATCTGCTTCTTAGCTGCATGTCGGTGCATAAGGCATCAGTCTCTTTGTAAGGCTTGGTTTCCTTTTTTTTTTTATTGTACAGTTTCTAACCACGTTCATGAATAGACAAATTAAGGACAAAATACATCTATATCCCTCCTTGGCTCTTTGTGTGTATTTGCACATAGAGAATTACTAATATAGTCCATGTCTGTAAATGTCTTAAAAATGTCTCCATTAAAAAAATCCAGAAAATTGATACTTTTTGACTTCACATTCCCCTTTTCCCTCTTTATTTTTCTGTTTTTTTTTTGTAACAACAAAACTCCTCAAAAGGGCTGTCTATACGGGCTGTCTCCAGTTCCTTAGTTCCTTTTCTCATATTATTTCTTGAATTCTTTCCCATATTCTTTTTTTTGACTTCATGAGGGCTTTTGCCACCACCACCACTACCCTGTTCTTGTCAAGGTTGTTAATGATGTTCTTTTTGCAAAATCTGAGTGTCAATTCATCCATCCGACATGACCGATCTGCAGCATTTGACATGGTTGCTCACCCCACGCTTTCTGATACACTTTTTCACTTTACTCTCAGATCGTGGTAGTCCTGGTTTTTCTTCTCCTTCACTGGAAACTCTTTCTAGTGTTTTTGGCTGATTCTTCCTTATATTCTTGATTTAAGGCTCCAGTCTTTGAAATCCTTCTTTTCCCTGTCTACGCTCAGTATCTTGCTAATACCATTTAATCTCAACACAGCTGTAAATATTATACAAAAGCAGATGTTCTCAACTTTATACCCAGCCCAGACCCCTTCCTGTGAATTTCAGGCTCTTATATGAAACCACCCCCGTGGCCTTTTGGATGTCAAAAAGGCATCTCAAAATTAACATGTCTAAAATTGAATTATTAATCTTTCTAACCACCCCAAACCTGGTTGGCCTCCCTGCAGTCCACCTCATCTAAGTGAATGGCTGCTGCACAATTCCCGTTGTTCAGGTCAAATCCTTAAAGTCATCCTCCCTCCTTTTTATAACCCACATTTGACCTTTGCACAAATCCTGTTGTTTTTACCGTAAAAATATATCTAGACTCTATCTTTCACAGTCTCCATTGTGATCATCCTGCTTTCTCTACTGTATTGTTTCAAAAGCCTCCCAGTTGGTCTTTTCTTTTCTTTTCTTTTTTTCTTTTCTTTTCTTTTCTTTTTTTTTTTTTTTTTTTTCCAACACAGAATTTTGGTCTTGTCGCCCAGGCTGGAGTGCAATGGCACGATCTCAGTCCACTGCAACCTCTGCCTCCCAGGTTCAAGTGAGTCTCTTGCCTCAGCCAGGATTACAGTCGTCCGCCACCACGCCCAGCTAATTTTTTTGCATTTTTAGTTAAGACGGGGTTTAACCATGTTGGCCAGGCTAGTCTTGTATTCCTGATCTCAGGTGATCCACCCGCCTCGGCCTCCCAAAGTGCTAGGATTACAGGAGCCACCGCGCCCAGCCTGGTCTTTCTTTGTCTTTGCAGCTCAGCAGTCTATTCTCCATACAACAGCCAAAGTGGTTCTTTTTTTTTTTATATACTTTAAGTTTTAGGGTACATGTGCACAATGTGCAGGTTTGTTACATATGTATACATGTGCCATGTTGGTTTGCTGCACTCATTAACTCGTCATTTAGTATTAGGTATATCTCCTAATGCTGTCCCTCCCCACACCCCCCACCCCACAACAGTCCCTGGTGTGGGATGTTCCCCTTCCTGTGTCCGTGTGTTCTCGTTGTTCAATTCCCACCTATGAGTGAGAACATGCAGCGTTTGGTTTTTTGTCCTTGTGATAGTTTGCTCAGAATGATGGTTTCCAGTTTCATCCATGTCCCTACAAAGGACATGAATTCATCATTTTTTATGGCTGCATAGTATTCCATGGTGTATATGTGCCACATTTTCTTAATCCAGTCTATCATTGATGGACATTTGGGTTGGTTCCAAGTCTTTGCTATTGTGAATAGTGCCACAATAAACATATGTGTGCATGTGTCTTTATAGCAGCACATGATTTATAATCCTTTGGGTATATACCCAGTAATGGGATGGCTGGGTCAAATGGTATTTCTAGTTCTAGATCCCTGAGGAATCGCCATACCGACTTCCACAATGGTTGAACTAGTTTACAGTCCCACCAACAGCGTAAAAGTGTTCCTATTTCTCCACATCCTCTCCAGCACCTGTTGTTTCCTGACTTTTTAATGATCACCATTCTAACTGGTGTCAGATGGTATCTCATTGTGGTTTTGATTTGCATTTTTCTGATGGCCAGTGATGATGAGCACTTTTTCATGTGTTTTTTTGGCTGCATAAATGTCTTCTTTTGAGAAGTGTCTGTTCATGTCCTTCACCCACTTTTTGATGGGGTTGTTTGTTTTTTTCTTGTAAATTTGTTTGAGTTCATTGTAGATTCTGGATATTAGCCCTTTGTCAGATGAGTAGGTTGCAAAAATTTTCTCCCATTTTATAGGTTGCCTGTTCACTCTGATGGTAGTTTCTTTTGCTGTGCAGAAGCTCTTTAGTTTAATTAGATCCCATTTGTGAATTTTGGCTTTTGTTGCCATTGCTTTTGGTGTTTTAGACATGAAGTCCTTGCCCATGCGTATGTCCTGAATGGTATTGCCTAGATTTTCTTCTAGGGTTTTTATGGTTTTAGGTCTAACATATAAGTCTTTAATCCATCTTGAATTAATTTTTGTATAAAGTGTAAGGAAGGGATCCAGTTTCAGCTTTCTACATATGGCTAGCCAGTTTTCCCAGCACCATTTATTAAATAGGGAATCCTTTCCCCATTGCTTGTTTTTGTCAGGTTTGTCAAAGATCAGATAGTTGTAGATATGCGGCATTATTTCTGAGGGCTCTGTTCTGTTCCATTGGTCTGTATCTCTGTTTTCATACCAGTAATATGCTGTTTTGGTTACTGTAGCCTTGTAGTATAGTTTGAAGTCAGGTAGCATGATGCCTCCAGCTTTGTTCTTTTGGCTTAAGATTGACTTGGCAATGTGGGCTCTTTTTTGGTTCCATATGAACTTTAAAGTAGTTTTTTCCAATTCTGTGAAGAAAGTCATTGGTAGCTTGATGGGGATGGCATTGAATCTATAAATTACCTTGGGCAGTATGGCCATTTTCACAATATTGATTCTTCCAACCCATGAGCATGGAATGTTCTTCCATTTGTTTGTGTCCTCTTTTATTTCATTGAGCTGTGGTTTGTAGTTCTCCTTGAAGACGTCCTTCACATCCCTTGTAAGTTGGATTCCTAGGTATTTTATTCTCTTTGAAGCAATTGTGAATGGGAGTTCGCTCATGATTTGGCTCTCTGTTTGTCTGTTATTGGTGTTTAAGAATGCTTGTGATTTTTGTATATTGATTTTGTATCCTGAGACTTTGCTGAAGTTGCCTATCAGCTTAAGGAGATTCTGGGCTGAGACGATGGGGTTTTCTAGATATACAATCATGTCATCTGCAAACAAGGACAATTTGACTTCCTCTTTTCCTAATTGAATGCCCTGTATTTCCTTCTCCTGCCTGATTGCCCTGGCCAGAACTTCCAACACTATGTTGAATAGGAGTGGTGAGAGAGGGCATCCCTGTCTTGTGCCAGTTTTCAAAGGGAATGCTTCCAGTTTTCGTCCATTCAGTATGATATTGGCTGTGGGTTTCTTTTAACACTTAACTTACACAACGCAGTCCTCTGCTCAAAACCTCCGCCTAGTGAGATGGGAAGTCCCTGACTCCTGCCCACCACCTCTCCACACTGTCCCTTCCTACTCATTTCCTACCCCTCTGCCCTCCTTACCCTCCCCAGATACCCTGGCTTCTTTGCTAGCCAGTGAACACACCAGAGCCCAGGACCTTTGCACTTGATGTCTTCTCTGTCTTGAGCCATCTTCTCCACAATAATTGCATGAGGCCCTCACTTGAATGACATTGTAGTAGTAAACCCTTGCCTTCACTACATCATTTAAAATCGCACCCTTCATGCTGTCACCAATGTCCAACACCCTGCATCTCCTTCCTGCTTCTTTCCCTATAGTCATCTCACCTTTTGACATAGTATTTATCATCTCACTCCCTATTCCCCTACCCATTAAAGTACAAGCTCTATGTAGGCAGGGATTTTTGTTTGTATTTTTTTTTTTTTTTTTTGCTGTATCCCCATTGCCTAGTTCAGAGCCCGACACTTAGTGGATATGTAAATCTTTATTGAATGAGTAATTGATTGCACAACTTAAGTCACTGAACATTTCAAATTCTTCTTGTATAAATATCATATTGCTAAGTAGTAATAAATAAAACATAAAACAGAGAAAGGTATAGAATTTTTATATGTAGAAGGGGCTTGGTAGTAATAGTTTGGTTGGAAGAGGAGTAAGAAACCCCGCATTCAGTCTTCATTTTTATTGCAAGAACTGTGATTTTACTTTGGTTGTATCTGGCTAAATTGAGGATGGGAATGATGAAAATGGGAGAGAGAAATAAAGTCACCTTACCAAGTTCCTCCTTGGCTCTGTTATTTCTACAAAACAATTGAGTTTATCAAAAAGCCTTTCCATATACATTATTGTTATTTCTTGAGCCTCATAACAATCTTCATGGGTAGGCATTACTATTCACAGGTGACAGATGGGAATCTGGAGTTGGGAGAGGTTAAGGAGCTGTCCCAGGCTGCGTAGCTACTTGGTTCCACAGACAATAAGAAAGGCATTTGCAATAGAGGACATCTATGTTCTTAGATGTGACAATGCATTACTAAAATACCAAGATAAATGTGAAAGTACCTGTCAGATTCTCTGTACAGAATGGCATTCAATAAAAAGCCAGGTGGCTTAAACCAACCTTCTTCTGATCTTTATGAGCACAACACATTGTGTATACCATAAGCTTTCATTTAGGGAAACATTCCCTTAGCAGAGCTCCAGCCACGGTCTAATTGCACATTTAATGCTCTACCTTTGCTTCCAAAAAAGTTGGAAGAAAGCAGGGCATTAGGTGTGGCCTCCTCTGGGTTCCTGCACCTACTGCCTTGTGGGCAGATGGGAGGTCACGCAAACTCCTCCCTGCTCCTTCTCATTCCCTTACTATCCTTTGTGGACAGAGCTGCTCTATTTTATACCTCTGCTGACTTAATCAAATGGTAGGGTTTCCTTTTTTTTCAGCTGGTAGACTTGCCTCTTGGCAACCCAGTGTTACCCTTGTAGAAATAAGTCATGATCATTACAAGGGCCAATATAGGCTGAGGGATGAGTAAGATCTGCAGTAAGTGGAATATGAATTTAACGAGCTCATATTCATCTCTCTCTCTCTGGAAGAATTGCTACTCAAGCATAGCAGCTGTCAAATATTTTGGTCTCAGGATATCTTTTCATTCTTAACAATTATTGAGGACCCCAACAAGCTTTTGTTATGTGAGTTATAGCTATCAGTATATACACTAGAAATTAAAACTGAGAGCTTAAAATTAAAAAAAAGTATTGATTTGTTTAAAAGTAACAGTAAAAAACCTATTACATGTTAACAAGGAAAGCATATTTTTATGACGAATAACTATGGTTTTAAAAAATATAGTGAGTGGTATTGTTGATGTTTTTGTAAATATCTTTAACTTCTGGTTTATAGAAGACAGATTCTCATATCTGCTTTTGCATTCAATCTGTTGCAATATATTGTTGTTTTAGTTGAATCACATGAAGAAAATCTAGATTTACACAGATACGTAATTGGAAAAGGATGAATATTTTCATGGCCTTTTCAGATAATTGTGTATATTCTTCTTTGATGCTACGTCAAAACTCAACAAACATTCATTTCTAAAAGGTTAGTTACAATTTAGAATCTGAAACCATATCTATGAAATTTTTTACTCTGTTACATTAAACCCACCTGTCTTGCATTTTGAATGAATCTTCTACCCACCTGTGATTTTGAACATCAAACATTGGTCATTTAGAAAATGTTGGCTTACTAAGTTATGCAGATGTTCCAAATGTTGACACATTTCATTTTGAAACATTTTTAAAAATCACATGTGTTAATATCCTCACCTGTTATAGGCAGAATAATGGTTCCCCTAAGGATATCCATATCATAATCCACAGAGTATGTGACTATGTTAGGTTCCATGACAAAGGGGAATTAAGGTTGCAGATGGAATTAAGTTTGCTAATGAGCTGATCTCAAATTAAGGAGATTATCCTGCATTATCCAGGGTGGCACAATGTAATTACAAGGATCTTTAAAAGTGGAAGAAGGAGTTGAAAGAAAGGCTCAGAGGAGGAAGATGTGATATCAGAAGCAGAGCTCTGAGAGATGCTATGTTGCTGGCTTTGAAGATGGAGGAAGGGACCATGAGCCAAGGAATGCAGGTGGCCTCCAGCAGCTAGAAAAGGCAAGGAAACAGAGTCTCTCTCAGCACTGATTCTTCCCAGCCAGGAGGCACACAGCCCTGCTGACATCTTGATTTTAGCCCAATGGGACCTGTTTCATACTTCTAACTTACACAACCACGAGATAAATAATTTGTGTTGTTTTAAGCCGTGAAGTATGGGGTAATTCATTCAGAGAAATAATTTTTCTGACCACCAATCTCATTAGAAAAGTTCTGAAATATTGGGAAGTGGTCAAGTTCATGATGGCAAGTAAGAGTATTCAAAAATTTTGCTTGAAACCGTATATTTCACAATTAGCAACAAATATTGTCAGGTGCTTTTTAAAGTGAGAGGCTTACTTTGTTTATATTTAAGAAAATACCTGCTTAATACCCAAGTCTGTTTGTCATTTGTTCTTTCAAGTAAAAATGATATTTTTTGGAATAAGTGGCCAGTTCACTTGCAACTCAACCACAAAGAAGCTTTATTGAAGGCAACCATCACACTTTAGTAGGCAACAGAAGTGTTTTGTTTTATAAAACGCATACTTCCAATTTCATCATACCAAATACTAAAAAGATATTTACTCGAGTCAATATTTAATAAGAGTAATCTTTTTTTTTTTTTTTTGAGATGGAGTCTCACTCTGTCACCCAGGCTGGAGTGCAGTGGCACAATCTTGGTTCACTGCAAGCTCTGCCTCCCGGGTTCACGCCATTCTCCTGCCTCAGCCTCCTGAGTAGCTGGGACTACAGGTGCCCGCCACCACGCCCGGCTAATTTTTTTTTGTATTCTTAGTAGAGACGGGTTTTCGCCATGTTGGCCAGGCTGGTCTTGAACTCCTGACCTTGTGATCCACCCACCTTGGCCTCCCAAAGTGCTGGGATTACAGGCATGAGCCACCGTGCCCGGCCAAGAGTGATAATTTTTACTACTTTATAAAGGACACTTTAAGGTAAAACTTTCATCTTTTTTTTTTTCTACAAGTGTGTGGTGGTAAAGGACACAGTGACTACTAGTGCAGTTAGTGCCATTACCTAAGTTCATTTTAAGATAACAGCACTACCATTGCTTTTGTGCCATATATGTATATTGCAGGACAGTGTAAAAGGAAAAAAATGTCCTAGCATTATTATAAAAATAGTTTTGGCCTTGGGACTCCCAAGTTTCCATGGACCACTTTTTGAAAACCACTGCTTTATTATGAATTGGAACATGCATGAGAATTAAAAATTATTTGTTAATTAAATAATCGTTTAAAAAATTGTTACCCTTAAATAGTTTGGGGGGCATTAAAATGCTGCTTACCCCTTAGCTTTCACACCTCCTATTTCTAGATGGTTTTCAGTCTTAAAATCATATCCCAAAAATCTATGGTAGGGACTCCCTGGTTTCCAGAAAGGAAAACAACAAACAAACAAACAAAAACCTTTTCTGACATGAAAAATATTTTGAGTAAATTTTAAAAATAAGTTTGTGGTTAAAAAATAAAGTTATAAGTCTTAAATAGAACTGGCCCTGCCATCCTGAGTGAAGTTGAACTCTCCTTAAAACCAAATTTATGCATTTACTCAGCAAGTGTTTCCTAGATGCACTAAGCACTATGCTTAGCATTGTAAGTGAGAAGGTGAACAAGATACTCTTCTTATCTTTAAGGAGTTTACATTCTAATGAGGAAGACCAGAAAGCTGACGATTTCAGTAACAAGAGGATAACACAATGTGGAAGATGAGCACAGGGTGCTGTGGAAACCCATAGAAGGGCTCCCATTCAGACCAGGGAACGCATGGAGTGAGAGGTTCCAGAAGGCTTCTCCACAGCTGACGAGTGCACTGCCGCATGACAGGTGTTGGGGTAGGAGCTGTGTGTGTGAAGCTGAGGAAAGGTGGGGAGTGGATTCTAGTTTAGAGAGTAGTGTGTGTCAAGGCACAGCAGTGAGAGAGAGTTGGCATGTAACTGCTGGTAGCCAGCTGAGAGCATGAGTTTAGTGTGAGGATGGTGCAGGGTCGGTACGCCAGGTAGAAGGTGACCCTACAGACAAGCAGGAGCCACAGCAAGAGTGCATAGTCTTGTCCTCCAAAGCAAGCAGTTGGACTTTGTGCCAAAGGATTTAGGGGAACACTGTAAAATTTCTAGAGGAAAAGTCACCTAATTCTGGGCCTTTGTGCCCCAGATCCTTTTGTAGCTCTTCCCCTGTACGGCTCTGTTTGGTTTCTGAAGGCTGCATTTCTCAGGTTCTAGTATCTACTGGCTTCTGGCTGGGTTTGGCCAAAGGGGGATATCACTGGGAAGTTGCATGGTGATGGGAAGGCAGAAATCAAGGGGAGGTCCCCCACCACCACCCCACCCCAACTTTCCATGTCAGGCAGCAATAGCAGCTGCAATTATATCCCTCCTGGGGCCCCATCTCTAGATAGGTCAGATGTCATTCCCACTTCTGCTGGTGATCCCAGACTCAGGCCTTCAGTAATAATCCCACTTCCCTTTGTTCCTCTACCCTTGGGCTGGTAGTGGCTCTGCTGCTGTTGCTATTCCCTGGGCTGCCTCTCCATCCTCTCATTCGCTTCCAAGCTCTTCCATCTCCTGTGTAATCTATTTTCGGTATTTAGTTCCATTTGCTTTTCAGAGTCATTTGTTTCCTGGATGATTCCTGACTGATACAAAAATGATATAATCAATTAACATTTGGGAAAGATCATTCAAACTGCAGGGGAAATGGATCACGTGGAGGAAGATAGAAGCAAAGAGACCAACTGGAGGTGATGCACTAACCTAAGCAGGGAGTAACAAGAGCTTGAATTAGGCAGTGTCCAGGGTTCAAAATGAAAGAAGTGAATCTGAGAAATAGGAAGAAGGTGAAACCCACAGTAGTTTGTGATTGACTGTGGGAGAGGTGTTAGAGTTATCTCCATGTTTCCAGCTTGGGCAAATGGGCAGATGATGAGGCCATTCCCTAAGGTGGGAGCTACTGGGGAAGGTAGAAAGATGATGGGCTCCATTTTGGACATGTAGAGTTTGAGGGGTCTATGAGCTCAGGTACCAGAAAGGTGGGGGGTAGAGCTCCACAAAGAGGTCTGGGCTGGAGAAGAATATGAGAGCATCATCAGAATATCATTGGTGGTTAAAACCATAAAAGTAGCAGGATCATGCCAGATAGTGGCTAGAATAAGGATAAAGAGAGGGGAGGGGAAAGAGCAGATGGGAAGAGAGGAGTTAGGGGTCTACAAAATTCTTTCAGCAGGCCACTTTCAGATTTCCAAGAGTCCATAATTATTTCCCCAGTTGTTGATTCAGAGCTTTTACTTACTTCTGGTCAGAGAAGGTAGGTCAGAAAAATACTTTGGGAAAAATCTGGTTTGAATAAAAGAAAAAGGTTAGAAGGCAGTTACAAAGATACTAACTCAGACATGTCAACCAAGGATTTACCACTTGAAGCTGCTGCTTCATCAAGCTCCCCATATGAAATGAAAAATTCAGTAAATATTGTCAAAAGTCAGTTTTCCTAAATGATAATAAATATGAACCAGTTTTAAATTATTATTTAGCACAGTGCTTTAGATGTTCACAAAGGAAGACATTGATCTGTGTTGGCAGGATCAGAAAATGATTTGTGGGCCAGGCGCGGTGGCTCATGCCTGTAATCCCAACACTTTGGGAGGCTGAGGTGGGTGGATCACCTAAGGTCAGGAGTTCAAGACCAGCCTGGCTGACCTGGTGAAACCCTATCTCTACTAAAAATACCAAAATTAGCCGGGTGTTGTGGAGTGCACCTGTAATCCCAGATACTCAGGATGCTGAGGCAGAAGAATCATTTGGACCTGGTGGGTGGAGGTTGCAGTGAGCTGAGATTGTGCCGTTGCACTCCAGCAGCCTGGGCGACAGAGCAAGACTCTGTCTCAAAAGAAAAAAAAAAAGATTTTTGAAGGTGAGGAGTGAGGGTGGGCTGGGATTTAGCTGGCAGGAGGGGCAGGTGATCTCACCTTGGAGGAGAGGTCAGCATGAGGGTGAAGAAATGGGTTTGTACCTGTTCAAGGGATGCATGGAAAACAATGGGAAGACAGCAGAGCACTTATGGTAGACAGTGAGGACACATATGGTAGCACTAGAATACAAAATGCCAGGTTGAATGTCATGATGATGAGGAGGGGGAGTTGGACTTCTGTATATGACTCCTAGGGGTGGAAGTTGAGAAGTGGGACAAAGTTACAGGCATCAGATTTTAGCTGTACTGGAGATCCCCACAGATGAAATCCCCTGCCTTGGGAGGTAGTAAGTTCTCTGTCACTGCAAGTGTTCAAGCACATGCTCAAAGAACAAAGGATGTTGGAGAGGCCAGTGGGACTAGATTCATTTTTCCCAAACTGCTCTTCAAGGCCCATTAATGAGTCATGAAATCAATTTAGTGTTCTATATTAGTTTGTTAGGTCTTAGTTTGCTAGTCACAAACTGGGCGGCTTAAACAACAGACGTGTATTGTCTCTCACAGTTTGGGAGGTTAGAAGTCTGAAATCAAGGTGTCTGCAAGGTTGCTTCCTTCTGAGGGCTGTGAGGGAAAGATCCATTCTAGACTTATTTCCTTGGCTTGCAGATGGCTGTCTTCTCCTATGTCTCTTCACAGCATCATCCTTCTTGCACGCCACTGTGTTCAAGTTTCACCTATTTATAAGGATACCAGTCATACTAGATTAGGGCCCACCCTAATGACCTCATTTTAACTTGATTACTTCTGAAAAAAGACAATCACCAAATAAAGCTACCTTCTAATGTATAGGGTGTTAGGACTTCAACCTGTAAGATTTGGGTAGGGACACAATTTAACCCATAACATGTGACTTAACCAGAATTTTAAAAGGATGAAATAGGATATAACAGAATAGAAAACAGTAGAATATACCAGCTCTATACATATGTGTGTGTGTATGCTGGGTTGCAATGTAAAATGTCATCATTAAAATTCCTAAAGCTGAGAATGTGGAGTTGGGATAAAGCGAAAGTTTAAAGGAAGATTCAAAGTGGTTTTCCCTCCCACTTATACGTGGGGAAGATGCATCTGGGTGACTCCACCTTGTTCCTTCTGCTCAAGATCCCTCAGCTCTGTGGCTACAAGGCAGGCCCCAGGGTTCTCTTGGTGGTTCATGTCTGCCGGTCCATTTTGGCTGTGTCCGGGCCTCCCTGATCCATGCTATTATGTTTGTCCCGCCTGCTGTCATGTACACTAGCCTTTATTAAATTTTGTTCCATGGGTTCAGGAACCTTGTTGTGCTTCTTTTTTCCTACAATGCTTTTACTCTTACTTAAAATTCCATTTGTAGAACTAATTTATTCTAAGCCTAACTTTATGACATTAAAGTGAGTAACATGATATGAACTATATCTTATCTTTGTTAAAGGAAAATACTAGTTAGAAAAATATAGCTGTGTGGAAGCATACTATATTTCAAGTAATTGTGGCATTAGTCAGGGCTGAAAATATAAATCACATCACCCTCTGCTTGGTGAATCTGTTAAGTGCTCCAAGTAAAATTTCCAGTGAGAGTTCTTTACTTATTGACAGAGGAGGTAGGACTGGTCTTGGCTGTGTATTGTTTATGCCTGAATGATGCTTCGCTTCATTCAGAATTTAATCAAATTTGTGACTTGGCATCTGTAGTCATCTGGGTGACTGTATTTTTTTTGCATTTGAATCAACTGACAGGAAAATATACCTTTGTATGTAACTGGTAGTTTTTCTTAACTATAGAAAGGGGCACCCATTGCACTGCTTTGCCAGTCAGGCTTTTGAAGCAAAGGTCACGACAAAGTGGTATAAATGGGTGGTTCACAGCAGGCTGCTATGGTCACACAGAATGGATTAATCTGTTCCTTTTTATTACAAAAAAATTCTATGCATCATAATCAGTGTACTGTATGAACATAGTACGCAGAGTCTCTCTTCTACAAGTAAACTCTTTAGTGTCAATTAAGCGTGGAGATTAAAGCAATGCAAGTTCATTATAGCGTTTTAATTTTATGTTACATCTTCTTTCCTGTTAATTGAATCTTAGTTAAGAATCAGAGTTTGCACACGAAAAGATATTAGGAATCTCAATCTTAAGTCACTATTTTTTTTTTTTTTTTGAGACTGAGTTTTGCTCTTGTTGCCCAGGCTGGAGTGCAATGGTGCGATCTTGGCTCACTGCAACCTCTGCCTTCTGGGTTCAAGCGATTCTCCTGCCTCAGCCTCCCAAAGTAGCTGGGATCACAGGCGCATGCCACCAAGCCTGGCCAATTTTTTGTATTTTTAGTAGTAACAGGGGTTCACCATGTTAGCCAGGCTGGTCTCGAACTCCTGACCTCAGGTGATCCACCCGCCTCGGACTCCCAAAATGCTGGGATTACAGGTGTGAGCCACTGTGCCCGGCCCCTAAGTCATTATTATACTTCTAAGCTCTTTAGGTAAAACCAGTAGGTGCTTTCGCTGAGTGACAGGTTTAAATATAACTCCTTTGTCACCAATTCTGAATTTAGGAGATAGCTTTACTTTGTAATCTGTATGGATATAAGAAAAGTAAAAATAGAAACTGTATTTTAACTGATGGAAGAGATGGTTATAGCCATAAGTCACTTAAAAAATATCTACTGTAAGGGCAGACTAACATCAACACATTAACTGCAAAGCCTGAGATAAGGGGAGGCTGATGTAGAGAGTCTTTCTTTAGCAAGCCCCTGTCTCCACCCTAAAAGGATAGGAACCAGGTAGGAGGCCAATAAGAAAAAGAATTCAAAGATCAACCTCTTTGCTTTCACAGCATTGGCCACATTATTCACCATCCATGAATCACACGAGACTCCAGGTTCTAGCTCAGGAAAAGTGATGCCAGGGACACTGCTGGAGTTACAGCCATTCAATCCTGTGAAAGTTTTTACAGGCAATTGGGTAGCCCCACACTGCTGCTAAGTACTTCTTTTATTCACTTCTCCTTAATCTATTCACATATTTATCTTCACAATTTCTTGAATTTTTCTCCCTTTTCATGTTACAAACTCTTTCCTGAATCTTTCCATTGAATGCATGTTTCCCATTTACCTGATGAAGTGCCTCATCCCCTCTGTTCTCCTACCCTAAACATCTGTTTTTCTCTATACCTTGCCTCCATTCCTTCAACTCCAAGGAAAGGCTTACATTGCCACCTATTCTCACCCTCCTGGATATTCAATCATCCCCTCTTTCTCCAGCATCTTCACTGTTTTTGTCTTCATTTTCTTCCTTTTGGCTTTCTTCAAAAAATGCACAAGAATATCCGGTCTAGAGGAAAACACACACGCACAGTCAAAAGTGAAGAGGCCCAACTTAGATGAAATTCTGTCTCACCCACAGCTTTCTCTCTGATCAGAAGTTTTCTTCTGAATGAACTCCCATCCATAGTTCTTGTTGACTAGGCCACCAGCACGGTGCTTACAAGTTAATCATTGCCTTGCATTGCTAGTTATCTTCTTACCTGTAACAATCAAGCTATTGGTAGGCTCCTTCAAGAAGGGACCTAATGGTTTTTGTTATAACTCTCAGTGCCTAGCTGATTTGAGATCAAGACTGTAGTCTATATTGATGTTCTGGATTGTGTGGACATAGCAAAAAAAAAAAGTTGCATTAAAAATATTAGAATAATTAAACAGAAGTAGATTTGTGATATAGTGGCTAAATAATAATGCCAGTGAACCTCATAAGGAGATTTCTACTGAAGATTCCCAGGTCCCTTCTCATACCAGGGCAGTTCTTTGTTCCCCTTTTTCCAAAACTGCAGGCCCAAAGGAGTTAAGTTTGTTTTCCTCTCTTCTTAGCAGTGGCCACTATCCATCCAATTTCTCAGTATCAGAGCCTCTCAAAGCTTGGGATGGACATAAGCTACTTCCATTTTTTGAAAGCTCCTGGTATATTAATGGATAAATGAATTTCAAAATAAGATTATAAGAATTATTTAGCAATTTAGCACTTTTAACATATGCACTGTTGTTATTCATGGGATGATTACAGGATTTATTGAAAATATTAATGTAGATCTCACACAGGCTATGGGGTTGGGTCATGGGACATGGGATTAAAATCAAATGGTGATTGTCTTTTTCTTTCCTCTGGTCAGTGTATGAGATTATATGTGATTATGTGCATATTCTTTCTTGGAGACAACTTCCAAAGTGTAAATTTGAGGCCCTTTGTGTGTGGAAGCTCCAGGCCAAGTAGCCTCCTTGTACTGTGTTCCTGCTTCCTTCAGTACATACAGACACAGAGAGATATAGACACACGGACACATGGACACACATGCCAGGTGATAGGCTCTGCTTGGAGATAAGCTCTCCCCAAGACCGGCTCAAGTGGTAGGAAGTCTCACAGGTATCACCCCTTTTTGCTGTTCCTAAATACAAGGGTATAGAACTACTATGCTTTGAGGGAAAACAAAAAATGAGCATGCTTATGTTAGTAACTTTGGGAAACAAATAGAAACAAAGGTTTTCTATTTCTAGTTCCTTATAGATATCTCCTCACTCCCTGAGCTGAAGTAGCCTCTGACGGCTCTGTGATTCTGTTCTCCCTTTTATTAATCTGAGGTGAAAGCTTATCAAAGCAACTCGGTTACTCTTACTCCACCTTTTGTGAAGACCCCCTTGCTCCACCATGGCCCTTTCTCTCGGCCCTCAGAAGTTCAGTGTAGTCATAGGCTACTCCAGTACCCTGCTAGCATCACTGAAGCCTGCTCTCAGGTAAGGAGCTGCTAAACTCATTACACCTTGACTCACATAATTGATAAGGCATATTACTCAGTCTTTCCAGGGACTTTCCGTTTTAACCAAAGACAAAGCCTTACTTTTAAGGAGAAATAATCCGTAAAGCACCATAGTGCTACATAGAATGGAAACTACTGCTGTTGACTATTTAGGCTTTTAAGCTTCTGACTTTTCTGCTGTAAGGAATTTTAAATTTTGATATAGACAGAACTGGTTAGTGATAACTAGGGTTTTGCTTCTTACTCCATGCCATTAATGTACAGAAATGACGAAACAGAGCAAATTCATCTATCAGCTATGTAGAACAGCCTATGAAAGATATTTATTTATAACAGAATGATCATAGTATTTAAGCATTCTTTTATAGAATACCTACTCCTTCAGGGAAAAAAAATAACAGTAGTATCACTGCTCAGAATTTTATTATAGTTTAGTATTATTGGCTTGCATTTTCGTAATTTTACAAGAAAACTTCCATTAAATATCTGATTCATTTTTTTGGCTCACGATAATGTCTAACAGCTATAACACCAGCACACCAGTGTCTGCATTAGACAAATATAAGACCAAGTATGATTAACCTATAAACTATTTTTAATTACCTTTTACTGTTCTTTAAAATAGTATGTTTTTGAGGAAGCAGAAGCAGACTTGGAGTACCTTGATATTACAGAGCTTTATAGAGCAAGCATATGGACTTGGATTATTCATCATAATTTGCGAAGATTCTGCCCTACAGAATCTTGCAGCAACATCTCAATTTTGTTGCTCTGGTGAATGTCATAATGAGGACATTTACAGTGTGAATTCTGGAGAAGACTGAAACGTTTCAAATCTTTATAGCATTTTAATGTTCTGTTGTCCTTTTTGATAATCAGATCTTGATTAAGAGGTAGAATTAACACCCAGTAGGACATCAACATTTCTTGGCTTGAATCCTCTGCATATCTTTTGTCTTTAGGACAGTTGAGGAATGATTTATGGACTTTGTGACTCTGAAACAAAAAACGTATCTAAAATGCGTATTTGTTATTTTCTACAAGCCAATTACATCTTGTTTACAGTATGACACGCAAGGTAAACCCAGAAGGAAAAATAATTAAAGCGCTGTCATTTTTTCACATTGTCTTATTATTATGTTTTAATTTATTCTTACTTTTATAGAGCAGTCATTCCCATGTCCTCCTCCTTTGGGGTCTATTCCTTTAGTTACTGGCAATTTGCCACTTCCTCTCCCAGCAAGTTTCCTTAGGTGAAGACAACAGTGACTCCTACCATATAGAACATTTCACACTTTATGGGGTGCTTACACTCATATTCTTGGTATTTTTCACAATCTCTAGTTTTTAAAAATAGTTTTATTGAGCTATATTTCATATGCCATAAAATTCACCCATTCAGGCGGGCGGATCACGAGGTCAGGAGATCGAGACCACGGTGAAACCCCGTCTCTACTAAAAATACAAAAAATTAGCCGGGCGTGGTGGTGGGCGCCTGTAGTCCCAGCTACTCGGAGAGGCTGAGGCAGGAGAATGGCATGAACCCGGGAGGCGGAGCTTGCAGTGAGCCGAGATTGCGCCACTGCACTCCAGCCTGGGCGACAGAGCGAGACTCCGTCTCAAAAAAAAAAAAAAAAAAAAAAAATTTCACCCATTCAAAGTACTCAGTTCAGAGTTTTTTTTAGCATATTCAGAGTTGTGCAACCATCACCACAATCTGATTTTAGAACATTTTCATTATCCCCCAAAGAATCCCCATTCTCATTAGCAGTTACTCCCCATTTCTGCTCCCACACCACTCTGGCCCTGTCCCATCCCCAAACAGCCACTAATGTATGTTCTAACTCTATAAATTTACTTATTTTGGACATTTCACAGAAATGAAATAATATACAGACTTTTGTGACTGGCTTCCTCACTTAGAGTATTGTTTTCAAGGTTCATGCATGTTGTAGCATGGATGAGTAATTATTCCTTTTTATTGATGAACAATATTCCATTGTGTGGATAGACCACATTTTATTTATTCATCAGCTGATAAGCCTTTGTATTGCTTCTAATTTTTGCTATTATAAATAATGCTGCTATCAACATTAATGTAAAAGTTTTTATGTAGACATATATTTTCCTCTATATAAGGATGAGGAAAATCAGACTATGAGTGCTAGAATCTAGGCTTTCTAACTCCTAATATGGCACTCTTTCTACTCACTATAGTCCAGAAATTTTAGAGATACAAGTTATTTTGTAAATCTAGTATCACTCATTGTTTCTGTTTCTGGACTTGATTTGCATCCAATATGTGGGAACATATTTTGATTTCTTTCTCCAGATATTTTAAACACTTTTATATTTGCTCATATATCTCTTAATAACTCAGATTGCAGAGAGACCACATTGCCATCCTTTTAGCAGGTCTCTAAAACCTGGTGACTTTAATATAGTATTTTAAAATAATAAATAATTCTGAAGGACTTCTGTGGAGAGTTCTTATGGAATGAGCCACCCCTCATTATGGGCCTTAGAAAGCTGAGCAGATGAATGCTGTGTGAATGACTTGGCTGTAATAAATCAACATAATGTAAACGATGTGAAATTAAAATTGAGTGCCTGAATGAGCAGTGATTACACTCATTCTGCACTACACCAAGTACAGAAACAGTGTGCAGCTCTCAGGTAGCAACTTCCAAGAAAACAAGTCATCTGGAAGTCCAATCACAGCAGCTGGTTGCCACTATTTTCGTCTGTGCCCTTCTTCAGAGTCTGCGGGGCTTCCTCAGTGGTTTCCTTATTCTAGCCCCATAGTCTGCTCATATTTGCCTTTAAATTGCCTCTTTTTATGCACCATAAGAATGACCTAAATAAACTTCCTCTTTCACTCGTCAGTATTTTGAAGGGAAAAATTAGGTCCGTCATGGTTGAATAACCTGCTGGCCCAAGTTCACACAATTCTGGGATTCCTTAATCCTAATACATGGTAATCTTAACCCAAGAGAGGCAAAAAACCTGAGAACTGTGGCTGATTGCAAGACATGACATTTGCTTTCTAAGCAATCTGAACAATTTTATTTGTCTTTGGCTTAGACTCCTGAGGTGGGACTCTCAAGCGTGGCTTAGGGAACTCCAAAACTCTCTGTTTTTACCGTTGTGGGGGTTACTGTCCTATTCTGCTGATTTTGATACATTATTTCCATGTGTCTGAGATCTAACTCTCCCATGGGGCTGGGCGGGATGCTTCTGGCTCCTCCCTTAGCCTGATCCTGTGGCATCTGCCTCCATTATGCCTGCATTCTGCCTTTTTTTTTTTTTTTTCCTCCATCTGATTGAGGTGTGGGTGGTCAAGTACTACAAAATTGGATCCAGGAAATAGTGGGCTAACTCTTACGGAAAGAACTCAAATAGTTGGCACAACTAGAGGGAAATTTGAGGAAAGCGAATATTTTCAGGCAGAACTCATAGTTTCCACCCCTATGAAGCAAGGCCCTTTCCTCACCTCTCCATCTATGTCAAGAGCATAGATTAGGCACTTAGCAAATGCTAAAATGTATTTTTGTATCATCCCTTCCGTTGCCAATATCACACTAATTTATTTCTTGATTAAATGTTTTCTTTCTACCTACAATGCTCACTAGAGCCAGAATTGTCTATCTTTATGCAGATCCTCCTTCTCTTTTAAGACCCACTATAAGTGAGTCACCTTTTCCAGCAGTTTTCTCTTCCAAGTCCTACCCTTTAACAACACTGTACAATTCTGAATTTGTAACATTTTGTTTATGCTTTTCAATCACAAACTCTTCTAAATGATGCCTAATGATATTCTGACATCTCATATATTGCACCTAGTTTCTCCAATGGCAATAGAACTGCTCATGGCCAAGAGCTGTGCTTTCTATATCTGTGAAATTTCCACAGTTGTACTGGGCACATGAAACAAAGTTACACTTTCATTTAAACCTAATTTATAATCTGGAGTTGAAGTTTAATTGTAACTACATCTGCTTTATATGCAGCACACATACTTTCATTATCAGTCACCCATGCAAGATCAGGATCGAAAAGAAAATGCATGTGGGGTGGTGTGGATTGGTAGATGTTAGGCATTGACGGTGTGTCAGGTACTGAGCTGAGAACTGGGGATGCGAAGACGAATTAAGGTATGGTTCTGCTCCCAAAAAGGTTATAGTCTGGCAAGGGAGACAAATATGTAAGCAAATAAGTTCAATGTTGAAGAAACAGGGCATTCTGGATCTAGATAGCACAAACAAAAGTGCAAAGAAGGGGCTGAGTATAGCGTGTGTGTGTGTGCACGTGTGTGTGTGTGTGTGTAAAATTGATAGCAGCTTAGAGGAAGGAAAGAATGGGCCATACGAAGGCAATTGAAAGTTTAACAAAAAATTGAAATAGACTGTCAGTGCTGTCTAATAGAATTTTCAGCAATAACAGAAATGTTCTGTATCTGTACTGTACAATGTGGTAGCCACTAGTGACATGTAACTATGGAGCATTTGAAATGCACCTAATGTGACTGAGAAACTGTATTTTTGTGGTCATTTTTTAAATTAATTTAAATTTATATAGTCACATGTGACTAATGGCGATTATAATGCACAGTCCTAGACTAGATAGCCAAACTAGATGTAATGGAGTTTTCTGGGTTATGTGCTGAATGACATCATTCATTCTACCTGGGTTACCTATGCTCCAGACTGATGGGTCTGGGAGAAAAGGATGTGCTATGGTGAATGACTTTGAGTTTTCTCACATCATCTTTAAAACCCTAGTTTTTTCATTCTTAAAATGACAGTAATAATGTCCTCCTCACAGGTTTTGGGGAGGATTAAATAAGATACTATATGTGAAATTGCTTTGTAAATTTAATATATGTAAAAACACTTCCTCAACTCTATAGTTCTTAAACAGTTATTCTCAATGGGGGCATTTGACAAATCTGTGGGTGCTTTCTGCTGGTCAGATTGGTTAGGAATGACACTGGCAATTAATTGGCATAATAGGGTCCAAAGAAGCTAAATGTCCTGCAGTGCATGGGACATTCCCACCAAAGTAAAATTTCCAAATCTCGCAACAGGCATTTACAGAAGTGACAAGCCTACTTACTATTGTTGAGCCCAGAATTTGTCCTGTTTAATATATAAACACAAAGTATTTTATATAGTTTCAATAAATTCTGAATTATCCAGGACTGTAAATTAAGGGAAGAACACACTTTGTTTCATCTAAAAGTTATTCATTATTTCTGAAAATCAACAATCAAGAGTCAGTGCCACTCATAAAATTTAAATCTCCCTAATCAGCCTGTATTTGTAGTTATTGCATTTACCATGACTCTATATATAGGTATATGTGATTATTTCATTATGTCTTCAGTGTAGACAGTCTATGTATTTACATATAGAATTATTGTACATGTTATATTATAAATTATTTTCTTTTTACTTCTTTATGTCATAGTTAACACTCTATATTGATTTTTAAGAAGTATATGTGTAGATAAATTCTATAACCTATGAATATCATTTCAGGGTAGTAAAGGGGCCATTGCTAAATATTGTTTTGAAAAGATAGCACTAATTCTGAGAGGGTTAGAACCACTATTCTAAAAACAATTTAGTCCTTGTTATCACTATGTTATAATCCCTTAACTTTATCAGATGAATGTCCATTTCTGTGAAAAATACAAATTGGCACTCCTTGTAGTTCACTAGTGCAATCTTTCCTGAGGTGGGACAATATTTCTGTCGTGCAGAGCAGAAGTAACTGGCCCTCATAGCCACCTAGACAGTCTAGAAGGGGCACAAATCTCCCTTTACTATTCTGGTCCAAATGTGGGCAGATTTTCTTCTTACTTTCCAGGAACAATTTCTAGATCCCACTAGAACATTTAAACGAAGTCTTACTAATAGCACAGGGAAAATCAAAGTGAGAAAATGAGTGTCATGAAACTAGACAAACTAGCGTATGCAATGTTCTCATCCTCAACTAGAGGTTCTTTGCAGGAATTCCTTCTTCCAACAAGTTTTGTCTCTACGCAATGGTGCTTACCTTTAACCTCTCCATTTAAAGTACCAAAGGGAGCTTGAAGTCCAAAATAAGGAGACTGGAAGTGGGATAAACATTTCCTCGTTTTAAATTGCGTAAGGCCTTCTTTTCAAACGCCTCTGTCCTTCTCAAGGACCTGATCTTCCATTGATGATTAACATCAGGAAGGTCCACTTTCTTTGAGTAAACTTCACCCTTGTAGTATACACAGAGGCCTACAACCACTACAAGATTGCCTCTATAGATTGTCTCTATGAGACAGCCCTACGGATAATGCACTAAATTCACCATGTTTTCAAGAGAGTGACTTGTAAGCATGACAAAGGCTAGTTTTAAAGAAAGAGTAATCAACCTGCCCAAGAACATAGCTAGGAAAGGGTACAGCATGAATAAGAGCCGGATTTGCTGAATCTTGGTGGGGGAATAAACAGCACATGCATTCTAGTAGAACATCACTTCTGATTGGTTGACACTAGTGTAATACTGATTGTGAAATGGCTTTAGTATCGCTCCTGTTTGTTCACTATTCCATGACACCTGAAGTACACTAAGTAAATGGGATTTTCTTGGTGGCAATTGGGATAACCTATATGCTAAGCAATTTGCAGGGTAGAAGGGCCAGTTTGATTGGTTTGTTCTGAAGGCTACCTGGCCTTTGCACAGCTTTTTAGAGCTTCATTCTAGACCACCTCTGAAAGAAATCTATGACCCTGCTAGGTTCAGGGAACGAGGATATAAAGCTGAAGTGTGTGTATTGTATGTTAAAACTAAAAAGTAAAGTTAAAAACTGATTAACTATTTTTCCATTTATTTATTTATTTAAAACAAATTAAAAAAAAATTTTTTTGAGACAGGGTTTTGCTCTGCTGCCCAGGTTGGAGTGCAGTCGTGCAATCATAGCTCAACACAGCCTCAAACTCCTGGGCTTAAGTGATCCTTCCACCTCAGCCTCCTGAGTAGCTGGGATTACAGGTGTGCACCACACTAGCCCAACTAATTTTTTAAATTATTTGTAAAGATAGAGTCTTACCATGTTGCCCAGGCTGGTCTTGAACTCCTGGCCTCAGTGATCCTCCTGCTGTTGCCTCCCAAAGAGCTGGGTTCACAAGTGTGAGCCACCATGCCCAGCCAAAAAATAACTTAAATGCTTAAAACTGCTTTAAATAATAAAGTCTATTTATTTAAAAAAAATATTAAAATTGTTTTGAAACTTAAATATTTGACTTGTGTGTAGACCAGGGCATAGTATTATTTTCAGGAATTAAATTCTTATTTGAATAATGTTAAAAGAATTCAATAAACTCTAAAATCTTTTTAATGTTTTTATTGTCCAAGAAAATGTGAATTGCAGTTTCTTTTCTGGAATGGAATGTGCAAGGATTTACTTTATATTTATTTATCAATTTGTAATATTCCGACTGCTTTCATATGTGTTAATTTTTTTCAGTTATCAGAGGGGTGGTAGAATCTAGTGATTAAAAGAATAGATTCTGCAGTCAGACTACCAGAAGGTTAAATCCCAGTTTCCCCATTTAGTAGCTGTGTGATCTTGAGCAAGTTACTTAACTTCTCTGTGCTTTAATTTTATTCCTTATAATGGGGACAAGTATAGTTCCTAACTCATAGAGTTGTTGGATTAATACTGTAAAATACTTGGAACACTAAACACTCAGTGTTGGGTATTTTTATTCTATTTGTATCATAAAATTCTGAGAACTAATAGCAAAGTATTTGAGGATGTGAAAGGAGCAAATGGTAAATGGAAGAATCAGGGCAGCAATCTTGGCATTGAAGTAGTCTCTAAACAAGATTACTGTTTGTTAGAGTGAGGTATTCCCAAGCCCTTCAGAGAAGGGCCCATTTCACCTCACAGGAGGTTAAATTCAGGACATTCCAAAGACAGATCTGTTCTTGCTTCAATAAAGTGAATAAAGCAGGTTATAAAGATGGGCTTAGAAGTGCAATATTATATGTTCCATATGATCTCAATCATTAAAACAAAGTATAAAATAAAGACCAGAAAACAG
Source organism: Nomascus leucogenys (assembly GCF_006542625.1). Lineage (NCBI taxonomy): Eukaryota > Metazoa > Chordata > Mammalia > Primates > Hylobatidae > Nomascus > Nomascus leucogenys. The sequence goes on along the minus strand of NC_044389.1, from coordinate 67,337,925 downwards.
ATAACAAGCAAATATGCCAAAATATCAGTGTTTGCCACTGACGGTGGAATTGTAGGTTACTCTGTGCTTTTTTATAATTCTCTCTACTTTCCAAATGTTCTGTATTGAGCAAATATGCTGTTTTGATAATCAGAGAGGAAAAGCAGAAAACCAGAATAATGTCAGTAACAGTTGAGATTTGTTCTGTCATACTGGAGTCAAATAATGGAGTCAAAGAGAAGTAGGAGAGAAAGATTTAAAATATAAATCTTCATTTTAGAAGGGATTTTCTGCTTTAAGCAAGAGCTGCCATGTCCATAGTTTATGAATTTGGCATTCCAGATAAAAATTAAGCAGATATTAATCAAATGTAATTGCAGTTGCACAAAGGCAGACTGCCTCAGTGAGGAAATGAGGTATAGTAAACAGAACCAGGCAGCCTTGTCTTTCCTAGACGGAGTGAAACGCTAAGAAGTTTTTTCCACAAGAGGGCGATAACTGTTCAGAGTTTCATCAAACGGGCCTATGGCCGCACTGTAAGCCAAGCCACGATGCAAATAAAATAACTTTTTTTCTCACCGAAGAATAAGGAGCTGCACAAGGAGGCGGCAGCTGGAAGGACCACCACGAACACACTGAGGCACACGCAAGTCAGAAGCAACAATTTGCAGCGGAATATAAAGAGGAACTAGTTTACAGAGTCGTTTAAAAAATTATGTTCAAAGACCGTTATTTATATAGACATAAGTTTTTCATAGCTGTTCACATCAGATACTTTTTAATCTAGTGCATCAAACTGGATTAGCACTTTATTCTGTAAGAAAATTCTGGAAATCAACAGACCTTCCTATAAGCACTTTGATTCCGCGCTTCCATATTTTAGAATGCGCTTCAGTCCAAGTGGGTTTCCTAATAGGAAATGGTTCCCTGAGAAGAAAATGCTTGCGCACTCGGGGCCGGGGGAAATTTTAATTTTCAAATGAAAAGAGATTTTCATTTGTATATGTATATGTATAAAATCTTTGGTGGTGTGTGCTTTGCTAAAGTTCAAGGCCAGTTTTCTCTCTAGTAATTCCTTGGTGTTTTCTTGCATTTACACTCATTCCAGGACTCGGGTTTTGGTATTGCAGATGTTTCTGGACTTTAGTATTTTCCATCTTCTTGGACCTTTCAGAAGCCACCCTTCGGAGCGCACTTAACTCCCAGATACGTATTCTGCGACTCTACGGAGAGGTGTAATGCTCTCTCTCACTGACGATCTCGCTGAGGGAGGTCCTGGACTTCGAGATCTTTTCGGTGGTAGAACGGATGGGGCTGTTTACACTGGTCGCTTCCCCACTTGTTTGGTGTTGGCCTCCACTGGGAGCGCGCCGAACGCAAGATCCTACGGCGCTTTTCCACGCTGTCTGCTTCAATTCTTCCCAAATCTCTACCTTAAGTCCCGGGCAGCAGAAGTTGCGGCAAAGGTGCAGTTCCCAGTCTACGGCGCTTACAGGAAGCAAAGAAAGACCGACACGTTCTCCCTCTCGCCCTGCTATCCTACCTCAAGAGTAGGTTGGTTCAAGCTTAGGGACATTCTTCTTTCTTCCTTGTATTTCTACCTAGCAATCAGCTCAATCCTTTTAGAACATTCAGTTAAACCCAGCTGTCCCGCGGGTTCAGCACAAACAGGCCCTATTCGTCAGGTGAAATGGAGTTACTAAAGAAGTCATCCAGACACTTCAAGCAACTGCATTTTAGAGAGAATTTTGGACTGAAACACACATATAATTCCCTTCATTCCTCTCCCCATCCCCCACCCCACCCCCTTTTTTGCAGAATAGAAATTGACTTTCTGCGGGTACACTTGAGTATCCCGACATTTGACGTTCCTGTATTGGGGCAGAACCATTATCATCCCTCCCTTCAGAATGTTAGTACGTTTAGCTGAGAGTTCATTTGCATTCCTTCCGTTAGTTACCTTGAATTTGGTGGCCATTCTTTTAACTTAAAACAAGTATCAAAACGCGCTTGGCATTTCTGCGTCAAGGGTTAGACTGCAGGTAGAGAGGTCAAGTGGACGGCACAGGCTAGGCAACAATGCCAGCAAGGTAAAAACAGTAACCAGAAAACAAACGCTGTTGTTTCCAGCCTCAAAGTCCAGGAGCACAGAATCTTCCTCACCGCCACCCTTTTAACCCTTTTTGCAACCTCAGAATTTGCCAAACCGCTTTCATTTATTTTTCAATTAAAATGCAAATCATTTGCTTTCAAACAGAGCCCCCCATCCCCGTTAGATATACTGTGTAGAGATGCGCCGGGATCCTTGCGACCACGTGTTATACGTCCACTCCCGAGGGGTACTTGAAAAAGTCCCACTTTATTAGGTCGTGGGCAGGAAGGCATGCTGGTTTCGGAGATCCCCAAGAAAGAGCAAGTCCTGACTCTCAAAGGCATCTGAACGCAGTGCGTTAAGACTGCCCCACCAGAAACAGGCCTCCCGCGTCAGCGGGACCAGGACTCGGGTCCCGAAACTGGTTTCAACCCCGCAGTTAGAGCGGAGGGCAGGGCGATCTTCCCCCGGGAGTGACAGGGGGCAGCCCACCCTCTCCGAGGACGCTCCGTCGTTCTCACCGCTCCCAGCTGTAGATAGGCAGCAGATCCACTACAACCAGCACCTGGCAGGAGGCACCCGCCTGCCTTCCAGTGCTGCCCAGCGTGCGTCTGCAATACACGCTGCCCTACGGGGGATCGAGCGCCCAGGGCTCACCCCCTCACTACCAGGGATCAAGGTACACGGATCCGGAATTTTTTATTGTCATAATTAAGAACAATGCTGCCATTTTAATTTGGCAATGCAAATGATACGTAAAAGTGAACGATGGAGACATCCTTACACCAAGCGTTGCAACTATTTACTCAAGACAGTTCACCAGGAGTTGGCTTGAGTTGAATTTCAGTCTCAATCTCTCCCCCACCCCCGTGTCTCTCTTTGGCAACCCCGCCCCCAATAGTAGATACTAATATTCTCAGTAGGGAAATGTTCAACTCTTTTCCGAGTCATAATATTTACATGAGATAAAAAGGGGATCACTCTTTAACACTGGAATCTTTGGGGATGACTGGCCTCTTTTCCTCCCAATTCCTACCTAGTCCTTGAGAATGCAGTGTCCTGGAGGATGTGAGGAGGTCGCTGGAGGGCCAGGCGCAGAGTGGAGACTGAAGGTTGGGTGCCACCGCCAGGGTGGAGTGTCCGAAGGCGAGAAAGGTTTCGTCTGTAACGAAGCCAGAGACGTAGGCGCCCCAGTTTCAAGGCTAGGACCGGCTATGCCTGCCATCATCCTCTCGCAGCCTTCTGGCCGAGGTGGCAGGGCTCTGGGGTTTAGACCCAAGCACTGGATCCCCGCGGGGAAATGCAGACGGTCCGCACATCAGCTCTCTTCTGAAGCAAGAGTCTTGGCTTGACTCCTTAGCATTATTCATGCTGACGAAGGACTTCACCTTACCCCAGGTCAGATTCTAAAGTCCATGAAATAATAGATTTAAACCAGTCTTGAAGTTAATGAAGAAAGATAAAGGAAGAGGAGGACCAAATAACATTGCTTCTATCTTAGAAGGAAATAAAACCGGCAAATATAACCCTTCCTTCCCCCAGTTTCAAACTCAAACTCAAGCTGACCCTTAAAAACTAGTGCTTAGTAAACGAAGGTTATCGAAGCGGAGTACGCCCTCCTGGCTTTTCGTGCTTGGACCCGAATGAGCGCTTTGACACCAATAGCTAAACTCCATCCGTCGGTGGTGCTGATCAAGTTTTATGCTTGAGCCATTTATTGCGTTTATTTCTATTTTCTGCGCATTAAAATTGTAATTAATGATCACATCCAAATTTGCTGTAGCGACCACCTTCCAATGGTGTGTTACTTTAACATGCTGAATTCTCAAAATTGTCAAAGGGTTTTCCTTCTCCAGCCCGCAGTTCAACCCTGTCGGGAACGTAAAGACCAGCCAGAGATGGAAGAGATTTAGAGAGTAAAGGAAACCACCCTTCAACTCCTAAACTCTAGATAGACATCCCACCACCACTGTCCAGGAGCTGGTACATCTCCATCTCCCGTAGCAACTCTAGAATTGAGAGTAGGGGCCGGAGTTTTGGAGAGGGTTTTCAAAAGCTTACAGCTCCCAGGGTGTACCTAGATACTTCTGTATCTAAAGTTTCCGCCTGAATTTTGATGATTCTACCCCCATGTAAACCCAAAAGAAATAACAACAATAATCAAAGGGAGAAAAGTGAAGGGAAAAAACTCCCTCACTGTTCTCAGGTATAAACATCACCTGACAGATAAATATTCCTATTAAACGGATTCAGTTTTCAGCGAATTGAGTAACCCATAAATGATAATGAACGCGGTGAGAAGCGACGGGTGTGGGGGAACTTGGGAATGAAAAAAAATAAAGTGGAGGAGAAAGAACAGAAAAGGAAAGCAGGAGGTGGAGAGATGGAAGAGGACGATCCTTCGGCCTACTAGGGGATTAAGGACATCTCTAGGCTTAAGGAGCAACAAATTAATTTACACAATTCTGGGAGAGCCCAGATGGCCTTTAATTAATCCCTTCAAAAGAAGGAGCCAGGCCAGGGCTGCGCCGGCTGCCTGCTCCATTAGCTCCATTTTACAAGGGACTAGACTTAGTTCGAGGTGAGGCGCCCTCCGGAGCTGGTGGGGGAAGGGGATAGGATGACGCGAGCGGGCTAGCGGGGAAGCAAGGGAAGGATATGAACTGCTTTTCCATAAAAGGGCTGAGTTTTCATTATTACTCTCTTTAAAAAGTAATACCCTCGTCGTCTCTGCTTCCCCCTCCCCTTTCTCATTTTATTTAACACAATTAATTGAGGCGGCCACTGGCCCCAGCGCGGAACCGCACCACTCACCAGCTCCCGCCCCTCCTGGCCCCGCCCACAGGAGAAAGAAGTAGGGAGCGGGAGGGGACTAGGCGGGCGCGGCCTTACGGCTAGCCCGCCTCAGCCAATCAGAGGGTGCGGCGCCCCCGAGTGGGCGTGCCCCAGGGGCAACGCGAGGATCGAGGCGGCGCGCTATTGGACACGGTGGTTACGCCCCCGGCCTGCGCCCGGCTCCCTGGCCCCTGCAGCCTCGGAGTGACGTCCCTCAAAGTTCTCATTTTGGTCCCCCACTTCCCCCTCCCTTTCGTCCCCCAGCTAAAGAGGGGTAGGGAGTGATGCAAATGTTTTATTACCTTTGAGAGCTTCATCCGAACTGTCAGGCCCGGAGGGAGAGAGGAAAGGAGAGAAAGAGCGGAGGAGCCGCGGAGAGGGTCAGTTTGGCCAGAGGACAGGACTTAGAAGACCGAAGCCTGGGAAGCCGCGAAGAAAATGCCAGAGAGGAGAGTCAAAGGCTGAGAGTGAGAGGGAGAGAGGGCGCGGGGGTGGGGCGGGGGTCGCCAGGCCCATTTGCAGAAGTGGACTGACGAGCGGCGCCGAAACCCAGCCGTCAGACTTTTCACACTTAGTCTTTTGTTTTTCTGTGCTTTTTCCTCCCCCTTTTTCTTTTCAATATTGCAACTCCAGTGGCCCGTGGCCCAGAGGGCAAGGCGGGTGGAGGTGAGGATCTGGGAGCCGCGGGGATCGGTGGCACTGCCTTTTCTGGCGCAGCAGCCCGGGGCAGCACGGGCGGAGGAAGCCCGCACAGAGGCTAGATCTCCCGCGGGCTGGATGTGCTTTCTCCCCGGGCACAGTGAGCGTCGAATGCGAATCAGCTGCGCAGCCGAAACAGCAGAGCATCCCAGTAAGATCAGAGGAGCGCCACGGGCTGCACACGGCGTCCTTTGAACCTCCCCAAAGAAAGCAAGCCACCCTCACCCTCCAACTTCAAAGTGGAGATTCGGCAACTAACTTTGCTACAAACTCTCCGGAGCCAGCCTGGGTTTTGTTTTGCTTATTTCCCGGGGGCAGAAGATGAGAAGTAGCGCACTTTGAACAGCTAAGAAAAGTGAGGAAGAGAGAAGAGCCAGGGATCGAATCTAGGACTCGCGGAACGAAAGGACTGCCTAGCCCGCCGGGACGCCTGCTCTTCTCGGCGAGCTGCTGCCTCCCGCGTGGAGGGTTTGGACATCTCTGCTGCGCAGCTAGGGGAGCAACTCCCGGCGACGGCATTCTTGGCCCAGTTGGCAGCTCGCCTCCGGGCGCGCCGAGTGCCTCTCCGCTTGCGCCCTCGGCGCTTCCGGCTCCTCTGAGCCCCGCGGGGGACACCAGCCAGCGCCCTCGCTGCAAGGCTACCGTCTCCGGCCTGGCCGTGGGATGTTAGCGGTGGGGGCAATGGAGGGCACCCGGCAGAGCGCATTCCTGCTCAGCAGCCCTCCCCTGGCCGCCCTACACAGCATGGCCGAGATGAAGACCCCGCTGTACCCTGCCGCGTATCCCCCGCTGCCTGCCGGCCCCCCCTCCTCCTCGTCCTCGTCGTCGTCCTCCTCGTCGCCCTCCCCGCCTCTGGGCACCCACAACCCAGGCGGCCTGAAGCCCCCGGCCACGGGGGGGCTCTCATCCCTCGGTAGCCCCCCGCAGCAGCTCTCGGCCGCCACCCCACACGGCATCAACGACATCCTGAGCCGGCCCTCCATGCCCGTGGCCTCTGGGGCCGCCCTGCCCTCCGCCTCGCCCTCCGGTTCCTCCTCCTCCTCTTCCTCGTCCGCCTCTGCCTCCTCCGCCTCTGCCGCCGCCGCAGCTGCTGCCGCGGCCGCAGCCGCCGCCTCATCCCCGGCGGGGCTGCTGGCCGGACTGCCCCGCTTTAGCAGCCTGAGCCCGCCGCCGCCGCCGCCCGGGCTCTACTTCAGCCCCAGCGCCGCGGCCGTGGCCGCCGTGGGCCGGTACCCCAAGCCGCTGGCTGAGCTGCCGGGCCGGACGCCCATCTTCTGGCCCGGAGTGATGCAGAGCCCGCCCTGGAGGGACGCACGCCTGGCCTGTACCCCTCGTGAGTACGACCACCCGCGCCCCGATGCCTGCCTGCCATGCGTGTTCTGCCCACTCCCGGGTCGCGGCCCCTGGTGTGCATGCCGCTCGGTCCATCCTGTGGCCCGCCCCAGTAGTTTGGCAGCGCGGGAATCACACCAGTTAGGTTGGGCCAGGGCTTCCAGAAAGGGATTCTCGCTTTTCTGAGCTCACATGGCTGTATCCAAGCGCCTCCCTCTCTCTAAGTCTTGAGTACGCCGGGGTTGAGCCGGTGTGTGTGTGTTCGTGTGGACCACAGCGCGGTGCGGGACGTGTGTCTCGTCCGAGGCCCTGGCTGTTCCTGAAACGGCCTGGCCAGGACCGCAGGCCTGGCCTGGGTTAGAGAGATGGGGAGGAGAGGGGAAGGAGAGGCCACTGCATCCCTGCTTTCCCCGCTCCTGCCTGCCGTCCAGCGCCCCATTCCGCCTTCGCCAGCCTAACCCGCTGCCTCTCTTCGAAGCAGTGAGGCCCGGCAGCGGTGAGCCCTCCTCCGCCCGGGAAGTGCGTGTATTTGCATGCAGGTCTCCGCCCGGGGTGTCCCCACCTCACCTCTTCGCCCTTGCCACCCGAGTACACTCGGCCATGGTGAGCCCATTGAAGACAGGCCAGCGTCCCCGGGGCAGGGTGAGCGCTTCCAGCCGCTCACCAGCGCTGGGCCCGCGCTTTCCCACCTGCCTCCACTCTGGGGGCTGGCACACGTTGCGTCTGGGCACATTTGGGGACATCGTGGAGCTCGACATCCTAACACAAGAGCGATCCAGGAGAAGAATGAGGTGAAGGGACACGGCCTGGGGAAAATGTACTATCCCGCAAAGACCTTGCTTGAGGCAAACTGAGTTGCCCTAAGATCACGCTAGTCTTCCGGGTAGTAGGCCGCAGCGCCGCGGAGGCTTCTAGCCTTCCAGGTGGACTTCAGGGCCCAGCCTGGGGTCCTTTTCTCGCTCGGTTCTTCGCCTTTGAGCGAGTCTCCGAAGTTTCTTCCAAGTCTCCGGACCTCCTGAGTGCGGCTGAGCGGCAGTAACTGCGGGAAGTTGCGAAAGCCAAGTGGAGGTTCTCTTGGGAAGCCCGGGGACTGTGGCAGCCAGGCCTGGTGGGGGTGCCAGGGAGACGCTATTGTATCGGTTTTGATGGCCGTATTAGGGGCCGCCAACAAAGCCTGTGCCCCCTCCCCCTTCCCCTCTCACCCTCGGCTGCAGCGACGTTAAGACTTGGGGGCGATTTAGCTCTCTTGTGTGCAAAAACAAGGACCCCTTTGTTGCCTGGACACAGGTTAGGGAAGCGTTGAAGGAAAAAAAAAATCTAGTTATTCTCACGCAAAGGCTCCAGGGCCGAACGAGCACCGACTGGATTAGGAGGCGAGGGTGGCCTTTTTCCGGCATTCGTTAATTTAATGGGGCCTTGCGATTAGGCTCTGGCAAACTTTAGCAATAGGCTCCCTAGCTGTTTGACGTCGGTGTTGAGCAGAAGGTATTTACTGCTGCGCCAAACACGCGGCTTTTAAAAAACAGGTGGATGTAAAAAGGCAAAGGAGACGCGCCGTTAGTCTGGAAGCGCCACTACACTTCTGGTGTCCGCCACAGACTGAGCTTTCTTTCCCCACAAAACATTGTTTCTCGAGTTCGTTTTTTCCCCCCAGTGCAGCCGCTTGTAACCGATTGTTTTCCCCCCTCTCTCGCTGTTTATTGGTTCTCACAGATCAAGGATCCATTTTGTTGGACAAAGACGGGAAGAGAAAACACACGAGACCCACTTTTTCCGGACAGCAGATCTTCGCCCTGGAGAAGACTTTCGAACAAACAAAATACTTGGCGGGGCCCGAGAGGGCTCGTTTGGCCTATTCGTTGGGGATGACGGAGAGTCAGGTCAAGGTGAGTGGACCTTGCACACCTGGAGGGATAGGTACCGCCCCTGTCGCGCGCGCGTGCACACATGGGCACACACACACACACACACCCCAAACTAACAAACAGTCGCCTGGAAGGTGCGAGTCCGAGGAGCCTGGGGAGAAGTTGAGAGCAGTGAAGGAGGGTGGGGATTACAAAGGCGCTGGGGTCTTGCAGGCGGGCAAACTCTTGATGAACAAAAGGAATCAAGCCCCCGCCTTTGAAATTAGGTTAATCTAGATAGCAGCATGTGCTGGGGGACTCACCATTATTAGAGAATAAAAGCATTACTGAAATATCAGCCCAGAGAATAGATCAGGCCAGTTAGACAGCTTCTATATATTCAATCTGTAGAGATATCCAAGTTTTTGTTTGTCAATTCAGGCTCCACTAGTTATATAACTTCCTAATGTAGATCAGTATTGCAGGGCTACTCTATTAATTTGCAAGTAAAAATAAATAAATAAATCCACAGGATCTAACCACTTACCATAGATGAACCTGTTTTTTAGCTCAGCTTAAGGCAATCGCTTTGGAATAGTAATTTTACAAATGAATTGACAAGATTATTACTGAATTATAGGCTTGAATTTGGTTTAAAATAAGTTTATCAACAGATTCGTGCTATTCATGACAACAATTTATAATTAAAACATCACTTTCGTTATAATTGAGTTGTATAGTATATATCCAAGGAAACAAATTTCAGGAATTTTTTCCTAAAAAATAAAGGGATTGAACAAGCTGGGTAAATTCAATCTGATGGTTTCCTATATTTCCAATAGTCTCTTTTGTCCTTCTTTTTCAGTTTGTTATGTTTGTTTCTTTGGGGTGTAAGTCTGTTTTCATTAGTTCTATTGTTGCTCCTTAAATTAAGTAGGAATAACATTAGCCATGTCTGCTGGCTAGTGTGTTTCCCCCTGGACAGCTATCATAAAATAGATTTCAGGAGTGATTTTGTATGTGGCCATTAGGATACCATCACAGTTAAAATTATTTTTTGCAGTAGGTTGGTACAGAGCCTACTGCAATAATCTGGAGGTCTTCATTTTTCACCATAAATATGTCTATATGGCTAGAAGTGAATTATTATAGCTGTATAAAGAAAATAAAGATCACTTTCTTAACAATTCTGATTCTCTAGATAAAATACATAATGGAGGACAAGAATAAAGGGAGGATAATTCAATATCTTTGGGAAATAGGTTGCTTCTTGCTGATGCTTTAGGTAAAATATGTGTCAGACATCATGAATAAGCTTAAAAATATTTGTATTAAATGTCTTGAGCAGGAACACAGTTAAAATAACATTTGAAAGAATAGACATGCCAATTGTGGAAAATAATGTAATTGACAATTTTTCACGTTTTAAAAATAACCAATGATAATTCTAGCCTTCACTTTACTTTGGGTTTATGAAAAACATTAAAGGTGATTTGAAGTTTGTATTTTAACAGATCTTTTTTTTTTTTTAAAGTGCACCATACATTGTAAGTAAAAACTGGGAGGATATTTTATATCTACCATGTTTGTACACATTCAGATCTGAGATAAGTGAAACAAACAAATGTTTAAAAGTGAAAAGGAGAACAGAAGTAAGTGGGGCAAATGCTGTGCTTTTCCCCCACAATCTACACCGAAAAGCAAGTACGTGTCAGGTTGTTTGAAATTTCTTAATTTAAGAAAGTAAATAAGGAATAAAATCACAGCCACTGTGGGACAACTTTATGAAGGGGGAAAGTTTTCAACTTCAAACTAGAAGGCAGGAAAGTGAACTCACTTTTAGGGACACTCATTTTTCAGTTTCCAAGTTTTGTTTTTACTTTTGAGAACTCACTCACTGACAACCTCAATACTCTTGTTACCATCGCTATGGCAACGGCGGTCAGTTTGTTGGTGCCAGTTACTCAGGGGGAACTTGGGGCGACGGAGACTGACTTTGACGGCCGAGAAAAGGGAGGGCTGCGAGGGAGGGCAGCAGGCCTTGGGGGGCCGCGGGAGGGCCATCGAGATGCGGGAGTGGTAGCACGGCCTGGATCTGCTCGTTCAATTCCTCGCCCTTGCCTCCCCTCTCCTCCCTTTTCTCCTCCCTCAGGTCTGGTTCCAGAACCGCCGGACCAAGTGGAGGAAGAAGCACGCGGCCGAGATGGCCACGGCCAAGAAGAAGCAGGACTCGGAGACCGAGCGCCTCAAGGGGGCCTCGGAGAACGAGGAAGAGGACGACGACTACAACAAGCCTCTGGATCCCAACTCGGACGACGAGAAAATCACACAGCTGCTGAAGAAGCACAAGTCCAGCAGCGGCGGCGGCGGCGGCGGCCTCCTACTGCACGCGTCCGAGCCGGAGAGCTCATCCTGAACGCCGCCGCCCGCCGCACCTTCCCGGCTCCGGCCTCCACCTCTGGGGCGGCGAGGGGCGCGGGGACCGCGTGCACGCCGTGCCTGCCCGCTCCTCGGGGCCCGGAAGACCCGGCCCTGCCTGCAGGGACCCTTTGCTATTTTTGAGATGTACATATCTATTTTTTTAACCTTGAAGTTGTGGGAGGGGATGTGGGGGAGAGAGACTCCGGGGTTGATAAAGCAAGGAAGACCACCAAATGCACTGCGTAAATGTCGCTACTGAAACCCGCAGCCGGGCCACGGTCCCAGCCCCGTCCCCATCGGCGGGCAGCGGCCTCAGCGCCCGGGTCCCCCTCGTCCCCAGATATTGCCCCCGCGGGTGGCGGGGTAGGGGGCGCCGAGAGGTGCTGTGGAAGGGCTCACGCCCACCGCGCGGGGGACCTCGGAGCGAAGCGGGCGGGCGCTGCCACCGATGGGCAGAGGGACGTTTCCCCCCCCACACACACTGCTGTGCAACTAAAGTAACCTGTTGAAGGCTCTTTGTAAATAAATTGTGAGTTACACTGACTAGAAGTTACTTTATTGTGAATATTTAAAATGTAAAATGCTTTTTTGAATTTCGTATAAAAAGATGGACCTTCTTCCTTCTCCTCCTCCCCTTTGAAGAGCGACTCAAGCCACACCTTCCCTTTTATTTTGAACTTAATTTGAGAAGCGTAGAATAGAATGTCATCACCTTCTCCGTCCCCTCCTCTCGTTCCTCTTTCCCGTTTGGATTTGCAGAATCTCACCTTTCCCCTTCACCTCTTCACGCCCTGCCCTGCCCTGCCCACCCCCTGGATCTGCACTGCCCTCCCGCCCCCCGGACTTGAAGTGGAAGACGTGGGAACCAGGGAGGGCCTCTCACCTGCCTCCCTGTTCCTCTCTGAAATTGCACAGTCGTTTGTTGCTATTTATTAGTGATTTAAAGAAAATATTGGGGAGGGAGGGGCTACAATAGCTTGTATTTAACTCCTTTCTGATAAAAATGCGTGTTAAAGTAGGTGGTGGGAATTGTTACAACCGCTCTGGGTCTGAAACATAAAAATTCATTTAGTTGCTGTAATTGAATTTGAAGTGTTTTGTATCATAAGAATACTATAGAATATGTAAATTGTTTTCTTTTTAAAGCTAATAATGGTGATATATTAGCATCTTTAACCTTTATTAATTTATATAAGGAATTCGGTTTGTAAAGAGAAGAAAACCCCCTTTGCAAGACCAGTTAAATGTAATGCACTTTCTGTTTCAAAGGATAAATCAAATTAAAAAAAAACAGTTTGAAGACGTCTGTTGCCTTGAATGAAAGGGTACAGATCATCTGATCTCATCAGAGATCTCAAATAATAAAAGTCAAGACCACAAAAAAATGGTATATCGGTTTCTTGGGTGAAATAGCTGTTACTTAATTTTATTTTCTTTGGATGAGTGATGTCACATTTCTCATTTTCCTGGATAGGAAAATAAAATAAATGCAGCCCCACTCATGGTGATTCTTGGAGAGACTAGTCTAGCTAGCTAGCTGCTTCTGATGTCTGTGTTGTCTAATTTCTTCCTGATCGCTTTTTCCTTTTCCAGGAAGTCCCTGGGGTTGGGGGGCAGTTGGGAAGAGCTCATTTCCATATATCCAAGATAGCTCCTCAGTCAGCCCCTATTCGATTAGCGTAGAGGAGGCAGCAGAGCTCGCTGGTTGAGTAGCACTGCTGTTTGATGCTAATATTTCTCCCCCTGTAGCTGTAAGACTGAAGAAATTGTGGAAAGACAGAAGCCTTGATTTTACTAAACATTACTGTAGAAGGATGAATTTAAAGAAAGCTTCCTTTAACTGGTGTAAAAATATTTTAGGGTTAAGAAAGCAATGTCATAGCTTCTCCAGCTGAATTTGAAAAAAAAAAAAAATTGGGAAGGCCAGGGCTGTATCACTGTTTTGGGATCTTTTTGTTTTTAGACACTGGGTTTCAGGTTCAGTGAAATATCATTACCTCCTTAGTGTTTCGGGTTAATGAGCTTGTGTTCAAAGAGAAAAAAAATCAATAGAGTTCAGTAGATTCTTCAGGCTAAAGAAAGTATAGGTCTGTTTTGTTCCCTTGAAAGTAAAACATAGTTGAAAACTAAAATTTTCACAAATTCCACAAAATGAAATTGCCTAAAGAGAAATTATTGTAGAATGCAATGCTAATGGCATGGTTTAACAGAAAGGCTGAAAATCTGTCCTCTTTTTTTTTTTTTTTTTCTAGTTTGTGAAGTTCTCAGGGAGTTTCAAACTCTTCTGAATTTCCGTCTTCTTAGCATGACTAAGGTATGTGTCCTTCAGAGAAGCAGCTATTTTGAAGGAGGGTTTGCTGTGCTGGGATGATTTCTATTTTAGCTGTGAACAATACCTTCCTTTCTTTCTTCTTTTGTTTTCCTTCCTTTTTTCTTTCCTCCCCGCTTCCTTCCTTCCCTTCCCCCTCTCCTTCCTTCCTTCCTGCCTGCCTGCCTGCCTTCCTTCCTGCCTTCCTGCCTTCCTTCTTGCCTTCCTGCCTTACTTCCTTCCTCTTCCTTTTTTCCTTTCTCTCTCCCTCTATATTTCTTTCCTTTTCTATAAAAGGACAGGGGTGGGTGGGTAGGGAGGACACATCACCTATTGTCCTGCAACTGTACTTTATCATTTAATTTTTGAAAATGAGAACATTTTTTCTACTTTATTCCTTTTAGCCTTTACTCACCCCTCCTCTGCCTTGAAAAGCCAAGCAACTTTTTATTTATTTATTCTTCCTAAAAAAACACAAAAACTCATAATATAATTAGAGTGTTATTCCCAAAATTTAATAATAGTAGTAATAGTAGCAGTAGTAGTAATATAGTAGTACTAGTCACAGAAAACTTGGAACTAAAATTGAAGCTTTTTCTCAAAAAGTAAACAGGTTGATAGCATTTATTCCAAGTTAGAGGCGTGGGAAGAAACCTCTCGCAAATCCCTTAGGAAGCGTTCCTCTGTGCTCTTCACCTTTCCATTCTGAGCATCTGAGAAGGGTGAAAGCTGATGCCTGGACTCCACTCCACAGGCAAATCTGTAGAGGAAGGACAGGTCTGTGAGCTTGCCAGCCTGAGTACTGATGTGCTCTGAGGTGTGTGGGTGGCAGTCAGAGTGGGGCTCTGGAGCCAGGCTGCACTGGCGTTTGCTCCTTTTTCTATTTGACTGCAGCAGTGGCTTGAGGTTTCCAGTTAATTTACTTCCACACAGCACTCCAGCTGGCCCCCAGTTGCAACTGGCCCCATAAAACTGAGAATGAGAGAGAAGAGGGACATCTTACCCCTAATTCCCTTTTTCTTGGTTGGTTTGGTTTATTTCCATTTATGTGCAACAAGAACAGTTTTTCACAAGGGTTAACTTGTGGGGAAACTGAGGAGACACTCTACAGCTTAAGTAATGGAGAGTAAGAATCACTTTTCATTTTGGTTCAAAAATTTTATGGCATTAACACCATAAGCGTCTGATTAAGGCTGTCAACCAACCATTACAGCTAACAGGGTCATGCTTTAAAAATAAAAAAGTCACAGCAAGTGGCTTGATGGACCACTGCATTTAAAAAGTCTTACAGGCATCAGAATGCCAACAGTGGAAAACAGATAAAAACAAGGGTGTGTGTGTGTGTGTGTGTGTGTGTGTGTGTGTGTTGAAAGAAAGGGTAAAACTGCTTTTTCATTTTTGTTGCTATGTGTTTCTTTTCCTAAAAAGGAAAAGGCAATGGGACTGCAAGGGAGATATAGAGTGGAAGAGAAGGGCCCTGGATCTGTGTCTCAGATGTCCCAGCAGCATTTGCTGCTTCTACTCTGTTCTCTTTCTGGGCCCTGAAGTTCAGGCTCAATTCTTGCACTTGGTGGGTAATTTTCTCTTTGGTTCACATTCAGGATTCTGTAACTTAAGGCTCCATGCCTTTCTTCCCAGAAGCTGTGCTGTGTTGCGCAGCTTTCCAAGCTTGTGAGCAGTTTAATCCGCTATTCTTTTCCCTGTTTCAGAGACAGTGGGAAGAGGGGGAACTGAAAATCACTGATTCTTTTCTAGAAATTTCCTCATTGCTCAGTGGGTAGGGAGTTTGGACTGCAGGCCAGCTTTTCTTGGAAAAGAGACTGGGATGCATTTGCAACCTTTTGGAGCCTAATATTGTGTATTAATAGATGAGTACGTTATTATACCAGCATCAACTTGGGGAGATCCACAGTGCCCTGTCCTTTAAGTTGATGATCAGCAGGGACACACACACACACAGACACACACACACACACACACACACACATACACATGAGAGGTGAAATTCCACTAGGGAACTCCTAGCACTGAATAGTTTAAAGACACAGTGGCTCCTTTGTTAATCACTGACAATAGGATCTTGTAGTAACAACAAAGGTAAGTGGTAGATTTCTTCTGTAAACTCTATTTTATGTTAATTCGAACAAATTTCTCTGCACTAAATTTCTTCCTTCTTACCATACACACAGATACATGCAAAAGGTGCTCTTTCCTCCTCTTGTGACTTTTTTTTTTTGGCCAGTTATTCAGGACAATTATTTTATTCCTTTTTTTTGACAGGAAAGTGTACACTTTTTTCTTCCATAGCATTTAGACTGTGAGTTTTATGAAGAAACATATTCTCCCTAATGTAGCCCCTTTTAAGATCTATAGAAAACACAGCACTATAACCCTCTCTCCCAGCCTATTAATGGAAAGTTTGACTGGGGAGTAATGATGGTTTGAGCAGGATGACTAAGGAATAGGGTATATTCCTGAAATTGAGCTTTCAGTGTTCCAGAGATTGGCTTAGAGTTGTTCCACAAACTGAAGGTTTATCTGAGACCCTGGGAGATTCACTCTCTAGTCTTCCTCTTTGATCCAACATTGGTCACCCAAAGATGAAATGTTTAGATGTGCATCATTTGTTCTGATGCTCCAAAGCAGCCACTTCTATTGACTAACACACTTGAAGACTTTAAAGAGTAGAGCATAATGTCTGCATGGTGTTTGATATCTACTGGTGGGTGGCCAGAATTCTGAAGTAGAAGCTTCATTCAGAGTTTCTATTTTAGTACACTTTGAATAAGGGCTAGTTTGGTTGAAGATACGTTTGAAAATGGATTGCTTCCTCATTGTCAGGAAAGAATTTTTACTATGTAATTTAAATAAGTGCATATTATTTTTTCAGAGGGACCTTACCACCCTTCTAGTATAACATTTTGCCTATGTCTACCTCGGGAAAGCCAAAATAAATTATGAGGCATAATTATCCTATGTATTTACTTATTATAAGGGACAGATATATCAAATTCAGGAAAGAAGCTAGTATATAAATTCCTTTTGGGTTTGTAACATATAATTTTATTTTTGGGGGGTTGGGTGAATTAATTATGAAAACACTGTCCATCATCAATAAATTGTTTGGGACAAATCTATTTGCATAGACCACAGAAAGTTAAGATTGCTGAAAATCCATTGACTTAGTTATTACCACATGGTTTAATCATCTTCAAACAAAGGCATTCAACAAATTTTCATGCCTTTAATCTGAGCTCCATACAGGAGTCCATGGTTTATATTAATTTCTCTATCATTTGCCAGCCTTGGTCCTTGAATTTTATGCTATGGCTCAGCTCTTGAAAAGAATTTTGGAAACTTTTTTTTGACCCTAGATTTTTCTTCCTTCTCTGTACTCTTTACTTGGTCTGTAAGGATTTGTCAGTTTTTATTCTCAAAACCAAATGGTCTCAAGTGAATGAGAGGATATAAGGAATCTTTCATTCTTGCCACAAGATCACAATGATCAAGAGATCATATAGTGATTGAGAGCAGGGCTCCACAGGTAGATTAGGGATAATAATTGCACCTACTTCATAGAATTATTGGGAGAATGAAATGAATTAATACATATGAACAGTACCTGGCACATAGTAAGCTATGAAAATTGTAGCCATCATTGTTGTCATCACCATCATCATCATCATCATCAGCAGCAGCAGCAGCAGCAGTAGCACCATCAAGAAAGGCCCTGTCTCAGGTTGCCTTTAGCTCTAGCCCTGCTGTCTTGTGCAACCAAGGAAAGATTGTGAAAAGTAATCTCTTTTCCACTATGACAGCAAGAAAGAGAAGCTGTGACAGCAAAGGAGGTTTTCTTCTATGTAAACAAAGCCTGACTACCTGAAGTGGTTTTTTAATATTTTTAAAAATTATTTTATTTCTTCCTTTAAAAGATGGATCCTAATTCCTGTGTTCTTGGGTATGGGTTAAATTCAGTGTCTTGCTTCTAGTGAATACAGTGTAGGTTACTCTCCTTGTACTTTCTCTTGGATCACTTGATCTGGAGGAAGCCAGCTGCAGTGTTGCCTCTATATAGAGGTCCATGTGGTGAGGAACTGAGGCATCTGCAGGCTTGTGCGAGGCCCTGAGGCAGAATCACCCAGCTGAAACCTCTGGGATTCCTGACCCATAGAAACTGTGTCAGATCATGTTTATTGTTTTAAGCCATTAAATTTTGGGATAATTTGTTACATAGCACAGACAAGCAATACCCTATCTAATAGACCTATCTTTGTTCTCCGGATAAAGAGTAGTCTATTGAAAGTAAAGATTCTTGAAGAAGGCATCTTTCATAATCACTTAAAGTCATTTGAAAATGCCATCAGACTGACACTATGTGGTATGAAAAGAAGCACCACTGTTAACTTCATTAGGGAGAGAAGACGTGAGCCCTAGCGCTGGTTTCTATTTTTTGCCAATAACTTGATCCCAGACATTTCTTCCTCTATACAATTATGTCAATCAAACTTTCACAAAGTTGTTGTGAAACTCAAAAGCAAAGTCTTTATAAAGTGACATACAAATGTAAGAGGTGATGATTATATCCTGTAATATGGCTGTGTAGTTTGGCTAAATGTATCATAACTGGTGCTTCCCATGAAGAAATCTCAGACATGGACAGAACCTGGATCTGGTTCACAAGCCAGTAATACTTATCTTCTCCCCACAAGATGCGGCCAGAGACACACTTCCAACATTACTCTGCCTGCTTGGATGATGGGAAGTCTAAAAACAAACAACAAACAAATAAAAAACACAGATACAAACAAACAAAAACCTCAGGGAAAGAAAAGAGACATAAAGAGTCTCTTTTCACTTTTCACCGAGTTTCAAGTTAGGACTGAGCATTTGGAGTTTGCCCCTTTTACCTTTCCTTTGAAAACTAGGGATATGACTCTCTTTTGAGAGAGTCAAAGTTGCAAGAAGGCAGGAGATGGGGGAGTGGGTGAGAGGTGCTGAAGCTGCTGTTGATTTCCTGGGGGCGTAAGAAAGGAAGGGAGGCAGCAAGCCCTCAAAAGAATAGAGCAAGACCCCTAGGAGTCAGGGGAACCAGCTCTTGATTAAGAGGGAAAGCTCCTGTAGACCTTGCTTTTTCCAGTGTGAGTTTGGGCCTTACTTGCCAACTGAAGTTGATGGGCAGGAGGTTCTTCCTCTTTGACCATCTACTCCACTTTTGCACACCTCTCAGAACACTACTTAAGCAGAGTGAAGTCAGGGGACCAGGGAAACAGTATAAACAGCAAATACAGTTGAAAACTTGGGCTTCAGTACCTCTGATATAAAAAGCAATCCCACTGCCTGTCTAGGTCTTGATAAACACAATTCAAAGAGAAAAGGGACTGCAAAGGCAAATATGAAATCAGCACATTGTCATTAACTTCCATTAGATAGAAAGTAAGGGACAAATGGATGACTCCAAGAGCCTTTGCTGTCAGCACACTTAAGGTGACTGTGTCAGCCAGGGACCCATGCTCTACCTGAAAGGGCCATGATGGTTTCCAAGTGAACAGTATCTATCTATCTATCTGTCTGTCTGTCTGTCCATCCATCCATCTATCTATCTTCTGTAGTATAGTCCTGTGTCGTTTTGCCCAGGAGAAGAAAGTGCCTCAGAGAGACTTGATAGGCCAAAGTGGGTGACAATTTGGACAGAGCTGTATCAGTACTGCCTCTTGGAAAACTTTTAAACCTGGAATAGTCAGACTTTGAGGGCATAAGGTCATACACAGCTTGTTTCCTCTTGTATCCTGGGGACACTGTGCATGCTCAGGTACACACACACACACAACCCCCCCCATAAGAAGTGATAGGAAACTTTGTATTCTCTTGACGGTTTTAAAGAAAATGATAGACCTTTAATGCAGCCCTCTCCCTTCTTTTACTCTGGAGAGAAATGATCTTCAGGCCATCAGGAGTCTCCTCTTCGTCTTTTTTTTTTTTTTTTTTTTTGGGTGGGGGGGATGGAGTTTCACTCTTTTTGCCCAGGCTGGAGTGCAATGGCACGATCCCTGTGCAATGCAACCTCCGCCTCCTGGGTTCAAGCGATTCTCTTGCCTCAGCCTCCCGAGTAGCTGGGATTGCAGGCATGCGCCACCACGCCCGGCTAATTTTGTATTTTTAGTAGAGATGGGGTTTCTCCATGTTGGTCAGGCTGGTCTCGATCTCCCGACCTTAGGTGATCCACCTGCCTTGGCCTCCCAAAGTGCTGAGATGACAGGCGTGAGCCACCGCACCCTTCTACATCTGATTATTATGTAATAGTTTGACAAATTGCTAGAACAGGGTGTTTGGGAGCCCTTCTGCCCTAAAAAGGGTATGTGTTCTACCTTAATGGTCTCATCGTTCAATTCCTTTTCTTCAGTGCTTTTTCTATAACGCTGACTTACAGCAACAGATACCCCGCTGTCTAGGAGAGGCTAGGAAAAGCCTTAGGTGTAGTTCTTTGCCTCTCAGAATCTGGTGTCCTTTACCCCATGACTGGGGATTGGATAGGAATGGGGAATCGTGTGGTGGTCCTCCCGGCTCTGTCACACAGCTGAACTCCGGGCTGTCTTATTTTATCTGCTCCTATTCGGCTGGACAGAAAACTCACTGTTTCCCATACCCTGTGTTTCTCGCTCATTGCGGGCACAAACCAGGCTCTCTTTGAAGAGCAGGGTCGGTATAAGAGCAGAGAATGAAGGAACTTGGCTTTTCCCGGAGCGGGGGGGAGGGTGGGGGAGGTCCTTATGTGGAGGAGAAAGACTTCCTGGACTGGGACCACGGTTCCTAAGGGAAGAGTTTGGAATGTGCTCTGCGGTCCCACCTACAGGAAGGAGCTATAGAATCTCTCTGAATGCCTGAAGAGGCTGTACTGGGCCTGGGCCTCCCAGAACTTTCCCTTTAGGTGAGGAGAGACCTGAAGGACCTAAAGGCTGGAGCTCCCAGAGACGACTCTGGTTTAAAAAGGCCCTGGAAAGAAAACATGCAGAAGTTGTAGGGGTTAATGTTCCCTTTCAATCACAGACAAAGGTCAAAATGAGACAAATCGGAATTTGTCTTGATTAAATGAGGAGTCAAAAAATGCGGTTTTGTCTGTGTTGTTCTCATCTGCTCCGACAGAAGTCTCTCCCAACCCCGCAGGAGAATCCCATACAGAGGCTCAGTCTGGGCCTCTTTGCACACGCTGCGGCGTCGAGTCCAATGGGTGCAAGGGAGAGGAGAGGGCAAGCGTGTGTCTGTGGGGGCGGGTTTCATGGCTGGACTTGCTGCGTGGGTGATCCCAGGACTAAGGCAATTAGAACGCTCGGGATTGGCTGGCTTCTGTAGTTTGCTTATCGATGGCTTTAAGCCCAGACGGCACCACGTCTGCCACACGATACTTGTATCCATCGCACAACCTGTAAAGCGGCTGCGCCTACTCGCAGTGGAAAGGGCGCTACAGGCCCCGGATCTTCCCAGAAGCTCCACCACTTCAGGGCAGGAAAAGGCAGCCGTGGCCGCTGCCTTCAGTTGTCCAGCTGTCCCTTCCTTTACAAACTTCCTCGCATGTTCTCTCCTCTGCGACTCTCCCACAGTTTGGACTGAGCTGAAATCCAGTCATGGCGCATCTCGGGGAGCTAGTCTCCGCACGCCACCAGGTTCTTGATAATATATCCTGTGTCTACTTTCGGGGATGACAAAGCCCAGAAAATTCAAGCAAGCTAGGATGTGCCCGGCACTGTGTTTCCTTCTCTGGTCCAGCTTCTACCTTTCGGCAAATTCTTTACAGAGCCCGGCCGAACGAAGTCTGTTTGGGATTTAGGACGTTGGTCGCCATACCTGGCTCAGTTCCCTAGTGCTGGGGGCAGGCTCCGTTCCTGGGCCCCGGGCCCCGGGCCCTGCAACCTCAGCCTGAGGTGCCGGGCACACGCAGGCCTCGGAGTTTGTGCGCTCCACCCACTGCTGCTACCAGTGCGTGGCCAGTTGGGCTCCCTCCCCCAGGACAAGTTCCCGGGAGGTCCCGCCGAGACCAGGGGTACCATCATCCCTGGGTATCGCCGTCCTGAGAGCCCTGCCAGAGGCGTGGCTTCGCAGAGAATGAAACTGGGGTGTCCACGGTAGAGCCCAGCACAGTACGCTCTCCCTGTTTTCCCTACCTCCGGTGTTTTCAGCGCAAGCTTCGGAGACGTAGCCTGAGCTTCCCATGCCGGGCACGCCCCCTGCAGGTCTGGCCGGCAGCTCGGCGCCACGGATCCTGGACGCAGGGGTACCCGGCTCTCCCCAGCGGTGCCTGTTACGCCCTCTGCAGGACGGGCAGGCTCTCCAACGCTGACACGCGCCCCGGGTGGAGCCCCGAACGCTGTCGCCATTTTCCCCGGGGCCCGAGGTAAATTTGCACCTCTGATGTGGTCAACGACCTGCGCCTCCGCTGACCCCGGGGAAGGGCCCGGTGCACTGGGCGTCCCCTGGGTCGCGGAGGTACAGGGAGGGGACAGCCGTCCCCCGGGTCGCGGAGGTACAGGGAGGGGACAGCGGATACCAGAGCGTCGCTGGGGAAGGCCGGGCCTTGCAATTCGCAGACCGGTGCGGGCCCTCTTCCCTGAGCTCCCGGGACACAGACATCCGGGCACACAGTGCTAGTTTCCGCGGGGTAGTTTTCGGTCTTCTCTCTTCCTTGCTTGGTTATTACTTTGAAACCGAAAAGGCAACCACAGCTATGCTGGATTTTTTTTTTTTTTTTTTGACGGAGTTTCGCTCTTGTCGCCCAGGCTGGAGTGCAGTGGCGCGATCTCGGCTGACAGCAACCTCCGCCTCCCGGGTTCAAGTGATTCTCCTGCCTCAGCCTCCTGAGTAGCTGGGGTTACAGGCGCCAGCCACCACGTCCAGCTAATTTTTTTTTTTTTTTGTATTTTTTAGTAGAGACGGGGTTTCGCCATGTTGGGCAGACGGGTCTCGAACTCCTGACCTCAGGTGATCCGCCCGCCTCGGCCTCCCAAAGTGCTGGGATTACAGGCGTGAGCCACCGCGCCCGGCCAGACTTGACCATTTTAAAAATGTTATGAATGGCACATTTAGAGACGTGTGTACGCACGTGTGTTCATATGTTCACATTTACCCCTGCCCCAGTTCCCTGCATTCCTACCTCTCCACCCCACCCCGCAGCTCCCACTAGGTATGTTCTAGAACAGATACAGGTTGCTAGCACCTTCCACTAGCTGTCCCCAACATCAGTTACAAATCTCCGCGAGGGACAAAAACATCTGTTCAGTCAGACTGGAGAAGTCAAGACTGCGGGTGCCGCACTGCGGGGATGCACAAATCCGGAGCCGAGTCAGAGAGAGCCCCTTGCCCCCTCCCGCTGCAGTCGGCTGTGGCAAAAGATTTTCGAGATAGCAGGTACTCTTGCAGAATGGCACTGCGAGGCCGCCCGAAACTCACACAGCAAGGGCGTCCAGCCGTTCCCCCACCCTCACTCCACCCGCCCCCGACCTTTGATCTTTTTCTGCTCCCCTCGGCTCAGGGAGGAAACCTTCTCCTCAACTCCCTTTTTCCTTGCGAGAAAGCGGTTTGCATCTGCGCTGTTGTCCGGCAGAGCGCCTGCGGGGTGCAGGTGGAAGGGCGCGGCGCGGGAGAGCGGAGGCGCCGGGCTCGAGACTTCTGGCTCCGAAACCCCGCAAGCGAGGGCGTTTGAATAGTCTCCGCAAGGTAGACAGAGGGGAGGCGGAGCTGTCTTCAGTTACAAATAAATTTTGTATTGTTTATATTTTTGCTAGGTAGTACATGCACATGGAGAAAAGAAATTCAAGCAGGGCAAAAGAGTGCACATGCAAGCAGGTATTTAAATATATCCTCTTGGGTGCTTAATTCATCTAAGTAGCGTGTGAGCTCTTGGATTTCTGTGTGCAGAGAGGTTCTTATAGATCTTCATACTCCCAGACCCAGACAGACAAGTTTCCTGAGTCATCCACATCGCTGACGATTTCTGACTTGGTGGTTTCTAATCGCACCTCCTTAGCAGTTCGCCCGGCGGTTCCCGGGGAGAACGGCGGCCTTCCCTGCCCGGTTCTAGGCGAGCGTAACCAGCTCTTTGTGACTTCCGAAGTGAGGGCTCCCGGTATCACTCATTATTGACTACCTTGAGATTTAATGTGGTTGGAGGTATATGGAGGGGGCTCATTTTTCTTTTCATTTCCCGATTCCATTCGCAGTTAACGTTACTGATAGTTAATAAAATGTAGCTTGTGACTGTAATATCGGGACGGAGAGGTCCCATTAAATGTCAAAAGATATAAGACAAAAAAGTATCTTGCGACTGTACGCGGGACTGCATTGCTCCCAGTTTTGGCTATAGATGCACTAAAATAACCTGTTAACACACACCAAAGTGCATCCTTATAATAACCTCCTCAATCATTTATTAAAAGTCGTGTCAAGCAGGCCGGTATAATTCATCTCTATGCAAATACATCAATGTCAGGCCATTAGTGTATTGCTCAGGTTTTTATTAAAGTGCATTCTTTTTAATTCAGCCCCGTAAAATACGAGCCCCATTGCTCAAGAATTATAGCAACTATTAGAGTAACATATGGGCAACATGCACTCAGAAAATAAAAACCAACAGATAAAGTGGCAGGGTCACATCGCAGGAGCAAACACTTAACAAAATGGCCGTGGGGTAATAGATTTTTCTCTCAAGGCCTTTGGCGAAAGGGTGCCATGGGCATTAACACCTAAGGAAAGGCAGAGCCTGGAAGTTACTCTGCAAGGAAAGGTAGAGCCTCGAAGTTACCCTGCGCTGTCTCAAACTCAGAACCAGCCAGGATTGGCATCTCTGGAGTTAGGAGAGGGGAAGCTTCCTGAGCTCCTCCATATTCGGCTACCATCTTTCTATAAAAGGATTTCAACATTCCCAGAGAAGGGGGTTCTGCTTTTTCTTAAAGCAAGAATCCCTTGAGAGATTTCGATGTAGGGTTTATGGCCCAAACTCTCCTCCCTCTCTCCTCTCCACTCCTCCACCTCCTTCCTCATCTTGGCTATCTCTCATTCCGCACTTGCCTCACTGGGAGCCCCACCCACCTCTAGTACTTTCTGGGATCACCCTTCCCTCCCTGCCTCTGCAGGAAGGTTGAGAAGGCCCGTGGATGTGTAGGCAAATTTCCCTCTCATATGTGGAAGCCTGTGTAAAATCTTCCCATTGAAATCAATCCATAGCTAAAAATAAAACATATTTTACCTCCCAACTCAGAAGAAACTTAAATGCCCTCTGCCTGCACCCGTCACCTGGCACTGGCACTCGGGGCCGCCCAAGTTTCCCAGGTTAGAATGCATTGCTACAAATTTTGTCGAACCGGGAAAACTCTAGCCTGATCTGAGAGGGATTTTGCTATTTTAGTTACTGAGGACAGAGTGGTGGCCAATGGGTGGTGGCCTGCAGCTCTTCAGCAGACGCCTAGGCTTCAGATGGAATGGGGAAGAGAGAGAGAGAGAGAGAGAGAGAGAGAAGAGAGCACGCACGAGCAAACTGGTTTGCAACAGCAGCTGACAAATCCATTGGAGAAGTCAGCAGCATCAAATTCAGTTTTTTATTTTTAATTGCCATTAGAACAATCAATTTTCAGAGGCTGGAAAATAAACCTCAAATCCAAAACACAACACAGCCTAGACAGAAAAATAGAGACAAAAGTGGAAAAAACTCCTAAGAACAATCTCCCAGATTTAATGAGAGAGTTGCCCACATCCTCATCACCCCAGGATGGTAATTGAGCAGATCTATTAACTTGTTACACTAGATTTGTTTAAAGAGACTATTACACAGTCATTTAATCAATTTGTTACACTGGAGGTCCTGACTTATGAGACACTTGCCTTATGATTCCTTAATGACTGAATTAATTTGTTTTAATAAAACCAACATTGTGTATAAGTACATTTCTAGAAATGTAATTTTGGAGACAGAACAGTCCAATGCTTCATCTGATTAGGTCCTTTCTATGGTTTATCAAAGTCTGTAGTTTCTGACATAGCTGCTTGTATGGAGTATTTTTCTTTTTTATAGCGCCATTAATTTAATATGGATCATTAGTTCTTTATACACATGCATGTTCTGACAAATGTACCCAATGAATAATGCAGCTAATGTGCTTAGGCCCAAATGCATCACATCATAAACAGAGACCTCTGCAAAAATAACAACAATGAAATGAAACACCACCTCCAGTCACCATGGTCATCATCAGGGTAGCATTCCAAGTTATATTTAAGTCTTGTTTTGTAGAGCAAGACATGTTCGGCCCTAGGATTATATCAACATAACCAACTGGGTCTAACTATGTAGTGAACACAAATAGATTTATGGAGAATTAAGGTTGCCTTGAGAGCAGATGCAGGACAAGAGAATCGGTTTTGCTCTTGATGGAAGCTGACGTGTGTGGAATAAAATGTAAATAAACAGAAAGTCCCCAAGAAAAGCAACTTGATGTTATTGATTATGTAAAATAATTAGGACATTACAAATGATAATGCACTACAGATTGTTGGCATGTATAGCTTGTTTTTTTTTTTTTTTTTTTTTGCAGAAGAAATGGTGTAGGCTCTGAAACACCACTTGAAGAATGGGCCATGATGTGGGACAATAAAAAATTAATACTGGAGTGATTGGAATGATCAGCTGCTAACCAATAACTGATATAAATGATAACTGAATGAGCCCGCTACAGAGGTAAACATTTGAACTTAGAGGAATACAAGGAGGAGTGATGGCCCTACATGATCACTGGAGGCATAAAGTGGCTCTGCATAATGTGGGTAACTATGCACAGAAGCCAAATATTGACTAAATAGCTCAACAATTATTACAGGGTAGAGGGAGATGCTGGATATATTTTCAATAAGGAGGTGCCTTATAAATCTTCCTTAACAATGTTGGGCAGGCAGGCATTTGAACTTGATTTTATTTTGAATAAAGACTCCAGACTGCACACATATTATCAGTATATTTGAATGCTTTCATGCTTTCCTTTTGCTGTCCCTTTCATACAGAAATGGATGTGAAAGTTGATGAACAGAATTTGTAAATAAAAAGAGATGGCTACTTCTGCTGTATCAGAAGTAATAATTCTTATATAGCAATGAAAGTCAACTTACAATTATATGAATAGAAAGAAATCTGCTATACTAATAGTCTGAAAAAAGCTCACCAAGATTTCAATAAGAGGCACAAAAATCAGATGTAGTTGTATTTATTGGTTATGGCTAAAACAATGTAATGTTATTGTTAGTTGGGATTCTCTTTTGAAACTTATCTTCTAAACATGGTTCTGTTGATAAAATAGGCTGAGTCATTCACCCTAAAGTTTGTGGATAATGTGAAAGATGCCATTAGAGTTTTGGTTTTTGAAGCATAAACATTTGTAAAACAAGAAAGAGTTTTAGAAATCATATAGTTCTCAGTTCTGACATTTTCACAAGCTACATTTATCTTTTCCATTTCACTATAGCTCAGTGATTTCTCTGCCTGAGACAGGAATGTTTATGATGATAAATCAGTGTTGTTTAATTAGATTCATCTTTACTTCATTTTAATGTTAGTTGGAAATGTATTTCTTTAGTTTATAAAAATGAATAATTTAATCACTTCCTGGTATAAAATAAGTGATGTGAGACTAAAAATCAATGCTGGATCCTTTTTCGAATTTTTTGATTGATTCTATATTTCTTATGTAATACCTTACCTTCTTGCTTTGACAAATGAATTTTATGCATTTCTTTCTATTTGTAAGCAGCTAGTGCAAAGTGTATTTGTTATTTATTACAAAGCAAATGATTTTGACCTTTAGCTCATTTCACCAGATGTTATTTCTGACCATCCCAAAAAGCCGGTTTAAAGTCAACAACATTAAGCATTTGAGGTCATAAGACCAATTCAAGGTCATTTTAGTCCTGGCAAAAGGTTAATTAGATCACTGCATTAAAACAAGAATAGACTTTTACTCAACCTCATCTAAATAAGCATAGACAAGCTTACCTTACCTTTCAAAGTTTCCTTAGAGATTCTAGCCCATTTCTTAGAATGGCGAAGATAACTTTTTATAAATATAATTTTTAAATTATCCTTTACCAATTTTAATAATATTTGTCATTTGTTGGGAGCTTACTGTGTACCAGGCCACTATGTAACATATTTTTCATGATCTCATGTAATCCTCTCAATAACCCTATGAAGTAGTTATTATTATTATGATCCTCATTTTAGAGATGAGGCTATTGATGCTCAAAGAGGGGACCGAGATTAACAGAGGTATTAATCTCGATGCAAACTCAGGCTCTAAGCTGTTGCACTGTGCTTCTCCATAAAACATATTACGTACCGTTTTAAAACTGCAAACTCTTTTTTATCTTGACTTGCAGCTGTCGCCTTTTATATAATTTAACATGATTGAATCAGGGGGCCTAAGAAATATATATAGCTATTCTGGTTCTAAGAACAATGACATTTTGTACTTACCTCATACCACTCTTTAATAAACAAGTATTGAGTATGATGATAAATCAGTGTTGTTTAAAACTGTCCCATAGTGTGTATGACAGTAAACACAACTAAATGTAAATGGTGTGCCTGATCTCTACAGTTAGGAAGTTCTCTTTTTGGTGATTAGGTGAGATGTAAGAACAGATCACAGGTTGCCTATTTGTGCTTGGGAAAAGTAACTTACTAAACAGTTTCTTTTGATTCCTGAAGAAAACAATTTGTACTCTCTGAGGGACAGTTTCTTATGGGACTCTGTCATTCCTAGAGAGAAACTTCGCTCCTAGTAAATTGACCAGTAAATTGTAATGACATCTTATGAGCTCATTTGGGTGTTTGCAAACAAAATCCTGGTAAGATAACTTTGAGTGTAATTTTGGAATTGTTAGAAATTGTCAGATAAGCATCCTACTTTAGAGTTATTTTTTCCTGGTGACTGGGAGGATTTGTTATTCAGACTCCATGCCTCAGCACTGTATTTTTTTCTATTTGTTTCATCTGGTTGTTAACCTGCTTACTCTGTGTAGGCTGAAGTAAATCTTTTGAAGAAAAAAAAATACATATTCTGCTGGAGTCTTTATCTAGATTATTTTTCTGGTTGGCCTCTGAAATGAAACTTTCTGAGACTCTTCCAGGCCACAAATTTCAGGGAAATCTTCTCATAAGCCTATTTCTACTATCAAGATGCACAATATTAATTATATACTGTGGAAGATTCTTCAGTGGAATGAATCCAGGCTCAGAGGGCAATGGATGTTCTCTGTCCTGCCTTCCAAAACAGCCTGTCCTTCTTTGGGTTCCTGTGAGGCTGAACACCCTTTGGGACAGGGTTAAAGACATAACATTTAAGAGGAGACAAGCAAGGTCAATTGATAAGCAACTTAACGTCAGGGCCTGCATAGCATTTTCTTTTCGAGTGACAAAACTAATATAATGAATATTCCCATCATTTAGATTCTGGAATTATGGTTTTCAACATAAAATTTAATTCTCATATACTAAATACGATAAAACTTAGAAACCTAGAATCCATTCTACAAGCTGCCATACAAAAGTTATTGTTGGGCCGGGGCGGTGGCTCACGCCTGTAATCCCAGCACTTTGGGAGGCCGAGACGGGCGGATCATGAGGTCAGGAGATCGAGACCATCCTGGCTAAAATGGTGAAACTCCGTCTCTACTAAAAATACAAAGTCCCAGCTACTCGGGAGGCTGAGGCAGGAGAATGGCGTGAACCCGGGAGGCGGAGCTTGCAGTGAGCCGAGATTGCGTCACTGCACTCCAGCCTGGGCTACAGAGCGAGACTCTGTCTCAAAAAAAAAAAAAAAAAAAAAATTATTGTTGGCCAGGCGCGGTGGCTTACGCCTGTAGTACTAGCACTTTGGGAGGCCGAGGCGGGTAGATTGCCTGAGCTAAGGAATTTGAGACCAGCCTGGGTAACACAGTGAAACCCCGTCTCTACTAAAATACAAAAACTTAGCCGGATGTGGCAGTGTGCGCCTGTAATCCCAGCTACTCGGGAGGCTGAGACAGGAGAATCGATTGAACCTAAGAGGCGGAAGTTGCAGTGAGCTGAGATAGTGCCATTGCACTCCAGCCTGGGGGACAGAGTGAGACTCCGTCTAAAACAAAACAAAACAAAACAAAACAAAACAACAACAACAAAAAGTTATTGCCTCCCAGTCACTGCTGACAGCTAAAAATTTCAACTCCAACCTGACTGACCGTGGAGGCAATAATTCCTATTTCCAAGTTCCATGTGTTCAGACTCCATATAAGCAGTTCTTGGCCAGTTACTTTTCAGCTCTTGGTCACTATTGGCAGACTGGATGCCCCTGCTTAGCTCTAAGCCAAGATGTTCCACCTCAGAGATCTGATTACAAAATTACAGGGTAGAACTTTTCCCTAAGAGGGAAGCTGGATTTCCTGCTTAGGTTTTCTTCTGATTTGACTTTGAGACCTAGAGGTCTAGGTCTACTACTTTGCTTTTCCAGTAGGGCTCTTACAAGGCGCCACTTCCCTTACAGTCTTTAGATTGTACTGAGGCTTCTTCAGATTACACATGAAAATGTGGCACCCTCTGGCTTTATATTTAATTGCATAACTAAATTAAATGAGAGAATATGTAATGTGGTAATGCCAGGCATGCAGTAAGTGGACAACAATCAGTTGCTGTTATTATTATTGATGTTATGATTACTAGACTATTGCTTTTATTGTTAATAATGCTATATTGTAGTAATCATAACAACAATGGTATTCTTGATCTTAATCAACTTTGACTCTTGGGAATAACTTCTGGTTTCTTAAGTGTCTTGCTCTGAGTACGGTGGAAGGGCTGACATTTTATTTTTGGTACTCCACAGAAGCAAGAGTCAGTTTGAAGATGGGTCTCCCCACACTCCTTTTATAGGAAGGCAATAAACATGGCTGTATCTCATTAAATTTAATGAGCCTTCATAAAATAACCATTACATTTTGAAGGTAATGAAAGAATAGCTTTGATGGTTAGTAAATAAACTACCAAGGGCAGTTTCATTACATTCTAGAGCTGCACAGGGTGCAGAGGACATTAGGAAGGGGCTGGGACATTTTTTGTGGTAAGGCCAAGCCAAGGTATGCCCACCTTCACTGTATGAAAGCTCGTGGGGTAACGATCTTCATTTTGGCCTGGGTGTTTCTAGCTATGCCTTGGTTGTGAGATGTGATTAAGTTGATTGGCTTAAAAACCTGCTAAAGGATTTTACGTATATCATGTCACTGATATTGAATTTGAATACTATTGTAGTAGGTCAGACAAAATAATTTATCTTATAAACATAGAGGTAGAGCAGATTGAATAGCATATGCAAATTTATGTAAATAACCCTACAAATTCAGACTCTTCTCATCCAGGAGCTCTGGTACTTTCTAAACAGGGTGGTAACATTGTAAATCTGGAGTATTAACTTGTGGTCCATAGCCCAGTGGTGTTCTGGATTTATGTGCAAAATCGCATGCATGTGTATTTTTCTAGAGAGAGTCCACAGCTTTCATTAGGTTCTCAAAGAGGTTTACTAACAGAAGAGTCTAAGAACCAGAATATAGAACAGAATAGCCTAAATGGTCATATTACATGAAATAGCATTTACACTTTCTTTTTTTCAGAAAATATTACTTTGCCAGAGTAAAAATATGCCACTTATTTTATGATCCAGCTAGAACTAAAAGTTCTTGACTTTTTAATAGATACACAAATTAAAATAAATTCTTCTCTTTTATGTACCTGAGAATTCTACATTGCTTTTCCTTCCCACGCTAGTATTTTACCTTCAGCAGCTTTTGGAGTTTTAATTTTCAGTCTTAATTTCTTGAAGTCATTTTTGATACCAAGCCACTGACGGTCTTGGTCAAATAAAGTGGGTCTGAAGAGAGACAAAAAAGGAACAAAGAAAAATAAATCTATATAAAAGATCCATTTTGGTGCTGTTTTTCTCTTCCTAATATCCTTCATCTAGATTATATGCTCCCTGAATTAATCTCATTACAATCCTAATATTTCTGATTGACAAATGCAGCAGGAACACTTACATCCATAGATTATCTCTGTGAGAGAGGTTGCACACGTATAAGACAGTTTTACAACTTTACAAAATGAGATCCAAAGAAATGTAGAGATGTGTTTAAGATCACAGAGGCCAGCTCTAAACTGGCAAAGTAAAGGCAGAACTCAGAGTTTTAGAGCTGGAAGGGACCTTTGGTATTACTGCATCATACCTTATCAAATTAAAAAAAAAAGACTTTGAGCTAGAAGTTAAGTCTCCTAAATCCCAACTTAGAGCTTATTTATGACACTATATTACCTAAGGCACTTGAGTGTGTGTTTGCAATCAAAGTAAGCACAAAACTCACAATGTGTACCAACTGAAAGGTAATATCCAGTTTGACTGTTTCATTTCTCTCCTGTGATTATGTTTATCTATCTATCTATCTATCTATCTATCTATCTATCTATCTATCTATCATCTATCCATCTACTCACATATACACATATGTGCACTCACAAATATAAGTATGTAGAAGGTACAAATCAGAACATGTACAGTGCTATTTACAAACAGAATGAATTATTTACTTTTCTAGATCTCAACAAACTTCTTTATGAGCAAAATCTTCTCAGTTTAACTGTTCCTAATCACCCTCAAAATGAAGGCATTCTGGGTAAGGGATACTCTGAAAGTGTCACTGGAGTTGGTAAAAATATCTTTTGTTGTATTGAAACTTACAAACTGAATGGATACATCAGAAAAATAGGAGATCTATATAAATAGCCTTATCATTTCACCACGTTTGGATATTTAACACACTAAGTGAGAGGGTGCCTCGCCTCACATTACTTGAGATAATGTTTATGAAAAGAATTTAGGGGCTTAAAAATAAGATTATTATTATTAATAATTATTTTAAATTAATTATTTAATTATTTCAAATTAATTTTAATTATTAGTTAATATGTGTTATTATACATTATTAATATTAACACATTAATATTATATGTTATTAATGTTAATATATTAATTTAATATATAATTAATATTTAACATACTAAATGAGTGGGTGCCTAGCCTCATATTACTTGAGATGTTTATAAAAAGCATTAGGGGCTTTTTTAAAAAAAGTAAGGTTATTATTACTCACTTATCTGAAGAAATATTTATTCTCTGTTGATTAAACAAATGTAAAAGAAATCCTAGTATCTTTTCTTATAAAGTGCTTGTAAAACATAGTGAGAAAATAAGCAGACTTCTCTCAGTTTATGTAACCAACAGCATCCTCATCCCTTAGGGATCAGAGAGGATTCTAAATCCTTGAACCTATGGATTATTATTTCCCATATGTTCTTGTATAACTCCTAGTGAGAACTGCTTGCAAGTGGGAGGCAGAGCAGTTTTTGAATTACAGGAGGACTGGTGTAGCTGAGGCATCACATTAGGCACTCTGGACGCCATTTGGAAAAAATGATCAGACTCCTCATTGTGGCTTGGGCCTGCTTAATGAAGCTGTTAAAGACTTTTTCAGTTAATCTTTAATCTTTTGGCCTCTATGCAGTTTCCTACCTGTTGAAGAGGCTACTCCCTTCAAATAGTGCATGCATGAATTCTTAAATAGGCTTGAATTCATGGGACAGACTCAGAGTCCAGGGACATAACTTGACGACTGAATTAGTAATTGGGTGATACAGGTGAGAATATACCTTCCTGAGTCCTCAGTTCTCAGAACCCTAAGGTGATAGCTTAGTGATCAAAGAAACATGCTAAGTGCTTCTAAAGAAGATTTCTGCCTTGCCAGTAAATTTTTCCCCCAGTATTTTCATTTTTTAAAATTTGTTTTCTATCTGTGGAAGGAGGCACAGAGTTGTGAGCCCATTCACAAATATAGACTCACATTAATCACCAAAAAACAAAAACATGGAAAGCAGTGAAAGACCTTAATAGTGAACTATTGCATGTGTGTGTGTGTGTGTGTGCTGCAAACTATTACTTACATATAAAATAATTATCATTATTTTATTGTAGCATGGTTGTAATTTTTGTCGCATTATAAATATCACAGATTCATTTTCTTTCTACTACCACAGCAGTTTCTGAAGATGTGTAAACCCATAGTGTTATTACTCTCTAATCTAGTTGAGGTGATGAAATAGTGCCAAAACTCTCATTGCAATTTCATTAGCATATTCATGAGTCGCACTTTTGCAGTGTTGCAGAAACAACACAAATTGGTTTGTGGATTGTGAACTCCCCCTTCTTTTCCTCTCCAGAAGCACAGACTGTAGATTAGCAAATCAAGTTGGCCCACAAACTTCTGAGCACTAAATTGCATAAGTTTCTGGTCTGCCTTTTATTTCCATATTTTATGATTCTTCTTTTGTCTGATGTCATGTGAATGGACATACCGTCCAATATAAGAGTAAGAATGGGGTTTGAATGGCTTGGAGAAATGGAAGTTCTGGAAAAGTCAGACTAAATTGTCCTACTAGAAGAGAACATTTCTTTTGTGTCGCTGTTGTTTCTTTTCTTTTTTTGAATGGAGGGTTAAGAGGGCATGTGTAGTTTGGCTGAAACTGGCTAGCAGTTTCCTAAGCCGGGTTCCTTTCCTCTTTGGCACATAACTAGAACACATTTTCCAGCCTCCTTTGCCTTTAGATTTATACTACTACAGTCCTGAGTTCAAGCCAACAGAATGTAGATAGAAGTGGATAGCACAACATCACTTCAGAAGGCCTAGGACCTGACCCATGAACACTTGGTGATGTACCACTCTTCCCCTTGCTCCATCTGCTGGCTGGATGTTGACTCTCAGGGTGACTTTGGCAGTCTGCTGTTGAAGACTGCAGAGCCTTCATCAACCTGGGTCCCTGAATGACTGTGTTGGGTTCCTCTTCTTCATTTCTCCCTGAACTTTAAATGAGAAATAAGCATCCTTTGTGATAATGCACTGAGGCTTCAGATTTTATCTGGGAAAGTAGCTAGCTTAACTAATTCAAACATGTCTCCATTATCCAGATTTTGTGCTGTTTAATAAACTTGATAGTTATTATTTAAAGTTTTATTTGACATTAAAAATGGAACTCTGAGGATCAAACATATGGGTTCTTTCTGTTGTTTGCTGTATTCTTTTTCTTTAGCTCTGTCTTTTTTTTTTTTTTTTTTTGAGATGGAATTTCACTCTTGTTGCCCAGGCTGGAGTGCAATGGTGCAATCTCAGCTCACTGCAACCTCTGCCTCCAGGTTCAAGTGATTCTCCTGCCTCAGCCTCCCGAGTAGTTGGGATTACAGGTTTTCACCACCATGCATGGCTAATTTTTAAAAATATTTTTAGTAGAGATGGGGTTTCTCCATGTTGGTCAGGCTGGTCTTGAACTCCTGACTTCAGGTGATCCGTCCACCTAGGCCTCCCATAGTGCTGGGATTACAGGCCTGAGCCACCATGCCCGGCCCCTTGGCTCTGTCTTTCAACATCTTTTTGCTCCATTTTTACTAATTACATGCCCTAAAGGGACATTATGTAATTAAATAAACCCATGTCTTTAATCCCTCACCATAAATTAAGCATTTAGGGAAATGATTTTGGACATGTCCAACTGGTAGTACTATAGAACACTAGAGCCCATCTTTTAGTTAACTAAAACAAAAAACTAGAAAAGTCAGCTTCACTCACCACCCAACATATTTTTAGAAGTTAAACACTGGGAATATTGATAATTTTTAAAGCTCATGCAGCACCTTTAGCTTTTCAAAGTATTTCCACATAATAATGTATGGTCAAATGCGTGTTTGCTCAGTGCATTGAAAGATTTATATATATTTTTGTAAAGAAGACACATGTATTTTTAAATGAAAAATCTGTATCATAGTGACAAAAATAAAATCACACACTGCTAACACACCGAAAGATCTATCTTACTCCTAACCTTAGTAGGCAGCTAAGGAAAGTTACTCAAGGTGACTGCCTCTGCTTGGCTAGTATTGCTTTTGATTTATATGTTATATTGCTATGGTATTTTCAAAAAACGTGAAGCCATCAAACTTCGTGTGGGTAGTTAAAGACGGGATACCGAGGCAAATAAGAAAATTATTATTGAAACTACAAGAGTAGATAGTGTAAGGGTTAGTACTGAAGCACATAAAGCAGCTAATTCTGGACTATTTCTAGCTTATTTGAGAGGCTTACCATGTAGAAATCAAAATGAAGTTTAAATACATTATAAAATTTCTTTGGTACCCCACATGTGAATCCATTATATTTAGAGTTCAGAGCTGTTTTGAGCAGATGACAGGCAATGTATGAAGTAGCCCATGTTTATATACATTTGAATTATAAATATGTTTAATTTAATTTTTTCATGGAAAGATTGCCATAGACACGCATTGTTCACATGATATAATGCAACATAACTGATTTAATTAGAGCCTGTTTTCTGGACTTGCAATCTCTTTATATTGGAGGGATTGCTTTTTCCATGGTAGAAAACTATCAATAGGTAACACAATTTAAGAGACAACTGCAGAATACATTCTCCTTTCTTGTTTTCAGGCTTCAATCCATTGCTCAATTTAAGTATGGAAATACTGCTTGTCAAAGACTTCTTGACACATGAATTTTACAACAAAATGTCAGCACACTTACTGCTTGGATTTCTAACTCATTTATTGTACAATAGACAGCTAATCCAATCTACTGCTGCAAACATGCTTTGCGCAGTTATGCTGGGGTACAGCACAGTAGTTTTCTTTAAACTGAAGGGTTTTCTGAGTTTTTATTTTCCTTCCTTGGGCACAAAAAAGTAGACAAGACCTATCCTACTTGATAAAAATAATGGTGTTAGGCCATAGTGTGGAAGAGTAAGGTTTGCAGAGCTGAGAAGTTTTTGTTGTCGCTGGGACAAGCAAAACAGTGCCTTTTGAACCTTAAGGGAAGAATCTAGGGAAGCATGGTGTGAGAACTCAGGATGATTAACAAGGAAATATCTGCTAAACTCTTGGAGAAAGATGCTTTAAAGGGGAAGAAATTATTTCACTTGATTCTGTTGCATTATTTTTGAGCCAAATTAAAATGGAGGAGAAAGATGTATTTAGAATTTACATTTTAGGAAGATGAAAAACATAAAGTGAAAGGAACACTTTTCCGTCTTATTATTATTTTTAATTGTAAAGAGAGTGTGTACTTAATTGTCAGAGACTTATTCTCACTCTCCAGGGATAATCACTGGGAACTGGCTTGTGTCTATAGCCTGCCAGACCTTCCTCTTGCATATTTAAACACATCAATTAACAAAATAAGGGACCATCTTGGACACATGTTCTATTATCAGCTTTAAAAAATTTCACCAATGTATTATGACTTTCTTTGTTGAGGCAATATAGTGTATGTGGCAGGCAGAATTCTAAGAATGACCCCAGTGGTATTTGTTCTTGTATAATTCCCTTCCCTTTAAGCGTGGGTGGAACCTCTGCATAGGGTGAGATATCACTCCCTTGATTATGTATCAAAAGGAAGATTATCCAACTGTCCTTTAAACATAGAGAGTTTTTCTCTACATGATGAGCAGAAGTCAGAGAGATTGGAAGCATGAGAGGGATTTGATATGAGGGAAATTCTGCTGCCTCTCTATTATGAACTGCTTATAGAGGGGGCCCCATCCGAAGGGATATGGGTAGCCTATAGGAGTTGACAGCTGTATGGTTGACAACCAGTAAGGACGTGGGAACATCAGTTCTACACTCAGTCATAATGAACTAAAATATGCCAACAACTTGAACTTGGAATGAGCTTGGAAGGAGCTTCCAGAGGAAAATGCAGCCCAGCCAAAACCTTCATTTCATCCTGGGAGACTTCAAATACTGTGCCAGACTTTATACCTACAATGGTGTTGTTTTGAGCCACTACGTTTTTGGTAATTTTATTGCACAGCAATAGAACATTAATGCAGTACAGGTGACAGTTCTCTTCAGATTCTTCATCTACACTAATTTCAGGATGATAAAAGTCCTAACGAAATGAACTTCAGAATTACAGAACTGTGATAGTCATATATTCATTCGACAATATTTATTGAGTACTACAATGTGTCAATCATTGTTCTAAGTGCTGAGAATATATTTGCAAACACAGCAGTCAAAAATGTAGGCAGCCAAATCTCTTTAAAGGGGAATAAGGGAATTGTTAAGTGCAATAATAACCCATATATGTTTAACACTTTGCTTATTACAAAGTATTTTTTGCCTACATGTTCTTATTCTCTTTCCCGGTAACATTTTCACTGTGACGCAAATATTATTAATTATTCTCTTTTTACAAGCATGCAAAACAATGCTCCTATCCTAGAGATAAGGGACTCCACAAACTCATCCAGCTACTAATGGAAAAGCTGGGGCTCTTTTCTCTTTATGTTATACCACTTAGCCCTAGAGAGCTGTTATTAGCAATTGCCAGTATTTTAAGGAGTGTTTGTCATGTGCCTGGCATTTTGTGGACTTTACATGGATTATATGATTTAATCTGCATGACCAGTCTGTAAAGTTGATACTACATTTATCCTCATTGTGTAGGCGATGAATCTGAGAGTTATCAAAGCTAAAAAACTTTTCTGTGCCAAAGCCAAGCTCCAAACCCTGGTAGCCTGACTCCAGGATCCATATTCTTCTTCATCACTAAGCTAACCGCCTTCTCAAACCAATGCTACTGTGCTGGCCTTCCAGTACATACACCTTTATGCTCTGCTGCATGTCCCTTTAGGGCTGTGTATGTCCTTAAAATACTAAGTTGCATTTTTGCTAATGTTTCCTGTTTTCCTATATAGGCTATTTTTTCCACTAATGAAATGTGGAGTCATAGGGAAACAGAAAATTATAGTTTACATTCTTTATAGTTTTCATTGAGAATATGGTAACATAAGAAACACCATCATAGGGCCAAACATAGTCTACGCATTAGACTTTCATCTTTAACAATGCCACCAAGAAAGTTCCAAAGGGTAGAATTATGTACACTTCCAATGCAACTCTCTGTTGTCTTAGCAGCTTACTTTGAATGGTTGTCCATGAACGCACACTTCTCTTAGAGAGATGGTGTATCTTGAAGAGAAGGTCTATATTTTAAACACTTCTTTCATATATAGTACTGCTCTGGATACAATAGCAGGTATATTTCATTAAATTAAATCTTAGCTTATGTAATATTGTATTGAAATTACCAATCCCCCATACATTTTCCCCTTAACCTGTTTTATTTTTTAAAAGTAAGAATTCCCATGTTAGCTTTCTTCCTTCTTTTGCTCTATGGAAAATTCTTTCCAATTTCAATTGGTTCTCTGGTGTTCTGGGTGTGATTAATGAGTCCATGTTCAAGCTGTCCATTCCATTTAAAATGATAATAACTTTGATTGTATCCCCTTCACCCTTTGTCACTAAAACAAAACATTCTCACTTAAAAAAGTTTAACCTCAAAGACTACAACATCAACCATCCCATTCACTATTATTGAACTAATCTGCCTCTAGGGCTCTTTCTTTGTGTTGTGGGGATCAGAATTTTGTGCATAATTTACTATTTGGTATAAAAGTAACACCTGGCTTCCTAACTTTATTTTCCTTGCCCCTTGGGTTGATGTTTAATATTTTTCTGCTCTTGATTGAAGCAGAAATAAATATTAAATATTTCTCAGGACCCTGAGAAAGGCTCACAGTGACTTGTGGATACATTTCCTGGGCAGTGACTCTCTGCTTTTTATTTATTTTTTATTTTATATTTTATTTTTTATAGACAGAGTTTCACTTTTGTTGCCCAGGCTGGAGTGCAATGGAGTGATCTTGGCTCACCGCAACCTCCGCCTCCAGGGTTCAAGTGATTCTCCTGCCTCAGCCTCCTGAGTAGCTGGTATTACAGGCGTGCGCCACCACACCTGGCTAATTTTGTATTTTTAGTAGAGACAGGGTTTCTCCATGTTGGTCAGGCTGGTCTCGAACCCCCGACCTCAGGTGATCCACCTGCCCAGCTTCCCAAAGTGCTGGGATTACAGGCATGAGACACCACGCCCGGCCCTCTGCTTTCTGATAACTAACCATTTTATCATTATGAAATGATCTTTTATATCTCTATTGATACTTTTTGTTTTGAAGTCTACTTTAGCTGATATTGATATTCCAGGCTCCTTATACTTACCCTTCGCATGGTATGTATATTTTCTTCTTCTTCTTTTTTTTTTTTTTTTTGAGTCAGAGTCTTGCTCTATCACCTAGGCTGGAGTACAGTGGCATGATCTCTGCTCACTGCAACTTCCACCTCCTAGGTTTAAGCAATTTTCCTGCCTCAGCCTCCTGAGTAGCTGGGATTACAGGCATGTGTCACCACACCTGGCTATTTTTTGTATTTTTAGTAAAGACGGGGTTTCATCATGTTGGCCAGGCTGGTTTCGAACTCCTGACCTCAAGTGGTCTGCCCGCCTTGGCCTCCCAAAGTGTTAGGATTACAGGCGTGAGCCACTGTGCCCAGTTTATTTTCTATCCCTTTGCTTTCAATCTTATCTATGTCTTTGTATTTAAGTTTCTTGTATATAGCATATAGTTAGACCTTGCTTTTTAAAGATCCATTCTGACAATATTTGCTTTTTAACTGGAATGTTTAGTGCATTAACTTTTAATGTCACTATTGATATGACTGGATTTACACTTACCATTTTATTTGACTTCTTTTTACCCTCCTTTAAACAAATATTTTCTTATTTTTTTCTTACTTCAACTCTATGACCACAGAATATCCTCTTTTTGTGTGTGTGTTTCTCCGTTCCATCTTTTCTGTCTTCTTTTTGAATAAAAAATAATTAAAATAATTTTTAGAGTTCTATTTAAATTTACCTATTGGCTTATTAGCTATACATCTTTTCATTATTTTTTAGTAGGTTTTCTGGGGATTTTATGATACATCCTTATCCTTTCAGTCTAGTTAGAACTGTTACTGTACTAGTTCTTATAAAATATAAAAGGTTTTTAGCAGTAGAGGTCTAAATACTCCTCCTTCGTTTTCGTATTACAGTTTATTATGTCTTACATATCACATTATAAAACCCATAATACGGTACTATAATTTTTGCTTTACACCATCATATGTATTAAAAAATATTAAGAGAAAAAATATGTCTCAGTGTGGTTTTCTTTGTATTAATGCTGCTTAGGTTTTGGCGAGCTTTTTCAGGCATTATTCACTTATATATATATTTTTCATCCCATTCTTTCTCTTATCTCTTTCTGGGATTCCAAATACATAGACAATAAACTTATTGCATACCACAGATCCCTGAAACTATGTTAAAGCTTTTTCAATCTTTGTTTTCTCTGCAATTCAGATTGTATGATTTCTGTTTATTTATCTTTAAGTATGCTGATTCTCCTATTATCTACATTGTACTATTAATACGCACCAATGAATTTCTTATTTCAGATATTGTATTTTCCAACGACAGAATTTCCATGTGTTTTTTATAGTTTCTGTTTCTTTGCTGAGATATTCTGTTTTAATTCAGTATGAACATATTTTCCTTTACATCTTTGTGCATACTTATAAAACTGCTTTAAAACCTCTGCTAATTCCAACACTTGGGAAACCATGATTAGTTTTCTCTAATTGCACTGTCTCTTAAGAATTCATCATTTATTTTTATTTTTTTTGTATGCTGAGTAATTTTAGGCTGTATTCTAAATATTGTAAATAATGTGTTGTAGAAACTCTGGATTTTGTTGTACTCTTCTGGAAAGTCTTTAGTTTTTTTCAGGCAGTTTACTTGGCTGAACTTAGACTTCAATTTGTGTTTTCCCTCTGGTGGATGGCAGCTTAGTTTTCATTTAATTTTCCTAGTCTTCACTGGGCTGTTTGGGATCTGTCTAAGACACGCATGGCTCAGGTGTTAGCCAGAGATTTGGCAGTGTTTATACCAGAATTTGAATTCTAGGGTTCCCATTATTAACTCTAATTTCTCTGGGATTTCTGCCATCAATTTCCAGTAGCTGTTGATTATTGTGATTTACATAGTCTGCTTCTTCAGGCCAATATGACTGGGGGTTTTTCATCAGAGTTTCAAAAGTTCTGTTTAGTGAAGACTGGGCTGTCCCTCAAGCTAAAAACAATAAAAAATGGTAGTACAGAAGCAGAAAAACAAATATTGCATGTTCTCACTTATAAGTGGAAGCTAAACAAATGGTACATGTGGAGTTAAAGATGGAGAAAATAGACTCTGGGGACTCCAAAGTGGGAGTGGGAGGGGAGTAATGGGTGAAAAAACTACTTACTAGATGTAATGTCCAATATTTGGGTGATGGGTACACTAGAAGCCCAATCCCCACCATTATGCATTAATATCCATGTAACAAACAAGCACGCACACCCCTTAAATCACCAAAAAACCCAAAAAACAAACCCCCCAAAATGGGAAATTTATCCAGTGCCCTTCCCTTCTTCCAATCGACTTCCTTCTTGTTCCTGCTTGTTTTTCTTCACTCTTCAGTGCCTTGAGGTAATTGTTTTTAAAATTACTTTCTTCATAATTTGTAGGTATTATTTACAAAGAATTTTTCTGGTAATAGCTGGAGGTTTGCTATGATAATCCATTCCAGAAGGGGAAATCATTAATAATTATCTATCTAAAGCAAAAAAAGCAATCACTTATTGTAGAATTCATAACATCAAATTAAAATCTCAACAGTAGAATAAAGGATGGGGTAGAGGAATTATAAGATTCTTTCGTTATATATAAAGTGTAACCTTATTTGAAAGAAGACTATGATAGCTTAATGATGCATATTGTAAGTTATAGAGAAACAACGTAAATGATAAAACTAACAAGCCAATAGTTGAGATAAAATAAAATCCTAAAAAATATTCAATTTATCCACAATAAAACAAGAAGAAGGAAGAAAAGATGGGATACATAGAATAAAAATAGTAAGAGAGTTGATTTAAACCCAGCTATTGATAATCAACTTAAATGTAAATGGTTTAAATATTTCCAATAAATGGTAGAGATTACCAGGTTGGAAACAAATCAAGATTCAATTTATATGGTATCTACATATAATAAAGTTTATTAAATATAAAGACTCAAAAAAAAGATACAGCCTAACACTAATCATCAAAAAGCTGAGGGGACTGTGCTAACAACAGATAAAGAAGACATCAGGACAAAGACTATTATCTGAAACAAAGAAAGATATTTTACAATGATAAAAGGGCCAGTTCATCAAGAAGGCGTAGCAAATATTCATCTAAGTACAGAACTAAAAGGAGAAATAGGTCATCCATATTATAGTTGACGGAAGTAGACAGAAAATCAGTGAAGTTAGAGAGGAATTGGACAATACTATTAACCAACAATATCAACTAACATAATTGATATTTATTGAATATTACACCCACTTATGGGATAGGCAAATATTGATTCCATTTATAAAATAGGCAAAACTGTGGTGACAAAAAGCAGATCAGTGGTTGTCTAGGCTGACCATGGGTAGACTTAAGGAAACTTTTTGGAGTCATGGAAAATGTTATATTATGGTGATGGTTAAATGAATGTATGCATTGTTGAAACTCATTAAACTGTACACTTAAAATAGGTACATTTTGTCAATTATAGCTCAATAAAGATGATTTAAACACTTTTATAGAGCCTCTAAAAATATAAACAAAATAGAACATGGTAAGTATTAAAAGAATAGAGGCAGAAGAGGTCCTGTTTGTTTGGCTGGGTCGTGGAATGCTGTGGAGTGAATTTATGCATAAGATGGGGAAGATGGTG
The DNA here is from genome assembly GCF_006542625.1 of Nomascus leucogenys. NCBI lineage: Eukaryota > Metazoa > Chordata > Mammalia > Primates > Hylobatidae > Nomascus > Nomascus leucogenys. The sequence goes on along the minus strand of NC_044389.1, from coordinate 67,294,568 downwards.
ATAACCGTAGTGAGGCTTAATAGCATGAGCAAAGGCCTGCAGTCAAGAAAGTGCAGGGCATATTCAAGGAGTAGTTTGTCTTGGCCAGAGTAGAGGGTGAGGGACACTGAGAAGTGGAAGACAGTTTGACAGCTGATTGAGAAAGTTTTTATGCTACATAACTGCTGACATGTTTGTAGATACAGGGGAGACACCGAGAGGGGTTTCAAATGTAAGGAGTGAGAGTGGCAGATGGAGATTTCTGTAGATGGAATGAGGGGACAGGATCTTGAGATAAGAAAAGAAGTAGACTTGTCAGGGTGCTCTCTCTCCACTTCCTCAGCTTAGCAGGGAGGAGGGAAAAAAATGGAAAAGGAAATGGAAGGAAGTTGAAGGGATTATGTGAAAAGGTCTCTAGCTTCTATGTAAATTCAGTCATTTGCTACAGCTGAGTAGGCTAGAATGGGTCTAGGGTTTTTAGGGTAAACATGGTTCAGAACAAGTGTGTTAGGAATGAACACAAAATGAGTTAATATTGTATTTTCCCAACTTGTTTCACAGAATACTAGATGTGGTTGTTCTGTGAAAAAGTGACTCTTTAGATAAAACTTTTGAGAAATGGTGCATATTTAATCCCCATTTGAAAACCCACAATGCCTATCAGGCTCCACTAAGTTCTGCAGAAAAGAACTTGTTTAACTGAATTTAAACCAGTGTTTTCCAAACTAGTCTGGAACCATGGGATCCTTCACTCACACCAGTATTCTGAGAATGTCTTATAGAAGCAACTTTGCAAAACATGCATTTAAATATTGTTGAGATGTATAGAGGGCCCACCAAAGTTAGATGACGTGGATTTGTAACAGGTCCTGTCAGTGTCATTTCCTCATATCCCCTAGCAATACTCTGTCACCCAGGAGTTAAAAAAGGGGAACAGTGGGATGGCTTAGGGTAAGGAGTTTCCAAGATGGGAATGCTTGGCTGTAAAGTGAGAATGTCACTAGCTCTTAGTGTCCATGAGACTGAAACTGGGAAGAGAGATGAGAGAAGTTGGAATAAAAATGGGAACTAGGAAAACAGGGTAGTTGGTGGCCTTTTTGAAGATGGAGAGCAAGTTGGTAGAAAGGAGGGAGTGAAGGTAAAAGGGGGTGAACAGAGAAGAAATTTTGAGAGTTTGAGATAGTAGTGACTCTGTGAGCCCCATTCTTCAGATTTCACTGGGATTTGTAAAAATGTAGATGTTGCTTATTTGGAATACACAATCAAAAACCATTTCTACTGTCATTTTCATAGAGATGACTAGAAGTTTGCTGCAGAGACAGTAGATCAGGTGGGTTTTCAATGTGTGTTCATTTTTATCATATCTTTAGCAAAGGGAAGACCAAATGACATCTAGTCTAAGAAGGCTGACAGCCAATCTTAAATTATTTTGCAATATAAGATCTTTGTATCTAGAGACTGAGGACAATTGCTCGTTGCTCATATTGATTTATATCAGGCAGTGCAGTGAACATACAATTAATAGTTGACTTCATTGGCAGCCAGCTGTTAGTGCCATAATTTACTATGAGAATGGTTTGGTCCAGGGATGAACAAGAATTATACTGGGAACTGTATTTTTTAGCATTTTAAAGGTCAAAATCAACTCTTATTAATTTAGTCAGAGGTTTAGGTTGATTAAAAAAAAAGATTTTTGCTGATGCAGAGTCCCTCACATGCTAATGTGATGCTAAGCGTAGGAAAAGTCTCTTTTATGCCCTGATTTAAAGTTTTCCTTGATTTTAATGGCTAATGAAAGCCAAATTTGGACTGGGCACAAAATATCTCGATACTCTTAGAGAAGCTTTCAGAATCTCAGAGAGTCAGAAATCAGAAGACAGCAGTCGTTGGGCAGCAATAAATATTTTTTGCTTCTTGGAAGAAATACTTTAAGCTAATCAAAGAGATGATTATAGCATAGGTATGGCTCAACTTAAAAATAATAAGCAGAGATTTTGTTCTGTGGCCATCTTAGTATTTTTTAAAAATTTTTATTGTGTGTCTATTATGTGCCATGCCACAATGCCAAGTGCTCTACCTGCATGCTCCCTCTCAATTTTTAAAACAGTTATGTGGAGTGTTCTTATTCTCACCTCTGTTTTGGATGGGAGGAAACTGAAACTCCTGGAAGACAAGGTGGAACAGTTCATGGATGGGAACGCACAAATTAGAATCTAGGCAGCCTCACTCTACTATCTGTGCTCTGAAACATCAAAACATCATCACACCAGGCTGATCTTCTGAATGCAGAGCCTTGCACCTAAGGAAGTAGGGATGTAGGTGTTTACCAAGTACAGTCTTTCTCCACCCTTTAAAAATCTTAATACCTAAGCATAGCTCAGAGGATAAAAATGTCTGGAGTCAGATGACCCAGGTTAAAACCCCAGTTTTCCTATTTTCTGGCTTTTATTTAACTTTTCTCAGGCTTAGTTTACTCAGTTATAAAACAGGCATTATAACAATAAAAATCTGCCTTATAGGTTTTTAAAAAGATTAAATGAGGTGATGTAGGTAAAGTGCTTAACAATAAGCCTGGCACATAGTGAATTCTTAGTAAATTTATATCACGATTTATTTTCATTCTTATGAATGCATACCCATGGCACACACAAGAAAAAACACCAGAGATGCAGCCCCATGGTAAGTTCTTTCAAAGCCAGGACTGGATAGTACATTTAAAGAGGGCTCACTCATTGTACCTTTTTTTGGGGTATTTTATTGTATAAAAGTACGATACAGCTTCTACTGGGACAATGTGAGCATCAGAATGATAGCAATGGCTTTCAAACCATTGAATAAAACAGGAATTTATAATACTACACTGATATAAATAAATGGGAAAAAAGGAAAAACTCTTAATTACAGTAGAATGCCAACTAATACATAGAGGAGAAATAATGGAGTTAGAAAATCACCTTTTAGCAAACATTTTGGTAGTGTGGATTTATGAAAAGATCATAAATAAATGTTAACACTAATGGGTAAAAGTTTATCAAGAACAATACATTTACATAGTTTCAAAGCATCTTTCTAGAAAACACATATTAAATAAATGAGAAATAGGAATTTGATATTGGAGAAACCAAGTGATTAAAGTTAATGTCATAGTAATGAGTGTAGACCAACATCATATATTTCTTAATATGATGCACTGAGGTGGATATAGCACCACATCTGTGTCAATACTGCCAAAAATGCAGTCTTAATCTGATAGTAAGGAAACATCAGACAAAGCCAAATTGAGGGGCCTTCTTCAAAATAGCTTGATGTGCCTCTTAAAAACAGTCAAGATAATGAAAGAAAAATATAAACTGAGGAACAGTATCAGATTAAGTGAGATTCAAGAGATGCGGCAACTAAATGCAATGTATGATAATGGTCAGAGGTTATTTTCCTAGAAAGAGCATTATCTGGATAATTGACTAATATGGGGAAATATGAATAGGTTCTGCAGGTTAGATAATAGTATTGCACCAATGTTACTTCCTGGATTTTGATAATTGATTATGGTAGAAAATGTCTTTGATCTTGGGAAACATATACTGATACATTTAGTGGCAAAAAGCATAATGTCTGCAACTTACTATTTAATGGTCCAGAAAAAAATTCATTCTCTTTCTCTCTCCTCTCTTTCTCTCTCGTGTGCTCTCTCTCTCTCTCTCTGTCTCTCTCACACACAGAGAATGGTAAAGCAAATGTTATAATATATTAACAATTGGTGATTATGGGTGACGTGTGTATGGAAGCTCTCTGTACTATTCCTGAGCATTTTCTGTAAGCTTGAAATTATCTCAAAATAAAAAGTTAAAGTCGCTTCAAAAAGTACTATATGGGAAATGAGTTATATAAGATAGTTTCCTTCAGTCAGCAAAACCAGATTGACAGACTCAACTTTTCTTAATTGAAACTTCCAAATTTCCCTAGTATATGTATATATTTTGTTTTGGTACATTGTATTTTTCTGATTTCCCTTTCTTTACTAGATAAGAATTCATAGTCAGTCACTACTTCAGTTCCCTCCAACTAAATAATTTCTTTTTCTGTGGACATTTTGCAATTAATTATGTTAGACTTTTCAGATGGTTAAGTTCATTTTCCATATGAAGACATGAAGGCTGCTTTGGTCATGTTGAAACTTAAAAAAAATTATACGCTTGCAAAAGATTGAATAGCTGTTCCCATTTCATCACCTCTCCAGGCATCCACAGTCTTTGCCATGTGACTTTTGAGTGCTTCCTAGTAGAAATTAAGTGTATTTCCCTGCTTCTTGGCTTTGGTCTTGATCATGTGACTTACCTTTGGTCAATGGGATGTTAGCAGATGAAATGCAAACAGAAGCTTGAAATGCCTCCATACATCTTGAGGTCAAGGATGTTCTGGGAGCAGCTTCCTGGATTTAGAAGTCCAGGTTCTTTTCCGTAAAGAAACTGCTTCTTCAGAAAGGCCTGGATTCTTTTAATTTTTAAATTTTATTGATTTATTTATTTAATTTTACTTTAAGTTCTGGGCTACATGTGCAGAATGTACAGATTTGTTACATAGGTATACATGTGCCATGGTGGTTTGCTGCACCTATCAACCCATCATCTGGGTTTTAAGCCCTGCATGCCTTAGGTATTTGTCCTAATGGAAAGGCCTGGATTCTAAGATCAAAATTCTTCTGAAAGTATCTCTCCTTGAATATTCCCAAAAGACTCTTAAGAAAGACAATAAGTTCCTAAGATGTAAAATTTAATTTTTGAAGAACCTGTATCTTCTTTTTGCCAAATTTGAATAAACACATTTTCCCTCCTGAAGTTTGAATGTCTCCAATTTAAAAAGGGAAACCTATAATTTCTATGAAAAAGAACCTTTGAATTTTACCCATTTGTTCAACAAACATTCATTGGACATTTTATTCCAAGCTAAGCACTGTGCTAGGATCTAATAGTGAACAGACAAGTAAAGTCAGTGATTACTGGGTGATGGGTGCTGTGGAAGAAGTTCATGCACAGGGTAGAAAGCACAGATGATTCTACTTCCAGTTAGAGATGGGAGGAGAGAAGGGGAGCTAGAAGGTGCGAGTAAGACTGGAGATGTGGGTACAGACTGATCAGATTTCCTGGTAGCAATAAGAGCATATAACATCATAAAACTGGGGATTTCACTGCCCTGAATTACTGCCAAACAGGTACGTTCTGTGGTTCTACCCTTCCTTTTCTCCATTTTGGCTTTGAAGATTATTTACAAGAGAAACTGCTCATGGGAGACTGAAAGTCTAATCTCTCAAGCTAGAGTTTTATGTATGTCTGTTCTGATTTTGTTTTTGGAAAAGAGTGGTAGTTATAGTGAAGACAATTTAAATGGTATTCTGTTTCTTATTTGGATTGGAGGGTGCCACGTTAAGGTAACAAAGGAGCAGAGCTTTGAAAATTGTACTACACTTTAAAGAGACAAAGTATTTTCATTGAATAGGTGGAAAAATTGCTGACAATGTAGTGATCCATACTGCAGCTAAAAATAGCTGTAACTAAGAGCATAACAACAGCCTGGCTTAGCAACAACAGAGTGGGCCAGGAAAAAATACCACAATTCTCTTGCCTGGTCTTCCAAGTGTAGAAGGAATTGGTGAAAGAAGCTGGATGTATGTAAAAAGGAAAATTCTGTTTTTACACATCCAGAAATAATTATGATAGGCAAAAGTAAGGTATTTTAACTTCCATCAGGTTTAAATGTCACATCCCCTTTCTCATTCCACTTTGACCTCCTTGCCATTATACTTGCCCTCAGGCATTTTTGATACCTGTCTAAGGGGAAGTTGACTTGGGGAATCATTTAGTTACAGTTTAGTAGGACATTTGTCAAGATTGAGAATAAATTGCATGTATAGTTATGTTATTCCTCGTAGACTCAGTGTAGGAAAGTCTTCCAGGAATATTCTTACTGCCTATTGCAGTGATGTAGTTTGTGATGGGAAGGTGTAAGGCCAGAGATTAGTATGAACACGGCCTGTAGCACCTACCTCTGGAAATATGCGAGTAGTAGAGGAGAAAGAAAGACTGAAATGTACAGGGCTACAAACCAGTAGATGGAAAATACTCCCAAATCACCAGTCACAAAAAGTTTTAAGTGGGTAATTTGGTTTTCATCAATGCTTAATCAAATTGGATGTTGTCTCTTACCAGAAATATATTCAATAATACAAAGCTTACAATTATAAACTCACCATGATCTTTTTTCTTTTTTGGTAAAAATTGTGCAAAATGGAATTTCTCAGAATTCCTGTGTTACGCAGGCATGAATTGCAGCAGAACTGCAAACGGCAGGTACCTCAGTGTTTGAAGTAGCATGTTTTATGCATTCCCATTGATTGGATCATGATTTAGCATATGCCACGCATCTTGTACTGACATTGTCTGTTGTTTCCAGATTACATGGCACACAAAATTGCCACCACTAAAATAGCTTGATACTCTCTAAATATTGTCTCAATAAACTCATATAGAGGTCCAGCACATTTTGTTAGTGTTATTCCTAGATATTTTTTACTGTAGGTTGCTGTGTATGTTGTCTTTTTTTGTATTATATTTTCCAGCTACTTTTATTGATGTATAGGCAATATGAATTTGTGTGTGTGTGTGATGATATCTAGATGCTTTGCTAAACTCCCATACTAATATATCATTTTTCAGTTTATTTTCTTAGGTTTTGTAAGTATTCATACTATCGCTATTTGTAAATAGCAATAATTTTGCTTCATCTCTTCCCATTTTCAAATAATTATGGCATTTATTTCTCTTTTACAAACAGCTCAAACAACTGTTTTTACAAACAGTTGGATGGGGAGGAGGGACAAATGATAAAAGGAGCACAGATGTAGCTAAATGTCTAGTGGTATAATTCTGCCAAGGTGCCCTTAGAGTTTCAGGTGCCCATATGCAGGATCTCTCAAGAGGTGCATTTATGGAATTTTTGAAACTTGTTTGTGGGGATCTGCCCATTTCTCTGATGGAAATCATGCACTTTTAGGCATACCTCTTGTGACCTTCCCTTCAACTCCTGCTTCCAAGTTCAAATCCAGCAGCTTCTTACTTCTGGGATCTGCTCATCTGGGAGGCCATGCTTGACCCAGGTACTTTTCATGGCATCTCCTTGGCTCATGGGAAACCTACTATCTTCGCCATGTAAAACTCTAAGAGTGTCGTGTGCCCAAATGCTGCTTTTTTCCTCTTTCCTTGACATAGTTGGCAAATGCAGATTGCTTTCTGCCTTCCGCATTCACCAGGCTAGAGGCAGATACTAATCTTGAAATTCATAATCCCCCAAACTCTAGAAGACATGCTAATTTCTCCTTAGAACTTTTTCACATGGCCCTGTGGCATCCCTGGGCCCCCAAATTTTGTAGCCATAGAAACATCCATCCGGCTAGTGAAAGTAGGTCATTCTAGTGAAAGGTGTTGATAGTGCTGGAGCAGCCTTTTAGTAAGGCTGGTCTTGATGTGATTATTTCCTCTTGCAGATTGTAAAGGCACTGATTTTGCCTGTTGTTGGTAGCTTTGTGGCTTCAGGTACAATCTCATGAGTACAGGAATTGACCTATTTAATGTTCCCTTACATACAAATATACACTCATTTTTATTCAATTATTGGCAGCTTGTGAGTCTAAAGATCGAATCTGTTTATAGGCAACTTATGATAGTATCTAACTTAAAAGTTAGGTTATGCTGGGCATGGTGGCTCACACCTGTAATCCCAGAACTTTGGGAGGATGAGGCAGAAGGATCACTTGAGCCCAGGTGTTGGAGACTAGCCTGGGCAGCATAGAAAGATTCTATCTCTACAAAAAGTAAAAAAAAAAAAAAAAAAATTATCTGGGCATGGTGGTGCATGCCTGAGGTCCCAGCTACTCAGGAAGCTGAAGTGGGAGGCTAACTTAAGCCCAGAAGTTTCACACAGCTGTGAGCAGTGATTGTGCCACAGCACTACAGCCTGGGTAACAGAGTGAGATCCTATCTCAAAAAACAAACAACTCCCTCCAGCCCCTAAACCAAAGAAACTAACATTATGCTATGGAATTTGATAATTGTAAGTGATGTGTCTGAAGACTTTTGGACTCTTTGAACTTTTGATTGTATTTCTCTTTTTTATTAAGTGATCCCTTAAGGAGTGTCAGTTCTGAAATGAGAGATTCTATAAATGTGAAAACAAGTAGAAAAAAAAGAAAGTCCCACCAGAGTCTGCTGGCCTGCACAAGCTAAGTGAATTGCTGCCACCTTATAGCCTTGACATAGTTTGATTTAGTTGCTTCCTTTAGCAACGTTTTAAATCATTACATGTCTTACCCTTTGACTAAAAAATTAGTCAGAACCACAAATATTGAAATAACTAATGCTAGAGTAAATTTTATTTAATACATCTATTTTTCATTTATTTACTTTGTTGTATAAAGATATGGAAAAGATTTGACCTACATTTGTAGTTCCTTTCTGAAAGACAGTAGTAGTGTACCATTTGTTGAAACAATGTACGTAATTTTCAGTGTTTAGAATAATAGATGTTTGTCAAAATTAAACTCCTCTTCAAATAATACTATGTTTTACTTAATATGAATTGGTCAAATATTAATATGTGACAGAAATGCGAATGATTCTGAAAGGCTGTTAGCAATGAATCCAAAGAAATGTTAGACAGGATAGTCTTGTGAAGGATAAATATAAATATGTATATTTAGCTTTATAATATTTCCCAAGTCATATTAAGTTTTCATGGGCTCTGTGGGCTTTGCAGCTCCTTGGGGGCTTCAGGCTACAGATTTCATGTATGTATACGTATATATAATGTTTAATACTATTGTTTTTAACTTTTAATTTTAATGTTTGTGGATACATAGTAGGTATATATATATTTATGAGGCACATGGGATATTTTGATAAGGGCATGCAATGCATAATATGCAGGGTAAACAGGGTATCCATCTCCTCAAACATTTATCCTTTGTGTAACAAACAATTCAATTGCACTCTTTATTTTACAATGTACAATTAAATTATTTTTTTACTATAGTCATCCTGTTGTGCTAGCAAATACTAGGTCTTATTTATTCTTTTTAACTACCTTTTGACTTTTTAACCATTATTTACTATTGTTTTTTAAAGTAGCTCAAAAGTCAATTGTTTCCTCATGAGTATGTTGCCCATGGATAACTCCTGACAGTCAGTGAGACAACAGAGCTCTAAATAAAATAGAAAATAAATAAAGAGCTTATGAATCAGAGCTAATATATGTGGAGGGTTTGATTCTCTAGGCCCCTTATTCAATAAATTCAACAAATGGCATATTTATTAAGTGCCTATAATTATTAGTATTTTTCTCAATTCCTAAGAAAAACATAGATATGATCTTTACTCACTGCTAGGATGATCATATTTGATAATTTGGAAGGAAGCCTTTTCAGCTTTACATGTTGATTTTCCAAAATTATCCACTTAATACAGTTTTCACTGGCCTGACTGACATTTCCAGTTCTTCCTGCAAAAAGGGAGAATAACCATTCCCTCCTTCAGTAATTCTCCCGTTTCTTGTTTGATATTGCTTCTTTAGCCCTCAACTTTATTGCCTTTCAAATATTTCTAAGTTAACAAATGAAAACAGCAAACTTGGGACTTTAGTTTTAAATCCATTGGCCATGAATTCTAACCACTAGGAGGAGCTCCGTATTCCCAACATTTTTACACACACACACACACACACACACACACACACACACACACACACACACAGCCATGTCAAAATGTACACAATTGACTATAATTTTTTGTAGGAAGGATAAAAGTATCATAAATAAAATAAAAGGCAGGATGTGCATTCTCCTCGGAAATTTCTTTGTGCTGTCTTTTCTCCAAGATGCATGAAACTTACGGGTTAAAATAGAGCTTCTAAGTATCTTCCACTTGGGGGATGCCTCCACTTTTGGAAGGCTAAGCTAGGTCAGGGTGCGGGGCAGAGAGCAGAGAGAGAGAAACCTTGAGAAGAAACTTAGGCATTCTTCACACAATGCCTTGCGAAGAGAGAAAGGAGCTCATCTTCCCCCAGTGTTGCATCTGTTTGGCCAAAGTCAGATGTGTGGGTGTGGGTGAAATTGGATGGTTCTTTGTTCTGCTTCTAGTATAAGTCTTAAGTTGAAGTGGTAGAATGAATCCTTCAGTCTTCTACATGGTCCAGCCCAGTTCATCACAGTAGAAAGCCCAAAAGCTCTGGTCCAATGCTCTTGCTAGTAACAACATGCATGTATTTTGATTGTCCTTTGAGTCTGACGTGTCTCCTCAGCCTACTGCAGTGGGAGACACCTGTTAAGTCCTGAGATATTCCATTCTAGCTGTATCTCCCCTCACGAAGAGACTCAAATAACACTTCCTCTGCATTTGATTGAGCATAAAATTCAATCATGCAGGTGTATATGCATGGATTTTCTATGTTGGCAATTGTCTATGTTGGCAATGTGACATCAGGACTTCAAAAGGATAAAAAGTGCCTCTTAATAAAAAATACCTGATAAACAAATATAATAACTGTTAAGCCCTTTGGCTTTCTTCTTCATCCAGTTGCAAAGGTAAAAATATGTGCTACAAATAATTCAGACAATTTAGAAACGTTTTAAAAAAGTAAATGACCTTCAAAATTTTAAAATTTCATATTCAGAAATAACTATTGTTCACAATATATCAAATTGTGAATAATAGTTATATTAATATATGCAATATGCTAATAGGTAATATTAATGTATTTATTTGTTAGTAGAATATAGGTAAAATACATTAATAACTGATTTACATAAACATTTGAGAAATATATTTTGAACATCTTTTCAGTGCACAAGGATCTACATCATTATTTCTAACAACTACAGAGTATTCTGTTATGTGTAATTAATTTCCTATTTTTTATGCATTTTATTATGAATTTTGCTGCACTAAATTTTGTTGCATATATTTTTATGTTTGCACATCTTTCAAGTATATCTATATGGTCAACTATTAGAAGTAAAATCAGGCCGGGCGCAGTGGCTCACGCCTGTAATCCCAGCACTTTGGGAGTCCGAGGCAGGTGGATCACAAGGACAGGAGATCGAGACCATCCTGGCTAACACGGTGAAACCACGTCTCTACTAAAAAGACACAAAAAATTAGCCGGGTGTGGTGGCGGGTGCCTTTAGTCCCAGCTACTCGGGAGGCTGAGGCAGGAGAATGATGTGAACCCAGGAGGCGGAGCTTGCAGTGAGCTGTGTGTCTTAAAGGGGAAAAGTCAGGCCATTCATTGTCCCAGTGAGACTTGGAGATTGGTGTTCTGCCATACAAACTGGTTTTAGGACCTGGGATATTACTCAGGAATAGAAGTCAAGGCACAGTTGTTAATTATGTTTTCTCTTCCGTCTGTACTCAGATTGTGGAAGGACCCAAGACCTGACAATAGACTCTATGCAGCCTTAGCTGGCCTGAACAAAGAAGAGAGCTTTACTTTCCTCCCTGTTTTCTCCAGTTTCACGGGCATTCTAGGAGTTGCATAATAATCGTCTTCTCTTACATTTAACCTCTTTTTTGTTGTTTTTGTTATAGATTCCATGGTTTTTCTTCTCCCAATTTTTCAAAGAAGTAAACATCTCAATATTCCTTGTATTTCAGCCTGTGTTGCTCTTAGAAATACCATAGAATACTTTCTGGAGGCGAGGTATATCTGGATTACACGGAGGAAAAGAGCAAATTGTCATTTAGATATGCAACTGCGAAATAGTCAGTAAAGTATAAGTATTTTGTTCAGGGTTAAAAGGTTGACAGTATGTTATACAATGATTTTCAAAAGTGCACAGTCTGTCCAGAATTCTCTAACTTATTCCTTCTAGTGGGTCTATACAAGATTGTAGGCTCCCTGAAGTTCTTAGCAAGTGAATCACTAGCTATTTTGCAGGCATTATGGAGAGCTCTGGAGTGAAGGGGTGTGGAGTCACCAACGTAAGCCGATTGTAATCAATGTTTTGTAATTAATGCAGGGACATGTTTCTCCATTCTATTTAGTATTGATGGGGGATCATGCTTAGTACATGGAGAGATGGATGAACCTATTTAGTTGGGTCTCTTGGAGGTATCATAGATATTTCTAATTTCTAGTTATGCCCTTGGCTTTACAAAGCTGTATATCCTTGTAGGCTTTACTATGAGGTGATGTGAAACGACAGCAAAATTCATCACCTTGCTAGACAGCATTTCCATTATCTCATGGCCGTAACTAAGCATTACACTTAGTCTTTTAATTTCCCGCATATTTCTTTTATTGCGAATCACCAACTTATATTGGCTCTACTTCCAAAACATACATGGAATCCACCTACTCCTTTCTACCCCACTGCCATCACCTTAGTTCAAAACTCCATCCTGTCTCACCTGGACATCACCACAGCCTCTGTTTTGTCTTCTTAATTTCATACTAAATCCTTTACAATCCCTTCTGCACCCAGCTGTTGTTGTGAGTGGTCTTTTAAAAACCTAAAGCAGACCACATCATCCTCCTGCTTAAAACTTTCAATGATGTCTTACTGCTCTTTGAATAAAACTAAACCCTGTACATTGGATTCTAGGTCCCAGATGATCTGGCTCCAGTATCCCTCTGTAATCTCACTTGATACTTCCTTCTGCCTTTCTCACGGCACCCCAGCCACACTGACCTCCGTGCTGGCCATCTGACCCACCAGGCCCTTTTGTGCCACAAGGCTTATCCCCTCATCCTGCAATGCACTCCCCCAGCTCTTTGTGTGCTAGTGTTATCTCACACTTCACTTTTAGCTCAGTGACGCCTACTCAGAGAAGTTTTCTCTGACCACTCAATGTAAATCGGCCACACCTAGTGACTATCGCATCACCTTATTTCCTTCATAGAACCCTATTTCCTTCATAGCACTTAGGATTTGTATGCATATCTTAAAGTTTTATTTAATCACTTAATTCCTTTCTCCTCTACTGGCGTGTAAACTCATGAGGGCAGGAACTTGTCTGTCTTACTTATGCACTGTCCCCTAATGCTTAGTAAAGTGTGTGGCACATAGTAAGTGCTCAATGACTGAATGAATGAATGAGTTCAAATGTGTTTTATTTCATCAGTGAGATTTGCTGAATGAGCAAGTAAAAGCAATAATAAATGATACTTAGCTAGACTTGATGAGGAAGTGATATGGAGGAGTGGAAAGACTTGTAGATAAAGACTCAGGAGATCTTATTTTTAGTCCCCACTCCATCACTAACAAGCGTTATGACCTCTCTGAGCTGTATTTTCTGCATCTGTAAAATAGTTTCTGGGGTGTCCTCAAGCTCTGGTATATATAGCATTCTTCAGGTACCTTGGAACAGACTTACCTGTTGTAACGTGTTCCTAAGCTTTTGCAAAGTAGATACCATTAGAATTTTATGGCAGCCAGTTAATGATCTTTTGAATCGGGTGTTCTTTACAAGAATTGAGAAGTGCAATACCAAGGCTGTGACTGAGGATTTCCAAATATTATTTCTAACTTCAATCCTTTAGTGACTGATAGTGAGAAGGGGATATCTGCCTGTACTATGAAAGGATCCCGAGGAATGAGAGTTATACATACTAAATGGAAATAGAGGGATTGCCTAGAAGTTTGCCAGTCTTTTTGGTTAGCCTCCTAAATGCACACCTAGAGAGTTTTGAACAAATTTCTTAAAACAAAACTCTTTGAAATAATTCAGAAGCCTTTTTTATATGTGTACTGTGGAATTTGGATGCAAAAAAGATACACTTTCTTCTAGCATTCTTCAAAGAGTCACATCTTATTATCTCTAAAGGGTATATTAGAGTAAGATTTTAGAAATTCTTAGAGATCCTTGCATTGCCAATTTCAAAACTTAATGAATTTCTTGAAGATAAATCAAATTGATAGTAAATAATTCCATACACTCTTGTAGTATTACCAATCTAGACATTTTATGATGATTGGGAAGGGATTCTTGCATTATGTATAAACCATGTCCCAAATATTTAGTTGCCCATTCATTGTTGATCATCCCCTACCCTATATCTATTCATGTTTCCCCAAGCTACATTATTAAATAACTAAAATTAGCTTTAATGCTTATTATAATGTTAATTAGAGGCATCCTAAAGTTTCAAAGCAGACTGCAGTCTCCAGATTAGGTCTTAACAAAATCAGTGGCAATTCTGCTGCTTCCACTTAATGGAAGAAGAAATTGAGGCAAAGAGAAGGTATATGACTTCGTCCATGTCCCCAAAGAATGTAATAATAGAGTGGGAACAAGAAGTTAGGGCAACCAGAGCTTAACTCTGGTTAGAGCCATCAGCCTGAGTGACTGAGTCACTCCTACTAGACTTCAGATATTTTACACTCATGCAGTAAGGAATTAATTCTTTGGCATCGTAGATTTGTGGTCTTTTGTTCAGTAAGAGAGAAAAACAAACATGGGAACAAATTCTTGCAGAGATTTATTGGAATAATAATAATAATTTTAAAAACAGCAAGGAGAAGGATAGACAGAGAAGAGAGCTGTGAGGGGCAGGAAATGGAGTAAGCAATGGTATCCTGCTTCAAGCAGTCATGATTAATCTTGGAGAAATGGAGGTCCAGAAAGGATGGTTAATAAAAGAAGTAGAGGAAGGTGAAGTAGGGCCTGAGATGGGGCATGAGGTCTTCTTACAGAGTATGTTTGGAATTTCTGGGTGATAGTGAAAGAAGTTCTCCTCTTGCATGCACCCCTCAAATGCATATACACCCTTCTGAACCATCTGGTGGCCACTTTACCTGTTATGTACTTATTCCAGTGTGGTTTTGCTTCCTCAACTGGCTGATGCATACCCACCTAGTTCTAGGCTTGTTCTGACGTAGATGTTAAATTCATGTTGAACTACAGGCAAGATAAAAGTTTCTAAGAAGGACCAAAGCTAAAATAACATTTATTGGGTCCTTTGGAGGTAAGACAGCCACTTTAATAACTATCTATTTAAGAAAAAACTGCTTTGCACCAATTAGAATGTCTGTTATTATAAAAAGAGATCTAAAAGAAAATAACAAGTGTTGGTGAGGATGTGGAGAAATTGGAATCCTTGTGCACTGCTGGTGGGAGTGTAAAATGGTGCAGCTACTGTGGAAAAAGTTATAGTGGTTCCTTAAAAAATTAAACATGGAAATTGCCATATGATCCAGCAATTCCGCTTCTGGGTGTATACTCAAAAGAATCGGAAGCAGGAATTTGAATGGATATTTGTATTTACCCAACTTCATGTCAGCATTACTCACAGTAGCCAAAAGGAGAAAGCAACCCAATTGTCCACTAACAGATGCATGAATAAACAAAATGTAGTATACAGTGGAACATTATTAAGCCTTAAAAAGAAAGTAAATTCGGACAGCTGCAACAATATGGATGAAACTTGAAAACATTAAATAAAATAAGCCAGTCACAAGAGGATAAATACTTTATGATTCTACTTACATGAGTTACTTAGAGGAGTGAAATTCAGAGGCAGAAAATAGAAGATGGGTACCTGGGGTTAGGGGGTGGGGTATGGAGAGTTGTTTAATGGGTACAGAGTTTCAGTTTGGGAAGACAAAAAGTTTTGGAGGTGGATGGTGGTGATGGTTACACAACAATGTGAATACTTGACACCATTGCATTGTACACTTAAAAAGAGCTACAATGGTAATTTATGTGTATTTTATCACATTAAAAATTTAAAAAACAGAAAAAACTAAAAGGAGCTTGTAAAGAGGGGCTATTTATCTCTCTCTCCCTTTTAGGCTCTACATCTGATTACCTTCATAGTGGCAAGGACTAGTTTACTTACTAGCAGGGTAATGATAAGGTACCGTGAGAGATATTTTGAGAATGGGCGTTATTTAATTTTGTGTCTGCATAGTGATCTTGCTCCAGGCATTCAATTGTCATTTATATTATGGCAAAAATGGCCTCATAGTGTACTCAGAATTCATCACAATACTCAAGCCCAGCATGATATTCATCACCGTTGCTCTGACAAAATCTACCTTTACAATATTATTAGAGAAAGTAGTGATTTTTATATCTGTTATTTCTTTTTTGTTTTTTTCCCTCTTCCATCTGCCAACAAAAGAGTTGTCAAAAGTAATGTTTATAATAATTTAATGGATTATTTGCTTATTAGATATTAATTATTCTGCTGTGCCTAGGGTCCATGTTGGTGCTTTGCTGCTAGAACAGTGATTCTGATCTCAATTAGATTATGTCTCTCTCCTTTACCTCCCCATAAATCATTCCGGCAAACTGAAATTAACAGCTACTGGAGCGCATTAATAATCTGCCTCACACATTGGAAAATGCATTAGCCGGAACCCTCCCATCACTCTGTTAAGCACATCATTTTGTTTATGAAATATAAACATTTCATGGAAGAGCTCTCCCACATTTCTCTGGGCCTGTGACAGCTAAAATGATTGCACACAATTGCCAGTCAGTCATGCGCCCAAATAAAGTTTGTTTAAAGTCATGGTTCTGTGATTGCCCCATTTTCTCAGGCATTTAAAAACCTACATTTAAAATAAAAAAAAAAATTCCCTGTGGTCATGAAAATAATAATAATATCTTTAATATGATACTTCACATATGTGCAGTCCTTTGCATAGTTTACAAGTACTTTCCCTTTGGTTATGCTTGTGACGTAGCGGGATGTTACTATTATTCACATTTTGTTCCCCCCCATAGGGAAACTAAGGCTGAGAGGTGATTTGATCAAGGTCATACAGCAAGTGGTGGAAGGAAGACTAGAGTCCAGGATTTGCCTGTAAGTCATATGTTCTCTTCAATGCTCTACATTCTCTACTATAAACCACACTTTTGGTATATGTATGCACATTCCGTTTCTGTATGTTAAATGCATAAGACAGTCAAGTGTCCTTCCTAGAGAGATAACTGCTCTGCCTTTATTCTTACAGATCAGAGAGCAAAACGAAGAAAAGTCAGAGGTAAATGGATCATTTTCATTATTTTAATTCATTGTGCCTACTCATTATGTCAATTGTATTGTGCTGCACAATTTAGTGATGACGTACACAGGCCAAGTAAAATGGAGATTTGACACATTATCAACAGCATTTTTTATTCCTGGATAGATAGCCTTTCTGCGTGATGCAAGCACTCAAACACTTCTTCCTCAACAGCAAATATCTTTGTCTTAATTTACTTTGGTGGCAGAAAAAGTCAGATGGCAGCAAAGCTGATCTGTGTTTTTTGTTGTAATGCCTAAGCAGTGTTTACCCTGAAGTTAAACTGATTACTACACTACTAGTATCTAAGATCATCAGAAATATTGACTGTAGCATGTTTTGACTGATGTAATTGTGGCAGGTAAACAACAGCCTCAGCTATCTAAGGGAAGAAACAAAAATATAGATTTGTTGGAATTCGTGAAAGATTTTTTGACAGCCTAAACTTTAGAAATATTTGCATGTAAAGCCTCCTTGTTATTATTTCTTATTGTTTCTATCCTCCTGATTGGTCTTGAAAGTGTCACTTTCTAACTGTGTGGTTAATCTTTCCAAGTTTTAGTTTATTTATCTAAAAAGTAAGAATAGATGCACATACTCTGCCTATTTCAGACTTATTATGAAGATTAAATGGGGAAATGTATGTGAAAATTCATTGAAACCAGAAAATTATTCAGAATTATATATCAATTTTATCAATTATGTTGTGGTCAAGCAGTTGCTTGAAAAGATTCTTGAGAGGTGTACTTTTTTTTTCTAAGGAGTTCAGAGAGCTGAAAACAACATGAGGCGTCTTGACTGATTTTTGACTGATGACTACAGGCACTTTTTTCCCTGTGTCGCCACCCTCCCAAAGACTTACTCAGTTTTTTGTTGAGACAAGAACTGAAATGTCTTTTATTTGGCTTTTACTTTTATAGTTTTATGAGTATATTTTAATAGCTAGCAATCCATATGATTAAGGCTGAATACTAATTTTAAAACGTCAAAATTTGTTCATTTTAGACCATAAGAACTTTGAGAACACAGCTGGTATCTTTGTGATCACAGTTCCTAGCTCAGTGTTTGTTCTGCAGAAGGCATGTAATGAATATTTGTTGCATGAATCAAAAACTGTCGTACGTTTCAATCATGCTTCCATTGCACCAAACGTTTTTCTATCCTCCTCATTTATGATGATTTCAGCTTAGGCTTCAGGGTCATAAGAAAAAAAAAAGAGAGAGAGAGAAACCCCAGTCTCATCAGTCTATATTCAAACCAAAACTCATATGTCAGCCTCACTCACAAGTTTCGTCTGGTAACGTCTTCGTTTGTTTCGAATAAGTTTGCTCCCAAAAGAATGTGGATTTGTTATAATGATGATATTCAAGTGGCTGTGCAAAAGCTTTATGATCACACCTTGTATATACATCTTGTAAGTATGTCTTTTTATAAGTGTATGACATAAGAATTTTCATCAAGGGAAAGAAATACTATGCAGCTAAGAGTCACAATGAATTGAACTTTATTTTTTTCAATGAACCTATTTAGACTTGATTGAAATCTGTGTGTTTGGAAATACATTTTGGAGCATGTGGAATATTATTGCATCTTTGTCTGAAACTATAATGGTACATTATGTGAGTGCTAATTAAGCGTTATCCTGTTGTTAATTTTTTTCTCTGGACCCTGTAAAGAATCACCATAATGTTTTCTAGAAGTCTTCTGTGGCAAGGGATTTAAGGTCTTCCAGCCAATATTAATTTGGAAGTAAATAATTACTTTTAGAATGATGCATGAAATTAAGTAGTTTTTGCACAATCTATGCTACTCTTCAAGGAATCTTTAAAGAGTGCAATATAATAAAGCAATAATTGAATTGGTAATATATTTGTCATTCCTGTTAAAAGCCATTTCCTCAGTCCAGCAATAGGAGAGGATCATTTGGCAAGTGGGCATTAAGTATGCGTGATACATACCATATTGCACAGTACTGCCGAGTAGCTTTTGGGGAAGCAGCTTCTATGCATGTGTAATAACCAATCTTTAAATGTCAAAGTTGCAGCCATTTTAAGAAAGAAATCCATATTTTGGACTAAGTGTCTTTTCAGATAACCAAGCTATTTGAAAGCTTTACTAGGGGTTAAAAAAATAGAGGGAAAAAACCAGATCCCTATAAACTTTGATTTATTTATTTTTGCATTTCCATAACTTGATAATGACCAAACCAAACTTCCCAGAAAACTGAAAGCAAAATTGTGCTCTGAGCTGAGACCTGGTGATTCTTGCCTCACTCTGAAGGAAATCTTCAGTTTAGTTATAAATCCCTGAAAATCAGGCTTTTTAATGGAAATGCTGAGAGGCTGTCTGCCATTTTAACAGCTAGAGCTAAGACTGCTTTGAACGGGTATATATGCATATGATATGCATATATCAGGAGATTATACCTATCTTAAGGGTGATAAAACATGATAGCACTCATAAAAATTAGTTTCATATATTGTACATTGAATAAACTTTACTTGTTCCTCTTTGGTTTTCTCTTTAGATCCACTTACCACCAGAGATGAAACAAATACTATGCTCTTATTTTGCACCCAGGAATAAAACTCAGTGCAGCCCAGTGCCAGCTTTCCTGGCTCATTTTGTTTCATGAAGCACTTCATTAGATATCCAGCAAAATCTGCATGGACTAGGACCCAGCTCTTTTTACCTTTGTTTTATTAAACAATAATTGCTTGGCATTTTATGAATGAAATCTTGCATAGTTTTTATTAGTGTACATTCAGGGCAAACCCATATACAGTACGGCTCATATGTGTGGCAGATTTATGCGCACCACATTTAAAGAGGAGGGCAGTCCAGTGACAGAGGCTATTGACTCTGTGTGGCCAGGAAACTTCACATGGGAAGAGTATTTGACTTTCAAATGGATCACCTCTCATTGCCCCACAACATGACTACTGTTTCTTTCTGTTTTCAAACTTTATTTAATATTATAGAAAAAGATTCACCGTATTTTGGAATAAAAAAGAATTAAGAATCTAGTGAAGAAATGGTTTTCTTCTATAAAGATGAGCAATGAAAAAAAGAAAAACCTTACTGATTCCTATTTCTAGTGCATCCCTTGTCCTTTTCAGGAGAGGCAATAAATCTTTGCTCCCCAAATGAACAGCAAAGGGGAAAAGAATAATGTTAGGAGTGCCTACAACTTGTCAAATCAAATGTTAGTGAATCATGTCTTTGGAGGAAATGGTTTGCTGGAGAAGAGTTTCTCTCTCTCTCTCTCTCTTTCTATCATTCTTGCTGCAAGAGGCTACAGGATGACAATCATCATTGTCATGTTGCTCGTGAACACTGTATTTCACCCCCTCGTTGTTCTCCAACATAGAGACAGACAATGCTTGGGGATTACTGACAAGTGAGTTCTTGGAGGAGTTAGGGATAGACACAGTGAATATGCCTGCCCTGTGATATCGGCTGTGTACCACATGTCTTCAAAATCTACTTGCAGCTAGAATCTTGTGCTTTCTGAGAAGAAAACAAAGCCATAACTGTAATTGATATTTTTACCCCTTCATTACTTCATGAGCATTATCTTCATTAACTCACTAACAGAACCCATTACTTTGAATGATCAAGGTATAGGGGCTTATATGCTTTGAAATTCAATTTTTCCATTTCCTTGCAATGCAGACAGCCTATTTTATTTTTTCATAAAGAAAAGGATGCCCAAAAGTGAATGATGGATGAATCTTAAATGGTTGGTGTCCAGTTTGAAAAAGCACCTGGAGGTTGGGCTGCTTCGCTGCATTTATACAGATCTTTATTATTACTTAACATTCATACAGCATTTGGTATTTGCAAAGGGTTTCGCACTCATTTTTATAAGCTATTCTTCATACCAATCCTGAGAGGCAGGTTCATTTTCCTCAATATGTGGTTGAGAAGAGTTGGCAGAGGGATATTTCACATCTTGCCTTGAGGCCCCTGCAATTCTAAACACTGCGGCTGGGATTAGAGTACTCTAAGCCATGTATTACTAGAGTGTATTGGCGAGTGTTTATTTTCATAGCTGAATTTACTTATAAAGAATATTTTAATTTTGCTAAGGCACAGTTGCTATGAAATGCTGATAAAGTGAATATTATGCTATGACAGGGAAAGGTATCATTTATCTGGAATATTTAATGATCTCAGATATTTAATACTATACAGGGTGTTTTCGAGAAAGAATACTGGGAGATGGTCTAACAAATAGGTTTTAAAGGATATCACACTTCTCTGTCTCCCTTTTTTTTCACCTCCCTTCTTTCTTTCCCTGCTTCTTACTCGCCCATCCCTTACCTTGTGGTCTGAGTCAAATTATTAATTCCTCATTTGTGAAATGTTGCTGTGATGTCCTCCTGGAGATGGCACTTGTAAAATGCCTGGTAGATTTGTTGGTACACAGTAAATCAGCATATCGAGATAAATTGGTGATATTATATGTGTTACGATCAATGTTGTTGTTGTTGTTTGTTGACATCTCTGGTCCAAAATGGACTTTAAGCAACTCTATGTACCCAAGATTTACACAGAATAAAGGGGAGGACTAGATATTCATTCTGATGGCTTAGGTATATTAGACTGATTGGTTTATCAGCCTTTCTTCTCTGGAAGCGATGCCTTAGTAAAATTAAAATGTTCTTTGTAAGTAAATTCAGCTATGAAAATAAGCACTTGCCAACATGCCTTAATTATACATGGCTTAGAGTACTTTATTCCCAGCTGCGGGCATATATATCTTGATGGTTTTGATATATTCTATTTCAATTATCTGGATGACTTAGGCAAAATCACCATTAGAAGTTTACCTTAATTAATTTATTTTGGGGGTGGAACTGATTTGCTAGAGAGAGAAAAGCTGAATTGCCTTTGGTGTTACGGAGTAATGAACAAAGTCTGGATGTGAGGCAAGTATCCTATATGTGTGGCTTCTCACACGTCCAGTGCTTTTTTGTCTATACATTCAGCATAAATTTTATCAAGTGGTCATTGATCAGTACTTACTATTCCTTCTCCCAATCCTCACTGTAACAGGAAGCAGTTGAGAAATGACCTACAATTTATGATGCTTTATCAATGTTTTTACTCACTATGGGGAAAAGTGTGGGGAACATATTTCATGATGAAGTGGGTTTCTAGTTAACAGGACAAAATGAAAGCAAAGCCATAGATCAGTGTAATATGTCAAATGTGGAAAGGATTCAATTTATTGTAAATAATACCCAAGTTGCAAAAGCAATACAGCAACAGAAATCAGTGTATTCTATATGTGAAAAAAGGGAAAATTACAAGTAAAAGGTAATAGGCTCCATTTATCCCTTGACAGAAATTCATATTGTTTGTGCCTATCCCCTCTGGTTGATCAAGGACTCTATCTTTGGGATTTTAGAAGTGGAGGCAAACATATTAGACTTCCCATGGCAAAGGTGTAATAACCGGCAGCTTTAAATTCAAAACATTTTGCTGCTGATATATGAAGGTACATCAGGCGATATTCTACCGCTTAAGAAGTGTTTCTCAAAGTGGTTTCAAGTCTGTGCACCGGAGCCATCCAAGGTGCTTATTTAAAAAACAAAAAAAAAGTTCCCTGATTCACCAATAGAATTATGAAATCCAAATCTATGAGGTTTGGGAACTGAAAATCTTCATTGTAAACATCCTAGGTAATTCTGATTAAAAAGAAAAAAAACAAGCAAACAAACAAAACCCCAGGACACTCAGTTAAATCTGAATTTCAAATAAACAACATTTTAAAAGTATAAATATTTCCTATTTAATATTTGAAAATACTTATACTAAAAAACCATTTGTTGTTTACCTAAAATTCAAATTGAACTGAGCATTCTGTCTTTTATCTGACGGTCTATTTTATACACATTGAAGTTTAAGAAACACTGACTTAAGGGATATAGTCAAGCACTCTGAACCAGTGCAAAGCTCTGGCCCTAGCTAAAACTTTTTAGGAGATGAGAGGTGGCAGTATTTTTGCTGCTCTGACTCTGGATGACTGAGAAGAGCTTTGTAAATTACTAAGATTGCAAACATGGGCAAAAAATCCATCCTGTTTTACAAGGTAAGTGTTTTCCCACAGGAAAAACAACTTCAGGAAATCTGAGTGTTATCTGCACACACACCATTATCATTTTAAAGCTTGTTCTTTTAGGGGGATGATGAAGGAAGGGGTCAAACAGGCACGTTCTAGATGAACCTTTTCATTCATTTTTTGGAATCTATAATGAATTTCTAAATATTGGGCCACACAATTTGCTACCTCTTTGTTCAGTTCTATACACTTTAGGAAAGCAAAGATAATTACTTGGTAAATTTAGGCTATCCCTTTGAAAGGAAAGCTTTTTGGAGTTCTTTGCACAAGTTCTAGTGTCTTTTAGAGGAGAATCAGGTTAAATCGTTTTTATAGTATAACAGTGCAAAGACTCTTTCAGGCCAAAAGACATGCAGAATTATGAGAAAGTGATACCCTGGGGTATCTATGGCCATGGGATATGCTTTCTTTCCAAGGGGCTGCTGAAGTGTGCCTCTGTAGGAGTGAGAGCATCTTTTCACCACACATGCTATATGTATGTGCTTGAAAACACACTGCATTAACATATTGGAGGGTCTGGTAAAGTCTGATCCATTGTGAGCCCAAGAGCATTGATAGAAAGAACACTCTTTCTTTCAACTTCATTTTACTATAGTTTCTTTCCAGCTGAAGTTAAGGGCTTTCATTGATTTTGACTGGCTGGGAGCATATTTCTAACTTACATCTCCTGAGTTTATAATTCACTGCAAAGCAGCAGATAAAGTGGAAGCAAACAGAACCTGCTGGAGAAACCCTCAGCATTAATAATATACTGTTTACCTTAATGAAAGCATTATCAGAGAGAGGAGGACCAGACTCTTGTTATTGTTAAACAGAAGTGGTCTGAAACCTAAAGGAATATTTGCTGCTGCATGTTCTGTCTGAAGCTTTCCCAAATAATTTCAATTCTATTGACTTTTTTGGCCTTTTAACAAAGCCATCAACTTTCTAGACAGCTTTGCCTCCATTTCTAGAAATCCATAGCCTGTGGAAAGAGCGAGTGGTTCAAGATATTTTATAAACCTTACTTCATTAATCCTTATCATACCCTTGAGAGTTAAAATGTCTGTAAGTCCTAATGGCCCCCAGTGTTCATATATAAAGAATGAGGTACAGAGAAGTTATAAACTACTTCAAAGCAGAGAGTTTTCTGAGAAACTAACACTCTATATGTTATCTGTGATTATTGATTATAAGCATTGGGTGACTCTAGTACTAGGTGACCTATGAACAAAATAAGACTGCTCTTTCAATGAGAGAATGTATTATGAGATTTCTTTAAAATCCATATCCCTGTCATGTTAGGCTGATGCACAAAAACCAAGGTCCTCTCTCAATATTGCCTAAGTACTTTAAGTTTGTTAGACATAGGCAATACACCAATATAAGATGTTTATGCAGGAACTTCAGTGCAACGAATGCTTGTAGGCAAAAATCTGCTGTCTGAATCTTTCTTGGTCTCATCCAAGGGGTTTTAGTACCTGAATGATCAATCAGTATACAATTTTTTCTATTAGATGGATCCACTGGTAGCATGGCAAATGTTGTGTGGGTTGGAACAGATATCATTCCTGTATAATACTTTTGCCAAATCTCAGACCTTGGGTCCAAACCCAGCCTTCTACCCCTTCATCTAGGATTTTTAATTAATTATTTATTTTTACCTCTTGATTTAAAGGTTGCAAATAAAATAGATTGGATGTTGGTACTGGGGAAAGGACTGGAAACGGAGAGGGATGTCTGAACATACTTGAATGAAGTGGGGCATGGAGACCTATATTCCTGGAGGTTTTTGCAGTGCACTTGTCTCACAGCCAGGGATAGTTTAAGTGGAGATATATGTGTTGGCAACAGAGGACTTTTACTACTTACTGGTAAAATAAGAAGGGTTAATAGTTGAGTTGCAGAGAAGGTCACTAACTATAAGCTGAGTCTTCTGAACTCTGGTATGTTTATTGTCTAAGGAAGAGACCTGTGTCTATTAGACACCTTTCAGGGGAAAGTGACAGGCTGGATTAGATGGGTTTGAGAGAGAGAGGTCTAGATACAGAGAAATGGAGAAGGCAGGTTGTGTGCAGCCCCAGCTAGATTTATTTTAGCTCTTATAAATAAAAACATGAGTAGAGCCTCTCCACAGAATTATTTACAGAAGTATTTTAAGCTATGGGCCCTTTCCAGGCTAAGCACTGAATGCTAAAGTTTATGACGTAGAATGACTTTGGCTACTGTGGCCCCAATTTGGACAAATCTGTCATTAACACCGGCATGGCAGTTATTTTACTGGGGATGACAGATTGTGAGGTAGGGAGAGTAATTCAGACTATTACCCAGGTGAAAGCATGAAAGCTCAGTGATATATGAAGACCACTTAAATTCATTGTATCTTGTACATCACATCTTTGATAGATTATAGCTGTGGCATTAAAATGGAAATGGTTTCTCGGAGGCCTGACAGGGGCTGGGGTGACCTGTGACCCCCCTGTGAGGAATGTGACTGACCGAATTATCAGTTAAGAGAAAAATCTACAGGGAATAGACTCACAGTGATGGCGAATCCACCATGCATATATATCTATATTTTTTAAACCTTTGGTTTGATTGAAAGCTTCGGTACTCAAACCCTGTTTCCACCTCCTCGCCTGTGCCATCCTCCAACATTCCCTCCCCAGCCCATCCTAACTTCCTCAGCTCAGATTTCATATCGGCAAGGGCCCCTCATATTGATTGAAAAATTGTTATTAGAGATAGTAGGCCTCCTGCACACTGCCTACTGATTTAATTTGGAAAACATTTAATTTTATGAAGCGGTAAATGATGGTGCCACGCTCCCCTGTGTTAGGGAGCAGCTGGTTCTTTACCTACTCACCCGCTCAAGTCCCAGGTGTCCTCCTGGCAACCATGTGCTCCCTTCCCCTTTGCTTAACAAGTTATTTCAATTTCTAAACGAAGGCTGAACAAGAGAAAGACAACATGCAAATTGAGATCCCAGCCGCCATTCACACGTGAAAAAGTTCCCCTGGAATTCCCTCAACTCAGCCCCCCACCCCCCTGCATCTGTCATGAAAAAAACAGAGCCCTTGTTCTCCTCAGATTGTTTTCACCAATGACCTGACACCACCATCTATAATTAATTACATCATTTACATTAGACTATTGACTAAACAAATACATAAATCATAGGCAGAGTCAATAGGTGCAGACATATTTAATCATGTTCTAAATAATGATTACTGCTCCCATAATGCAATAATTATTTTCAGCAGCTGACTTGAATTAATCTTCTGTCAGTGTGCCATCTGAAAAAAAAAGAGACGAAGATGAAGAAGGCAGCACCGATGATGGAGGAGCTGTTCTTTTTCTCTCTTAGTTTCCCTTCCTTTCATTCTTCCCTGCAGGCTCCCTCGGTTCCCCCTTTCTCCTCTCATGACCCCTTCTCTACTTCTCATTGTCTTTTCCTCCACTTTTCATGTTCTTCTTTGTCTTGCTCCTGTATTCCTGCCTGTTTCATACTTGTTCTTTTTTGCCACCTGTCTCTGTTTCTTTCTCTATCTCTCAACGTGTAACTTCCCATTCTTCTTCCAAGCTAGACGGTGCTCCGGTGCTCTGGGGATGCAGCTAGTCTCTCTTTGCAGCCCCCAGCCTGTGCCCCAAGCCTCCACCGCACCCCCATCCTGCCCTCACCTCATTTCTAAATCTCTATGGACAGTTTAAATGTTAAAGATTCAAAGAAGCAGATTTCTTAATAACTTGCCCAGATTAGATTTTCTTTCTCGTCTGTTTGACGAGATTTTTCTAAATCATTTTCCATTTTGGAATGGCAAATTGATTAAAGAGGTGGAGTAGTTAGAACATGGGGGTATTCTACAAATGTAATACTCATAATTTTTAGACTAATTTAGTTTTTGTCATCAGAGAGAAGAGAATGAATCAGTGTTTATAGGTGTACATTTTTTTTTCTTAACTTAGAAATGGAATCTTCTCTTTGAAATGTTTTGTTTGTGACTAAGCATACCATAGTTGGGTGCTTTGCAAATAATAGAATGTCTCCTATTCTCCTTCACATCTGGCTATCAATAGGTAAGGCCAATTACTAAGAAGTTACAGCTTGAAGGAAAGACATCATGCTATAATTTCTTTAAATACCATTTATTTGAAGTATTAATTTTAAGAGACTTTTTAAAAATTTTATTATTATACTTTAGGTTTTAGGGTACATGTGCACAATGTGCAGGTTTGTTACATATGTATCCATGTGCCATGTTGTTTTGCTGCACCCATTAACTCGTCATTTAGCATTAGGTATATCTCCTAATGCTGTCCCTCCCCCCTCCCCCCACCCCACAACAGTCCCCGGAGTGTGATGTTCCCCTTCCTGTGTCCATGAGTTCTCATTGTTCAAGAGACATTGTTAAAGGTAAATACAGAATAAAATTTTATGCGCCATCTTGTCCTTAGCACCATCCTTTGGCTTTTTGGTAAGTTTATTGTTACAACAAGAAGAAAATTCATTTTGGGTCAAATAATACAAAAGGCTTGGAAATGCTTGCTCCCTGTAGCTACTTTTAATGTTCTTTCTGGAAAGCTTTTCTGCATTGACCTTTTTAATTAATGCTTGTCCTCAGGGATTTGAGGCAAAAATATTACTGGATCACATACCCGTGAAATGGGGATACATTTCTTAACCTCTTTTCTCTATTCTCTTGCAAAAGGGTAAGCCATTTATGATCCTGTGAACACTCACCCTACGACGGCTCATGTGATGTGCCTGGTTGACCAGCCCCTTTTATCCTTTAAGCAATGACATACTTTCTGTTTGTTTATACACACTTGCTAATTCAAGTGCCATGTAACAGGACTGCGATTGGAATTTGTCCTGATTAGCAGTATAAGAGAAGACTGCCTTGGCAAGGAACATTTAGAATCACAGGTAGTAGAATATTCATTCATTCAAAAACATTTACCAAGTGCTTATCTATGTCAGGTACTGTGCCAGGTACTGGTTATCCAGGATAATCATCAATTCATAGTTATTATTAAAGCTTCCTTTCTAAATTCCTGGCTAAATTGCATACAGGTGGCTTTAAACAAACAGTATTATTTTTAGAATAGTACATGACACAATTGTAGTTACTGAATATGCCAGTTAGCATAAACTTTTTTGGTGTCAAAATGAGCCAGGTATGCTCCAAACAGTTCAACAAGAGTGTGAGACTAATGTGAAACTCAGTGAAAAATATCTGCAGAGGATAATTACGGGGCTAGACTTTTCCCTATTTACCTGTTGTTCTCCAGTGAAAAAGTCAAAAAGAGTCAAAAGTTGGGTAAGAGGGAGATAGTTAAACAAGAGTCCTATTACAGAGAAAGAGGGAGGGAGTGTTTATAGTAAGAATAAGTCTCACAGTCTGCAGACCAAAAACACAGTGCATTGTGAAAATCTTGCCTTGAACAGATTCAGACCCCCAAATGCAAATACTATTTTGTAATTTCTCCAAGGAACAAGGTAAATGACATATATAACTTACATGAATTACTTGTAATCTTAAGATGTCTTTTATACTGTTTATTAAAAACAGCAAATATTTTAGTAAGAAAAGTAACACTTGCAAAGCAAGATGTGGTTTTGTTATGTGAAAAAATGGAAAAAATCTACTTCAGAGGGATGTTGTGATGTTTAAATGGCAACATATTTCTAAATATGCATTGTACTTGGCAATAGGCCTTGTCCATTCTAAGTTGTCATCAAATTAACTCTGATACTGTTATTACAGAATGATCAAGTGTAGGGTCTTAGGGCAATTGTAATTGAAGGATAGATAGGTTCTATAGTTTTGAGTAGAATAAAACTTTCTATGGTTCCGATCCACCCTCAAGATATTTTTTCAAACCTATAACTCTGCTGTTAGTGACTGGGTCTTTGGTTAGCTACCAAACTCATTCATTCAGAAAGCTATGCATATTCTATGTGTTGAGGAACCTCACATTCCGGGAACGGAGATGAATGCACGGTTTTCATAAAATTATGAAGTGTAATATAATATTCAATAATCCTTTGTTTCTGAAATGAATGGTATTTACTGTCTCTACAGTGGTACTGTATAGTGCTCGGATTGAGTACACTATGAAACTAGATTTACTTATTTATTTAAATTAAAAAATAGATTTAGGAGGTAAAGTACAGTTTTGTTACATGGATATATTGTGTAGTGGTTAAGTCTGGGCTTTT
Source organism: Nomascus leucogenys (assembly GCF_006542625.1). Taxonomy (NCBI): domain Eukaryota; kingdom Metazoa; phylum Chordata; class Mammalia; order Primates; family Hylobatidae; genus Nomascus; species Nomascus leucogenys. The sequence continues at coordinate 67,265,201 of NC_044389.1, read as the reverse complement.
AGTGTACCTACCTCCCAAATAGAATACATTGCACTCATTAAGTAATTTCTCATCCCGCCTACACTGAGGAGTCTCCAATGTCCATTATTCCACACGTTATGTCTCTGTGTACACATTATTCAGCTCCTACTTATAAGTAAGAGCATGTGCTGTTTGACTTTCTGAGTTATTTTGTTTAGGATAATGGCCTCTAGTTCCATCCACGTTGCTGCAAAAGCCATCAATTCTTTGCCTAGTCCAATGTCCTGAAGAGTTTTTCCTAGTTTTCTTCTGGGATTTTAATAGTTTCAGATCTTATATTTAAATCTTTAATTCACCTTGGGCTAATTTTTGTATATGTTAAGAAATATGAATCCAGTTTCACTCTTTTGCATGTGGCTCTCCCATTATCTCAGCACCATTTATTGAATAGTGTCCTTTCCCCAGTATATGTCTTTGTTGACTTTGTTGAAGATGAGTTGGTTGTATTTGGCTTTATTTGGGGGTTCTCTATTCTCTTCCATTACTCTATGTTTTTCATAATTTTTAAAATTTTAATAGGTTTTTGTGGAACAGGTGGTATTTAGTTAGACGAATAAGTTCTTTAGTGGTGATTTCTGAGATTTTGGTGCACCCATCACCAAGCAGCGTACGCTGTACCCAATCTATAGTGTTTTATCCCTCACCCCCTCCCACCCTTTCCCCCGAGTCCCCAGATTCCTTTGTATCATTATGTGTCTAGTTTTATACCAATGTTATGTTGTTTTGGGTACTATAGCTTTGAATTATAATTTGAAGTTAGATAACACTGATGGCTCTAACTTTGTTCTTTTTGCTTAGGATTGCTTTGGCTATTTGGGTTCTTTTTTGGTTCCATATAAATTTTAGGATTACTTTCTCTAGTTTGGTGAAGAATGACATTGGTAATTTAATAGGAATTGCATTGAATCTATAGATTGCTTTGGACAGTATGATCATTTTAACAATATTGATTTATTCAATCCATGAACATGGGATGTTTTCCCATTCGTTTATGTCATCTACTACTTATTTCATCAGTGTTTTGCAGTTCTTGTAGAGGTCTTTCACTTATTTGGTTAAGTGTATTCATAGGTATTTTTTTCTTTTTGTAGCTATTGTAAATGGAATTGAGTTCTTCATCTGGTTCACAGCTTGGGAGTTATTGGTATATAGAAATGCTACTGATTTTTGTACAATGATTTTGTATCCCTGAAACTTTACTGAAGTTATTTATCAAATCTTGAAGTCTTTTGGAGTAGACTTTAGCGTTTTCTAGGTATAAGAACATATCATCAGTGAACAGAGTTAATTTGACTTCCTCTTTTCCAATTTAGATGCCTTTTATTTCTTTCTTTGCCTTGCTGCTCTGGCCAGAGCTTCCAGTAAGTACTATGTTGTATAGAAGGAGTGAAAGTGGACATCTTTGTCTCATTCCAGTTTTTGGAGCGAATACTTTCAACTTTTCCTCATTCAGTATATGTTGGCTGTGGGTTTGTCATATATGGCTCTTACAATTTTGAGGTATGTTCCTTCAATGCCTAGTTTGTTGAGGGCTTTTATCATGAATGGATGCTGAATTGGTTTTTATCATGAATGGATGCAAATATTTTTTCTGCATCTATTGAGACGATCATATGTAAACTTGGTTTAGAGTGAGCACAGAGATAGATATAAACCAATTTTCTAAATAAACACGGGGGTCATTTTCTCTATTTGGTCTGTGACTCTGTGGTTTTCTCTTCTTCTCTGCTACATATATACGTATACATACATATATATTTATGTGTATACATATATTAGAGAAGAATATATATACACACACATATGTGTATATATATATGTGTGTGTGTGTGTGTATGTGTGTGTATATATGTATGTATATATCCTCCACATAGCTGGGGAAGCCTGTTCTTTGTTGCAGTATAATCAGCGACATTATCATTTCTATGTTTGAGCATCTTCTTAAATGCAGAGTAGTTTGGGGCCAGTTCTAATAAACACTTCTTTTGGGACTCATGGTGAAGAATTTGTAGTACTTCATAATCTAGCACATCAAAGAGCTTATATAAAAATGGAGGAATTGTGCATTTTGGCTACTAGTTTGAAATATTTATAAAAGTAAATGAAAAAGGAGTCCACCTTTCCATCAGGGCCTGTGTTATTGCCTGGTTAATATTACATGATGAGTGGGCTATAAATAAACAATAAATAGAAATAAAAATAGTGAATATAAAAATAATTATTGATATGAATAATGAATAAAGCATAAGTTTAAGGCTCAGATGGAATGGAACTTGATATGAAATTTAATTGAGTTTGATTTTGAGTTTAAGAAGTCTTTCAGAGCCAGTAGTTCAGATTTTAGTTTTTTTTTTTTAATTTCCTTTTAATTTTAAATGAATATGCTATGGCTCCTAGCTCCTCAGTTCAGTCAACCAAAGATAACTATTACTGTGATTCCAAATAGCTACGTAGGGAAAAAATCTGGCACGAGGATGGGTTTAGACCAGGGGGATGAGATGTCCAGATGTTTCCACTTTTTAAAAAATCATCAACTGCTCAAACATTTTTATCTGTCTTTTAAGAAGTCTTTTTGGAACTGCACATTATTCCCTTTTCTCAAGGATATAGTAGGAGGGATTTTTTTTTTTTTCTTTTTCAGTCTTGGAAGCAGCTTGATTGGGTGAAGGCTTCCAGATCCAAATGGATTCCATTAACCTTCCATTAACCAAATGGATTGTCAGAATCAAATTTTCTAGAAGAAGCTGTTTGGGGAAAAAAGAAAATTTCTAGTACTCTACCTAGTACTCATTTACTTAATTTACTGTACTCATCAAACTTAACTACCAGTTTGATGAGGCAGGCTGTAAGAGTTAACATCCCTGTTTCAGCAGTGAAACTCAGAGAGACTAATGGATAATTGCTCCAGGTCATAAGTGATGGAGTCAGCCTTTAGTAGGGCGAATAGTCTCCGGAAGCCATGCTCAGAGGCTACTCTGAAAGAAGCAAGACTGGTGGTTAAAGCAGAAACCAAATCCTGTGGGGAGTTACAAGTTTTGTGACCAGTAAACATATGATAAGCAAAGATAGAATTCTATTCCTTCATCTCTTATTCCACACATTCTAACCACCTCCCTCTTCTGCTTTTTCCCACGCTTTTTTTAGGGTATACTCTGCCTCCAGCATGGGTGCTCACTGATCTCATGTTTAGAGCCTGGCATGGATTCTGGTACATGGAAGGTACTCAATAAATATTTATTTATTTCACGATGAATGAATGGTAGACATGATGCCTCTGATTGTAGGTTCAGGGGCCATATTACCTGGGTTCGAATCCTAGTGCTACCATTTTTTCGCTTTGTGTCCTTGCACAAAGTTTCCTCTGGTGCCCTGTTTTCCGTATGTATAAAATGGGAATAATAAGAGTCCTGAACTCAAAGAATGGTTTTGAGGGTTAATTGACATAATGTAGCAATAATGATTTAAAAGATGATGGTGATGATGATATATTACTAATAGTTGAACAAGACCTAATAGTTAAAGGACCTTATTAAAAATAATGATTTTTAATGGTGGAATTTTAGGAGTTGTGAAATATTTTTTTGGGGGGCAGGAAAACCTACTGAATCCCTCTGGTCAATCATATAGGACTTACTTAAACTATAGTTTTAGACAACTTGTTGTTGTTTCTCTTGTTGGAAAGCTGTCATCCATTTATTTAAGGCATGTTTATTGAGTGCCTATTATAATATTTAACACCCATTGGCTGCTTACTGTGCAATGGACAGTTTTCTATGTGCTTTACATGTATTAGATCAATTTAATGTTCTCAACAGCCTTATAAGGCAAGTACCACTATTACAAAGAAACTGAGAAAGAGAGAGGTTAAGTAACTTGTCAAAGGCTACACAGCTATTATATGATAGGCCTAGAATTCACATCTAGGCAACCCAGCTCCAGAATCAGTGCTTTTAACCCCCTACCACTGAAAAGTGTAGGTTTCAGCCCAGGGAAGGGTGTGTAGGGGTTAAACATGAATCTATTGTCTCTAGGTGCCCACTGTACCCTTCAGAAAAAGAAACGAGATACTCCAGCTGATGAGACATTCCAACAGGTCATCAACAGGATGCTGTCTCTGACTTGTATAAGGCTGTTTTCTTTCTTTCTTAAAAACAATAGAATATTGGAGTTAGGGTGGTGTGAGAAATGAGGGGATGGGATAAAGTTTGATCTAATTAATGAATTATTTAAATTTAGAATTTTAAGTAAATTTTTGGAAAGAAAGGAAATGTCTACATTTTATTTTTAATTTTGAAGTTGGAGCAAGAATTTATTTCTGCTGGATATACTTCTCCTCAGGATTCACTCAGGATTTCTGATAATTACTCATTCAGATTTCAAAATTATACCTATTACTTACAGCTCATGGAAGAGTGGTGTCAAAATTCATGGGTAGTGTTCCACTTTCTAATACCTGATTTCCCTAAGAACATAAAAATAACAGCAGCAAAAAATGGTCAATTCAATTAAATTTGGCAATTATTTGTTGAGCATCTACTTCATGCCAAGTACTATCTTAGATGATGGGATACAGAGAAGAAATAAGACCCTGTCCCAGCTCTCAAGGAGTATAGAGAAAGAAGTAGGGCAGATAATTTTATATACACACACACATACATACATATATGTGCATATATAAAATTATACATAATATTAGTTTTTAAAGTTATTGCAGTTTTTGCCATTTTTAGGGCAAAAAAATTATAAAGCTAATTTCTGTTTGAGATTTGTAAGATAAATTCTATAGCAATATTACATGGGAAGTGTTAATGAGAAAGTAGTATATATAAGGATTTATTGAGCTATAATAAGCAACAATAAGATGCACATATTTAAAATGTACAATTTAATAGGTGTTGAAATATATATTCACTCATGAAACCATCATCATGATCCAGATAGTGAACGCAGGGATATATATTCATCACAACCAGAAGTTTCCTTGTGTCCTTTTAAATCCCTCCATCCCTGTACCATAGAAATTGGCAAATGTTCTGTGAGTACTTAAAAAGAACTGAGTGCATTATGTTACTTGGCTATTGTTGAGTGGATTGTTTTATAATTGTCAATTAGGTCAAGTTGGTTGATAATGTTGTTTGGTGGTCTGTATCCTCACTTATTTTCCGTCCACTAGATTGATCAATTATTGGCAGAGAGGTATTGACATCTTCAAGTATAATTGTGGATTTGTTTATTTATTTGTGTAGCTCTATCAGTTTTTGCTTCATGCATTTTGAAGCTATGTTATTAGGTGCATAAACATGTAGGATTGTTATGTCCTCTTGATGACCTCTTCATTATGAAATAGACTTCTTTATCTCTGCCAATACCATTTTTGTCTGAAATCTAGTTTGTCTGATATTAATATAGCCAGTACAGCTTCTTTTGATGAGTATAAGCATGGTATATATTTCTTTCTTTTAAACTATTTGTGTCTTTAAAGTTTGCTTCTTATAGGTGGGATATAGTTGGGTGTTGCCCTTTTTAAAAGAAGTTCAATTTGATGTCTGCAGTGTTTAGACCATTTCCATTTAATGCAATTATTTATAATTAGGTTTGAGTCTATCATCTCACTATGTTTTTTGTGTTCTGCTCTTTGCTCCTTTTTGCTCTTCTTTTGAACTATTTTTGGATTGAGTTTTTAAAATGATTCCATTTTACCTCTTTTCTTGGTTTATTAGGTGTAATTCTTTGTTTTGTTATATTAATAGTTGCTTCAGCATTTGTGGTATATGTCTTTCTTTTATCACAGTCCACCTTTATATTATACCACTTCATGTATAGTATAAGAATCTTATGGTAGTACTTCCATTTCTCCCTTTGTTTATGCTATTGTTGCCGACCTTTTACTTATACATATATTGTAAACCCCATAACACATTGTTATTATGTTTGTTTAAACAACTATCTTTTAAAGAGATTTATATAATAAGAAAAAAGTTTTATATATCTACACATGTAGTTACAATTTCTGGTGTACTTTATTCCTTTGTGTAGATCTGTATTTCTTTTTTTGCGATTATTATAAAGTTTTGATTTTTTAATTAATATTATACTTTAAGTTCTAGGGTACATGCGCACAACGTGCAGGTTTGTTACATATGTATACATGTGCCATGATGGTGTGCTGCACCCATTAACTTGTCATTTACATTAGGTATATCTCCTAATGCTATCCCTCCCCCTCCCCCCATCCCACAACAGGCCCCAGTGTATGGTGTTCCCCATCCCGTGTCCAAGTGTTCTCATTGTTCAATTCCCACCTATGAGTGAGAACATGCAGTATTTGGTTTTCTGTCCTTGTGATAGTTTGCTCAGAATGATGGTTTCCAGCTTCATCCATGTCCCTACAAAGGACATGAACTCATCCTTTTTTATGGCTGCATAGTATTCCATGGTGTATATGTGCCACATTTTCTTAAACCAGTCTATCATTGATGGACATTTGGGTTGGTTTCAAGTCTTTGCTGTTGTGAATAGTGCCACAATAAACATACGTGTGCATGTGTCTTTATAGCAGCATGATTTATAATCTTTTGGGTATATACCCAGTAATGGGATGGCTGGGTCAAATGGTGTTTCTAGTTCTAAATCCTTGAGGAATCGCCGTACTGTCTTCCACAATGGTTGAACTAGTTTACAGTCCCACCAACAGTGTAAAAGTGTTCCTATTTCTCCACATCCTCTCCAGCACCTGTTGTTTCCTGACTTTTTAATGATGGCCATTCTAACTGGTGTGAGATGGTATCTCACTGTGGTTTTGATTTGCATTTCTCTGATGGCCAGTGATGATGAGCATTTTTTCGTGTATCTGTTGGCTGCATAAATGTCTTCTTTTGAGAAGTGTCTGTTCTTGTCCTTCACCCACTTTTTGATGGGGTTGTTTGTTTTTTTCTTGTAAATTTGTTTAAGTTCTTTGTAGATTCTGGATATTAGCCCTTTGTTGGATGGGTACATTGCAAAAATTTTCTCCCATTCTGTAGGTTGTCTGTTCACTCTGATAGTAGTTTCTCTGGCTGTGTGGAAGCTCTTTAGTTTAATTAGATCCCATTTGTCAATTTTGTCTTTTGTTACCATTGCTTTTGGTATTTTAGACGTGAAGTCCTTGCCCATGCCTATGTCCTGAATGGTATTGCCTAGGTTTTCTTCTAGGATTTTTATGGTTTTAGGTCTAACATTTAAGTCTTTAATCCATCTTGAATTAATTTTTATATAAGGTGTAAGGAAGGGATCCAGTTTCAGCTTTCTACATATAGCTAGCCAGTTTTCCCAGCACCATTTATTAAATAGGGAATCCTTTCGCCATTTCTTGTTTTTGTCAGGTTTGTCAAAGATCAGATGGTTGTAGATCCATATTTCTAACTGCATCATTTTCTTTCTGTCTGAAGGTCTTTGCTTAACATCTCTTTTAGTGTGACTCTGCTAATGGTAATTTTTTTTCAGCTTTTGTATGTATGAAAACATGTTTCACCTTCATTTTTGAAATACATATTTTTTGCTGGGAATAGAATTCTAGATTAAAAGCTTTTCTTTTTTTTCCTTTCAGTGCTGTACAGATATTGCTGTCTTCTTCATTGTATGGTTTCTGGCAAAAAATCACTGTCACCCTCATCTTTGTTCCTCTGAATGTAAGGTGACATATTTTCCTCTGGATGCCTTTAAATCTCTCTTTATGACAAGTTTTGCATAACTTAACTATGACACGAGTTGGTATTTTCTTCATGTTTCATGTGGTAGGGAGTTCACTGAGCTTCTTGTATCTATGGGTTTATAGATTTCACCAAATTTGGAAAAATAAAGCCATTATTTATTCAAATTATTTTTTGTTCTCCTTCTCCTCTTTTGGGGCCTCGAATAACATGTATGTTAAACTGCTTGAAGTTGTTTCACAGCTTACTGACAGCCTTTCATTTTTAAGAATTCTTTTTCTCTTTGTATTTCTTTTTGAATAGTCAATATTGCTATGTCTTTAAATTCACCAATATTTTCTTTGGTAATACCTAATCTACTGTTAATTCCATCTATTATATTTTTATCTCATACATTGTAGTTTTAATCTCTAGAAGCTGAACTTGGGTCTTTAAAAAATACCTTCTTTGTGTCTACTTAGATTTTAGATCTATGAAATATAATTATAAAAATTGTTTTAATGCCCTCACCTGTAAATTCTAAAATCTGTGTCAATTCTGAGTTTGTTTCAATTGATTGATTTTTCTCTTCATTATAAGTCATATTTTTCTGCTTCTTTGTAGGCCTGGTTACCCCTGGTTGGATGATAAACACATTGTTGAACTTTATTCTGAGACACAGTTTAGATCTCTTTGAGTCTTGTCTTCACAATTTGTTAGAAGGAACAGAGCCATGCCTAGTCTAGGGCTAATTATTCCTCACTACTAAGGTAAGATGCTTCTGAGTACTCTACCTAATGCAGGAATTTTTAGGTTTTCTGTTTTGGCTGGTAAAGACAAACACTATTCCTGGCACTGTGTGGCCACTGGCCACTGTTCCCTCTAATAGCAAACAAGAAAGACACAGTATCTTCCCTCATAGTCTATTGGGAGTTAATTAATGCTGAGTGATGACAGAACTATGGGAGTATATTGGAGAAAAACTTAACTATATTAGAAAGATCAGATAAATTTTTTTCAGAGGAAATTATGCCTAAATGAAGTTGTAATCTGAGTAGGTGCTCTTCAAAGAACAGAAAGAAGTGCATTTCAGTAAAAGGAAACAACACACGTGAATGTCTAAGATAAGACAGAGCAGAGCCAGGTTTGTTTGAAAATTTAAAATTAATCCTTAATGGCTGTACTGTACTGAAGAGTATGAAGGGTAATGGCAGGAGGGTTCCATTGCAATGGCTCTTACAAGCAATATAGCATTAACAATACAGGCTCTAGAATCAGACAACCTGAGTTCAAATTGCATCTCTGCCATTTATTAGCCTCAGTTTCTCAGTCTTTATATGAAAATATTGACTATTTTACTAGGATTAGGTCAGGTTACATATAATAAAAAATATAAAAGATCAGTAGCTTAAGAAAGGTGGAACCTTACATTTTCTGTCTGTAAGAAGTGTCTTCAGAACATTTTAGGCTCCTTCTGTCTTTCTCTTCTATCTTTCCAATGCCAGGTTCAAGATGGCTGCTGGAGCTTCAGCCATCATATCTACTCTTCAGACAGAAGGAAGGAGGAGGTGGAGAAGGGCAAAAGCAGTGATAACTTTCTTTAAGGAACGATCTCTGAAATCCCAAATAATACTTCTGCATAAATCTCATTGGTTAGAAATTTTTTGTATGGCCGTTCCTACTTGTGAAGGAAGCTGAGCAATGTAGTCCTTTAAAGTTAGCAATATTGCCCTCATTAAGTTAGTGTTCTAATGCTGAGGATAAAAGGGAGAATGGCTATGGTGGGTGAGTAAGAAATAATTTCTTCCATACCCATTTCATAGGCTTAATATAAGGATTAAAATAAATACTTGGCATAGGGTCTAGCATGTATTAATTGCTCAGAAAATGTTATGTTCTTAGAGATGATTCCAAACAACCATTTTGTGGAAACATTGTACAAAAGGGCATTGGTGCTAAACTGAAGGCTTTCTTCCCTACACTTTTATGAATTGTTTTTTTCCCCTCTCTGCTGTAGTGTAGGTGGGTGTCTGTGACACCAAGCCTATGACTAACAGCACAAGAACAAATGAATAAGTTTTCTTCACACTGTAGTGGGGTAATATACCCCACATCTAATTGCCCTTTGTTGAGCTCAAGAGTTATTAATCTTTGTTAGAAAGACATGCTAATTGTGCCTGATCAACCTGACAAAATAAGCAAATCATAAAGCCAATGAAGTAGAAATCAAACAGAAAGAAAATGAAAATTTTTTTGGTCATAAGGCCACCATATTTACTCATGATGTGAAGTAAACAGTCATTTATTGACCCAAGTTCCTTCATTTATATTGTATCTGTGGCTGTTTGCTTTAAGAGTTTAGCCTTTATCAGTACGTAGAGAAAGCTGCTCACCTCTACCTTCATATGCTGGCATCAGCATCATCATCATGTCACCAACATTACCTTCCCTGTCATCATGATTACCCCCAGTGCAGGGACATTTTTGCTCATCTAGAATTAGGTTAGCAGGAGATGGTAAACAAAGAAAGAGCCCAGGGACACACTTTCTGTTGGTCTGCCTGACTGTGAATAGATCTAGCTGGAGAGTTAACGATACACTAAGAGATAAATCTATCATCATTTGGAAAAGTAAGGCTAGGAGGCAAGCCCATTAAAAACACAGGAGGCTTGACTTATCACTACATGTGACCATGTGCTTTTAAATGTTGACAGCTTCTATAAAAATTCCCTCTTCCTCACATGTGGTCAACTTGACTGACTGTAGTGAAAACTGGCAAGGTCTGACCCTTCCCATTTATCTCAGCCAGAGCCAGATAACCTTGCCCTGTAGTCCAAAGATACCCTGCCCTTCCCAGTATTCTTTTTATCTCTCTGGCTATCATGTCAAAGATGAGCCTGGGCCTTGAAAACGATGTGTAGACTTGGAAAACTGGGCATTCCCACCCTTGCAACCCAAACACACTGGACATTTGTTTTCAAGAATTGTGACCACAGCCCAGGACCTCAGTGAGAAGGGGTGAGGTGAGGACATTTGCAGGTTTTCTCAGGTTTCTGCTGCCCCAAATGGTAGCTGCTCCTCAGGGCTGCAGAGTGCTCCAGCAGTTTGGCTTTCCAATCTCAGTGGCTTGTCCGTCCTGGAATACTGCTTGTTGGAGTAGCAGAATTAGGAGTCAGAAGTCTTTGTTCTAGTCTTAGTTTGTCAGCAAATTCTGTCGGCCTAGAGAAATCCACTCAGATTTTTGGGGTTTCTACTTGTTCATCTGTAAAACGACACAATCAATAGATCATTTTCTGAAATCGTCCAACTCTTACATGAGTGATTCTTTTCTCTTGCTATAAATGCCTTAAATATTCAATGTAATTCCTCAAATTTTGCCTTATTAAACTTCCTCTGGTGGTTGTCTTTATTTAGTATCTTTCTGTATTGTCTCTCCTGTCTCCATCTGGGATGCCAAGCACATGAACTCTGAAATAGGTGGTAATTCAATGTGGTGAGCGCCCCCCATATCTGTGTGCCTTCCACTAGCTGCCCAGAGTTTCATTAGTTCCTAGGGTTGATCTCAGATAAACAAGATGATGTTTTTGGCCTAAAGTTGGTTGGGGCTACTGGTGTGTTCCCGGCAATTTACAGAATTATAGAAACAGAAAAGCTTTTCAGTATGGTCTCGGGAAAAACATTCCAGGAAACATGAAGCAAAAGAAAGCAAGCAGAAAGAAATATACGTGCCTGCCCTTAAGTGGGGCTTGGGACTAATCACTCAGACTATCCTTTCAGTCAGATTGGGGAAGGACATTCCACACTTTGCTTAGTATAAAATGAGATTTAGGCTTTTGGAGAGATTGTGCTTGTTTGGCCAACCCAAGTTCAGCACTAATTGCGTTCTGGAAAGCATTATTGACCTGCCTGATTTGGAGTATGTCTCCTGAATTTTGCAACTCTGGTCAGAGCTAACACAAGCTTGAAGTGAGCTGCATTTGGCACGAAACTAGTACGGTAGATGGAGCCCAAATGTTTTAAACTGTCCATAAGCAGATTGTTATTATGAATGAACTTTGTTAATTATTGCCTTTACTGTATTTAAAAATGACCTTTTGAAGTGATGCTTCAGAAGTGCGATCCATACCAATGTGAGCAAGTCTTTGACTTGATTAGATCCCAATACCTTTACCTTGATGAAATTGCAACTGATTAACATTCTCAAATGAGATGGAGCTATAAATGTAAGTGGGTTTTAATACAATCATTTTTGAGAAAATGTCAAACTTCATTGCACACCTCTTTCTCCCGCCTCCTCCTTTAATGGCAGAGTTCAGTGAAGGACCGAGCCAGATTAATGAGCAAGGGACAGAGGGGATTTTGGAGCCAAGAAAAAGACCACATAGCACATCAGTCTCTAATTTAATAATCTCAGTAGGCTATTCAGTGAGCTAGTATCATTGAACTTCCCCGATGGTATTTATGTACCTGTGGAAGGAAAAATGAGGGAGAAACTAGGGCTGTGTTTACAGACATAAGGGAGACAGGAAGAGAGCAAAATTGTCAGCCTGAGAAGTCTGTGACCTGGAACAAAAAAGCATAATTGGCTAAGTAAATCCACATAATTAAATTAAATATGAATAGTCACTGATTGAGAATTGCTTCATGGACAGAATATGCTTGCTGTTAATGACCCACGATTTATTTACACCTTAAACACCCTGTTTCCTTACTGCTCTAAAGTAGTAAAATTGCCTTCTTCCTGGTGAAATTTATTGCCATTTAAACATGCCAAAAGGCCATTCTGGCAGTCATTACAATAATCTATCATTTCTGCAACTGCTGGTATCCTGTTCTGTGGTCAAATTCAATCTGAGAAGGGTCAACAGAATTTTTTCCACCAAATGCTTCCCTCTTGACTATCATCAATTTACTTTTGTCAACAAAAAGGGCATTACTAGGGAATGAAATAGAAGATCCCCTTAAGACCTCTGGCAAACAGCATGAGCTGCCCTGCCCCACTTTTCAGCCTGAGTCTGCCTTTGTGCATGTGACTGTGTGCACAGTGGGGCCACGTCATGCAGAAGCATGGGCAGGAACCCTGCCACCTGCCTGTTTTTCTCTCCAGTGGCAAAAAAAAAAAAAAAAAAAAAAAAAAAAAGTCACATTGACAGTAGCTTACACTCTAGTTTCTGGTGTCCAGTGGGACTGGCATTTTCTTTGAAGGAGGAACTTTTTGGGTTAAGAGATTAATTGTTGCCGTATTTTGTTGCATTGCTATTCCCCTCTCTTCCTTTCTGCATCCCCTCATACCTCTTATTTTTTTAAAATCTTTTATTCTATGACATTTCTTATTCAACTTTCAGATCACACAATTCCAACTGCTGTTCACAGCAGGAGATGCTTGCTCTGTAGCATAGAAAGAAAAGAAAATGTCCTTTGGCATTGAAAGGTAAGCTTTCATATTATCTCTGCTCAGGAAAAATGGTGTGGAAAATTAAAGGAAAAAAATACAGTTAATTCAGGTTTCCACCAGTAAGTTTTTGGACAAACTTAGAGAACAGTGATATTTCTGTTTATGGGAGTGAGGAGAAGGACTTGAATAGCAGGAACCTTTTCTGTATTGTCTCTCTCGGTTAATATTTGAGGACACAGCCTCATCCCAGGTTTCTTCTTTTGAGGTCAGTTGTTGCCTCGTCTGTGGATAAGAGGCAGCAACAGGGCAAAACAAAGGACTCCCTCTACATTACAACTAAATAATGGTGACTGCATCACCCCTCGGCCCATCACCTGTTCACAAAGAATTTTGGTTTTGTTGACATAGGCTGGCAATGGATTATAATTTATAATCAACAGATTTAATTGTGAATGGTCAGACCGCAAAGTTGAGAATTATATAGTGTTTCTAGTGGATTTTTTGGGGGGAGGAGTGAAAATAAAAATTACATTTCTTTCTAGGTTTTATAATTTTATTATTATTATTATTATACTTTAAGTTTTAGGGTACATGTGCACAGTATGCAGGTTTGTTACATATCTATCCATGTGCCATGTTGGTGTGCTGCACCCATTAACTTGTCATTTAGCATTAGGTATATCTCCTAATGCTGTCCCTCCCCCCTCCCCCACCCCACAACAGTCCCCGGAGTGTGATGTTCCACTTCCTGTGTCCATGTGTTCTCATTGTTCAATTCCCACCTATGAGTGAGAACGTGGTGTTTGGTTTTTTGTCCTTGCGATAGTTTACTGAGAATGATGGTTTCCAGTTTCATCTATGTCCCTACAAAGGACATGAATTCATCATTTTTTATGGCTGCATAGTATTCCATGGTGTATATGTGCCACATTTTCTTAATCCAGTCTATCGTTGTTGGACATTTGGGTTGGTTCCAAGTCTTTGCTATTGTGAATAGTGCCGCAATAAACATATGTGTGCATGTGTCTTTATAGCAGCATGATTTATAGTCCTTTGGGTATATATCCAGTAATGGGATGGCTGGGTCAAATGGTATTTCTAGCTCTAGATCCCTGAGGAATCGCCACACTGACTTCCACAATGGTTGAACTAGTTTACAGTCCCACCAACAGTGTAAAAGTGTTCCTATTTCTCCACATCCTCTCCAGCACCTGTTGTTTCCTGACTTTTTAATGATGGCCATTCTAACTGGTGTGAGACGGTATCTCATTGTGGTTTTGATTTGCATTTCTCTGATGGCCAGTGATGATGAGCATTTTTGCATGTGTTTTTTGGCTGCATAAATGTTTTCTTTTGAGAAGTGTCTGTTCATATCCTTCACCCACTTTTTGATGAGGTTGTTTGTTTTTTTCTTGTGAATTTGTTTGAGTTCATTGTAGATTCTGGATATTAACCCTTTGTCAGATGAGTATGTTGCGAAAATTTTCTCCCATTCTGTAGGTTGCCTGTTCACTCTGATGGTAGTTATAATTTTATTTTTATAGTTAATGTCTATTTCACCTAGAATACATTATGGTATAAATTGCAAGGTTTCCAGTTAATAAGCAAGTTGTCCTAAATGTTTTCTGTTGCTAAAAATTAAGTTTTTAATTATATATAAAGACTTCAATGAGCAGACAGCTATTCTTCTTTGGCTTTTGGACACCTGTTTTGGCATAATTCACCACTTGCTACGTTTTAGTTTGTATGTAGTTGAGGTCTACTTTTGACTTTGCGTATTGTGTGGGCAAATTCATAAATTGGGTTTATCTATTTAGATGTGCCCAAGTAAAGTCTTGTTTTAAGTGAAGTGAAACAACAAAATTATGAATAGCCTGTAGATTAGACTAAATTAAACTTAATGAGGCAATTTACAATAGCATCTTATACAAATTTACAAATATTTATGCACATTTGGATGCTCTTATAATTTAAAATGATGATGCCAATCATCTATAAGGCTAGGAGCCTTATAGAAAGCATTTTTTTCTTATTGCAAAAAAGATACATATTTGTTGTAGAAAAAAATAGAAAATACAAAGAAGAAAAATATTAGTAATCCTACAACATAGAGCTAATCATTGTTATAATAATATCCAGGTGTACATAATTCTATTATGTTACATACATTTTGTATTTTTGTATGTATGAAAAAAGAAAACTATATATGTACACTTTGGGTTTTATACAAGATGTTCATAGGACTATTCATGATAGCAAACTCTTGCAGGCAATTTGAATATCTCTCAAGGTAAACTGTAGTTCTTTCATACAATGGAATGTTATATAGCAGCAAAAATGAATAAACTAAATAAAGCTGCACACAAAAAATATGTAAATTTTACCAATATAATTTGCAGCAAAAAGCAAGCCCCCAAAGATTACATATAGCATGATTCTCTTTTTACCATGGTTAAAAACTAAAA
Source organism: Nomascus leucogenys (assembly GCF_006542625.1). Lineage (NCBI taxonomy): Eukaryota > Metazoa > Chordata > Mammalia > Primates > Hylobatidae > Nomascus > Nomascus leucogenys. Next base: position 67,249,653 of record NC_044389.1, on the reverse strand, counting down.
ATATATGTACCTACTGTTTAGAAATACAAATAGAGGTATAATAATAGAAATTGGAGGGTTTGCTACAAAGGTGGGAGTTGCAGTGGAGTCGTTGCCTGATGTCTAGATTTGGGGAATAAGGTCCAAAAACTGCATACGCAACTTTTCTGTTCCAATTCTCATCTCTGCTTCCAGGCTTTTGGTATCTCAGTTTTGGCACTGTTGACGTACTGGACCAGATAATCCTTTGTTGTAGGGTACCGTCCTGTGCATTGTAGAATGTTTAGCACAGTTGTGGCCTAGATTCAGTGGCACCCTCCCCACAGGTTGTGACAAGTACGAATGTCTCTAGACATTGCCCAATGCCTCTTGGTAGGCAAAATTGACCCCAATTTAGAACCACTGTGTTAGGAAAATGCAGATTGATTGTTATTGACTCAAAAAGAACATAAATGGTAAAGTGGATCTTGTTTGAAAAATTTGATGTCTTTAAAATGTAGAAAATTCGATGTCTTTAAATCTCCACTTGGGATTATTTATACTACCAAATACTACAAAATTTAGCTCCCATTTGGTTGATTTTTGGTGCTGGGGAAGCCCACTGAAATAACATAGCATAGCCCACTGAAATGACCTGGAACAGAAGTGGATTTTGCTGTTTTATTAAAAAGTCCTTTGTAAAACTCACTGATATATTTTTGTTGGCTCCTACAGAACTCTATTCTGCAACATCATTGATTCTCTAAGCAGTATAGGAACTTCTGGTAGTGAAACCATCCTGCTGGGTGACCTCAGGGAAGCCACTGCGCTTCATCAATCCCACATGAGAGAAAAAAGAGCAGCCATAACAATTAAACTGGCTAGCCTAGAAGGCCTCCTGAAGAAAGGTCTGTGTGAAGACAAACTTGTAATATTTATTGTGATTGTCAGCCCACCAGGTGCCTTTTGAAGAATTCTGTCTGATTTACCAATTAGGCAGCTGCCCCATGGATATGCATGAAGTGAGACGCAAGGACTGGGGTGGGGTGGGGATGGCGAGCGTGACCAGGTTGACGGCAGTGCTCCAAAGGTGACCTCATATTTACCACCAGATGTTCAAACCATTTCTAAATATTGTACAGTCTTGGTGTGCCATTTTCTTTTCTTGCTAAACTTTGGGAAGCAAGCAAGACTTCAGAATTTTAATGCTCACTTTAGCCTGTGAAAGACATGGTAATGTTCAAAAGTAGCCTGACCTTTTCATTGTTCATTGCTGATTGGTTGACTGACCATTCCTGTTCTCTATTCCAACTGCTTCAGCAACCTCCTTGTCTCTTTCCCTCTTAGTACTGGGTGCATAATTCTACTGAGGTCCTGGCTTTTTTCTAGTACATTTATTTGCTAAGATCTTGTTCATCTTACTGTAGCTCAGGATTTTTTTTTCAAGGTGGGAACTAAAAGATGGAATGAAAGCTTAGCAGAAAAATCAAAATCAGTGAATGCCAGTGTCAAGAATTGCCCTTTCAGCAACCAAAAGGAACTGTGTGATAGGCTAGCTTATATCAGAAATTGAGCATTGTCTTTACCTTCAAATATGACGGGCCATTAAAATGTCTTTGAGGAAGAACACTTTGATTCCAACAAATTCCAAATAAGAAGGGGGTATACAGAATAAAAACAATACCCCTTTCAAATATTTTTAAGCATTTCCTTTGCTGTTATCAGTAGCTCAGGCTATATACCTAGTTACTTAAGAAATTCTTTTAGTCTCAATTTATCAAAATAATTTCCTTGATGATTAGATTTCCTATCTATCCTGGCTAGAAATTCCCACCATTAGAATCATTCTTACACATTAAGATAGGAATATTTACCCTAGATGCCATTATGGAATATACATGTGTTGTCAAGAAAAGATAGAAGAATTAGGGAGGAGAAAAAGACAAATCATCTTCCATGAAAACACCTTCAAAAAATTAGCATTAAGTAGTTGATCCAACTAACCATTTCAACATTGAAAGCAGAGAATAAGGTCTGGGGTATAGGATAGAGGAAAAACAAACTTTCAATAAAACTTCCTGGTCTGATATTAACTCTAAGAATATGATATTGAATCCATTTGCTACAGCAGGCTTTGTCCATTCTCAAACCATCTGTATTTCTTGGCTACAGAATAAGACACATTCATGAAAAGAAGCTGAGGTATTGAATCCATCACTGAAGTAGTGACAACACTGTCAGCTTTAACTAGACAGAGGGAGCAATCTTTTAGTATGATCTTCACCACTTACAGATAAAGTAATCACTAAACACATGTTAGATGACACAAAGATGTCTGTTCAATGACACTTTCCTGAAAATGAAGAGCGGAGGCTCACCAGGCAATATGAAACACATGAACCAATAAGAATGGAGGCTTTTCTTCCCCCATGTTAGGGACTCTATCCTGACACTTCACAAGTAGACTCATCTCTAAAGGGATTAACTAAGAAATAATTGCATGCAGCTTGCACCCTGCTGAGCTGTCTTATGCATACTTATCAAGGATCCTTTTGAAGTGGGCAGAGATCTACTAGATGCTTTACAAGCAATTAAAGTCATAATAAAGAAGTCCATTTGGATGATACTAAAAAAAAAAAACAGAGTTAGTCTATTTTTCTGTCTGCATTTTAGATGGAATAAAGACTGCTTTAGACTGTGAGTTCTGAGGAGGCAGGGAGGGATGGAGTCTGCCCTCTTCATGCTGTCTTCCCAGCACTTAGCATATGCATATTAAAATTTGTAGGATGAGTGAATTAATGAAGGAATACTTGCATTATATGCAAGTAGACAGAAAAGAGAAAAAAAGAGAGAATACTTTTTTTTTTTTTGAGACAGAGTCTCACTCTGTAATCTAGGCTGGAGTGTAGTGGCACAATCTCAGCTCATTGCAGCCTCTGCCTCCCAGGTTCAAGCGATTCTTGTGCCTTAACATGTGAGCAGCTGGTTTTACAGGTATGTGCCTCCATGCCCAGCTAATTTTTGTATTTTTAGTAGAGATGGGGTTTCGCCATGTTAGGCAGCCTGGTCTTGAATTCCTGGCCTCAACTGATCCGTCTGCTTCAGCCTCCCAAAGCGTCAGGATTATAAGTGTGAGCCACCGTGCCCGGCCTGTATCAGTTTTTATATGCAATATTATTGATAAAGGGAAAGACAGTCAAGATGTGAATTCCTCTGTAACATTATAATTGCTAACACTTAATATTTACTGTGTTACAAGCGCAGTTTCATATGTATGAACACATTTAATCCTTCAACAACCATATGCATAGGCATTATTTGAATACCATTTACATATAAGGGAGTTGAAGCTTAGAGAGGTAATTTGCCCAAGACTATGCAGGTGGAACCAGAATTTGTATTCCGGTCTAATCAATTTAGAGAATCCACTACACTTCTTGAGTGAAATTTAGTAGCTTAATGAATTAGTTCTAGATCTCAGAATTCCACTGATCTAGTGAGGTGCAAACCATTCTTGAAACTTCATCACATCCTATCTTCTTCTTTCCTTTCTTCTTTTTGTTTTATTCCTCTTCCCCTTTTTTCTTACCTTCTTGCCTTCTTCTACCCCACACTGGCAGACCTGATTTGGTTCCATCACTCATTGTCTTTTCCTGTTTCTCTTAGCTTCTGTTTCTTCATCTGTGAAATGCAGTAGTATCTCAGAGGGTTATTGTGATGATGAAATGACATGATATATTAAGTGCTACCATAATACTTGCTCACATTGGAAAAATTCAGTAAAATATTTAGTTCTTCCCTTTCTCCTCTATGTTCTTTCTTGGAAAATGATGATCAAGCCACAATGTCAGAGAGTAGGGCAACAAGAAGGAATATAAGATGCAACAAGAAGGAATATAAGATGAAACAAGAAGTCTGGGTGTAGTTCCACCTGGACAAGTCTTGTGTATTCAGTGCCACTAGGTTGCTTTCTTTTGAGAAGTTTAAAATCACTTTGCATTCAGGAAGGAGCATCTTTGATCAAGCTCCACATGATGTCCCATTTTAGTTTCTCAATAGGAATCACTAAGTGAACCAGTGGCACATCCTCAAGTCTCTGGGTGGATTTTGAAATTTATATTCTTCAGATCATTGTTTGAGGTACCTCATCTACAACTCAGAAGGGTCTCCTGGACCTTTGCCTAGCCTATGGGTTTTAATACTCTTGGAAGGAACCATCTAGTTTATGGTAGTGTTGACCAGTAACTTGGCCCTTTTCTCCTGGACCTAAGGGCTGGTGTTAAGGCACCTGAAAAACAGAGAAGCCAAATGAATAAGACATTTCTCACAATTACATCAGCTTTGGCTTTGTTTGGTTTTCAAGGAGTTGCAAACATCAGCATTTGCAGGAGCAAATTCAAACTTTTGGGGGCCTAAAGCTTATATAATTCAGTGGGTGTTCTTTAAGAGAAAATTTCAAAGTATCCCTTGAACATACTGCTAGGGGCCCTGGCAAGGCTTTGGAAGAAGCCCATGCTATTGAAGGACTCTGCAAATAAACTTTCTGAGTTACATGTTAAATCCACCTATGGTCATGTCACTCCTTAAATCAAGTAAAGCCTTGTTGGACCCTCTGCCAGGACGTCAGTGGGTTCATTTTACTGGGGGCTCATGCTCACTTGTATAAAAAATCTGTTCTTCTTTCCCTTTGCATTTTGACTGTTTAAAGGCAGTCTGTTTTTCTTGTCTTGAAATTATCAGAAGATTTCAAGTATGACTATAAAGGGAGCCTTGGCAGGCAGATTTTAATGATTGATTTAAAACAATAGCTAATATTTTAAAGCATTTACCATGTATTAGACTCTGGGATAAACACTGTATATGTAGCATCCTACTTAATTCTTTTCTATTTCTGAAAAGTAACTTTCTCAAGCCCAGTAGAGAGAAGAGACGGGGTTCAAACTTAGGCCCATATGATTAAATTAGAATTCAAGTTGTTAACCACTTTGCTATAAATTGATTAAACCAGCAGTAGGTGACACCAGTTGTTCTATGTGCAACAGAAAGGCAGTAAGCAATTTGGGATCCATTTCTCCTTCACCTCATTCTCCTTTCTCTCCTCTTCTTTAACTGTGTATCCATTAGCAAATGACTGAATTCTTCTACACCTCAGGTGCCTCAGTTGTAAAATGGGACAATTGTACATTATCTGCTTGAAAGCTGCTGGTTAGATCATATGCCCCTGTTCTTTCTAGGTTTAAGCTCTGTAATTACTCAAATACTGCTCAAGTTCCTAAACACCTGTCTTGGTATTTGCCTGAATTCAGATCTTAAATAAATAACTGATATCCAAATGTGGTCCCACAGTTTAGGAGGGAGCCAGTCATCAAACAGAGGTCTCTAGTGGAATGAGCCAGTGTTGAGACTTTGAAAAACAAAGATCAGTCTGAAGAAGTTCAAAGAGAGGAAGAAAAAGGTATGTTCTTGGTTAAATGCACCCATGTCGAACTAAAGGCTCAGAAAAGTTCTTTCATTTTATTTTATGTTGGACTGACTTTTAAGAAAACAATCTTGGAAGTGTTTATTTTATAACTCTAACAGCGTCCAAGAAAATGGGAACAGCCAAACTCTGGAAAAGCACAGTTGTGAATAGAATTCATTTTCAGTAAGTAGAAAGACTTTTCCTGTCCTGGACCTACATGACCATAGTGACACTGCCCCCACTCCACAGCCCCCAAAAGGAGGACAAAAGACACTGGATAGGGCTTCCTGAGTGAAGAAGCTCGGTCTCTGATGCCTCTTCTTTTTTTTTTTATTATTATACTTTAGGTTTTAGGGTAAATGTGCATAATGTGCAGGTTTGGTACATATGTATCCATGTGCCGTGTTGGTTTGCTGCACCCATTAACTCGTCATTTAGCATTAGGTATATCTCCTAATGCTGTTCTGATGCCTCTTCTTAAAGTGGGCCATTTGGAAGCTCATCCCCAGTTGCACAATGGGAAAAGAAGTCATATTTGTTCCTTTGATTAGACTGCAGACAGATTATGATCTAGTAATTTTGGCAATAGGATGTTAGCTGAAACAGACCAGAATGGACTACAATTTATATTTTCCAGCATTGATGATGTATATGTGGACAGTATTTCTGCTTTCTTCCTGTGCGTTCTGTGGTATTTAAGAAGTTCTAACCAAACAGACATTTCTTAGACCTTTGCTTGTACTATTTGGATTTGTCCAAGATAATTTTAGTACAATCGCCATTGTGCATGTGTGCATGTGTGTTTGTGTACGTGCCTGTGAGTGCTGCTGATATCTGAAAAGCACAGAGCAGGGATAGAAATGAGTAAAGGGATAATACCACCAGTTCTTACTACGTACATGCACCCTGTGATTTTAACCCTTTTTAATACTTTACCAAAATATTATATTGAGGAACAAATCCTACTGCTGTTAATCTGTAACGAAAATGTGTTACATTTTTGATGAAGTCTGGATGTAGATACTTAAAAACATTTATCATTGTTTAGGGTCTTTTCCTCCAGACTTGTGTCCAGCTTGTTATAGAGTGACAATGCTGTAATGCAAAATAGCATCAGATGACAAAATTCCAAAGAAAGGGTACTAGTCTAGGTTCTGGTACTACCTACTCACATGACTTTAAGCAAGTCTTTCAGTATTGCAGAAACTGTTTCCCCTAGCAAATTAGAAATGATTATAACCCGTTGCCTCTCCCATAGACTGAAGTGATGACCAAATGAATGAATGTATTTGTGGAATTTAAGTACTATGAAAATGGAAGATGTCATTAATGTTTTAGATTGCAGGTTTTTTGTTTTTTTTTTTTAGCTCTAACATGTAGAAGATGTAAAGAACATAATCAGGTGGCAAGAAATGTAAATTTATCCCTGCAGCAAGAATAGACAGACCATTTCTCTAGTTTTCTGGCCAGACTGTGCACAGGCATATGATTATGATATCTGTTCTGTAGATAAGAACAGCCACTTGAAGACATATAGAGGGTCCATAAAGAGGTATGAGATTTAGCTGGAATATTGAGTTTTGACAAATAGTAAAGCAATCCTTCCAAATATAGATGGCTAATAGATGAGGTTTAATGCAGTATATAGATGCTTTCAACCTGGTTACACATCAAAATGTGTGGCACTTTCTAAAACTACACATTCATGGATCCCTCTCCTGAAGATTTTTGATGTAGAGGTTTGGGTATTTGTACAGTTGAGAGCCATTGCTGTGCCTTTATAGTTACCGACTAAAGTCATTACTGTGGAATGCAGTGAGGTTAATGTTTCTGTTGGTTGTAGCTGGATTTTGCCAATGTCAGTCACATTGCATGAGTCTTCGTTAACACCGAGGTCTTCACTGTTACACTCTTTTCAGCTTGCATACCATCTGGTTAATCTGCCTTTCCTCCTGAGCTTCCAGTTTCTGCTCTAAGCTTGCAACCTTCTTGGCTTTCCTTTTAATCCACCCACTGATGATTGAAGCCATCGCAGGCTCTATCAACAAGAAGTGCCTCCTTTATAAGTGATCTCTCTTAAAATCAGCTAAAATCTCAGCCTTCCATGACACCTTTCCAAACCAGGTAAAAGAGAAATGTGGATGCTTGCCACCTTACTTCTGTAGCTTTTATGGATAGGGATTAGTATGATGAAAGCAATATTTTAGAAAGAATAAGCTGGAATTCGGTTGCTAAATGGCTATCAGGGAGCTAAGAATGGGAATAAGAACATCAGGTGGAATTTTATTGCTTTGGTCTAGAGGGATGATGGGAGAATGATGTAATTTCCTAGTTGACTGAAGTGGGGATGGTAGTGGGAGTGAGGAGTGTGGAGGATGGAATTGGTCTGGGGAGAGCAGTGAGTCTGGTTTTAAACATCCAAGGAGTTGAGTGACAATAGGACTTTTTGTAAGATAGTAGCCCACGAATGCAAATTTCACTAGTAAACAGTATAGCAGGAAGCCCCTGAACAAGGGAACAGAAATATTTGAGGTCTTGATTCCAATTCTCACTAGTTGCATGCCCTTGGGCTCCTCACTTATAATTTCTCTGCTTCCATCTCTTTCTCTGAGGATCGTAACACCTGCTGTAATTTCCACACGTACCAGAATATGTGGATAACATAGGCATCACATTTCTGATTTCCTTATGTGATAAGGTGTTTAGATAGACTCCACTGGAAGAAGAAAGGCCATCTGTAAATGTGGCCTAGGGAACAGACACCATAAGCACTGCAGCTTCTTCCTACCTCTGGGTTATGCATGTTGCTCTTGGACTTTAAAGGCCTGGTCTTTGCAGTCCAATTGCACTGGGTTTGTTAGTAAACGACATCCAGGGAACAGCTCTGGCACCAGGATTTGTCTATTCAGGCAGGGCTTCCTGGAGTGAGGCAGCATGCTGCCTCAACAGAGAACTCTGTTTATCACTTTGGAGATGCAATAAAAATAACAAATGTCCAGAGTAAACCTAATTCACTATGCTACTTAGTATTTGAAATACATAAATATGTCAAGCAAAAGACCTCTAATAGACCCTTTTATCCTGGTAATAGTGTACATATAATTTTCCTCTCATTAGTACAAAAACTACCTAGGGAACTCTCGGCCCATCCTTCATCCATTTAATCTGCATTAGCTTACTTTTACCTTGTGTTTAATCTGCTTTCCCTCAAGGTATTTTGAATAAATCAATAGGAATACATGATTGTTTAATGATTTTTAGAAGAGCTCCCTTCGACCACAGCTGCATGATTTAGAATGACTAATTCCACTTTTTACAATTGATCCTTCCCTGTGTGGACCATCCATTTCTGCCAGGCCATTGTGACAGAATTCTACAGCAGACTGCTTCCTATTCCCGGGGCTCCTGGCGGGCGGCTGGTTTGTTGGCTGGCAGGGCCCCTCCCTCATCATCATCTGATTAAGTTTCACATCAAGGCGCACTCTCAGCCGCTGCTCAGCTGCTGCTTCTGGGCAATTTTCTGGCAGCTCAAATGCGTCCGATTTCAAAATCTCCCCCCCAGTTTCTCTATTGGCTGTACATGCCTGAGAACTGGACTGTCCTTTGAGTACGCTCAGACTTTCCTGACTTTCCTGAGTATTCTGGTGACAGAATGGGTAGAGATGTAACAAAGTAGCAGCAATTCATTTTGCTAGAGGCTCAGGATACTGTCTAGGTTGTGTGTGAGGGAGATCTTGGAATGCCTATTCTATATAGTTACTCTGAGAACTCTGAGTTGGGACTGACAGATGCTAATCTCAGCCTGGGTCAGTTGCACCAATGCTCTGAGTAAGGAGCTGTGGATGATGACATAAGGAGCATGGAGATGCAGAGAAAGTTGATCAGTAAAGAGGGGTGATGGAGACTGTAACGCCCTATAGGAGAGAGAGCCTGAGAGTGGTAGCTGCCTTCTTGCCAGCATTCCAGGCTCTGTGTCTAGTCCTCTGAGACCTGGCCACATTCTCTCCCTGGGGTTCTCTGACTCTGTTTTCTTATAATAAATCCTCCTTTTTTGCTTAAGCAAGTTTGGTGTTTCTATTACTTTAACCCAAGGAACTTTGATCATAAGACAATAATGTTGATTTAATTCTATGATGGATTTAAGTGATCAAATTAGCCTAGATTCTTATTCCTAGTAGATTCATGAGGTTATTCTTGGAGACTTCAAGGTTCATGTAAAAATAGGTAAAAAAACTTTATTCACAATTTCCTGAAGTGATGCCCAATATTAGAGTGAAAGTGAAAGTGAAAGGGTTCATTCTTTCTATATTGTTTATTATATAGAAAATAATATTTAATATGTATTTTATTATCAGACAATGCTGCATTTTAGCATCCATCTTGGCATTGAATGCCAGTTTATTCTTCCTCTTGAACTTATTATTATATCTCCCTGAGTCTATTTTCTGATTTATTATATGTAAAATGGGAATAATTTCTTCTTCTCAGGGTTGTGAGAATTAAATGCACAACACATGTTAAGTGCCTGGCTCATAGCTGATGTTCATTTCAGCACAGTGAACATTTATTGAGTGCTTGTGATATGTCCCAATAATAATAGCTAAAACTTAAGTAGCCCTCAGTCTGTGCCAGGCACTACTCTATCCCCTTTGTATATTGACTTATTTTATTCTCACACAACCCCACAAGGTATGTAGCACAACTGTGTGTGTCCGATCCTCTGCCCTCCGCACTCACCCTTCTTACCCCCACTGCCCTTACCACTTCCCATCTCTAGCACCTGGCTTCTCTGTCTGACTGCTGGATCCTGCTGAGCCTGCAGGTGGAGAGAGCAAGAGCAGAACTCAGACTCAAACCTGGGCAGCCTGACACGAGCGATGTGCGACACACGGTGCTATACAGGCATAACTTGTTTTATTGAGCTTCACTTTATCATGCTTCACAGCTGTTGTGCTTTTTACAAATTTAGCAATAAAGTATTTTAAAATGAAGGTATGCACATTGTTTTTTAGACATCATGCTATTTCACACTTAACAGACTATAGTATATTGTCAACATAACTTTACAGACACTGGGAAACCAAAAAATTTGTGTGACTTGCTTTATTGCGATATTCGTTTTATTGTGGTGGTCTGGAACCAAACCCGCGATATGTTTGAGGTGTGCCTGTACTGCCTTTTCAAGACTAAGAAGGACACAAGGAGGTCAAATCCAAACCAGAAATGTGTGCCTTCTTTCTTGGTTGCTGGGATTAAGGAGAATGGAATTGTGCAAAATACTATTTCGAAGCTTAGTTCTAAAAGTCTATCCCTTCATTTCTTGTAGGAGAAAAGTAATGCTCAGAGATGGAAAGACTTGAATAAAGTCACAGTATTTGCTGCAGATTAGAAATGGGATTAGATATTAACTCATTTTGCATATTTTTGGGGCAGTTTTATTTTATTTATCTATTTATTGAGACAATGTCTTGCTCTGTTGCCCAAGCTGGAGTGTAGTGGTGCAATCACAGCTCACTACAGCCTTGAACTCCTGAGCTCAAGTGATCCTCCTGCCTCACCAAGCTGAGTAGCTGGGACTACAGGCGTGCACCACCACACTCAGCTGATTTTTTAATTTTTTGTAGAGACAGGGTCTTGCTGTGTTGCCCAGGCTGGTCTTGAACTCCTGGCCTCAAGTGATCCTCCCACATTGGCCTCCCAAAGTGCTGGGATTACAGGAGCCAGCCACAGTGACTGGAGACAGTTTTTAAACTTCAAAATTTACATGTTATCTTTTGTGTCATACCTGACATTGTAGTAAAATCAGTTGTTAAGGTTATTAAAATTGCAAGAATTTGGGCATAGGAATCAGCTATGTTTCAGAACTGTAACTGCTGTGGCCAAATGAGTGAGGCTGGTGGTGGCAGAAGACTTGGCAAATCAGCTGGACAGGATTCTTTTCCGTAGCTCTAATGATGTCCAGTCCCTGACTGCATCAAGCTGTAGTCAGTATAGGACTCAGATGTACTTTTAAAAAATGTAGGGATGAATCACATTCTCATATAAGATTATTTTAAATATCTTCTGGGAAGAATAAGTGACAAGAGTGAATCTCCATTGGAAAAAACAGAAAGCAATTCAGTTAATATTTTTAAAGTCACCCTATACACATAGACAGACATTGATCTATTAACCTAAGGGAGATTGCACTTGCAACTCTTGGTACCTGAGGCTGACAGTGCTGTGTCCCCTGTTCCAACACCTTTTCATTAGGCCGTAAATACCTTAGTGACCACTTGTGCTCTGTGTTCATGCTTTTAGTCTTCAGTTCTTTAGTCCCCATAAGAATTCCAAACACTGTTCTATCTCAGTGACTTCCAGCCTTTCTGCAATAAAGAAACTCAGTTAATATTTTTAAAGTCACCCTATATACATGGACAGACGACCACAACAATGTGGTAGTACTTGGTTAAGCATTTTCCCAGCACTCTCTCATTCCATCCTCTCAACAACTTTATGAGGTGGGTACTATGATGAGCTACATTTTAGAGATGAGGAAGATGCGGAAGTTGAGGAATATAGAGGTCTTCTAGATTATAAGTGATGGAGCTGTGATTCAAACCCAGGCAATTTAACTAAACAACTGTGGGTAACCTCTCATCTTATACATATTCATCTACTTGAGGCAGTATCAAAGTTTCTGTGTTTCACAATCATGAGAAGGGACATGGGCTAGACTCCTTCTTTACACACCGTGTTTCATTTAATCTGCCCCAATTCTGCAAGTTACTTCCTGCACATTTTGTAGATGAAAACACAGGAGCTTGAGCAGACAGTGCTTGCCCAGAGCCCCCCCAGCTGGTAGGAGCTGAGTTGCAGTTAACCCAGATTTGCCTGACTCCAGGGCTGTCATCTTCAGCCCCTCTATAGCACTGCCTTTCTCCATGGCTCTCTCTGTTCATATGTTTTTAAGAGGGCTTAAATAAATTGTTGATTAAATAGAGGAACACAATACTTCATTATACTTCGTTTAAACTTAGTATGGGAAGGCTTTGTAAAATGAAATGGGCGGTAGGGGCTGGGGTGGCATACATTGTGAACTTTACTTTTCTCCTAAACATTGGTAATAGCAGAAGAAGATACAGAATAAAAGGATGGTAGCTTTGAGGAAGTTTGCTGAGCTGGGAGGAAGAGAGTGAGTGGGGACCCTTGTTTGGCCAATCAGGCTAGGGGAATTTGAACCCACAAAGGGGAGACCATGGTTGAATCTTTAGTGTTTATGAATCTGGAGGATACTTCTCTTTCATGTTGGTTTCAGAGAGGGCTTGACTCATTCCAGAAGGATTTTATTCAGTAGAGTTGGGAAAGGCCTGTGTTATTTGTAGCCCAGAGATGCTATGTGTTTTAAAATTTCGTAGCACCTCTTCAGCTTGAACTTCCGTGTAGAAAACACTGGGCTCAGGATCAATCAGAATTTAAAGGCTAGAAATTACTGAGATAGAACAGTGTTTGCAATTCTTTTGGGGACTAAAGAACTGAAATTCTGCTGCCTCTTGCCTCAGGCAGTTCTGCTGTCTCCTCAGGCTCATGTACCACTGTAACTTAAGAAACTGCTGTCCTGCTGCCTTTCTAGCTAGAAGAAGTCTTAGCTGAAAGTCAGGTGACCACCTTTGGTCACGATTGTAACCTGTGATAGCTTGTATGTTCATAATGACTTTGTTAAGGGAAACTTATCTCTGGACCTGTGAGTCAATGGTTTTTGTTTGCTTGTTTTTGTTTTTTAAAGCAGTAGTTTGGAGCCAGGTCCTCTTATTCTATTAGTATGGATGAAGTGCATATTTTTATAAAATAAATCTCTTCGTACTCACAAAGTCCAGAAATAGAATCCAAGTGACTCAGGCAGAAAAATATTATTTAGTAATTTCTTTAAAGTACAGGAGCCATACCGTTAAACCTCCTGGCTGCGTATTTCATAGGTAGAAATCTTGCCAGACATTCTCTAAAGCTAGCATACTGAGTCAATGTTTCAGGTTGAGCAAGATCTCAGGGTCCACCCATGTGGCATTTTACAAAAATAGATAACGAAAAGAGTGAATCAGCTAACAAAGATAAAATTGAGCAGAGAAATGAAAAGTGATCATCTTGGATATAAAATTCAAATCAAACTTAAGTGAAGTTTTAGAAGGAATAACTGACTGGAGAGACTGTTCACACTGTTACTCTTGTTAGTTCAAGAGACTCTCAGCGTGCAGCCAGAGGTCCACAGAGGTTGGCATTTGACATGTGTAATGAGGCATTATTTTTAGAAGCCATTTGATTGTTATAATGTACCAGGCATTTATCAGATTGACAAGCACTCGGACAGTCAACAAAAGTAAAAAATTTGGAAATGTCATTTGAATGTTTGAGGCCTCTAAAAGTATAGAACAGTCAACAAGAAGTAGAAAGTTGGAAATGATCATTTGAATGTTTGTGGCCTCTAAAATTATGTGATTAATTCACATCCTAAAATCCTACTTTGTGAAATAATTTATGGTCTGAATAAACACAACTATAAATCACCCTTTTCATGTCTGATGGGTGGATAGAGTATAATTTCTTTTTTCACTCTTTGAGTGGGGGTGAGTGTGAGGTTCAATGAGAGAAGAGTTTAGTTTTGTATTTTTGACTTTACATTTGCAAATAACATTTCGTTGGACTTGAAGTGAATATGTGTGACAAATATGTGGCATTGTTAATAGACTGTAAAAATATTCTTGTGCATAGAACCATGCATGGATGATCATATATGTATACACATTTCTACATGAGATTTTTAATGGACTGTTTTAAACTTTTACATGTTTGGAGCATCGCTTAAAATGTTTGCAGTTTGGTAGCTGATCAAAGCCTTGAAGGCTTTGTGTAAATCAATAGAGCTGGCATGACCAGTGGAGAATCTGAGGCCAAGGGAGGTTTTGTTTGAAGAATGGCACTGTTGCGGGGCTTGCCAGCCAGACGGTGAAGAATGCACTTCTGTTTTTGCCTCCCTACTGTACCTTCTTTTATCCTCTGCCTGTCCTCTAAGGACATGTAGAATTCTTCCCAGCCCCATTCTGCTTAACCTTGCTTCTGATCTTTCTATTCAGCCCTTTAAGACTCTCACACACATAAACATCTTTCTCTGACAACATGCCCGTGTAAACTGATTCCAAGACCCAGCCTGGTTTGCATGCAGTTAGCTTGGCTCATGTATGCTGAAGGGGGCTGCCTTGGGTTGGACACATAAGGCCCTTGAAGTCATGCCAAGCAAAAACACTGGCAGCAGGACAAAACCTAAAGAGCTGAGTTGGCTACCTGTCGTAAAATGTACATGTGTCAAGCTGCTACTCCAGTCTTAGGCTCATTGTAGTCTGACACTTCCGAGAATCAAGAATTGCTAATATTTATTTCTCACTTTGTTTAAAATGAAACTTTTGGGGTTAAATTGGTTTTGGTCACAATGTACTGATTTTATTTTGTATCTGGAGAGAATGTCTGATTACAGATGTCTACCTTTTCATTAATTTTATGAGCAAATCATGGTAAAGAAACACACTATAAAAGTAACAAAAAAAACTAATGACACAATAATTATAATACTTTTCCAAAAGTAATATTTAATATTTGAAGAATAATTCTCACTTGTTAAGGAAATAATTTTCCTGCTTGCACTTTAAATTAAAGATGATAATAAAATGTGGATTGGAAATGAAATCCTCCAGTGTTGTTTTATGGGTGATTTTTAAAAATAATTAACGAAACAACTCATTTTGGATACAGATAGCAACCCTTATGATGGGAAAACAGCACAAAAAGCATAGCACAAAATTAACAGTTTCCATGATGCAAGACATTGCTTTTTCTCTAGACACAGATACCAGCAGCACCTGGATGGATGAAAGGGACCCTTCTTTGCCAGAGGAATAGGATATCTTTTTGACTCTAAGATGCATTCCAACTTCAAGATGTTGAAATATATAAAAAAGTGTTAAAATCCATAAAATCTGGTCAGTCGGTCTTGGAACCAGGGTAGAATCTTTGAAGCTTTAAAGGGCTTGACAAGTCTTGTTTTTTTCACAGTGAAGGGTCCCTGCCATCAGTCCAGGCACTTTGGTAGTTACGTCAAGATAGAAAGCAATATTTTTCAGGGGCTTGGATTCTTTCACATTGTGGGCATCCTCAGGGGTTCTGTATAGAGGGAAGCTAATAGGTGGTAATTTTGATAAAGAAAAATGAGAATAACAATATCTACTTCTTTGTGTTGGTGTAGAAATTAAGTTAGATGACTCTAAAAAGTCCTGGTGTATAGTAAGAGCTCAATTAATATTAGCATCTATCCCCTCTAATCTGAAAATAGGAAAGTAGGAAACATATAGAGAAATTTCAAATTTTGTAATTGTTCATTTACATACCCATTACCCATCTCCAACTTTTACCTCAAACTGTACTACACATTTTTATTTCTCCAGTGCCTAGAATATTGCTTGACATACAATTTATAAAGTCATTGTTGAAATTAATAAATAGGTAGTGGAAGATAACATAGGATATGTAGATTGGAAGTAAATTATGGATGAATAGACTAGAAAGCCATGGAAAAAATCTTTTTCATTCACTATTTAGTAAATGTGTATTTTCTTCCCCCAAAACTTGGTTCTCAGAATCACTCATGTCCTAGACTAAAAACTTTGGGGGTTGTGTCCAACTCTACCTTTTTCTTGTGCAAAATCTTCTCATGTGTGCCTTCAAATTTTTGGATTTACATTTCCTTCTTTATTCCTGTTTATTCCTCCCTGTCAAGAGCCTCAACACATGGATGACCCCAGAAGCTTTCTAACTTCCATCCTGGCCTTTGGCATCTTTCTCTCTGTCTTGAACCTCTCTATGTGAGATTCAAGACTAATCTTTCTAGAAGATTCATTTGAGTATTGTATGACCAGGCTCAAATTTGTATCTCATCCTTAATCACCATGTCCTCCTACTTAACAAATCCAACTCCTTAATGTGACAGTCAGGATTGTCCACTGTGGAGAGCCCATTGTGTTTAGTCTATCTTATTTCTTTCCACACACACCATCAATGTTCCACTCCAGTCAGATTTGTACACTTTTTTCCCTCTATATCCTCCCAAATCCAAATACTTCTTCCTGCCATTTGACTTTGCTCATGCTAACTTCTTTGAAATCTCCCCTCTTCCTCCACACTTTTCTAAATCCCATTCATGTGCTCAAGTCCATCTTCTCCACCAAGTCTTCTCCAGTTATCTCTGTCCATGTTGACTTTTTCCCTTGTTTGAAAAGTTCTGGAGTTATTTTTAACTGCTTTACATTTGTCAATTTTGCTTCTCCTGCTAAACTGTAAGGCCCTTAAGGCCAAGTACCAGAGCTTATATATCATTTGCGTTTCTCTCAACACAGAACCAGGAGTTTATCAGAGGAATTGAAAATGTTTTGTTGTTGTTGTTGACAAACTGAATTAGGGGACCAGTTAAGATGACTGAGCAAGGAACTCTAACCAATGAGAAAAGTGGTTCTCTAGGAAAATAGCATGTGGGGAATGCAGTGGAATGGAGGGAGGGAGAATTTGTGTCAGAATAAGCCATTTTAGGCAAATTTGTGAATAATTTTGTGAATGCTGCTGAAAGTTACCTGAACTTTATTTCCAAAATGTGTAGATGGTCAAGGACATAGTGCAGAAATACTATTAAAATGTCCTCCACGTCTCAAGATGTGAATCTGGTAATGGTGTGAACCCCAATTTCATTTATACTTTTTCTGAGGCTTTTCAAAACTGTTACATGCAACACTGTATTCTGTGAGAAAGTAATATTTTTTGTCTCGTTTGGCTTTAGTTTTTTAGGCTCAATATATTTGGGAAATGTGATTAGCCGTATTTGGTTTTTTTTCTGCAGAAATGCTGTCTTTAGCTTGCTAATGAACTATTATGAATCTCTAGATTCATGGTGATGAAACTCCTCCCCTTTTTTTGTATAGAGTATATATTACTATCATAAGGAGTACTGATGCTCCACAGAACACAATTTAGGAAATACAGTTGTAAAGGTCAAAGACTTTTCAATTTTTTAATTAACACTAGTCTTTTTTGTAATTCACTGTAAGTAAATTTAACCTTTCCCTAATTAGGATATTGTCCCTTCAAATTTCCCAAATGTATATGGCATTGAGATGGTTAACAAAAGTCAAGCTGCTCAAAGGTAAATTCACAGCAAGCTTTTGCAATGGGCAAGCTGAACTCTTTCCTACAATTGTGCTATCATGCTGGCAGCTCTAACGTATCAAGCTTAAAATATTGCCAATTTTGATGTTCAAATTGCTATTCTAGAGCAATTGGATTTGCAAACCAGGAACTGGTAAATGGATGTTGGATAAATCTCACAATGGAGACATAAATGCTTTTTGGCACCATGACTTGGCATGGATAGATATCAAAGCTTATTTGCCCATTTTTCCCTGAACTGGAGGCATTTTAACCTATTTAAAGTTCTAGATTTTCAGAGTCAATGTTCTATGAGTTCATTATAAATCTGTGCTATAATAACCTTCTGGGAAGCTCAAGGATTTCAATTATGTACTTCAGTTCTATTATTTTTTAAAGTTCAGTATTCCATTCCTCTTTTGGGTATCCAACACTGCATCACCATGGCATGACCACCATCAGAACTTCTACTACTATAAACACCATTTAATGAAGCCTCCTATAAGCCAGACACTGTGCTAACAATATTACACTTGTGTTCTTACTTATATTATCTCTCAGTACTCACAACAATTATTTGAGATAGGCTTTTACATGTGAGGAAATTGAGTTTGTGAGAGATTAAATAACATTTGAACTCAGTTCAATCAGATTTCAAAAGATATACACTTAACCGTTTTAATCCATGAGTTTAGACATAGTCCCTAGGAGGTGGATATACACATTATATGTATAAGAAATCACATATGTTCTCATTCAGATATCCGTTGGCCAAGATGGTCACAGATTCCTTTCATCCTATGTTGGTTAGCTAGGTTGTCATACCAAGTTCAGAAACCATTGGATATCAAATATAGGCAGTCCCTACTTTGCAAGATTCTATATGAATAAGTTTCAGTTACCACGGCTTACTTAATCAACAGCAGCCTCCCAAAAATGTAGTTTGAATTTCATTCACTATGGCATACTAACTGTGAATAATTGCATAAAGTATAAACTTTAAGGCTGGCTCTTCAGTCTACCAATCACTATGTAAATAACAGGTATGCATTATGATCAGTGACCAATCACATCATTTATTTCAAAATCTGTCAGTGATTTGTCTCAGAGGATCTGTTATTCAGCTCATGCGCAGACAGTAAAGTGTGTAGTTGCATTGCCTCCTTGTCTTTTATCTTTTCACTCATCAAATATTTATTGCATACTCACCATGCTGGGTACCAGACATAAAGTCATGAAAAAGACACCCTCAGAGGGGTGGATGCATGGTTTGGGAGACTGATGAACCCATTTGGCATTTTACAAATAGATAATGAAAAGAGGGAATCATCCAACAAAGATAAAATTGTAGCAGAGAAATGAAAAGTGGTCATCTTGGACATGAAATTCAAAACAAACTTAAGTGGAGTTATAGAAGAAATAACTGACTGAGAGACTGTTGACACTGTTACTGTTCAAGAGACTTTCAGTATGCAGCCAGGGGAACTTAGTGAAAGCAAACTCATTGACGTCAGTGAGGGAAGTGGTTGTGATGAAAAGGATAAACGTGTCCCCACGAAGTGACATTAGCAAAAAATTTTACATTAAAAGAACTTTAAGAGATACTTCACAACATTGGCATCACAAGAGATAGGAAGCTATCATTTAGAAATGTTGGAAGCTGCTCTATACTTAGGAGGGGCAATTTATCAAGACATAGAAAAGATGCTTATGTGTATGTGAGAAGAAGGCAAGTACTGTTATATCATAATGAGATTGTTACAAAGGAATAAAACACATTAATATTTCTAATGTTTTTAATTATGGTATACTAGGTAAATATTAGTTTGACTATTTTCACTTTATTATACATTTATGACTTACAGTAAGGGAGTTTTTAACATTTTGACAGAAATTTTTATGTGTCATGGGACCATCAGATTTTTTCTTCTTCATTATTAGGATTGCTTTGCATGATTTCAGCTTGGAAGATCTATTTTTATGGTCTCAAACTACCATACAAAGTGAGGACTGCTGGCATATTAAAAATGGTGCCCATACCTATACACCATGGAATACTATGTAGCCATAAAAAAGATGAGTTCATGTCCTTTGCAGGCACATGGATGAAGCTGGAAACCATCATTCTAAGCAAACTATCACAAGAACAGAAAACCAAACACTGCATGTTCTCACTCATAGGTGGGAGTTGAACAATGAGAACACATGGACACAGGGTGGGGAACATCACACATCAGGGCCTGTCAGGGGGTGGGGGTCTGGGGGAGAGATAGCATTAGGAGAAATACCTAATGTAAATGACGAGTTGATGGGTTCAGCAAACCAACATGGCACATGTATACCTATGTAACAAACCTGCACATTGTGCGCATGTACCCTAGAACTTAAAGTATAATAATAATTAGAAAAAAAGAAAAACAGAGAGACATACCAGGGAATATGAGGAAGAGGTTACCTACTGGAATGCCTCATCTCTCATTAAGTATTGGAATTAATTATCTTTTGCCAGGTAACTATGCCAACTTTTAGTCTGTTTAAAAAAAATAAACAGGAAATGGTAAAAAAAAATTAAAATGGTGCCCATATAATTAATATTTTCAAATACTATCACTTTAAATGGGAAACTATGATCAATATTCACACTATATTTCCTATGCTGAGCTGTAGTAAAAGACTTCACAAACCAGAAAAGACGCTGAGAAAATATCCTGAAAAAAAGTTTTGAAATTGTTCAGTGGTTGATGAGAGTCAATTACATGGGACTACAGGGACTCTATAGAAAGGTGTATAATGCAGGTTGAGCATCCCTAATCCAAAAATCTGAAATCTGAAATGCTCAAAATCTGAAACTTTTTGAATGCCAATATGATGCCATAAGTAGAAAATTCTATACCTGACCACTTATGACAGGTCACAGTCAAAATAAAGCCAAAACTTTGCTTCATGCATACAATGATTTACGATTATTAAAAATACTGTATAAAATTGCCTTCTGGCTATGTGTATTAGGTATTTAATGAGACATAAATGAATTTTGTGTTTAGACTTGGATCCCTTTCCTAAGATGTCTCATTATGTATACACAAATATTCCAACATCCAAAAAAGTTCAAAATTTGGAACTCTTCTGTTCCCAGCACTTCAGGTAAAGACTAGTTAGCCTATATAAAAAAAGTGTTTCCCTACTAATATTCTGATGCCACAATTACTATTCAAGATGTGGCAATTAAAGAAGCAACTTTGCCAAGGGACTAGGGAGGTAATCCGAGCCCCACTGGAAATATCGGACTCTATTTGCACTACAGCGTGAGACTGGAAATGCCACTGTTAGACTGCGAATATTCTTTTTAGGATAAAGTTACCTCCATAATGTCTTCACCATATTTAGTAAAACCAGGCAGAGCTGGGATGAGGGTGTGGCTGATGGAGTCGATGCCTTGGGCTAATCGGCTGACTATTCACTGTCATTCATTCAACCAATAATTTCTACCAATAGTTTCTACCACATTCAAAGCCTCGTGGTCATGGATGAATAACTCAGTTATCTCTGTTTTTTCTTGTGAGGGTGTCATGATCACATGGATCACATATTTGAAATAATAGCAGGCAAACCCCAGCTACAATTACATACATTCTTCACTTAATGCAGAGAGTTGTTTAGGAGATGCCATTTTGGAAGATTCAATAAATACTTTGATAATTTTTGCATATGACTAAATCCTGGGGAAAATGTTCTTCTTTATTTGTGGAGAGAGCTCGTCAGAATAGATTCAGCTTGCCTGTTGTATTAGACCCATTTTATACATCACTCCAGATCTGCCTTGCCCCATCTGCCTGTCTCCTTCCCTCAGTCCTTGCTCATTTCCCTGCTTCCCTGACAGATCCACTCCAGGGAAAGCTCACACTGTTCCAGTGATTGTAAAGCCCTCATTGCCCCAGCCTCATTTTCTAATGCCTGTGGCTGTTCTCGCCTCCCCTGTGGATGAGGGCCAGGCTCCAGCATAGTCTTCATTGAGCCTGTGGGGGAAATGCAGCAGTAAAGGTGCCAATTTCTGACCCAACCTGATGTGTGTGGGGCTCTGCTTCCCCAGTGGCTGCCCTGGGGGGACTAGAACACAAGACTAGTAAACATAGGGGAGCTAACACCCCAGCGAGGAACTCTGACCAATAAAAGACAGAGACAGAAAGGAGCCAGTGGACACTTGCTTGCCCTTCCTCTCTCTGACAGGCTATTCTAAGACGCAGTGGTTTTCTTTAGCCTCACTGGAAATATCCAGCATGACTAAGCTACCAGAGATGCGGTGTCAACTTGGGAACATATGACCTTGTGTCTGCTTTCCCTCTTTCCCTGCCTAGATTCACCTCCTATGCTTGCTTCCCTGGGATTCCCTCAATAAAGCATTAACATTGAGATTTGCCTTATGCCCTTTTTTCTAGGAACCCAAGCAAAGATACCAGTGTCTGCTAAATATAATCAAGGGCTAGTCTTAAAACACTCTGGTAGCCTATAAGGATGCTGGCTTATGTCATTACTAGTTATATTTTTACTAGTTTCTTAATCTGTCACAAAAAAACCCTTAAAACCCAACAGACAAAACAAAACAAACACCTCCACACAAACAAAGCCAGATTTATTTGATAAATCCTACTTTGTTTACCACATGGTTAATACTAATCCTTTTTGAGGGTTTAAGATGGCACTATCCCAAAGGCAATGTTGATTAGAGAAAGTATAAGCACATATAAGCTATCACAAAAATAACTGAAATATGAGTACACCTAAGCCTCCAAAGTTTTCCAGGTAACGAATGAAATGGTTTGTCAAAATGTTTCATTCTGCTATTAAAGCCACTAATAATGATAATAAGAATTATTTGTATGAGACCAGAGGGAGAAGACAGATCACTCCCAAAATTAAATTTTAGAGAATTGTTGCTGTCTTTACTTCTTTTTCCTGGTCCATGAGGCTCTACTGTCAGCTGCCTGAGGAGCTCACAGAGAGGAGGCACCTAAATTAACATAGACATAATTATTCAAAATAATTTTCATTGGAAAAAGAAATCCCATTTTAAAAGATAAGGAAAGGCAATCAACCTATCGTTCTGTAGCACAGCCAACAAGGTGCACAGGCCTTAATAGGTCAACACACAGATACTGTGCCACATAAAAATGGGTTCTCTTCCCTGTTACTGCCTTCTGGTCCTGAAAACCATTAATCCTATTAATTGTGTATCAAAAGACTGGTAGCAATTCTACAAATGAGTAAACACAGAGATAAAAGTGTAATCATACTAGTCTAGCAAATTGGATTCAGGTCTTCATTGAACAATCCTATTTCAATTCAGCAATTTTATTATCACTGTTACTGGAACAAATCACTTTATTAAACAGAAGGAGCTTTTGTGGAGAAATTTCTTCTTGTGGGCAACATTATGAAGCGCTCTAACATAAAAACAGCACTTATACTTGTCAAGGGATTTCTTTAGGCAATTCAACTAATGGCTTGTGACAGGTAGTACTTGAAATGTTCATTCAAGCCTTCCATTTTGCTATGCAGCTGTATTTTTTTTCATTCTAAGGAAAAAAAGGTCCTTTCGATGCTTTTAGTGGAATTAATATTTTTAGTAAGGAGTTTGCTGACAAGAGGATCTCTCTCTCTCTCTTTCTCTCTCTCTCTCTCTCCCCCCCACAAACACCTCCCTTTCTTCCTTCCTCCCTCCCTCCTTCTCTTCTTTCCATCCTCCCTCCTTCTCTCTGGAGGCAGTGGAGTTTCAGGAACAAAAGCATTGCAGAATAGAACAGCATTTATTTGTATTTAATTAAGGTAGACCATTCTTTAGGAAATTTTGCACAGGGGCCCTTAAAATATTTGAACAACTCATCCTATTCCTAGGCTAGACTAGAAAATGAACAAAATTGAAATGATGATCAACCATGAGCTTGCTTTCTAAATTCCCTAGGGCAAGTAGGACCCTGGGGAGTTGAGACAAGGGGCAGGAATGGAGTCTGGCCCCTTAGCTGCTGTGGGGCTTGGAGCTGAGAAAATCAAAGACAGAATCCTAGGGAAAGGGTGGAATCAGGACTCACCAGGCTGATTTAAAACAATGCTACCCAATAGAACTTTCTGTGATGATGAAAATGTTCTCTGTATGCTGTCCATTATGGTAGCCACTGACTATCAACCTGTGGCTGGGATCTCTCAAAATGTGGCTAGTGCCACTGAGGAAATAAATTTTTAATTCTCTTTGATTGTATTTAATTTCAGTTCATTTAAATTTGGATATTGGCTATCACATTAAACGGCAAGGTCTAAAGTGTTAGAACTATGAGGTCTAAGCAGAAAAGTAAAAGCTTTCTCCAGAGAGAAAGGTCTTTAATAAGGTTTGGCAAGACATGGTAAAATGTTCAGGAGCGTGAGAAAAGGTCGAAAGGTATCAGTAGAAACTGAAAAACTCCCACATGAAACATTGACATTTGGTCACTGATTAAAATAATACTTTAAAAAATATTAAATATAGACCTAAGCAGACTAAATCTCCCTATACTATGAGGTCTTAACAAACTGAATATAGGTGGGAATTGAACAATGAGAACACATGGACACAGGAAGGGGAACATCACACTCCGGGGACTGTTGTGGGGTGGGGGGAGGGGGGAGGGACAGCATTAGGAGATATACCTAATGCTAAATGACGAGTTAATGGGTGCAGCACACCAACATGGCACATGGATACATATGTAACAAACCTGCACATTGTGCACATGTACCCTAAAACTTAAAGTATAATAATAATAATAAAATGCTGTTCTAGAGACAAAATCAAAGTTGGTCAACCAAGGCCACAGATCCAGCACAGATTGCTGTAAACTTTAAATAAATAGTCAAAAAAGATTATTTTTTGATCAGTAAACTTGATAAATTATGAATTGAACATTTGACAAACTGATTTTTTTCAGCGAATTGGTTACTTTGCATATTGATCATTTGGTAAAACGGCCTTCAGTGAATTGGGCAGCTGTTCTCATCTCTCATCATCAAGCATCTCCAGGATGCTTGAACTGTCCCTCAAATATAGGAAAGCCCATCCTTTCCATCCTCCTTTGCCTGAGAAACTCCTACATATCATTAAGATCCAAGTACATGCCACCTCCTCTGTAAAGTCCACCCAGATTTCCCCACCCCACGTCCATAGGCAGAACTAACTGCTAATTTCTGTGGGTTTCCAGAGGGATTGGCAACTGTGAGGATGAGATAAGCCTAGAACTGCTGGTGACATTTCTGCTCAATAGTGGAGACTCTGCCTGAAAACAATAGAACAGGTAGGAAAGCTGAGTCAAGAGATGAAGAAAAAAAGACAGATTGCTGATGACATCATCTTAACACCTGGATCTTGCCACGTCTCACAATTTCCAGTTATATGGAAAGCTTTTTCCCTTTTTGATTAAGACATTTTTGAATTGTTTTTTTTTATTGCTGAAACTAAAATCATCCAACCAATGCAGACATATCTGTGTTTAGAAAGTTGAAAGTCATATTCTCTTGAAATCTGCTTGTAACTTCTACCCTTTGGCCCTAGTTCTGATCCACTTCCCCATCTGTGTGATTCCTGTTTTATGCACAAGGCTGCCATATACCTCCATGTCTTAGATTACCTGGGATAAACACATCCAGGTGTAATCTCATGAACCAGTAGGCTGCAGTGCCAGGTAGTGTAGCATGGGGGAGTGCACACCTGAAGAGTGTCTGGTTCTATTCTGTGCCCCTCTTCCTGAGACAGGGTCCACCTTGAGCACATTGCAGAGGTGGGGGCAGTTTTCTGTGAAAACCGCATGTGTTATAGTTTTCTGTTAAGGACTCAGGCTCCGGGATCAGGCTGCTCAGGTGAAAATCCCTGCGCCGTCATTTAGCAGCTAAATGACCTTAGCAAAATTACTTACCCTCTTCATGTCTCATTTTTCACACCTGAAAATGGGATATTGGTGAATGCACTACCTCATAGAGCTGTGGAGGAGTTCGTGAGGCCTTAACAATTGTCAGCTCCATGACTACCTTTCAGGGTACTTGATGTGGGTTCCTGCCCCTCCCTAACCCCCTGAGGAATGCTCGAGGTGGGCCCTGTCTCATGAAGAGGGGCACAGAATAGAGCTGGACAACCTGCAGGTGTGCACTCCCCTGCTGTCAGCTACCCGGCACTGCTTTATCCTTCGGTCTGCTGCCTACTAGTTCATGAGGTTTTTGTTTGTTTGTTTGTCTTTGGAGATGGGGGAATCTCACAATGCCTCCCACAATGTTGTCCAGGCTGGTCTCAAACTTCTGGATTCAAGTGATCCTCCTGCCTCAGCCTCCCAAGTAGCTAGGACTATAGGCGTGAGCCACCATGCTCAGCTAATTCATGACCGTTTAAAAGCTTTATCCAGTCAGGGCAAGTTGCCCCACTTAGGCTAATCCAAGATAGCTTTAAGACAGAATTTCACCCTGGACTAAAATAAAGGAGCTGTTAAAATGACCTAGATGAAGGAAGAGGCGTGAAGCCAAATTGCATTTACCGTGGAAGACTTAGAGGAAAGTACGAAAAGGAAGGTAAGAGGATGTGCCGACATTTGAAACCACTCTTCTCTTCTAGTTTTATTTCTTGTGTTTGGACTCCTGCCATTGCTGATACCTCTGTTATTTTCTAAAATTTGTAATGTGGTGGTAGCAGATGCCTTAAAACACTGCAAAAGAAATGCCCTTCCCATAGTAAAACGATACCCAGGTTTGGGATCTTTCTGTCTGGTTTCAGTGTTAAGATCTCCTTCTTCTTAGGCAAGATGTTTAATTTCTTTCTCTCACCTATAAAGTGGGATGGTGATAATACAACCTCACAGAGTTATGTGAATATTAAATAAAGTGATGCAAGAGAAGAAGCCGTAAGAACATTTTATGTGCTTATGTTATTAATTCTAGTTTCCTCTAGTTTTAGCAGAGTTTCTGCCAAACTTATATTGTATGGGCTCTGCACCACATACATAATCTCTATACATAGATGCTGCTTAGTGAGAATAACTACACAGGTGTGCACCCAGAGCTCATCCATGAGAAACCTCCCCCAGAAGTTTCAGATAGATATAAGAGAGGAAAGCAATTGGATTTTAGTAATTTGCACTAGAGTGTGAATGATTGATAGACTTCTCTCACTCTTCCCAGTGATGCTTACTTGTTAATGCAAATGAGTCTCTTACTTCTGAACTGAGCCAGGCAGTAGGAAAAGACTCTTTTTCTTAAATCACACGATGAGGCCCTTTGTTCTTCTTTTTGTGTGCAAAGCAGATCCTGAGAGAGAAAATGGGAACATGAGTAGAATCATTTAGGGTTTGTAGAACTGAAATTGGGCAGAAGAGTCATCTGCCCTGAAATACCTTGGAATAATTCTGGATCCGTTATTAATAGAGATGAGAAATGGCATTGGAATGAGAGGAAATAGGAGTTGTGGCTTCCAGTCCCCAGAGGGGGATGATGTTGAGTTGGTTCTGCTTCAGTGTAACCATGGCCACTCCCATCTGCTCCTCTCTCCTGTGGTGAAGAGGGGACAGCACAGCCCTAAGGTAGCCTGAATGTTTAACCCATCTGTGTTGTGAGCACCTTTGATTCTCTCAGCTGGAGAGTTGGGCAGGCTGGTGCCTCTGAGATTTAGATCTAAAATCTTCAAGAGAATTTAGGAATCAGGCCAGGTGCGGTGGCTCACGCTTGTAATTCCAGCACTTTGGGAGGCCGAGACTGTGGATCACCTGAGGTCAGGAGTTCAAGACCAGCCTGGCCAACATGGTGAAGTCCCATCTGTACTAAAAATACAAAAAAAAAAAAAATAGCTGGGCGTGGTGGCACACACTTATAGTCCCAGCTACTCGGGAGGCTGAGGCAGGAGAACCTGGGAGACAAAGGCTGCAGTGAGCTGAGATTGCGCCACTGCACTCCAGCCTGGGCAGCAAGAATGGAGCTCCATCTCAAAAAAAAAAAAAAAAAAAAAAAACCCAAAAACCAAAAAAACAGAATTTAGGAATCAAATCATGTCTTGTTCTATTCAGCTGCCTTCTCCCATGACCCACCATCTGACTCTAGAAATATTGGCTTACGTGGATACTAAGTATAGTCATTAAGTGCATTCCATCCCTGGTTACCATTCATTATAGCACACACTCATTCAGTTATTCCGTAAGTAGTCTTGTAGGTGTGCACCTGTGTGTGGACAAAGATAGTAGAGGGGTCATTGTGGAAAACAGCATGCTTTGACTTGGCCCTCAAGTCATTTAACTTTCAGTTCTGAAAAACTTGTAATAATGTTTGAGTCAGAACACATCCCCAGGTCTCACGCCATCTCTGAAGAGAGGGTCAAGAATGATGTGATGCTTAATAGTGTCTTTTACAAAGATTATTTGGTATTAAAAAGAGGAAGAATGAAAAGAAAATACCACTACTCCCTTTCCTTTATTAAAATGGCTGTGTCAAAAAAGCCGGATGGGAATGTCCCCTGCTCACACTGTTTCCAGAAGCATCCGTGGGTCGCCCCCTCCCCCACCCTATAGCCTGTTGCTAGAGAAGCCCTAATGCTGGGGTCTGCCATCTGAGAAGCCATAGTGGTGGAGAAGCAGGCAGGTGCCGATTCGACTTGCCCTTGGATCTTCTGACTTATTCACTGAGTGCAACTGAGAGCTTATTTCCTGCTGGGCGGTCAAGGGCTGCTTTCACAACTAGTTGTTCTACATTTTTTTAGCAGCAGCAGTGTACTGAATCTGCTGCTTTATTGAATTTACAAAAGTTACAGCTGAAAATACTAGCATTTACTGAACACAAGATGCTCACAAGAGAATTCATTCATTCACTCACTGATTCTTTCAATCAAAATTTACTAAGCATATACTCTGACAGGCATTGGTCTCTAGGTAACTTAAGGTCTCCTAGGGGCATTAAATTCTTTTAGTTTGGATGACATAACAGTTTATTTTTGTCAGCCTCAGAGTTTTTATGTGATTTTTTTTTGTCATAAATGCAAACCAAAACCTCTCATTTTTCCTATCTCCAGCCAAAATTTCCCCAATGATCCAAAAACCTAAATTTTCTTCTGTCAGTTCTTTTTCCAGAAGTACATTATGTTTACCTAGCTCTGCATTTAGTAAGGGGGCAAGAAATTAACACAATTTGCCTGACTAGAGGAGAATTTAAAAACTCTTCTGTTTGGGGGTTGTCATGTAATTTCCAGGTTTTCACAGAGGAAATGGAATTAAGATGAAGGTCATCATTAAATTGAAACAAAATTTACTCCTTTTGTAGCTCATCAGCTACTAATTAATGAGACTCTCACAAGCACTGAATAATACTATAGATTAGAAACTCCTGTCAGCCCTCACACTTAGATCAGAATCCATAAAAAGCCCACTTTCCCAGGGATGGCCAGGGAGCAGCCCTGGGTCTGCCAAGTCTCTGTTATTGAGGATTTATTTAAATATACTTTTAAAAGCATTTTCTCCTTTACAATGAAGACTTTTCTGTGTGTATTTCAGTAGACATTTAAAATCCCATCCATAATCTTTTTGAAATCTTTCCCTCCTTAAAATGTCTTGGCTTGAGACCTAGCTAGCATTTCAGTCTCTGAGGAGGGGAGGAAAAGCTGTGAGAAAAAAACAATGACATAGAAATGGGTTGCCACTGAGAATAAACACTTTGCCCTGCCTTGGGTAAGTATTGAACTTGGGGAGGGAGGGCATGAGACCCGGAGAGAGAAAGGACGGGTGTTCTTGACCCTGGCTCTTGTGTCTTTCTTGGAGTAATTCCAAGGACTTAGAAGAGTAGGGACTGGTCCGGGGAATCTGAAATTTAACGTCTCAATTTACTCCTCCTCATTTTCTCTTTTTACGCATCTGTGTGACTGTGTTTATGCATGTTTGCACACTTGTGTGTGATTTTTAATTTTTTCTTTGTTTTCTGCCTTTGGTTTTGAGATTCCAAAACAAAATTCTAAAGTTACTCTTATTGTTCTAAAGTTTGACATTGGCAGTCTGAAATTTTGGAGAAAAGGCACTCTTTTTCTACTTACAAGGTGATAACAAGGTTTGAAGGGTTTTTGCCTTTCCCTCAGTAGTATCTCTGATCCATCCATGGTCTCTAAGATGATCCCTTTTATGGTTTGAAGACCCATGCTGGCAGGACAGTTAATTAGTTATCAAATGTGGTGAGGTCTTGTCCTCCTTATAATGTTATGAGTTCAGGAAAAGCCACCAAATCAAAGCACTGTGGATAATATTCTTATTTCTTTCTTAAATTCTTCTCATCCATGCACTTCCCATGCCACTATTAAGGAAAGTCTGGAAGAGAGGGGAGGTGCAGCATGAAGAGCTGGGTAGGGACATAAAAGAATCTTGGAGAATATTTGCCTGGTGTCAGTTTGCAGAATGACTGAAAGCAGTGGAGAGTGGTGGTGAGGACATAGCACTTGTCTTGTGGGTTCTCCTTTAGAAGGCTGTTGAAAACCTGGATTAGCTTAGTGACAACATGAATGGAGAACAGGAGAGCTAATTTTTCAAGCCAGAAATGATTGGCCTCAGTATTAGATTAGATGGAGGGACTGAAGGAGAAGGAGTGAAACATGATGCTTCTGTTTTTGACTTTGGAGAAAGTAGTTCCCAATCAAGGAGAAGAAGCATTAACTAATAAGTAATTTATTAAGTGTCCACTGTACATTAATATTGTGCTCAGGCATTGGGGGCACACACAAAAAAATGAAAGCCCTGTTTTCTGCCACAAGATAGCCATACTGTAGTTTGAGATAGTGAAACAATCTGTTACAAGACAGTATAGACTAAAATGACAATAATAATAGCAGTTTCTTTTTATCGAAGTTAATTGTGAAATGGGTCCATTGCTAAGCACTTTCTATTGTTTTTGTCATATTCTCCATACAGACCTAGGACAGCAATGTGATATAAAACTGAATTTTGATAAAAAACAATAACTTTTATGGAGTACTTACTAAGGGCTAGGAGCTGTGTTAAGAGCATCATAGAGATGCTCATCCTTCTGAGACTGGCACTACAGTGACTCCCAGATTGCAGAGAAAATGAGGCTTTAAGACTAGTTCTGTGTCCAAGTTACACAGTTAACAAGCTTCTAATAAGGGCTGGGACACAAATCTGGGTCTGCCTAATTCTAAAGCCAAAATTGTTAATAGACAATGCAATGCTAAATTATCTGGATCAAAAAGAAATATCCCTATACTCCTAAAATACAGGCATTTAAGATTTTTTAACAACATAATCAAAAGCTCTGGCAGAACCAGTATTCACATAAAATTGCCTTTTACTTATGGCCAAGCCCTATTAATAAGAGCTTCATATCTTCCATTTCCTGTGTTAGTTCTGTTGACTCACTTTATTATTTCTGAATGGGCACAATTGATTGCGAGGAAGCCTTGCATGTGCTCATGCTATCTATGAAAATGCTGTAAAGATTCCTCATTCACTACAAAGTGTAGACTGTGCTATTGAAAGTAAAGTACTGTCAAGATAAATCAGGGAAAAACCCCTCAGAACTGAACGCTGTGTTGGAGAGTATCTTTAAAAGCCTATGCTTAAGAGGTATTCCCTTGGAATGCTTTAAAGAAACACCAGTTGTTTAAAGGGCTTCGGCCACCCTCTGCAGTCTTAAGCATCAAAATGCTCACAGCTGGCTAGAAGAGGGTAACAAAGCAGTGCAGTGTGGTCTCATTTCAAATCCATAGGCTCTGTGGGTTTCTGAGTTTCCCTTTTGTGTATGACATAGAGTAAACTTTCAAGAGAGTTAATATAAATCCTTACATTCTCATTCACCATCTACATGAATGATTGTGGATAAATAGTCCCATATGCAAAAGGCTCTTGTGTGAGTTCAGTTCAGAGCCTACCAACAGCTCCACTCTGTTTTGGGGGTTCCAATCCATTCTTAAATTGTTTAATTCCAAAGGCAAATCTTTTAATGTCACCCTCCTGTCTCCTTCTCTTTCCAAGCAAACTGTGCTACAAAAGCAAAGGCCTCCCCTGGCCCTGTTTACTTAGAGTGCAAACCCTATTCAAGCCAGTGATGTCAGATTAAAGGAAGAAAGGGGAGAGAAATCAAAGCCTTAAACTGCACATAAAAGGCAATCGCTGGCAACCAATCTGTTCAACTTCCAACTATTTGCACTTTATGAATAAAGGTCAATCTGTTATTGGCACCCAAATGTTAATGTTCTTATGAGGGTTTAAGCTGCTTTAACAGCTGAATAAGTGAGAGTGAGCTATAGGGCCACACCTAATCATTCAGGTCCAGCTGGGACACGGGGGAGCATCTCAAAAAGGCAAGAGAGGCAGATAGTATGTGTATGAAGAGCTGGCAGAGGGGAGGTGGGCACACATTTAATGAGGGGTAAAAGATGAGATCACTTATAATACAGGAAACTCAAGACTAAATGTTCACATGGCTTTTTTCTTATACGTTTTACATGCTGCTTGCTATATATGGCAGCCAAGCCTGCCCTAGACTTGGACAGCCTTATATAATCAATTATCTTCTAATATATATTTAATTTTTCTCTTTTAAAAACAATACCTCCAAATATTTCATAGCCCTTCAGTCACAGTACCCTCTGGATCAGTGATAGACAATACAGTAACGAGGCAAACCTCTGACTTCCTGCTTGTGAGAATGCCCTTCTCCTTTCCAGTCCACATCTGTACTTAGGGACACAGTCACACTAGAGGCATGGAGTTTCTGAGTGAATAACAGTAGATATAGGACAAAAAACTAACTTGGTCATGCTAATGGTAGTCATAAAAGCATCTTTTTTTTCCTAACACATTTTCTGGTGATGGCTACTGTAGGGACAATTGAATTGTACAGTCTTAGTTTCTGCATTAGGCAGAAAATAAGTTAATACAAGCCAAATGCCCATTTTTTGTGTCCTCTAAATTAGTCCATTCCAATGGGGTCAACACTTAGTAGAGGGCACATTTAGTTTTGTTCCTTCTATCTGTGAGGCAAACACATCTCAGAAGTTTCTGGGTCTGTTCCTAACTAAATGTCACATCGCCTCCATTGGCCTCCATTTCCTTATTAGTAAAATGACTGGTTACCTTCAAAATCCCATCCAACTCTGCTGCCCTCTCTCAGCTGGTTTCTTCAACTATGTAGTAGAGATATGTTACTGTGGAGTTTAAGGAGTTTCTTTAAAAAGATCTTTTACCCCTAGCAAACTAATGCAGGAACAGAAAACCAAACACTGCATGTTCTCATTTATAAGTGGGGGCTGAACAATGAGAATACATGGACACAGGGAGGGGAACAACACACACCGGGGCCTGTAGGGGCAGGGGGCCCTGGAGGAGGGAGAGCATCAGGATAAATAGCTAATGCATGCAGGGCTTAATACCTTGGTGACGGGTTGATAGGTGCAGCAAACCACCATGGTGCATGTTTACCTATGTAGCAAACCTGCACATGTATCCTGGAACTTAAAATAAAATAAAATTTAAAAAAACTAAAATGTAATACTTAGGTAAGACATACTTATTACAAATAGGACTTTTATGAAAAATGGAGGATATCCTTACAGCTAGACATATGAAGGGACATAGGGTTATTGCTTATCCCCGCTTGCTGTAGTGTGAGCAGAAACAAGCTGTTCATATCCTCCTTAATTTTCCCCATCAAGCCTTTGCTGACACAATTCCTTCCACTTGGCTCATCCTCCCACAATTCTAACCATCTGTGAATATGCAACTCAGATACACCCAGTTGAAATGACTATCTTTCCATCTCTCTTCTGTGATTACCCTTTATTCTGTGGCTTCACACATTCCTTGATGGATTATCATTGATTCTGTACATTTTTGTCTCCTTTAGAAGATAACAAATCCTTTGAAGTCTGGAACTGTGCCTTTATATCCCCTCCAGTGCCTAGGAAGTTCCAGATTGTGTGGAAGGCAAGCAATATCTCTTTGTTAAACAGAATTCAAATAATACTTTTTCTTCCTGCCTTCCAAATAAGCTAATCTATTTTTAAAATATGTAATACCTTCAGATGTTATAAATGTCATAAGTTACAAATTAACTCACAAAAAATAATTCTTCTTCCCACTCCTTCTCCCTGTCTCTCATTTGTCCTCCAGGAAACAACTACTATTACTGGTTTCTTGTGTTACTCTTTTTATTAGAGTTAGTTTATTTATTTTTGAAATAGTCTTCCAGGATGTAGAAAGTAAAACTGAGACCATATCTAAAAGTGTTTAAATGCTAAAGGAGGGAGAGTCTCACAAACTGGGAAGAATCATTCTCTATTCTTCCCATCATTCTGTGGCAGACAATACTTTCCCAGGGCAAACAACGGCTGCCTCCATTCAGGAACTGCAGGTTCTAGTGGAGTGAAAAGATGTTATTAGCAAGTTGTGTCTTGTTGGGCAAGACCTTTAACCTTGTTTTACCTATTGGGTTGATGTCTACCAAATCTCCCATCCCTACAGTTCTCTGATTCTTATCTGAAAAAGAGTCATTTCACAAAATCAGAGAATCAGCATTTGAGAAAATGAATTCGATATTAGCATTTTCAATTAGGAATTTAACCTTTGAGCTGGTGAAGTGGCTTTGCCAAATCAATCTATTTAGGAAATTAAAAATAAAATTAGGCACATTTATTGCAAATTAAAGTGAAATGGAATTGAACATTTCTAACTGGCGCCAGAAAAGAGATGTCCCGTGGAGATCATTGTGCCAACAAGGGAATGGGGCCAATCTCAAGTGCTACGCATTTCTTCTGGAGCTAGGAGGCTTATTTCTGCTTCTCAGTGGGCTTTGGGATAGAGGTAAGGCAGGGAGGGCTGTGAGATCTGTAGAACTGTGCTCAATCTCTTCTGTATATGTGTTGAGTCAGTCAAGGTCCTGGCAGGAAACAGGTCTCACACTCAAGCTGGGTAATCTGAAGAGAGTTTAATAATGGGCTATTTACAAATGGCTAAAGAGCATTTTCAAAGATAAAATGGGGAGAATCTAGTATCTTGAAGTTAGTAAATGGGAAACCATTATCACCCACTCTTTGGCTTGAAGGGGCAAGGAGGAGAAGAGGTATAGGAGGCTCTAGAGAAAGCAGCTACACAGGGAGGGCTCCTGATGAGAACTGAAGATTGCAACATCCAGCATCCACCCATCCGCCTTTGCCTGAACAACCCTAGCTCCTCCTTTAGGATTCCTCCAGGTATCTTCTCTGCTGGGAGAGCCTTCCCGGAGCTCACCGGTCTGGGCTGAGTACAGAGTTTAGTTGTTAGTGTAAGAAATATGTGAATCTTCCTATCCTAGCACAAATCACACTGTTTTTTTGTGTGTGTGTTTTTTTGTTTTTGTTTTGTTTTGTTTTTTTGAGACGGAGTCTCGCTCTGTTGCCCAGGCTGGAGTGCAGTGGCGCAATCTCGGCTCACTGCAAGCTCCGCCTCCCGGGTTCACGTCATTCTCCTGCCTCAGCCTCTCCGAGTAGCTGGGACTACAGGCGCCCGCCACCACGCCCGGCTAATTTTTTTGTATTTTTAGTAGAGACGGGGTTTCACCGTGGTCTCGATCTCCTGACCTCGTGATTCGCCCGCCTCGGCCTCCCAAAGTGCTGGGATTACAAGCGTGAGCCACCGCGCCCGGCCACACTGTTTTGTATAATAATTGCCTCTTTACTTTTCTGTCTCTCTCGCATGTCTGTGTGCTTCTTGAGGACCCAGAATCTATTTTATTGGGCTTTTTTTTTCATAGTATCCAGTCAAATGTTTGTGGAGTGATGGGAAGGAAGGAAAGGACTAGTTCTGTCTCATCTCATAGTGCTTTCGTGTCATTACCGATGGGGGACGTGGGCTACAGCTACAGGCAATTCTCTGAGTACCTAGAGAGTTTTGCTGTGTATCTCCTGTCTAGAATGAACCCTGAGATCACCAGCTAAATGTGAAAGAAAGTTTGCTCAGAATTTTCATCATAGCATTGTTTAGGAAAAAAAATTAAAAGCACTAAACGTGATGAGGAAGATACATGAAAAGATATTTGTGATATACTGCTGTGTGAAAAAGCATGTTACCTACTAATAAGAGCACTATGATCATATTTTTGTAAGGTATATGCATAGTTGTGTGAATTTGGACAAATTATTAATAATTAACCTCTTCAAGCCTCACTTTCCTCATTTGTAAGCTCTATGTACCTCAGAGGGTTGTTCTGAGGAGTAAATGCACAGTATCCAAGGTAGCTCGTACATGGTTAAGAACTCAGTATGTGTTCCCTCTTATTATATTATTACTATTAATCTTATCTACATGCACAGAAAGATATATGAAGGAATGTTCGCAAAATATTTCCACTAATTATTGTTATGCACTTTACTTTCTTCTTTGTACATTGCTGTGTTACTTGAAATTTTTTCACAATAATCATCTATCAATTTTGCAACAACACTAACTACTAGAAAAAGAAGAACTCTTGTTTTAATTCCTCCACCGCCACTTGTTAACTTTGTGTCTTTGGGGAAGTAACTGGACACCTCTGTACCTTATTTCCCTCATCTATAAAGTAAGTATTCATTTCTTTTCTATCTCTGAAGATTTTGCTACAGATGAAATGAGTTATTGGATTTGTACATGTTTTTAGAAACCATCAAAGTAATACACAAATATTAGATATTATTATTGTTAATTGGAATAATTTACTTGGATTTTTTTTTCTTCTTCTCATCCGGGTGTTTTGTGGGAGACAAGCTGCCTTTATGAAGAGGCCTTATGAAGCCCATCAGTGGTGGAATTGCTGGTAACACCAATGACCTGTTACCATCCTCATGATGAAACTGAGAATTCCTAGCCACCAAATTATTAACAGGGCATACTATGTTCTGAGCTTACCTTTGCCCTGGTTTGTTTTCACTGCCTGAGATCATTCTTCTCCCTTCTGGACACGTGTCTCTCTCCTTTCAGTATGAGTTTTGTGTATTTCCTTGCTTTGTTGCTAACTTGCGATATTAACTTAACAAGAGTGAGAGGTGAGCCTATTAGCACACTTTTGGTGAATTGATAAAAGGATTTAGGGGGTGAATCACTACGCTGGTTCATGAGGTTGAACAGGCTGTGGGAGCCACTGGGGATTTGGTAATATTTACCGCAATTTCTGACGCATCATCTCTTTCCTCTTCACTCATGAAAGATGCAGACGCCTTCAGGGAGGAGGTCCCAGTCGAGCTTGACAGCATTCTGGGAACACAAGGAGGGACCTGTAGTCAAAATGCACAAATCTGAAGGAGGCCTTTGTGCACAGAAGCTGTCCTGCCTGTAAATGTCCCCAGTCACCAGATTAGTGCCAATTTATTTTCCAGTGAAGACACCAAGGGTCTGGGGGTAGGGTGGAGTTTGCAGGAGGGAACAAAAAGGAAAAGGCATACTTAGCACTAACCAAATGAGAGCCCCACTCTGAAGTAACGGCCAAATGAGCGTCCACTGAGTGTCTGCTGAAGTGCGTGTGCTGATGCCTTGTAAGTAGAACCGTGAGCACATGTGCTTGGGTGAATATTTGTGTGATCAGGTTATGAATATTTCTTTTGTGTGACACATTTAAAATTGTAATTAAATTTTTTTGCTCTAGCTGAGAAATAACATTTATTTTTTTGACCATGAAAATCAGGTTTATTGTAAGAAATGATGGATAAGTTTGAGTGTATTTCACTGCCTGCTCCTCCCTCTCCCACCACCCTCCCCTCTGCCCCTTCACCCCCACTCCCCAGTCTTGACAACATGTTTTAGCACACATTGGGCTCTTGATGTGTTCAGGATTTAAGGCCTCCCTGGGAACCAGAAGGAGTACATTTACTCTTTCCTTTCCCACTCTTTGGAAGGTTTCAGTCCAAGCTTATAAAAGTCATTTCCATTTTCAAAAGCAGAGTTGGTAAAACACTTTGGAAACTTTCCCTGCACCCCCATCCCCTCCCACCCCACTCCATCTTCTTGTTCGAGAAATGCAAATCTAAAGCCAATCCTATTTTCTGTTAAAAAGTGAAAAACATTTCAATGTATTCTTGTCTTGTATGACTGGCTGAGAGCCTCTAAATCCCCACCATTTACCAAATTAAACTAATTGAAAGTGCTTCCAAAAGCCACATCTGTAGGCTGACGTTTGTCCCTGCCTTTCACTTTGGGCTCGGGAAACTGTTCTCCATTCCATTGATCCCTGAATAGTCATGCCTGTCAGGAAGCCACATCAGCCATTATCATTCTAATTTTACTGCCTTTCTTGGTCCCTAATCTAATTTGCAATGATGCTTAAGCATTTCGCAAGGCCATAGCACTTTCTTCAGAATTTCAACAAGAGCATTAAACCCCCAATTTACATTAATGAAGTGCACATTTAATTAGGGGAGAGGGTAAATGGAGGGCTCTTCAGGAGCAGTTTGTGTGATATGATAGGCACTCAAAAAGGAAAGGAGATATATCTGATAAAAGACTTGCCATCCATCAGATGGCTTGATTTCTTTCCCTCACCCCCCCTAGGATTTTCCCAGCCTCATCTTCCTTCTCATTTCCACCCTTCCATCAACTAACTCTACCTCTCTAAAATTTGCTCCAAAGCCATGACAATAAAATTATGAAAGCAGACCTGTCAACAACGGAGGGCCGGGCAAAGAACTATTTAAGAGGACCGTGTGGTTTTCAGTTCCCTGCTGCCCCCCAAAGGGAAGATTAACTTGTTCTTTTAAATAATGAGAAACATAGGAAACCATCGCCAGTCTCCCTGTTTAATGAATGCATTAAGCACACAGGCTGAGCGGCACAGAGCTACATAAACTTGGCTTGCTGTTGCGAACAGGGTGGGCAGGGGAAGGGCTGGGGATGAATTTCTGGTCATAGATCCTATGCAATGAATTCATTACCACATATTATCTGAGATGCAGTGATGTCATGCAATTAAGTCACTGCCATAGGCTCTGCTGGGCAACGCTTCTGACGCAAAGGAGGTATGCGTGTGTGTGTATGTGTGTCTGTGTGTGTGTGTCCACATGCATATTTATCTAGGAACAGAAATATTTTTCCTCCCTTTAGCCTTTTGAATATGAATTCTAGCTATGCATGCTTCTCTTTTGTTCTGGGGCTACTTGTTTTCATTCTTACTTCATGAGGTGTAAGGGTTGGGGCAAGGCTTACATATAGGTTTGAATTTTGGAATCTTGATTTTCTTCCTTCAAGTTCTCCTTCTCCTTTATCTGTTATTTAATGATGATGATGTTGATAACAGTACCAACTCTCTCAAAAATATAGTGATGTAAGTACAACAAAAGCAACTCAATAACAGAATGCTGTTTCGTGCTTGACATTTTTGCAAAGTTGATATTTTGGACCTAAAAATAAAAGCATTTGTTCACAAAAGGATCCTGTTTGCATGTCCCTCAAGTATAAAAGTTACATTTTGTGGAAAAAAGTATATATTCTACTAGTTCACTAACACTAGCTAGACATTAATATGTAGTTTAATACATTTTCTGTCTTCCCACTACCTTATGAAGATACTGGATAACAGTTTCTTGGTCTTTGGGATAAGCACCATTTTCAAGCACATACAATTGGAAATCAGCAGGAAATCACCTCTCTTCCAATTACATAGCCCATGGTTATTCAGTATGGCTCTGAGTAGCAGGAAAGAAGGCCCTAAAATTAATTATCTACTTGTACCTTGAACCTGAGCAAAGAAAACTAAAGGTGGCACCACAAGGACAGGGGAAAACAATGGAAAATTGATAAAAAGAAAAAGAGGTAAATAATATGAGGGCATTAGATAGTAAACAGGAATTTGAAGAAAAAATGCAAGGGAATAAAAAAATTAAGGCGTGAGGTAAGAATATCACTTTTATATCCCGAATCTTGGGGTTCTTCGTGGTTAGATCTGGGTCAGCTGTGTGATGTTGGGCAAGTTACTTTACCTGTTTAATATTTGGCTTTCTTATTTGCAAAATGAAGATAATAATGGCACTTTCTAAGGTTGTTCTGAAGATTACATAAAATACTTCACATGAAGGGTTTACTGCCTGGCGTCTAATAAACAATAAATGAAAAAAAGAGAGAACATAGTAAGTATTCAATAAATGTTATTAGAGAAGAAAGGAAACACAGATCCATTACATGAGTGAAAACCCTCAGAAGGATCGAGAAAGTTATGAAAGAGAATACATACTTAAATGAGAAGTGACAGGGGTGAAAGAACAAATCCCATTTAGATAATAAACAATGTTAAGTGTGTGACCTTCTGTCTTTTCTAGGGATGTGTCCAACAGAGAAAGAGAAGGCTATTAAAGACCATGTCAGAGAAGGAGAAAATAAACTAGGTGGATGATACATTAAAAAATCTGCATTCTAGGCTATTAGAATGTACCTTTCCCAATAGCCATCACAGTGGAAATTGATTTTTAAAAAATGCAAATAGGGAAGTTTTGCCTATATCTGGGATTAGAGGTGTGCCTTTGTTTTCCATGTAAAGCACAATGGGTATCTCTCTGAAAATGACACTACCTGACTCCTTTTCCTCCTTGTCTTCCTCTACCATCCATGGTGGATATTTTAAAGACATCTCTTTCTCCAATTGTTTTCCCAGAGACAATCACCATTGCAATATTTTTTAGACTTCTTTAGAGATATCTATGTATATATGTGAGACTCAGGTTTTAAATTTTGTTCTTTAATCCCTTCTGTCATGCCCAAGCCTGGAGGAAAGTCATGTCAAATGTCAGAACATTGTATTTTTTCCTCCTAGTTATAGAAGTAATACTCGATCATTATTAAAAAATTAGGAACAATGCAAATATCTATGAAGTAGGTTTAGGTAGTTTGTAGTTTACATACTAAATGTGAAAACATTAGCCATGAGGAATACGCAGAGGGACAATTTAGTTGCTGTGGACTGGTACAGATGTGCTGAGTATTTGGAAGTGATTAGTGATCTGACATCCACTCATATCTTTAGTTCTCATTCCCAAGTGTGAGTACTCAATGCTGTGAAATACAGGTAGCTGAGAGTATAACAGACAGTATGCTAAGAATTGGCATTTTTCATGTTGGCATTGGGTACAGAACTTGCTGAAGCACCTATTGGCCCAGTGGCTTCCTGGAGCCAAAGCAGACTCCATTTGTTGCCCAGGAAAGGCCTCATTCAGGGCCTTCATCTACAATTACAACATTCATTCCTCATCTCAAAGGTGAAAGGGCTGCTGTATCCTGGTGGGGACTAATTCCTAATGAAACGGGTGATGGTTTTGTATTTGTGTATTTGCACAGCAGATGGACTGTGACTGTTTCTCAAGTAAAAGAAACTTGGTGCAGGCCGAAGGGTGTACAGCCAAGACTTGCTCTGAGGACTGTGAGGCTGTTCATGGAGAGGGCTGAGCATGGCCCTCATACAGTATTGCCAGGTCTCTACCAATAAACACCAGCAAGGATTGCCATGACCTGGACTTGGCAGCTGTCTCAGCCTATAGCACATGTACAAAAACATGTGAACACACACAAAAAGTTGACTTTCAGTCATGATTTTTCACAATGTACTCAAAGCCTGTCAAAATAGGTGAGATTGATTTTTCATGTAATTATACAATTTTTCCAATCCTTTTACCCGGTTTAATTAGGAAAGGGTAGACGGCAAATAGAATGTGTGCTAAGCAATTTCCTTTGTAGGATTTGGTTAAGAATATCTAAGTCATATTTACTTTCTCTCTAAATATACTGCTTAATTG
The DNA here is from genome assembly GCF_006542625.1 of Nomascus leucogenys. Classification (NCBI taxonomy): domain Eukaryota; kingdom Metazoa; phylum Chordata; class Mammalia; order Primates; family Hylobatidae; genus Nomascus; species Nomascus leucogenys. The sequence goes on along the minus strand of NC_044389.1, from coordinate 67,208,254 downwards.
GTTGTGAGAAGGGGGAACTTGAGATCCTCAGTGAAGAACCTAAATTGGTTCTCTTGTTGACAAGAGCCTGTATATAAAACAGACAGGAGAGGGACTGAAAAGATGACAACAGTTTAAGCACACAGGAATCTTTCTAACACTGGTGCTTAGGAAGAAAACCCAGTGTTGCCCATCTATCTCAAAGCTTCTGGAAATTGGCCAGATCCTGGTCTTTTGAGAAATAAACAACCACCATCACAACAATTTTCACTGTACCCTATAGCCTGAGGTAGGTAGTATTTGCCATATGCCATAGATGGAGTAACTAGGGGCACAAGAGATTCAGCAGTTGTCTGAAATCTCACAGGTTGAAAATAGAGCCCTAGCAGCAGTCAAGTTTCCTGCCCTGAAAGTGAAGAGAGAGACCTAAAAAATGAGATTAGATTTGAAAGAGCATCTATAGTTTCCAGGGCTTATCTGAACTATGTTTCTTCTGTGACCCTTTTTGAGTTTACTCATCATAAGTAATAGCATGACCTGTTCTTCAAGTCATTCAAAAATGCATTTGTTCTCCATAATAGAGAGAGAAACTCCAGCCAAATTATATTCTAATGTATCATAGCCTTGAACCCAGGGACCATTTTGCATTGCTGACTAGGTGGCTGCTGAATACATTATTATTGCAACATGGTTTGAGTCAGCCTTGCAAAGAGGCAGAAGTTCCCAGATTGTCTCTAATATTGTTATTATTATTATTTTTTGCAGGGTTAGATGGGCAGGGTAAAAAGGAGGACGAGAATGAATACTTGGGTATAATCTGCTTTTGCTGCTGGGTAGGTATTAGCAGCCCCATTAGACCTCATTTCTGCAGGAGTAGATTGAATGAGTGTATCTCTGACAGAATTTCCATGCTCCCAGCTGAAGCAGGTGTATCTGGATGGAGGAAGGCCAAAGAAACTCAAGAAGGTAAGTATTTTAAATAGGTGATTCTGAATTTTCAAGTTTCCTCCTGGCCTGAAGGAGTTAAGTTGTCAGTTACCTGCCCAATGGCTTAGACATGGAGAAAAGAGACCACAATGCCTGATACTCCAGGTCCTTTTTTATATGAAGGAAAAACTGAAAATCATTCTTTCATTTTAATTTAAAAGTGTGAACTCAGATTCTTAGAAGAGGCAAACCAAGGAGAACGTAAAACAACTTACTGATAAGAAATGTCTTCTGCCACAGAGCTGGTTGGAGCTAGACAGTAACCAAAGCCAACACATGAAGTAATAAATACAGCATTGTAGCTAACCATGCCTTGCTAAATCACCTATCGCCATAGCATCTAGACCCTTGCCAGTGAATCTACCTCAGCTAGACTCCAGACACTGCAGTACTAATGTGGTGTACTGAGTCGTACCATAGTGCCTGCACAGAGGGCGCATTTCTTCCTAAATACCCTTTTAGTACCATGGACGACTAAGGCGGGGGGAGAATGGAGCCCAATATGCTATTGGACAGAGGCCTCACTTAATTCCATGCCAACTTGGTGATGCCACTGTCTGAGATACTTGAGTCCCTCAGGCTAGGTCCAGGAGCAGTTTTCAAACATGAGAAGAGAGCTTGGCAGGCACAGGGATAATGGTTTTCTTTGCCCTAAGGCCTGAATTGCTGGATTGGGTATTTACACTGCCTGGGTTTGTCAGATTATCACTTCGTTTTTCCTTTTAGGCCACTTTAGCTGTGCACATTCTACCTGTGTGCAACTAAAAGGAAAAGCTGTTTCTCCACCAATGCTATTACTGCCAACTTTTCTCTTTATATGTAAATTTGGCCTCTTGGGGCCTTGTGTATTCATGACAAGGTTTATGTCAATTTGATAGTGAAAAATGTCAGATCTACATTCAAGAACTTGGGAAACATTGGAAATTCACTTTTCCCATGAAAAGCAATAGTTCATTACAGACCAGTTGGGAAAGGAAGAGCATTGTATCTGCACGAGGGATTATAGATTGGCTAAAAAGAGGTAACTGGAAGGAACAAGAGAAATTATAAAGTGTTTCTTTTATTTCCATTTCTTATTTTCAAGCCATCCTGTTCATGTTGCAAAGGCAATATAGTGGAAAGATCACCCAACTAGGAGATTGGAGACCTTCATTTGAATCTTGATCCTGACACTAACTTGCTGGATGACTTTGAACTAGCTACTTAACTATTCAGGGTTTCCTCCTACTTAATATTGGTGAGTTGAACTTGATGCTGTCTAGAAAGTCCCTCCTAGGTCAAATATTTGCTAGTTCATCTGAGTCTTTTCTGTCTTGTGGCTCTAATCCACACCTGAGTGGAGCCATTCATTTGATCACTTCCCTTTTTCATCCATTCATACCACGAACAGGTGTTAGGTCCTTTCTCCTATTTTTTAAAGTGGTCCATACCCACTGTCTTTATCTTCTTAAGGCTTCTGAGTGCCTTAGCCTTTCTTAATGGCTACAGTGCTTCTGTGAAGCTCCTGAACTTTCTCTCTACAAGAGTGAATGCCTTTTTTTCATCTTTTCTCAGCTTCCTCTGAGGCTGGTGCCTTTGACATGGTTGATCTTGTACTTCAAGATATTTCTTTCTCTCCCTGACTCCCTCTGTAATACTCACAATACCAACTCTTCCGTCATCTCTAGTTGCTCTTTCTAGAAGATCTAGTTGCAATCTTTCTCTGGGCTTTAGAATTATCCAGTCAGCCATAGCCTGGATTTTTCCTGTTGTATATTTCACCAAACACCCACAATCAGCAAGGGTGAGCCACATTTATCTCCTTGCTTCTGAAACCAATGCCTTGAAATGACATCTGATTCCTATAAAAAGTGCCCGATTCTCCTAATCACCAAGACCAGAATTCTTGGTCTTTTAAAATTATTTTCTCCTCCTTACCATAGCATATCTAAAAAATCATCAGATTCTTCAGATTTCATCAGCAAATTGCCACTCATATGCCTCCTTCTTTTCCATGTATATTTCCCCACCGTTTCCTCTGATTTAGTCAGTCAGTAAAAATTAACTGATTCCTGGGTGAAAGGTACTGGCTTACAGGCTGTGAGAGAAGCGAAGATGTGGAAGATATGATATTTCCCTTTGAATAGTAACAATCCAAAAGAAGTTTCATTTGTTACAAATTATAATTAATTAAAAAGAAAAGTAGAAAGTAAAAGTAAAAAAATTAGAAGGTAATTTAATTACAAAGAAAAGTAGAAAGATATAGGTGACAAAAGAGAGGAAAATACAATATTTGGGAGATCGTGATAGCTGCAAAATATATCTTTGCCAATTTTAATTCATCTCAAATTCTAGCTATTTTATATTTCCAAATAGTTCTTTCTTGTTGGTCTAAATTACATTTGTAATTCTCATTTCTTTCTTTCTCCTCTGTGTTTCAGGTAAGGCAGTTCCTCTCTGATGCCCTGCTCTCAGCACTTGTATTCTCTGGCAGCTCTTCAGGTAGATGATGTCTCTTAACGATGTTTTCATTTTTCCTTTTTGGTAGATTTGCAATCCTTATTGTAGAAGCATTATATACTTTCTGCCTGGATAGGGGAACTGTAGTATACTCCCAGATCAATATCACTTTTATTTCATTCTCCATTTATTCTCACCTAAGTACTATACTCAATCAACAGTTTACACACCTATTATTTGCTCTGTGGTAACAGTTGGATATAGAATGTTGACTGGGACTTGCTTCTGTCCTCAAAGTTATCATATGTTAGTAACAAAGTTAGACACATAAATAATTTTAATTTGTTATGATAACATGCTACGATAACTCTTGTTAACATTTATTGAGAACTAAGTATGTCTCAGGCACTGTTCTATATTTCTTACATATATTAATTCATTTAATCCCCACTAAATATAGGAGATCAATACTGCTGTTATCCCTATTTCACAGATGAGGAAGCTGAGACACAGTCATGGAAGAGCAAGATTTAAAAGCCGGCAGTCTGACTCCTGATCTCTCTCATCCACTGCTGTAGAAAGCCTTCTCTGTGTTTCATTAGCACATAACAAGAGTTCATGCTATTGGAGTACAAAGCAAGGTTTGTAATATCAATAAAAGAGACAGTTTCATAGTGTTTTAGCTGAGTCTTTAGGAAAAAAGTAGAGTTTTAGTGAAGGACGAAAGAAAGGCACTACATGCTGATTGTATGTTTGAAAGGGCTGCTGTTAAGAGGGTCTAATAGGTAAAGATGCTGTTGTGGAAGATGAATATGGGATGGACTAAGGATGGAACACTAACATTTAAAGAACGGAGGAAAAGAAGCAGTTATGGTGAGTGAGAAAGAGTAGAGATAAAGCAGAAAAAATCCTAGAGGGTTTAGTATCATGACCAGGAACTAGGCATTTCAAAAAGGAAGAAACAATCAACAGTGATGAATGAGAAGAGCTAGAAGGAATGTAGATGGAGAAAAGCCTAGAGATTTGTTACCTAGGATGCTAGTAATGACCTCAGAGAATGCAGAATGGTAGAGGTGGAAGCAAAACTCAGAGGATTATTGAAAAAAATGAGAAAAGTAGAAAAGTGGAAGCAGGAAGTGCAGACATTTCCTATACCAATGTAGACATATTTGTGTTTATATACATACACATATTCATGTGTATTCCTAGTTTCAATAATGCACAATGTTGAGGTTAACCTTAAAAAAAGATTAAAGCAAAAGATAGAAAAGCAGATCTGAAAAGAGAGTGTATTCCTTGCCATTATAGACTATGCTTAAAAAGTAATACTTAGTTTAGTAGATTGTAGCTTGTGACAACATGAGAAGTGCATCCAGTAGATTCATAGTAGTTCTTACTGGGGTACCTGCTTATATTGTTGCTAGCAAACTATTGGGCATGTTATTTTTTGTATCTGGACTAGTTCCTTATCTGCCAAGAACTAAATGATTAAGTCCCATCTAACATTTTAGGATGCTCTGATCTCCTTTTAACTTACAGAAATCACTAAAGTTAGACAGCTAATGACCACTCTTTTTAATATCTTCATGACATGGGAAATGATTTTTAACACCACTTTAGCCCAGTAATTCAGACATCTCACATTGTATATGCACACGTGTGTTCATTTAAGTGCTATTCACAACAGCAAAAACACAGAAAAAACTTAGGTGCCCCTCAATGGTGGACTGGATAAAGAAAATGTGGTACTTATACACCATGGCATACTATGCAGCCATAAAAAAGAATGAAATCATGCCCTTTGCAGCAACATGGATGCAGCTGGAAGCCATTATCCTAAGTGAACTAACTCAGAAACAGAAAATCAAATACTGCATATTCTCACTTTTAAGTGGGAGATAAACACTGAATACTCATGGATATAAAGTTAAAAACAATAGACACTGGGGCCTAGTAGAGGGTGGAGGGTGGGAGACCAGTAAGGGTCAAAAAACTACCTACTGGGTACTATGCTCATTACTTGGGTGACAGGATCATCTATATACCCCAAACCTCAGCATCACACAATATACCCATGTAATAAACCTGCACTTGTACCCCCTGAATCTAAAAGTCAAAATTATTTTTTAAAAAAGAAAATATCTCAGAGTCTTGTCTTCTAGATTTTCTTCATTTCAGCAGTTTGCCTTCTATTCTTTTTCAGTTGCTTAGATTTAAACCTCAGAGTCTCAGTCAAAAGGATGAGTTTATTCAGCTGGAAGAATTGAACCTTGAAAGTATACCCTTTAACCTTAAGTTTTAAAACACTGGGTTACAAATAAGAATACAAAGTTTTATTCATCTCTAAACATACTAGCAAAGCAACTGATCTTTTAAACAGAAAATTATCAATCACTAAGGAGGCTACCAAAAATAGAAATATTTAAACAGTGTAATCAGATACCTCTAGTGATTTGCGAATATCTGGAAGTCCTACTGAACCATCAGCTATTTGACATTATGTAGAGTTAGCTTGAGTCTAGGTGACTTGTTCCTTGGAAAGGCTTGGTTAGCACAGACCTGAAGTACTTCTAGTGTGAATTCTATCCTAATGTCTTTAAGAGCATTGGGTGGAAAAGAGATATACTAACACACACAATGTTCTGCACATGGAGTCATTAATGAATAAATTGGTTGAAGCACCTAGAAAGGTTTCAAAATGCCCAATAGCATCTTACTCAAGGAAATTTGTTTCCCCGATGGAAAGCATGTCAAAAACAAACAAACAAAAACAAAAAACAAAAAACAAAAACAAAGAAAAAACTAGTAGAACAAACAAGTGGAGAAAATAGAAAAGCGGAGAATAGCAGAAACCTCGAGTCCCTTTATGTTCCTTAAAAAGTTTTTGATTATTTTTGTTTTAATTCTTTCAGCAAATATTTATGGAGTGCCATCTGTATGCTATGATAAGCTCTAGGGTTACATTAGTAGATAAAACAGCCCCCTACCCCCATAAAAAAAAATCCCTACTCTCATTAGCTTCTTTTAAATTTATACCATTGTTTAATGGGAATGAGCCCAGTTGAATTTTTTCAGTAACATATTTTAAAATAAGCTTTATTTTCAAAAACAATTTTAGATTTACAAAAAAATGGAAAATTTAGTTCAGAGAGTTCTCATACACTCCACATAGTTTTCCCTATTGTTATCTTTCATTAGGATATATTTGCCACAATTAATGAGCCAATATTGATACATTATTTTTAACTAACACCTATAGTTTATTTATGTTTTTTATATTTTTCATTTGTGTCTTTTTTCTGTTCCAGGCTACCATCCAATCCAGAATACCACATTGCATTTAGTAATCAGGTTTCTATCACTTCTTAGGCACTTTATACAAGTCATTTCATTTAGTCTTAACAAGAACCCTGTAAGGTAAGTACTACTATTGCCTCATTTTATATATGAGAAAATCAAGGGTTGGAGAAGTTAAGTAACTTGCCTAAAATTATGCTTAGTTATATTGTGAAGCTGAAATAAAAACTCAAGTTGGCTCACCTTTAACTCCTATGGATACTCTTCCAGTGTACCACCCTGAGTCTTAATACTTTTTTTGTTTCAGCAAAGCAACCACTCTATCTGAATTACTTTTTAAGTTTAGACCTTAGGGATGCTATTGTCTTAACACTAGTTGACAAAATTTAAAATCTTTTATTTTACTAATGATATATATCCATTATTGAGAAAAATAAGTAAGTCATAAAAGTCCTAAGCAAACACTTTTTAACTACCAACAGAGATAACAAAATTTTGTAAGAAAAAAAATGTAATTTTATCCAATTTTGCTATTCATTTTGATTGTAATCTACACTTTATTTTTACCTTTTCACTTAAAAAGCTCATGACTATTTGATGAATATTTTTTCTTCCCTTTCTCTTTCATTAGCCTTTGCCACCACATTGGTTTGGATCTTTATTGCTTTTTATTTAAAAATGCTGTTGTTGATCTTTCCATTGTCTCTCCTTGACTGTTTCCTTTCATGTTATTTCCCTGCTCAAACAAAAACCAAAACCAAAAACCTGAGAAATATAATTTGTGATCTGATCCCATCCTGCTTTTTCCACCTCATCCCTCACTTCCCACTGTGAGTGTACCCCAGCCATACTGGGTAATTTTTTGCTGATTGGATGTGCCATGTGCTCTCTCCTTTGTCAGAACTTTCGTTTATGCTCTTTCACCCAGGGAATAACCTTTCCTTCATCTCCACTAGTCAAAACTCCTTAAGGTTCAGCTCAAAATCCACCTTGTCATTGAAACCTCCCCTGGGTCCTCTAGCTCAGTCGTCTCTTTCTTGGCTCTGCTCTTAGGTACTTAACCCAGAGGAGATATTATGTGTTCTAGATTAAAGGTTCCTTAAGGGCCATACTCCTGTCTCCATCATCTTTGTATCTTCTGGGCATTACTTTAGTGTATTGCTCAATGTTTGCCTAATACACGAGATAGATTGATGGATAAATGGATGGATAGGTAGGTAGATCAGTCAATTGATTGATTGACAAAGGGGGCACTAACAATGCATTAAAAATGTACTTAATGCTAAAATTCCACAATAATTATAATACTGTGACTCTGGGCTTCACTGCATTTTTAAGGTGTGGGAAAATTAAACAAACCAAAGAGAATGCTCATAGCACTCAGGTAGTTCTCCTGCAATTATTTCTATTTTTGGATAGAAAAAAAAATCTGGCTGGATTCTTAAGTTAGTATAAAAATGACTGGGATGTTATGACACAATAATGCCCAGAGCTAGCGGGGAAATTAAAACATTCCATAATGGTTTTAAATGGAATTTAGATTTATGACTGAAAGTGTTGCACTGGAAGATACTAAAGGCATATTATGTCACTTTAATTTGGCTTTTGAGAATAATGGGGAGATGGCTGAGGAATTAAATACTAGAACAAAACAAAATAGAATATAACCACAATAGGCTCATGCTGTTCCAAAGGAAAGCTTTTATCCAGCACGGAGCTGTATCGGATCTTGATTCAGTGAAGCTTAGGGCTCCTGTGGTGTTTTCCTCTTCAAAGCCCTGTGCAAACATGAACAAAGTTAATCTAATTAACTTATTAGCTTTTTAAGCTAGTGGTACCAATTAGTCACCTCATCAGACTCTGGCTTGGGTCTCATTGTGCAGTGCATAGCTATAAAGGGGCTTTCATCAAAACCCCCAGGAGTACAGCGCATGGCATTTGTGTGTGTTTTCAAGAGAACGGCAGAAAGAACCATGTGCAAGGCAATTATGGGGAATCCTCTCTGGGAAAACTTTAATCATAGTGACCATTCTCATCACCTTTTTCTAGAAAGGAAATCACATATTAGCTTTCATTCTGGAAGTGTGAACCCTTCCTTTCACCCGAGTCTGGAGAATAATTATAAATCTTAGACTTATATTCCTGGATGCCCATGGAGGAGAAAGCCTCACCAGCAACAGGGAATCATAGAAGGTCTGGCAGTTTGGGTGGTATTTTTTTAAAGGGGGAGAAAAGGGGATTCAAGCAGGGTGCAATGAGAATAGTGATCCCAAAATACAGCCCTGCAGGAAGACTTCCAGAGAAACAATGGGGAAGGAATAAATAAAAAGAAAGTTATAAATTCATCTATTTGCTCTTCCCTGACCCTTGCTTTTACTCCTCTTCACTGCAACTACCCTGGGAAAGGCACAATACTTTCCCCTGTCACAATATTGAGAAAAATTGAAATGGGGAAGAAAGACCACCAGATGCTTTATTGTCTTAGACGTTTCCACATAATTAGCTGGGGATAAAGGGCCTCTGCATGGTTTCATTGCATTGAATGAACTTGGATATTGCTACACAGTAGTGTGTTTTATGATTCATGCTCAGTTATCCTGTGGCTTTTTGAAAACTGCCAGCTACTTTATCACTGCTGGCCAAGCCTGGGCCCACCACTTAAAATGCAGCAATGCAAAGTTAACTGTGCATGACAGATGTCCATGAAATTGTTTAACACACACATACACGCTCACACAGAGCACAAAGCTGGCTCTGGCCCCCTTATGAGTCTTGCTGGCTCAATGTCCTTATTAAAGATAAATAAAAACTATAGGGCTAGGAAAGAAAGAAAAATTCATGAAACAACCAAAAAGAGGGCACATTTTGGACTGTGGTTACACTGGATGCATTTAGAATTTCAAAAGGCTCTTGAAAAAGTTAGAAATAATGAAGTCATGAGAAAAGCAAAGAACTGGCATGTTTGGGGGTTAGGTTAGGAAATTGGGTATTTGAGGTCGTCTTTTCCCTCTGAACTGATATCACCAAAGCATTAGTGTGTCTCCTCCCTTCAGTCTTCAGTCTTGTGTGCCATGGAAAGTGATTTCTTAGTGTGGTCCCTCATCTGTTTTATACCTTGACATCTTCTCTCTAATCCTCCCATTTCTTTTAAGTACTGTGTATCTTAGATTTTGACTCCATTGCACATCCGCCCTCTTCACTCAACATGCCAGCTCCCTTGATCCCTTTGGCTTTTGCAGAAGGAAAATGCTTTTCCTACTCACTCTTTATTTTTGTAGAACATTTTTTATGTCATATTGCATTGTGAGTTTTGATGTAAGTGCCTGTCTCCCTTACCAGATTCAAAGCTCTTTGAGTGCTGAGGCTGTGACTTACTCCTCATTGCATCAGGGTCAAGATAGTAGCTAACATAAAGTAGATGCTCAACCAATGTATAGTGGACATCGAGGTCGACTGAGAGAAAATCAAGCCTGCCAGGGTGAATGCACACTTCCAGTAGTTCCCTTGAGTAAGGCTTCCTATGTCTTGGTTTTATATGTTACTTTTTGGCAGTGACATGCTCTATTTTCTTGAAAACCCTGATGAATTACTTTTCAGAAGTTAAGGGATTAAAAGGGACAAGAAGTTGGTAAAGAGCATGGTGGGTTGGGTTGGAGATAAGTCTCAACGTCAATCAGTCCTATCCCTGGCCGTTTGTGAAGAGACATCCCATTCTTTTTTTTTTTTTTTTTTTATGGAAAGAGAGTCTCCCTTTGTTGCCCAGGCTGGAGTGTAGTGGTGTGATCTCGGCTCACTGCAACTTCTACCTCCTGTGTTCAAGCGATTCTCATGCCTCAGCCTCCTGAGTAGCTGGAATTACAAACGTGTACCACCACGCCCAGCTAATTTTTGTATTTTTAGTAGAGATGGGGTTTCACCATATTGAACAGGCTGGTCTCGAACTCCTGGCCTTATATGATCTGCCTGCCTCGGCCACCCAAAGTGTAGCACCCCGTTTTTGACAGTGGCACACAGTGCTTGTTTTACTCTTTCTCTCTCAAATCTTTCAGTCATTTACCACATATTCCGGTGTGTATTAGTCAGCTTGGGCTGCCATAACAAAATACTACAGATAGGATGGCTTAAACAACAGAAATTTATTTCTCACAGTTCTGGAGGCTGGAAGATCAAGATAAATGTGTCACCAAGTCAGATTTCATTCCAAGACTTCTCCTTGCCTGAGGAGGTTGCCATTACCCTGTCTGTGTGCTCACGTGACCCTTCTCTTTGACATTTAATGACAACCAAAATTGCTCTTCTAAAAAAAGGCAAGAGGACCTCCTCATGGTGCTGGGATAGAAACATGGAAAAATATAAGTAGAGATATAATACACTATACAGAAGCTACATTCAGAATCTCTAGAACTTTTTGGAATAAATAAGCAAATACTTGCCATAGAAATAAAATGAGAAAACATCCATGAAATTTCCACTGTGAGGATTCTTAGTTTTTATATCCATTTTCTCTCCCTTTTTCCCCTTGACTTATGACATGAAGGAGAAATGCAACTTCCCTTCAGGCTGGCTGGCAGCCAGCAGTCAGACCCAGTTCAATCAGTGGGCTCCAGGTGATGGGACGAGTAACCCCAGATCCCCTTCTTCCTGAAGCCTGTGTTTCAGAAATGCTTTGCAATGGAGTTTAGTCTTTTGTGCTCTGGCAGGCAAATCCAGAGTTTACAAAGAGCATCTTGATAAATTGTGATACTCCTGTACCCAGGAATCATAACTTGGAGAGGAGGAGACTCATAGGCACCTTCTCCCAAATCCAAGAGGATAATTTTCACGTTTTTGTTGACATGTTTTCCTATAATTGTATATTGTTGTTCTTTATGAGAGGTTAATGTCCCCAAAAGGAGGATTGGTGAATATGGGTTTTATCATGTTCTTTAAATCTGGAGTAATTTAGTTTGCCTTTTAAAGTATTTTGTGGTATGTTTTTAAGATTGTGCACTAAGGGATTATTACTATTTTACATGTAATGAGAAACACCTCAGAGGAAAAAACAAAACAAAACCCTGAACTCTTTCTTTAACTTTCAAGACAACTCTTCCCTCAACTTAGTATAGTCCTTATCATTATTAAGGGAGCCAAACTCTTTGACTCCTTGTAAAACTGTTTATCCGCCTTGGGGAACATAAAGTATCTCACAACGGTACCAGTGAAATCTTGGGGGAAAGAAAAGAAAATGGGTGAGGGCCCCAAATGTGTGTGAGTTTGTGTTTATGTTATAAATGTGTGCAAATTGTGTGTGCGTGCTGGGAGGGACTGTGTATTGTGTGTGTGAATTGTGAGTGTATGTGGATTGTGTATACTTTGTGCATGTGTGGAGTGTGTGTGTTTGTGTGTGGATTCTGGGAGTGTGTGTACTGTGTGTGTATGTGTGCTCGGTGTGAGTGTGAGGACTGGGTAAGTGTGGATTGTGTATGAGTGTGTGTGTGGGGGCTGCATATGGGTGTGGGTGTGTGAGCATGGTGTGTGTGCGTGTGTGTGTGTGTGTGGACTGTGGGTGGCCTGCTCAACATTTTGGTGGATGTTTCATTCCCACCCCTTTTACTACGACCCTGGTCAGACCACTTTTATGCCCGTGACAGCTTCATGAAGCACAAAACATAGAGCAATACATGGCATGAAATTGGCAACAAAGCCGAGCAAAAGGAGGAACAATTCTCTGGCAGGATGTGTTCACAATATGGCTGATTGGATCTGGAAGCAGATGCCAGCAGCGGGTATTGTCCTAGTGACTGAAAAGACATGACCCCTGAGAAACCGAAGACAAGGAGGCTCTCCTCCCGAACCAAGGGGGAGGGGAGAAGAGGTGAAACCAATGAATAAATCAGGCAATGAAAACCGGGGAGAAAAGAAAATGCTAAAGAGGACTTTTTATGGGGAAAAGGGGGCAGTTCAGTATGCAATCGCTCTCGCTCCCCAGCTAGCTGAACACTTTCTCAGACAATGGCTTTTTAACAGATGGGAGACCTAGTGAAAGAAGCCAACTTTTGCGCAGTGGAGAATCCCTGTTTGTTTAGTCTGCTGCTTGGGCAGGTGTCTAGAGAAAGGCGATCTAGCAGGTTAAGTGCTTCTGTGCCAGTTTAATATGGAGCAGCCAGGATGTAAGAGGCGACTGGTTTTATTGGGGAGGACTGGGCTCATTAGAGTGGTTTCTGAAATTCTGAAGAAATAAACCAACTAGAAGTTGCTTCCTGAAGTGCCAGCTCTTCCCTGCCCCCTTGCTGCTCACTCCCTCACCTCTCTCTCATCAGCCCTGAGAGCCAAAAAATCTGTTGAAGGGCTGTCCATCAAGTAAAGGATGAACGAGGGATGGGAACATACCACAGCCTGCATTCTCAAACCGCACATTGTATTTCCAAATAAGTTTTAAACACATAGGGCAATGAAATGGCCTTAACAATGAAATGTAATCTTATTTTCATCAAATGGGCTTTCTGGAATTTTACATGTAATAGAGAGGGCTTTGCATTGCCCAACAGATTCTGGAGCTCTTGAGACGTGGCCGCTACCCCTAGAAGTTCTTGGCTTGGCTTCTTGTACTGTCTAGCACTGGGAGCTGGCTTGAAGGCTGTGAGTAGGATACCTTGGAGCCGTGGCTGGGGTGTCTGTGGATTCACTCTTCCAGTATAACAACCTTGCTCTTCCAGAGAGTCTCAAGAAGGTGAATGTGCTTTTTCAGAAATGAAAAAAACACCTGAAGAAGAAAAGTGTGTGGGTGGGGAGCGAGTGTGTGTTTTGCTTTGTAAAGAGGAAGTATTTCTCCTTCACTACAAGACATATGTGTAATAGCCACCAAAAGAATTGCCAGATGAGGAACCAGGGCTTGGTTTCCAGCCTGAATTGTATTTTACCAAGAAGAGTCACTAGAACATGTTAAAGGGCAAAATGAAGAACTTGGGTTGTGTGGGTGGTGGAGATTTTCTCCCCTTTTGTTTGTGAGATGTGAGTTGTATAAAAGGAAAACACAGCCCCCCACCGATGTCCTTATCCCTTCCTACCAGATAATTCTCACGAAGAAGTATTTTATACACCAGTGTTGCCCAGGCTGGAGTTCAGGGCAATCATACCTCACTGCAGCCTTCAACTCCTGGGCTCAACTACTCCTCCCACCTCAGCCCCCCGAGTAGCTGGGACTACAGGCGTGTGCCACCACATCCAGCTAATTTTTAAGGTTTTCATGGAGTTAGGATCTCGCTCTGTTGCCCAGACTTGTCTAAACTCCTGGACTCAGTGATCCTCCCACCTTGGCCTCCTAAGGTTCTGGGGTTACAGGTGTGGGCCACTGTGCCTGGCCTTTCTAAGCCATTTTCAACTACTTTATGCCTAACTTAACAAAGGCCTTATCATGTGGACCAGTATTTGCCTCACTCTGACATATGGTTCTCCAGAGTCGGAAGCATAACTCAAGCAGCTAAGGTCACAGGGCTCCAGGAGGCAGGGCTTGGCCAGTAGGTCAAGGGCCATTCGTAAGACAAAGGCTACTTTGAAAAGACTGGAGAGGATAGTCATCAGATAGGAAATTGTAAAGGAAATAAACTTATCATTATGTTAATAATGGAGTTTAATATTTTGTTTCTGTGCAGTCTTGTGAAATACAACTTGTTTTATAAGAATTTTCAATTAAGTATTAGTTTCCTTTTGCAAAAAGTTATTTGTTTGGCATTTAGTAGCTTTTAAATATGTTGAATTTTTTTTACATAATTAAGAACCTCAATATTCTTGTTATCAAAAACATTTAGTGAGTACCTCCATGTGCAAAAAAACTGGGCTAAAGAGTGACAGGACAGATCCCTACTGTCAAGGATCTTTGAGTCTGTCTTGAGAGATACTTCATTCTTTTCACCTCTTCCTTTGCTGTGGTTCAGATCTGATGTCACAAAAACCAGTGGGGGTTGGGAGTATGCCAAAGAACAAGAATATTGAGACATTTTGCTGCAATATTTTGTGCATCCCTAAAGGCCATTTCTAAATAACAACAATGGTGATGACAACAAAATTACACCTGTCATTTATCGGGAACATACAATGTCAAAGCACTGTGCTGAATGATCATTTATCTTTAAATGATCAGATGCTTTCAATGATCATCCAATTCTTCCACCCAGTCTCTGAGGTTTCTACTCTTAGTTTTGCCATTTTATACATGGAGTCTGAGCTTAGAAAGATTAAGAAACTTCTATTATTTTAATAGCTGGCAGAGTTTGGATTTAAACTCAATCCTGTTAGACTTCAAAGCCATATTCATAACCATTTTACTATGCCGATTTGTTCTGCCTGACCTACAAATAAGAATGTATTTGTTTGTTTAATACTTATTTGTTTGATATTTACTATGTGATAAAAAAACAACGCATATATAACCACAGGCAAGGTTCCAATTAAGAAATAAATCTTAAGAGGGGCCAATGGTGAAATACAATGTGACCAAATCTTTATATATCTTGTTAAATGTATAAACTGCAGATGGTTACAGACATAAATATTGGTAACTTCATATACCAGTTTCAGTTAGCCAAGTCTATTGAAGAATTTCACCACATTATTATTATTATTGTTGTTATTTACTTTATTTTTGAGACAGAGTCTCGCTCTTGTCACCCAGGCTGGAGTGCAATGGCACGATCTTGGTTCACTGCAACCTCTGCCTCCTGGGTTCAAATGATTCTCCTGCCTCAGCCTCCCAAGTAGCTGGGATTACAGGCACCTGCCACCATGCCTGGCTAATTTTTTGTATTTTTAGTAGAGATGGGGTTTCACCATGTTGGCCAGGCTTGTCTTGAACTCCTGACCTCAGGTGATCCACCCACCTCGGTCTAAAAAAGTACTGGGATTATAATGCGTGAGCCACTGTGCCTGGCCGAATTTCACCAAATTATTTCAGCAGGTTGAAAATGTATTTTTTTTTAGTATCTTCTTAATCAACAAAGCAGTGACTCAAAAACATATTATTCTTTGATTATTCTTGTAAAGACCACTTAAAAAGATTTAGAGTAAAGATTATTAGCAGTTGAAATGTCCAAACTAAACTAATACTGAAATCTTCTAGGTAGGCTGTGTCATGAAACACTAAGCTGACTCTATAACAAGAAAGTGACTTTTGGTATTAGACGGGAAATTTCATGTAGTGCACGCACGTTATCCCTGCTAAGCTCCTCCATCAGTGGCCTCGCTAGGATTCCTGCACCTCATATGACATCCAGATTCAGTGTAAACATGATTCAACTTGCATGAAAAAATTACTTTAAATTTTCATAAAGAAAACAGGAATGGGCTGGGTGCAGTGGCTCACACTTGTAATCCCAGCACTTTAGGAGGCCGAGATGGGCAGATCACCTGAGGTCAGGAGTTTGAGACCAGTCTGGCCGAACCCCATCTTTACTAAAAATACAAAAAAAATTAGCTGGGCGTGGTGGCGTGCACCTGTAATCCCAGCTACTCGGGAGGCTGAGGCAAGAGAATTGGTTGAACTTGGGGGGCAGAGGTTGCAGTGAGCCAAGATTGCACCACTGCACTCCAGCCTGGGTGACAAGAGTGAAACTCCATCTCAAAAAAAAAAAAAAAAAAAAAAAGAAAAGAAAAGAAAAGAAAAAGAAAAAGAAAACAGCAATGGAGTCTTCTACTACCTCTGTTAAATGGTTGTGTGGATTGTGGTTTTATAGTTCTTCACCATGACAAAGATGAGAGGACACAAAAAAGAATCTGGTGTTCTTGTCTAAATGCCAGGTAAAAGAAGAATGCTGTCAAGTCTCTTCATTCACCAACTGAAATTTGGAAATACATGATTTTAAGATCCCATTTAATAAAAATTCAGTTTGAGAAAGACCTTACCACTATAACTTTAACTCTCTTCTGTTCCACAGCAGGGATGAGTACAAATGCTTCTATTGGTGCTTTGTAAATACTTATTAAATATTTACTGAAAGAATAAATGAATGCACATCTTTTCCCCCCATTATTCTAGACTGTATGCAATTTGAAAGCCCAGACCAGCTTACTTCTATTTCTGGTCCCAGCCATCTGCTCCCTACCAAATGCTCAATATATATTTGTTGAATGAATACATTTATTATCCTCATTTTACAGACAAGGAAACTAAGGCAGAGAAAGGTTAAATAGTCAGCCTGGATATATGACCAGTGAGTGGTGGGGAGTAAGTTTTGGAATCCAGTCTCAGAGCAGGAGTTCTTGACCATTATGATAATGTGTGGCAGGTTAAAGAAGTTCACAAATTATTTGACATTCCTCTCATCTAGAGATGGGATCTATGCCCCTCTCCCCTGGAATTTGGGTCCCCTAATCCTAACCCCAACCTTATGACTTCTTAGATTAACTGAATATAAAGGAGGTGATATTGTGATAGTTTGGGGCTCAGGATTTAAAGATTGGCTGCTTTCGCTTCTTTTCTTGTTGGGATACCTGAGCTACCATGCAAGAAGTCAGATGGCCCCATGACTGGCATGCTTGACAGGCCTCTCATAAGTGCTCCAGTTGAGATCCCAGCCATGCTCCAGCCTTCCAGCCACCCCCACTAAGACACCAGACATGTGAGTGAAACCATCTTGTCTAGCCATTCAGTCTAGTCCATCTGCTAGCTGGGTACCACCGAGCGTCCTCAGTAAATGCAATGTGAAAGAAAAGAAACTCCCAGATGACTCCAGAAGCCCCAACCTATTAAATTGTGAGAAACTGAAAAATGACAATGATGACACCACCACCACCACCACCAACACTAACAATAACAAGGCTGTTGTTTTAAGCCACTAAACTTTGGGGTAGTTGATCACATATAGCAATAGGTAACTGGGAAGAAATACGCAGTTGAGTAGAAAAATAGAGAGATCCACAAACCCAAAGTGTGAAGAACACCTGTGAGAGGACAAAAAGAAATAAAGAGAATTGCTTTTGTTGTTGGAAGTTACTAAAAACTGCCTAATCAAAGGTGACTTAGATTATGCATTCTTGACACAGGCGAAATACAATAAGGATGGGTGAATTATTCTGCTAAAAGGTGAGCGTGAGAGTAAATATGGACTCATTTTGCTAATAATTTGAATGCTTAAGTGGTAGAAGATGTTTGTTACAAGGAGAACTGATCCTTTTTTCTTTTTTTTTTTCTTATTATACTTTAGGTTTTAGGGTACATGTGCACAATGTGCAGGTTTGTTACATATGTATCCATGTGCCATGTTGTTTTGCTGCACCCATTAACTCGTCATTTAGCATTAGGTATATCTCCTAATGCTGTCCCTCTCCCCTCCCCCCACCCCACAACAGTCCCCAGAGTGTGATGTTCCCCTTCCTGTGTCCATGTGTTCTCATTGTTCAATTCCCACCTATTAGTGAGAACATGCGGTGTTTGGTTTTTGTCCTTGCCATAGTTTACTGAGAATGATGTTTTCCAGTTTAATCCATGTCCCTACAAAGGACATGAACTCTTCATTTTTTATGGCTGCATAGTATTCCATGGTGTATATGTGCCACATTTTCTTAATCCAGTCTATCGTTGTTGGACATTTGGGTTGGTTCCAAGTCTTTGCTATTGTGAATAGTGCCGCAATAAACATACGTGTGCATGTGTCTTTATAGCAGCATGATTTATAGTCCTTTGGGTATATACCCAGTAATGGGATGGCTGGGTCAAATGGTATTTCTAGTTCGAGATCCCTGAGGAATCACCACACTGACTTCCACAATGGTTGAACTAGTTTACAGTCCCACCAACAGTGTAAAAGTGTTCCTATTTCTCCACATCCTCTCCAGCACTGTTGTTTCCTGACTTTTTAATGATGGCCATCCTAACTGGTGTCAGATGGTATCTCATTGTGGTTTTGATTTGCATTTCTCTGATGGCCAGTGATGATGAGCATTTTTGCATGTGTTTTATGGCTGCATAAATGTCTTCTTTTGAGAAGTGTCTGTTCATGTCCTTTGCCCACTTTTTGATGGGGTTGTTTGTTTTTTTCTTGTAAATTTGTTTGAGTTCATTGTAGATTCTGGATATTAGCCCTTTGTCAGATGAGTAGGTTGCAAAAATTTTCTCCCATTCTGTAGGTTGCCTGTTCACTCTGATGGTAGTTTCTTTTGCTGTGCAGAAGCTCTTTAGTTTAATTAGATCCTATTTGTCAATTTTGGCTTTTGTTGCCATTGCTTTTGGTGTTTTAGACATGAAGTCCTTGCCCACGCCTATGTCCTGAAGGGTATTGCCTAGGTTTTCTTGTAGGGTTTTAATGGTTTTAGGTCTAACATTTAAGTCTTTAATCCATCTTGAATTAATTTTTGTATAAGGTGTAAGGAAGAGATCCAGTTTCAGCTTTCTACATATGGCTAGCCAGTTTTCCCAGCACCATTTGTTAAATAGGGACACCTTTCCCCATTTCTTGTTTTTGTCAGGTTTGTCAAAGATCAGATAGTTGTACATATGTGGCATTATTTCTGAGGGCTCTGTTCTGTTCCATTGATCTATGTCTCTGTTGTGGTACCAGTATCATGCTGTTTTGGTTACTGTAGACTTGTAGTATAGTTTGAAGTCAGGTAGCGTGATGCCTCCAGCTTTGTTCTTTTGGCTTAGGATTGACTTGGCCATGCGGGCCCTTTTTTGGTTCCATATGAACTTTAACATAGTTTTTTCCAATTCTGTGAAGAAAGTCATTGGTAGCTTGAATGGGATGGCATTGAATCTATAAATTACCTTGGGCAATATGGCCATTTTCATGATATTGATTCTTCCAACCCATGAGCATGGAATGTTCTTCCATTTGTTTGTATCCTGTTTTATTTCATTGAGCAGTGATTTGTAGTTCTCCTTGAAGAGGTCCTTCACATCGCTTGTAAGTTGGATTCCTAGGTATTTTATTCTCTTTGAAGCAATTGTGAATGGGAGTTCACTCATGATTTGGCTCTCTGTTTGTCTGTGATTGGTGTACAAGAATGCTTGTGATTTTTGTACATTGATTTTGTATCCTGAGACTTTGCTGAAGTTGCTTATCAGCTTACGGAGATTTTGGGCTGAGATGATGGGGTTTTCTAGATATACAATCATGTCATCTGCAAACAGGGACAATTTGACTTCCTCTTTTCCTAATTGAATACCCTTTATTTCCTTCTCCTGCCTGAATGCCCTGGCCAGAACTTCCAGCACTATGTTGGATAGGACTGGTGAGAGAGGGCATCCCTGTCTTGTGCCAGTTTTCAAGGGGAATGCTTCCAGTTTTTGCCCATTCAGTATGATATTGGCTGTGGGTTTGTCATAGATAGCTCTTATTATTTTGAGATACATCCCATCAATACCTAATTTATTGAGAATTTTTAGCATGAAGGGTTGTTGAATTTTGTCAAGGCCTTTTCTGCATCTGTTGAGATAATCATGTGGTTTTTGTCTTTGGTTCTGTTTATATGCTGGATTACGTTTATTGATTTGCGTATGTTGAACCAGCCTTGCATCCCAGGGATGAAGCCCACTTGATCATGCTGTATAAGCTTTTTGATGTGCTGCTGGATTCTGTTTGCCAGTATTTTATTGAGGATTTTTGCATCAATGTTCATCAAGGATATTGGTCTGAAATTCTCTTATTTGGTTATGGATCTGCCAGGCTTTGGTATCAGGACGATGCTGGCCTCATAAAATGTGTTAGGGAGGATTCCCTCTTTTTCTATTGATTGGAATAGTTTCAGAAGGAATGCTACCAGTTCCTCCTTGTACCTCTGGTAGAATTCGGCTGTGAATCCATCTGGTCCTGGACTCTTTTTGGTTGGTAAGCTATTGATTATTGCCACAGTTTCAGAGCCTGTTATCGGTCTATTCAGAGATTCAACTTCTTCCTGGTTTAGTCTTGGGAGGGTGTATGTGTCGAGGAATTTATCCATTTCTTCTAGATTTTCTAGTTTATTTGCATAGAGGTATTTGTAGTATTCTCTGATGGTAGATTGTATTTCTGTGGGATCGGTGGTGATGTCCCCTTTTTCATATTTTATTGCATCTATTTGATTCTTCTCTCTTTTCTTCTTTATTAGTCTTGCTAGGGTCTATCAATTTTGTTGATCTTTTCAAAATACCAGCTCCTGGATTCATTAATTTTTTGAAGGGTTTTTTGTGTCTCTGTTTCCTTCAGTTCTGCTCTGATTTTAGTTATTTCTAGCCTTCTGCTAGCTTTTGAATGTGTTTGCTCTTGCTTTTCTAGTTCTTTTAATTGTGATGTTAGGGTGTCAATTTTGGATCTTTCCTGCTTTCTCTTGTGGGCATTTAGTGCTATAAATTTCCCTCTACACACTGCTTTGAACGTGTCCCAGAGATTCTGGTATGTTGTGTCTTTGTTCTCGTTGGTGTCAAAGAACATCTTTGTTTCTGCCTTCATTTCATTATGTACCCAGTGGTCATTCAGGAGCAGGTTGTTCAGTTTCCATGTAGTTCAGCGGTTTTGAGTGAGTTTCTTAATCCTGAGTTCTAGTTTGATTGCACTGTGGTCTGAGAGACAGTTTGTTATAATTTCTGTTCTTTTACATTTGCTGAGGACAGCTTTACTTCCAACTATGTGGTCGATTTTGGAATAGGTGTGGTGTGGTGCTGAAAAAAATGTATATTCTGTTGATTTGGGGTGGAGAGTTCTGTAGATGTCTATTAGGTCCACTTTGTGCAGAGCTGAGTTCAATTCCTGGATATCCTTGTTAACTTTCTGTCTCGTTGATCTGTCTAATGTTGACAGTGGGGTGTTAAAATCTCCCATTATTATTGTGTGGGAGTTTAAGTCCCTTTGTAGGTCACTCAGGACTTGCTTTATGAATCGGGGTGCTCCTGTGTTGGGTGCATATATATTTAGGATAGTTAGCTCTTCTTGTTGAATTGATCCCTTTACCATTATGTAATGGCCTTCTTTGTCTCTTTTGATCTTTGTTGGTTTAAAGTCTATTTTATCAGAGACTAGGATTGCAACCCCTGCCTTTTTTTGTTTTCCATTTGCTTGATAGATCTTCCTCCATCCCTTTATTTCAAGTCTATGTGTGTCTCTCCATGTGAGATGGGTTTCCTGAATACAGCACACTGATGGGTCTTGACTCCTTATCCAGTTTGCCAGTCTGTGTCTTTTAATTGGAGCATTTAGTCCATTTACATTTAAAGTTAATATTTTTATGTGTGAATTTGATCCTGTCATTATGATGTTAGTTAGTTATTTTGCTTGTTAGTTGATGCAGTTTCTTCCTAGCCTCGATGGTCTTTACAATTTGGCATGTTTTTGCAGTGGCTGGTACCAGTTGTTCCTTTCCATGTTTAGTGCTTCCTTCAGGAGCTCTTTTAGGGCAGGCCTGGTGGTGACAAAATCACTCAGCATTTGCTTGTCTGTAAAGCATTTTATTTCTCCTTCACTTATGCAGCTTAGTTTGGCTGGATATGAAATTCTGGGTTGAAAATTCTTCTCTTTAAGAATGTTGAATATCGGCCCCTACTCTCTTCTGGCTTGTAGAATTTCTGCCGAGAGATCAGCTGTTAGTCTGATGGGCTTCCCTTTGTGGGTAACCCCACCTTTCTCTCTGGCCACCCTTAACATTTTTTCCTTCATTTCAACTTTGGTGAATTTGACAATTATGTGTCTTGGAGTTGCTCTTCTTGAGGAGTATCTTTGTAGTGTTCTCTGTATTTCCTGAATCTGAATGTTGGCCTGCCTTGCTAGATTGGGGAAGTTCTCCTGGATAATATCTTGCAGACTGTTTTCCAACTTGGTTCCATTCTCCCTGTCATTTTCAGGTACACCAATCAGACGTAGGTTTGGTCTTTTCACATAGTCCCAAATTTCTTGGAGGCTTTGTTTGTTACTTTTTATTCTTTTTTCTCTAAACTTCCCTTCTCGCTTCATTTCATTCATTTCATCTTCCATCCCTAATACCCTTTCTTCCAGTTGATCACATCGGCTACCAAGGCTTCTGCAATGTTCGCGTAGTTCTCGATACTTGGCTTTCAGCTCCATCAGCTCCTTTAAGCCCTTCTCTCCATTGGTTATTCTAGTTATCCATTCATCTAATTTTTTTTCAAAGTTTTTAACTTCTTTGCTATTGTTTTGAATTTCCTCCTGTAGCTTGGAATAGTTTAATCATCTGAAGCCTTCTTCTCTCAGCTCGTCAAAGTCATTCTCCGTCCAGCTTTGTTCTGTTACTGGTGAGGAACTGCATTCCTTTGGAGAAGGATAGGTGCTCTGCTTTTTAGAGTTTCCAGTTTTTCTGCTCTGTTTTTTCCCCATCTTTGTGGTTTTATCTACTTTTGGTCTTTGATGATGGTGATGTACAGATGGGTTTTTGGTGTGGATGTCCTTTCTGTTTGTTAGTTTTCCTCCTACCAGACAGGACCCTCAGCTGCAGGTCTGTTGGAGTTTGCTAGAGGTCCACTCCAGACGCTGTTTGGCTGGGTGTCATCAGCAGTGGCTGCAGAACAGCAGATTTTTCTGAGACCACAAATTCAGCTGTCTGATAGTTCCTCTGGAAGTTTTGTCTCAGAGGAGTACCTGGCCGAGTGAGGTGTCAGTCTGACCCTACTGGGGGGTGCCTCCCAGTTAGGCTGCTCGGGGGTCAGGGACCCACTTTAGGAGGCAGTCTGTCCATTCTCAGATCTCCAGCTGGGTGCTGGGAGAACCACTACTCTCTTCAAAGCTCTCAGTCAGACAGGGACATTTAAGTCTGCAGAGGTTCCTGCTGAATTTTTGTTTGTCTGTGCCCTGCCCCCAGAGGGGTGGTGGGCTCCACCCAGTTCAAGCTTCCTGGCTGCTTTGTTTACCTAAGCAAGCCTGGGCAATGGCAGCA
Organism: Nomascus leucogenys; assembly: GCF_006542625.1. Lineage (NCBI taxonomy): Eukaryota > Metazoa > Chordata > Mammalia > Primates > Hylobatidae > Nomascus > Nomascus leucogenys. Next base: position 67,184,722 of record NC_044389.1, on the reverse strand, counting down.
CCCCTCCCCCAGCCTCGCTGCCACCTTGCAGTTTGATCTCAGACTGCTGTGCTAGCAATCAGCGAGACTCCCTGGGCATAGGACCCTCTGAGCCAGGTGCGGGACACAATCTCCTTGTGTGCCGTTTTCCAGGCCCGTTGGAAAAGCGCAGTATTGGGGTGGGACTGACCCGATTTTCCAGGTGCCATCTGTTACCCCTTTCTTTGACTAGGAAAGGGAGCTCTCTGACCCCTTGTGCTTCCCGAGTGAGGCAATGCCTCGCCCTGCTTCGACTCACGCACAGTGCGCTGCACCAACTGTCCTGCACCCACTGTTTGGCACTCCCTAGTGAGATGAACCTGGTACCTCAAAGGGAAATGCAGAAATCACCCATCTTCTGTGTCACTCAGGCTGGGAGCTGTAGACTGGAGCTGTTCCTTTTCGGCCATCTTGGCTCCACCTCTGAACTGATCCTTAACTAGAGATTACTACTTGCATGTCTAATATGCATCTCAAAACTGACAGGTCCAATACCAAATCAGGGTTTCCACTCTTTCTTTCCCAAACTACTTGTCTTCAGTCTGACACATCTCAGTGAATGACAACCATATTTGCTAGTTTCTTAGGCTCAAAAATTTGAAGTTTTTGACTCTGTCCACACCCAACATTCAATCCATTAGCAATTGTATCTGTATTACCTTCAAATCACAGCAATTTCATGGGAAGGCAATAACAAGCTTAGAATGGAGGAAAATAAAAGAATCCCATGGTCAATTATATTTTAAAAATTTATGAGTGTATTACTCTGTTGTCATGCTGCTAATAAAGACATAGTTGAGATGGTAATTTATAAAGGAAAGAGGTTTAATTGACTTACAGTTCCATATGGCTGGGGAGGCCTCACAAGCATGGTGGAAGGCGAATGAGGAGCAAAGTCACATCTTACATGGGGGCAGGCAAGAGAGAGCTTGTGCATAGGAACTCCCATGTATAAAACCTTCAGATCTCATGAGACTTATTCATTATCATGAGAATAGTATGGCAGAAACTGCCCTCATGATTCAATTATCTCCACCTGGACTCATCCATGACACATGGGGATTATTACAATTCAGGGTGAGACTTGAGTGGGGACACAGGCAAATCATATCAATGAGTTTTTTAATTGTAAAATTAAGAAACAATTTAGAGCCACTATAGTTTAGAATAATGTGCTTCATGACTTAGGCATTGTTGTTTTTTCCCCCAGTATTTGACCAGGATTAGTGTTACATGGAACAAACTTTGGAGAAAGCTGCTGTAGGCATCAGATATCCTATACTTAGTAAACTGACAGTTTTTAAAATATCCTTGTGGACATGAAAGAGAAATGTGGGATAAGTGAGAATATTTTCAGGTGAATTTACATTTGATCGAACATTTACAACAAATGATAAAGAGACCAATTTTAATACAGTTTTTTGATGGCCATGCCTAATTTTTTAATCAATAGATTAAAGTTAAATACAGAAGCTTGGCAAATTTGTAGGTGCTCCCCAAATTGGGTAAGCTAGCTGATAGATTCGGTAGATTCAAAACCTTTTCTTTAGATCAGAAAGTTGGACTGAAAGCATCAAGAAGATAATGTGCAGGCATCAGTAGAAATATTTACATACTTAATGTTCTGGAAAAGTATGCTAATTAAATATAATATTGAGGTAAGTTTTGCCTGGCAATGGTTTATATGAAGAAGACAAGTTTACCTAGTTGCAAAAGCATGCTCATACAATATTAATCTGTATTTATAGAGAAGTCCAGATAAAGGGGCCAGATAAATACATGTGCAAATGTCATAAACTTGCTCAAGGTACGATTTTAAGTCACCTATTAATTGTGGAAGTCTGGTCACCTCTACTCAATCATATTATTCGTTGTTTCTCTGGTCAACAATCACCCATTCCCAAATCTTGCCAGTTCCTATTACCTTAAGCCCTTACTTCAAGCCTTCTCTACCTTCCCTTTGCTTATTCCTCTTCTCTCTTAGGAAAGATAGAACCAGCTGCTACAAAAGCCCTCCAAATTTCTTACATTTCTTATGTAGTGTATTATGGGTGATTATAAATTAACTCCCAGAATTTAGTGGATTTTCAACTCACACAATAATTTAATGGAGGTTTTCTTTGTTAGGTAGATCTCCTATTTCCCTCTCTAGCTTCTGTGTGCAATACCTCTAGCAAAAATCTCAAATGAGTTACTGAACATAGAGTTCATAGAAGAAATAAGATATGTTTACTATTATATTTCTAGCATTCAGCAAAGTTATTTGCTTTATTAATTTATTTAACAGATATTTATTGAGTGCCAACTTTATGTTAGCTATTATTTTAGGTCCTGCTAAAACTGACAAACAAGAAAAAAAAGTTTATGTTTTCATAGAGTTGCTATTATAGGTGAGGGAGACATAATTAAACACATTATCAATGAATGAGATCATTTCTGATAATGATAGAACCATGAAGAAAATACAACTGAATGATGTGATGGAGATTATAGTGGGAGGTATTTTAGATTGGTAGACTGTTTTGAAAAGATGATATGTAAGCTGATACTGTCAGGATGAAGGTGGCCACTCTAAGATCTGGTGAGAGGGTGTATCATGCAGAGGAAGCTGTGGTGCAAAGGCTCCAAGTAGCAATGAGCCTGGTATGTTCAAGGACCAAGACCTCCCAAATCGGGGTTAAGGTCTTATAGGCCCATATAGGCTAATGGTTCCATATGTGATAAGGAGTTTGGATTTTATTCTGAATGCAGTGAGAAGACAACTGAGGGTTTTCAGCAGGGAGTAATATTAACTAATCTACCCATTTTAAAGTTGGCTATGGCTGCTGTGTGGAGACTACATTTTGAAAAGGGCTAGAGCAGAAACAGGCAGTTGCAGTAATGCAGGCAAGACACACTGGACTTCATTGAGGTGATGGTAATAGTGGAAATACATAGAAATGAACAAACATGGGGTATTCTTTGGAGTGAGAGTTGACAGAACTTATTAATAGATTTGGATTTTGCATGAGTGGTGGTGCCATTTAATGAGATGGGGAAGACTGGTAAAAGGTAGGGAAGTAAGTAGTCCTTATTCAAAGTTTGAGTTACCAATTCAGGATCCAAATAGAACTATCAAGCAGGTAACTGGATATACAGAACTGAAGTATAATGGATGGGTTGGAACTGGAGTCATTGGCCATTTGCAAGATGGCTACAGCAGTTTCTTGTATCCGTCCAAATAAGCAGAAAAGAGTCATCCTTGCTTTGTCTCTAAGAGAGAAGAAACTTTATCATACTTATCCTCATGTTCATTGGCTACAATTGCATCACATGACACTGTGTAAGCCAGCCATTGGCCAGGGGAAAAGGATCACCATGGTTGGCATGGCTTAATCAAAACCATTCCCTGGGCTGAGGTTAGGTCCAATCTTTAGCAACATGTGAGACAATATGGACAAGAAGAGAGGTGTGGACAGCTCAGGGTTCTTTTGGGAAGGAAGAAAGAAGCGATAGACATTAGAGAGGCAACAAAGATTCTAGTTAAAGTCCAATTTGACTTGTTTGCTATTAAATGGGGCAGTATATTACCTCAGAGAGTGTATGTGAGATTATATGACACCATGGTGTGAAAGCTTTTTGTAAACTATAAAATAGCATAGAATAGGTAAGTTAGTCTGAGTCAGACTATTTCTAACATTTTCCCAGTTTTCCTGTGTTCTGTAAATATTTGTTTTGATGCTGCTTAATTAGTTTTTCAAAGCCTTAAGATAGAAATTGAAGATAATAAAAGTAGGTGCCCTTAGCATATTTGCTTTCCAAGAGATTCACGTCTTTCCCTTACTACATATTGCTAAAGTTTTTCTCCTTCTTTCTTATATCCACAAGCCCCTTCACATGAAAAATGGTACCATTTTGAAATTAGATATTTATAGAAAGGAAATGCTTATTAATAAAAACCTGCTGAACTCTTCTGAGGCATTCATTTGCTCATTGGTAACCACACATAAGAAAATGACTTAACCTTAGGTCAGCTGTTGACAGAGTTTAAATGATCATTTTACAGTTATTGAGGGCCTACAGAATGGTAGGTTCTGATGAGAACATATAATAAATGTAATCCCTGACCTAGAATGTGGGAATTACTTGTTGTAATTATAGGTTCAATGCACATTGTAATCTACCTGCTTTTAAACCTGTAACTGTGCCTTTTCACTTAAATCTTAAAGTCATAGTAAAAATAATATAGTTTTTTCAAAGATAATTTTATTTCATTTTGTATCTCCATTTTTTTTTGCTTAAAAAAGAACATAAACTTTGAAAAATTAAATCTACATAGAATAAAATGACAATGAGCCAAACTTCGGTGTGGAGATGGAGATTGGGAATTCTTGGTTGAAGTGGAGAGCATGGGCTTGTATTGTTATTTTTATTTTTGTACCATATTCTTTAACGCTTTACCATTCATCAGAAATTATTGGTGTGACTTGTTAATGGAAAACTCTTTGGACTGTGTTGATGGTAAGTGGGAATCAATGGCTTTATGTCATGGTACACTGACTTCTACTGCCAAAGGCTGTCAGCACTAGGTGCTTGCCTGATACAAAATGGTATCTTCCTCTCAGATTTGCTTTCATCACAAGTGCTTTTAGGGGCAGGCACAGGGCTATATTGTGTAGCAGCACTTTGTTTTCAGCCATTTATTAATTCTACAAATATTGCATGCCTAACATATGCCAGGCTCTGTACTAGTGGGGGACTAGTATTTTAAATCAAATAAATATAATCTTACACTTTGTGGAATACGTCATTAGCAAGGAAGACAGTTATTACAGTAATAATCAGGTCTGACTCTAATGTTTGTGGGGCCTGGGGCGAGAGTAACAATGGGAGCCACGTATCAAATATTTAAAGATTTTAAAGTGATCAATTAAGCTATGCTTTGTCTCAGTTCATGCTCCTGTTCAGAGCCTTGATGCTGCACAGCCCAGGGATTACCCCTGTGATCTGGAGGCTAAAAGAGACCTGTCTCCCCAAGGTCAGTCTTGCCATCTTGACCCTGAGTGGCAACAGGAGCTGCTGGCACAGGGCAAGGGAGAAGGTGGGCTGGAGGTTCAGTCCTTGGGACTAAACTCACCCGAAACTGGCCTAGGATCACATTGTTCAAGTGTCCAGGGAACTGGAATAGGGAGGTCCCATCCCTCGTATGTCACTTTCTCACATCCTTTTGTTAGGTGGTTCTAAGTATTAATACCTCTCCACTAGAAGGGATGAGAGGGATGGTGTGCAACTTACTGGGAAATCCTGTCTCCTTTGGGTATTCTGGGGCAGACAACTTTAAATGGCCTCTCGCGATCTCGTTTCTCAGGGCAGAGGCTGAGCTTGTCTTCTCCCTGACATCTGCTCTCTTGTTCTCAGCCCACCATGCTCTGGCCTGCATGATTTGGTTTGTTCAGTGCCTCCCTCTTCCATAATTCACTAAAAAGTAAGCTGAACTGTCAACAGTCTTTCTTTTGAGACTGAAAAAAATTGTATGTGCATTTTAATGTTCGTGATATGTGTGGTTCTCTAAAGCAAGAGGCCCAGGACAAAACCCTTCTTGCCTGGATTTAGGTCGGGTTGCCAATAATCTCACACATACTTGTGTAGTTACAAGCCATAATAAGTGTCATGAAGGAAGAAAACAGAGGGCTGAGGGCTAGGAGGGAGTACGTACAGGATCCCAGTTTAGAGGGGTAGTAATGGGCTATATACATCAGGCAAGGCCTCCTGGAGGAAGAGATATTTCATCTGAGACTGGAGCATAGGCCATGATTGACGCCAAATCTAAGCAATGTCCTCAACTTGACTCACCCATTTCATGCAATAAGGTATAGAGTCTACAATTTAGGCTTTTTACAAAATACAATTTTCATGTTTAGTTGCTCTTTATAAAAGTAATACCTGTTCATTACAAAATGATTGAGTAATTTACTAAGGTAAATAAATATGACTATTTACCTTAAGGTAAAATGATGACTATTTCCTGTAAGTCCATCTCTCAGAGTAAATTTGAAATTTATATATGATTGAATTTTCTTCTAGATTTTTTCTCATGCATACAACAATTTTTCTATGTGGGTATAAAAATAATCACTTACTGTTTTGTAATCTTTCACTGCTCCAAGGTGGGGCTCTTTCCTATCTCCATGGTTAACTAATTACGTACGTTCTAACTCCCAGCAGTGGGGTCTGGAGGGCACTGAGCATGCATTCCTTAGTATGGGGTAGATAAAATGTGGGTATCTAACTGAACCTAAAGCTAAGATCCCTTTAGTAACTGTGTCATTATGCATGAACCTAACGACTTCTAGGCTGTGATGTAAAATCTAATAGGCTGGAAATGATTGCAGTTCAGTTATTGTTCCCTTCCCAAATGGTCTTCCTTATTTTCAGATCATGGCTGAGGTTGCTGTATTTGTCCCCCTTTTAATGCCTGGGCATCCTGTCTTCTTTCTCTCTATATTTGTATTCACACTTCAGGCCAGTTCTGTGAGTATGCTCCACACCAACTAATGAACTGTTTTTTTGGATTTGTTAGCTATTCTTACCTATGTTGACCCAGGGACTAAATTTAGAGGGTCCTAAACATAGATTCAATTTCTGGGTCAGTCACTTACTGATGGTGTAAATTTGGACAGACCACTTTACTTCTTAGTGTCTTCCTTGAAACACAAGATATCAGAGTTTGCTCTGTCCGCTGCATAGGGGCAATGTGAAATTACATTGAGATAATGTGTGTGAAGGAGCTTTGTAAATTGTAAAGCTTGTACCACTCATTTCTAGGACAAGCTTCCACTTAACTGAGAAGTCACTGCTTCTATCTGTCTTTTAATGATCACTTCCAGAGTACCATCTCTTAAGAAGCATGTCCTGAACCAAATGAGACAGGGGATAGAACGTGTACCCATTTTAATGCCTCCAACATGAAAACACTTCTTTTATGTAGTGAAGTTTATACATAATTTTGTATATAGCTTCCTTTGGTTTAGAATATAGCTTAACATTTATAAATAACCACTACACAAATATTCCCCAATTTTAAACATACTTTCTTTATGGAAATTCTGATGGCAAGATAAAGGGAACCTGCATTTTTAATCAGTTGGCGGTCTGCATTTTTTAATGGTTGATGTAGAATTATGGTCTATTATCTATAGTTTGTTACAAATAATGCCTAGGAAAGGGTTTAGGTGATTCATTAGGTGGTAATTTAGGTCCTTGCATATTATTATTGTTAATTAATGATAATAAAAACAATCCAAATGTTGGAATAGGGAGAGATGACACCAAATTTGATAGACCTTCTTGAGAAGGTTCCAATACCCCATAGAGTGGGAGCTTTGGTTTGAGCAGTTTTGTTGACCACTTTCATGATCTCTGAAGCTGAAGCCAAGATGAGTTATCACTCATTTAATGTGTAGGCTGCTTCTTCCCCCACCATCCCTAATTGTAAATTATACAATTTCAACCTCTACAGCCAGCATTTAATATATCTGACTTTATTGCTTTCCATTTTATGAAAATTAATTACAGTTCACATTCTGACACTGAAATTAAAGGGTAAGCTCTAAATCTTGTACACAACAATAGGAAATTAAGAGAACATTCTTTATAATCAGAATAATGAAGACCAGAGATGCTTGTTTTTCTTCTCTTAAGGCACTGGGGAGTGAGATAAAACCAGATTGAAATAGGACATTGCCCCTCCATAACTCGTGCCATTGCAGCCTGAAAAACAGAATAAAATCATAACATTTTAATTTAAACATTCCAACCTCTTCCATTTCGTTTAGAGGGGGATTATTTTGTGATAACATCTTAGGCTACAGAACTCTTTTCCTGGGGGCTGTTTTACTAGGGAACCAAGACATTTAGGAGACGAAGCTGATTAGCATCAATCATGGACAAACTTCAGTGGATTCAATGAATGTTTCTAAAAGAAAAAACAGTTTTGTAAAAATAAAAATTTAGATAAATGGCAAAGAGCTTCAAATGTATATGTGACATAAATGTGTTTCTTTTGGTAGCCTATCTGGCCACAGGTTTCTGAAGGGCAGCAACAGTATATAATATTTCATTTGATAAGAATTTTACAGTTTGCATTTTACAGTTTGCAAATGCAATGGACCAAGTGCTTATGTCCTGTTCTCCCCCCAGTTTATATGTTGAAATCCTATCTCCCAAGGCAAGGAGATTAGGAGGTAGGGCCTTTGGGAAGTGTAATGGTTTGAATGCGTTCCCCAAATTTCATGTGTTGGAAACTTAATCCCCAAATTCATACATTGATGGCATTTGGAGGTGAGGCCTTCAGAAGGTAGTTAGGCCTAGATATGATCATCAGCATGGGCCAACCATGATAAGACTGGTGGCTTTATAAGAAGAAGAAGAGAGATTTGAGAGAACTTGGCATGTTCTTGGCCTCTCACTATGTGATGCCCTCTCCATGCTATGACTCAGCAAGAAGGCCCTCCCCAGATGCCAGTGCCATGCTCTTGGACTTCCTAGTCTCAAGAACCATGATCTAAATAAATGTACTTTTCTTATAAATTATCCAGTCTGTGGTGTTCTGTTATAGCAATAGAAAACGGGCTAAGACAGGAGGTGACTCTGTCGTTAAGCGGAACTGTCATGATTGGGATCAATGCTCTTATAAAAGAGACTCCAGAGAACTAGCTAGCCCTTTCCTCCGTGTGGGACACAGTGAGAAGGTACCATTATTGAACCAGAAAGCAGTCTGTAACCAGACACTAAATCTGCTGGTACCTTGATCTTGGATTTCTCAATCTCCAGAACTGTGAGAAATACATTTCTTTATAAGCTGTCTAGTGTATGATTTTGTTAGAGAAACTTGAATAGATTAAGACAGCAGGGTATTTTCATATACATCACTTCATTTAGCACTCAGAATAATTCAGTGAGAAATACATTTTTAAAAATAGATCAAGCAACTGTGTTTACCCTACATAGTATTAGCGCAGTCATTTCCAAATCTTTTTTTGGGGGTAATAGATTCATTAAAAAATTATGACCAAACCCAACATATAAAACATATGAAAGCAGGGGTGAAAAGATAAATGGGGTAAAAAACCTATTCACTTGGTCTTCCCAGTCCTTAAATACATTACCAAGGCACTTCTATGAAGCACAGTTTGAAAATTGATGTCATAAAATGTAAAGTGTTCAATAAATGTTGTCCAAGCAGCACTCACTGTGCCCTCCCTATGTACAATGACATAGTATCTGATGAAGTTCTGTTATTTCTTTCCCCTGGCCCAGTCTCCTTCTGATAATAAATAGAAGGCATGTCTTTGAAAGGCCCTAAAATAAGGATGGCACTGGCATCTGTCCTTGCTTACTTACCTAAAAACTAAATAAAAAATTAAAAATCTTTGACAGATCTTTTTCTGTATTATTATGAAATATGCTGAACTAGGTATTTGCATATTTTAGGGCAATGCTTTTGTGTATGGGTTGAAATTTACCACAACTACATCTTGGCTTCCTAATGTTAAAAGGTGTGTTGAAACATGTAAGCCCACATAAATTAGTGTTACCAATTTCATGAATCAAGTGTTGGTAACTACAAGTTCTCTTTCCCTGTGGCTTATAATCCATAAGACCCTTCTATTGGAAAAAACAATGTCTTGTAATGTTTTGTTGGCTGCTAAGTTTTGAGAAACAGAATTTTTTTATAACATCATTCATTGACATACACCTGACATTTTGTGTGCTTGGCTTGAGTAAAAGACTATGGCTAGAAATTGGCCTCAGTTCTGTCTCTATATTGGCAACCACAATTGCTACTCTGGATACATGACTCTTTGCATTTAAATTCCATTCAATTAATTCAAGTAAATTCACTGTTATCATTGAGTGTCTACTGTGTGTCAAATGCTGCTCTAGCTGCCTAAGATACATCAGTGAACAGAGGAGACAAACACTTTGTTTTCTGTGAGCTTATAGTCTAGTGAGGGAGTCAGACAAGTAAGCAAAGAGTTACAGGAAATGTAAAAAATGCTTTGAAATCAGTACTGGGTCCTATGTCAAGGCATCATAGAGGAATTTAATTTAGGGTTAGGAAGTGATATCTAAAGGATATCAAAAGGAAGTGGTGTTGGATAAAAAACAGAACTGACAGGTTCAGAAGGGAACTTCTAGAATAGCAGATTAAGAAACTAGTTATTTTTCTCTCCTCAAAAATCAATGATAGAACTAGATAGAGCTATCAAAAACAATCATGGAAGTACTCTAGAAATTGATCAAAGGCATACAACAAATTTAGAAATATTTATTCAAGTAAAACAACTGAAATTCAAGTAAAAGTGGGAGTCTGTGGCATTTTAGCCCTTTAGCTCTATTGGTGTGGAAATTCTAACAGGGTAGGGCTAGCTATAGGAACTCCTTGAGGGGAACGATTTGATTTAGAGCAGGTGCAAGTCAGTGGCATTGCAAACAGTAGCAAGCTCAGTGGCAAACAATCAGAAAAGGTGAGCTTCACAGCTAGCTTGAGGTTGCCATTAGGTTGAGGTAAGCAACAGACTAGTAGACTAGCTAGTTTCTAGTAGACTAGACTAGAAATTTAACAAAGAAAATGAGGTGGCCATAGTGAGTCTGAATAAGCTCCCACATACTCATGGTGGTTTAGAAGGATGCACACTTATAAAAGGTTATACACATGCTCAAGAGAGACTGGAGAGGTCATAGCTATCTACCACTCTCTGGATGAATGTAAGGCACCTGCTTTAAATCAAGTCACCCCCCTCTCTAAACATGGTTCAAGACAACATGAAAAGACCTAGCAAAAGCCAAAAGTAGAACAGTATTTTAAGATGCCTGAACTTATGAATGAGGACATGCGGTGTTTGGTTTTCTGTTCCTGTGTTAGTTTGCTGAAGATGATGGCTTCGAGGTTTATCCACATCCCTGCAAAGGACAAGATCTCATTCGTTTTTATGGCTGCATTGTATTCCATGGTGAATATGTGCTGCATTTTCTTTATCCAGTCTACCATCGATGGGCATTTGGGTTGATTCCCTGTCATTGCTATTGTGAATAGTGCTGCAGTAAACGTAAATGTGCATGTGTCTTTATAACAGAATGATTTACATTCTTTTGGGTATATACCCAGTAAATGGGATTGCTGGGTCAAATGATATTTCTGGTTCTAGATCCTTGTGGAATCGCCATGCTGTCTTCCACAATGGTTGAACTAATTTACATTCCCATCCGTAACATACAAGCATTCCTATTTCTCCATAGCCTCACCAGCATCTGTTGTTTCTTGACTTCGTAATAATTGCCATTCTGACTGGCATGAGATGGTATCTCATTGTGGTTTTGATTTGCATTTCTCTAATGATCAGTGATGTTGAGCTTTTTTTTCCATATATTGGTGGCCATATAAATGTCTTCTTTTGAGAATATTTGTTCATGTCCTTTGACATGATGGGGTTGTTTTTTTCTTGTAAATTTAAGTTCCTTGTACATTCTCAATATTAGACCTTTGTCAGATGGATACATTACAAAAATTTTCTCCCATTCCGTAGGTTGTCTGTTTACTCTGATGATAGTTTCATTTACTGTGCAGAAGCTCCTAGTTGAATTAGGTCACATTTGTCAATTTTTGCTTTTGTTGCAATTGCTTTTGATGTTTTGACCATGAAATATTTTCCTTTGCCTATGTGCCGAATGGTATTGCCCAGATTTTCTCTTAGGATTTTTACCATTTTGGGTTTTACATTTAAGCTTTTAATCCATCTTGAGTTAATTTTTGTATAAGGTATAAGGAAGGGGTCCAGTTTCAATTTTCTGCATATGGCTAGCCAGTTTTCACAGCACCATTTATTAAATAGAGAATCCTTTCCCCAATTGCTTGTTTTTGTCAGTTTTGTCAAAGATCAGATGGTTGTAGATGTGTGGTCTTATTTCTGAGATCTCTATTCTGCATTGCTCTATGTGTCTGTTTTGGTACCAGAACCATGTTGTTTTGGTTACTGTAGCCTTATAGTATGGTCTGAAGTCAGGTAGCAGGGTGCATCTAGCTTTGTTCTTTTTGCTTTGGATTGTCTTTGCTATCTGGGCTCTTTTTTGGTTCTATATGAATTTTAAGGTAGTTTTTTCTAATGCCATGAAGAATGTCAATGGTAGTTTAATGGGAATAGCATTGAATCTATAAATTACTTTGGGCAGTGTGGCCGTTTTCATTATACTGATTCTTCCTATTCAAGAGCATGGAATGTTTTTCCATTTGTTTGTGTCCTCTTGTATCTCCTTGGTCAGTTTTTATAGTTCTCCTTGAAAAGGTCCTTTACATCCCTTGTTAGCTGTATTCATAGGTATTTTATTTTCTTTTTAGAAACTGTAAATGGGAGTACATTCATGATCTGGCTCTCTGCTTGTCTATTGTGTGTGTATAGGAATGCTTGTGATTTTTGCATATTGATTTTGTATCCTGAGACTTTGCCGAATTTGCTTATCAGCTTTTGCACTGAGACTGGGGTTTTCTATATACAGGATCATGTCATCTGCAAACAGAGACAATTTGACTTCCTCTCTCCCTATATGAATATGCTTTATTTCTTTCTCTTGCCTGATTGCCCTGGCCAAAACTTCAAATACCATGTTGAATAGGAGTGGTGAGAGAGGGCATCCTTGTCTTGTGCCAGTTTTCAAAGGGAATGCTTCTGGCTTTTGACCATTCACTATGATATTGGCTGTGGGTTTGTCATAAATGGCTTTTATTATTTTGAGATATGTTCTATCAATACCTAGTTTACTGAGAGTTTTTAATATAAAGGATGTTAAATTTTATCGAAGGTCTGGCCAGGCACGGTGGCTCACGCCTGTAATCCCAGCACTTTGGGAGGCCGAGGCAGGTGGATCACGAGGTCAGGAGATTGAGACCATCCTGGCTAACACAGTGAAACCTCGTCTCTACTAAAAATACAAAAAATTAGCTGGGCGCAGTGGCGGGCGCCTATAGTCCCAGCTACTCAGGAGGCTGAGGCAGGAGAATGGCGTGAGCCCAGGAGGCGGAGCTTGCAGTGAGCCGAGATAGTGCCACTGCAGTCCAGCCTGGGTGAAAGAGCGAGACTCTATCTCAAAAAAAAAAAAAAAAGAAAAGAAAATTTTATCGAAGGCCTTTTCTGTGTCTATTGAGATAATGATGTGGTTTTTGTCATTGGTTCTGTTTATGTGATGAATTATGTTTATTGATTTGCATATGTTGAACCAGCCTTGCATCCTAGGGATGAAGCTGACTTGATTCTGGTGCATCAGCTGTTTGATGTGTTGCTGGAGTCGGTTTGCCAGTATTTTATTGAAGATTTTCACATCAATGTTTGTCAGGAATATTGATCTGAAGTTTTTTTGTTGTTATTGTTGTATCTCTGCCAAGTTTTGGTATCACAATGATGCTGGCCTCATAAAATCAGTTAGGGAGAAGTCCCTCCTTTTCAATTGTTTGGAATAATTTCAGAAGTACCAGCTCCTCTTTGTACCTCTGGTGGAATTCAGCTGTAAATCCTTCTGGTCCTGGGCTTTTTTTTGTTGGTAGGCTATTTATTGCTGCCTCAATTTCCGAACTTGTTATTGGTCTATTCAAGGATTCTACTTCTTCCTGGTTTAGCCTTGGGAGAGTGTGTGTGTCCAGGAATTTATCCATTTCTTCTAGATTTTCTAGTTTATTTGCATAGAAGTGTTTATAGTATTCTCTGATAGTTATTTGTATTTCTGCAGGTCAGTGGTGATATCACCTTTATCATTTTTTATTTGATTTTTTATTTGATTCTTCTCTCTTTTCTTCTTTATTAGTCTAGCTAGCAGTCTATTTTATGAATTTTTTTTTCAAAAAAACACCTCCTGGATTCATTGATTTTTTAAAGTGTTTTTTTGTGTCTCTATCTTCTTCAGTTCTACTCTCACTGTTATTTATTGTTTTCTGCTAGCTTTTGGATTTGTTTGCTCTTGCTTCTCTAGTTCTTTTAGTTGTGATGTTAGGGTGTCGATTTTAGATCTTTCTTGCTTTCTGATGTGGGCATTTAGTGCTATAAATTTTCCTCTGTACACTGCTTTAGCTGCATCCCAGAGATTCTGGTACCTTGTCTCTTTGTTCTAATTGGTTTTAGAGAACTTCTTGATTTCTGCCTTAATTTTATTATTTACCCAGGAGTCTTTCAGGAGCACATTGTTCAATTTCCATGTAGTTGTGTGATTTTGAGTGAGTTTCTTTTTTTTTGAGATGGAGTCTTGCTCAGTCGTCCAGGCTGAAGTGCAGTGGCACAATCTTGGCTCACTGCAAGCTCCACCTCCCGGGCTCATGCCATTCTCCTCAGCCTCCTGCCTCAGTCTCCTGAGTAGCTGGGACTACAGGTGCCTGCCACCATGCCTGGCTAATTGTTTTGTATTTTTAGTAGAGATGGGGTTTCACCATGTTAGCCAGGATGGTCTTGATCTCCTGACCTCATGATCCACCTGCCTCGGCCTCCCAAAGTAGGGGGTTACAGGCTTGAACCACCACGCCCAGCCTTGAGTGAGTTTCTTAATCTTCAGTTCTAATTTGATTGCACTGTTATCTGAGAGACTGTTTGTTATGATTTCCGTTCTTTTGTTTTTGCTGAGGAGTGTTTTACTTCCAACTTTGTGATCAATTTTAGAGTAAGTGCCTTGTGGCACTGAGAAGAATGCATATTCTGTGGGTTTGGGTTGGAGAGTTGGGTAGATATCTCTCAGGTCCACCTGATCCAGAGTTGAGTTCAAGTCCTGAATATCCTTGCTAATTTTCTGTCTCAATATTGACAGTGGGGTGTTAAAGTCTCCCACTATTATTGTGTGGGAGTCTAAGTCTCTTTGTAGGTCTCTAACAACTTGTTTTATGAATCTGAGTCCTCCTGTATTGGATGCATTTGTATTTAGGATTGTTATCTCTTCTTGTTGAACTGATCCCTTTACCATTATGTAATGGCCTTCTTTGTGTTTTTTGATATTTGTTGGTTTAAAGTCTGTTTTGTCAGAAACTAGGATTGCAACCTCTGCTTGGTGAGTTTTCCTCCATCCCTTTGTTTTGAGTCTATGTGTGTCTTTGCATGTGAGCTACATCTCTTGAATACAGCACACCAATGAATCTTGACTCTTTATCCAATATGCCAGTCTGTGTCTTTTAATTGGGGCATTTAGCCCATTTACATTTAAGGTTAATATTGTTACATGTGAACTTGATCCTGTTATGATCCTAGCTGGTTATTTTGCAGACTAGTTGATGCAGTTTCTTCATAATGTCATTGGTCTTTTACTTCAGTAAGTTTTTTCAGTGGCTGCTACCAATTTTTCCTTCCCATTTTTAGTGCTTCCTTCAGGAGCCCTTGTAAGGCAAATTACCTCAGCATTTGCTTATCTGAAAAGGATCGTATTTCTTCTTCATTTACAAAGCTTAGCTTAGCCAGATGTGAAATTCTGGGATGGAAATTACTTTCTTTAAGAATGTTGGGCCGGGCGTGGTGGCTCATGCCTATAATCCCAGCACTTTGGGAGGCCGAGGCAGGTGGATTACCTGAGATGAGGAGTTTGGGACCAGCCTGACCAACATGAAGAAACCCCATCTCTACTAAAAATACAAAATTAGCTGGGTGTGGTGGCACATGCCTGTAGTCCCAGCTACTTGGGAGGCTGAGGCAGGAGAATCGCTTGAACCCAGGAGGTGGAGGTTGCAGTGAGCCGAGGTTGTGCCATTGCACTCCAGCCTGGGCAACAAGAGCAAAACTCAGTCTAAAAAAAAAAATGTTGAATATTGGCCCCCACTCTCTTCTGGATTGTAGGGCTTCTGCTGAGAGGTCCACTGTTAGTCTGATGGGCTCCCCTTTATAGGTGACCTGGCTTTTCTCTCTGGCTACCCTTAACATTTTTCCTTCATTTTGACCTTAGAGAATCTGATGATTATGTGTCTTGGGGCTGATCTTCTCATGGAGTGTTACTGGGGTTCTCTGGATTTCCTGATTTTGAATGTTGGCCTGTCTTGCTAGGTTGGGGAAGTTCTCCTGGATGATATTCTAAAGTGTTTTCCAACTTGGTTCCATTCTCCCTGTCTCTTTCAGGTATTCCAATCAGTCATAGATTCAGTCTTTTTACATAGTTCCATAGTTCTTAGAGGTTTTGTTTGTTCCTTTTCATTCTTTTTTCTCCAGTCTTGTCTGCCTGCCTTATTTCAGCAAGATAGTCTTCAAGCTCTGATATTCTTTGTTCCACTTGATTGATTAGGCTATCAATACTTGTGTTTGCATCAGGAGTTCTCGTGCTATGTTTTTCAGCTCCATTTGGTCATTTATGTTCCTCTCTAAACTGGTTATTCTAGTTAGCAGCTCCTGTAACCTTTTATCATGGCTCTTAGCTTCTTTGCATTGGGTTAGAACATGCTCCTTTAGCTCAGTGACTATTGTTATTACCCACCTTCTGAAACCTACTTTTGTCAATTCATCCATCTCAGCCTCTGCTCCATTCTGTGCCCTTGCTGGAGAGGTGTTGTGATCATTTGGAGGAGAAGAGGCACTCTGGCCTTTTGAGTTTCCAGTGTTTTTTCATTTATTCTTTCTCATCTTTATGAGTTTGCCTAGTTTCAATCTTTGAGGCTGCTGACCTTTGGATGGGGTTTTTCTGGGGACTTTTCTGTTGTTGCTGCTGTTGTTGCTTCCTGTTTGTTTTTCTTTTAACAGTCAGGCCCCTCTTCTGTAGGGCTGCTGAGGTTTTCTGGAGTTTCACTTCAGGCCCTATTCACCTGGGTCCCTCCTGCACTTGGAGATGTCACCCAAGGAAACTGAAGAATGGCAAAGATGGGTGCCTGCTCATTCCTCTGGGATCTCTGTCCCCCAGGGGCACCAACCTGATGTTTGTAGGAATGCTCCTGTACAAGGTGTCCAGCGACCCCCTTTGGGGGTGATCTCACCCAGCCGGGGGCATGGGATCCAAGACCCACTTAATGAAGCATTCTGGCTGTCCCTTGGTGGAGGGGGTGTGCTGCTAGAGCTAGGGAAACTCACTTGTCTGGTCGGCCCGGATTTCTCAGAGCTAGCGGGGGAAAGACTATGTGTGCTGGTCAATGGAGACCATGGTCACCCCTTCCCCTAGGGGTCCAGGCCCAGGGAGATCAGAGTTCTGTCCCTAAGCCCTTGGCTAGAGTTGCTGAAGTTCCTGTAGGGAGGCCCCACCCATTGAGGAGGGATGGGTCAGGGTTTGGCCTAAAGAGGCAGTCTGGCCACAATCTGCCACAGCCCGTGTGCTGCACTGTGGGGAATACTGCTTGAGTCCACGCTGTCCACTCTCCCTTGTACTAGCAGGGGAAAAATGGCTTTCTGGAGCAGTAGTGATGGCTGCTGCCCTTCCCTCTGGGAGTTCAGTGTCTTAGGCAGCTGGCAGCTGCAATGATGGCTGCCATCACCTCCCCCAGGGAGCTTAGTTTTCTTAGGCAGCCACAGTGCTGATGGCCACCCCTCCCCCTGGGAATTTGGCAGTCTTAGGCAGACTCTAGCAAAGTGGCTTTTGAGAATCTGCACAGCTCTGTGGTTGGGACCCAAGGTCCTGATGGCATGGGCTCGTGAGTGGGATCTCCTGATCTGCAGATTGCTTAGATCTGTGGAGAAAGCATGGATTCCCAGGCTGGGTAACATGCTCACTCACTGCCTCTTTTGCCTGGGACCTTGGGGCTCCCCTTGCCCCATGTGGCTCTCAGGTGGGATGACACACCACCCTGCTTTTCCTTGGTCTCCTTGGGTCATGCCAACCATCTAGTCAGTCCTGATGATAGAACTTGGATGTATCAGTTACCAGTGGGAACCTCCAACTGCAGCTGTTTCTAGTCAGTCATCTTGGCTTTGCCCCCCCAAACATTGAATGCATTCAAACCCCATTGGCTCAAAATGATTAAGCACAACTTTTCACCAATCTTTCACTGATGACTAAGCTATGCGAAGCAACAGACAACTCTTAGGAAGACAGGCTTAACTGTGAAAACAAGAATTTAAAAACAACAAACTCTGCATAAACATCAGCAGCTAAGCACTGTAAGGGAGGAAGATTCTATAGTCTGTCAAACACTAAACAAACAATAGCTTCCTGGGGAGGGAAGGAGATCAAAATCTAAAGTTGTTACATCATTTAAAATGCCTAGTTTTTAATAAAAAACAATAAAATATGCATAAGAACAGGAAAGTCTAACCTACACAGGGGAAAAAAAAAGCAGTGAATAGAAACTGTCTCTGAGAGCACCCAGGTATTGGATTTAGTAAAGAAAGGCCTCAAAACAGCTATTGTAAATATACTTAAAGAAGTAAAGAAAATTTATGTTTAAAGAATTAAAGGAAAGCATGACAACAATAATGCATTAAATGAAGACTATCAATAAAAGGAGAGACATTATAAAAAGGATCAACTGAAAAATTTAAAGCTGGAAGACAGAATCAGAAAACTTGAAGATAAATCAATAAAAAATTTAAGGGATAAAGGAATATAAAGGAAAGTGAACAGAGCTTCAAAGGCCCATGGAATACCATCAAATACACCAACACACACACAGTAAGAATGCCAGAGGGGAGGAGAGAGAAAAGGGGAAAAATTTGAATAAAACATTAATTTACACCATGAAGAAGCTCAATAAGCTGTGAGATTAATACAAAGAGGCCTACACCTAGACACAACATAGTTGAACTGTTGGAAGCCAAAGAAAAGAATATTGGGAGCAACTAGAGAAAAGCAACCCATCACATATACAGAAACCACAATAAAACTATCAACTGACTTCTCATATGAAACAATGCAGGTCACAGGGCAGTGGCATATCATATTCAAAGTGCTGAAAGAAAAAGAAAAAAATTATGAACCAAGATTCTATATCCAGAAATTTGAATCTACATGAAGAAATAAAGAGCATTAGTAAAAATAAGTGAGTAGGTAAATGCAAAAGACAGTATAAAGACATATTTTCTTTTTTCTCCTCTTATCTGCTTTAAAACATAATTGCATAAAGCAGAAGATATGTGTGAAGATATAATTGATATTACAATAATAGCACAAATGGGGGGAAATGGAGCTATAAGGGATCAAATTTTCTATATTTTATGGGAATTAAGTTAATATTAATCTGAGGTAGATTGTGATATGTTGCGGGAAGTCAGGGACCCCAAATGGAGGGACTGCCTGAAGCCATGGCAGAACATGGATTGTGAAGATTTCGTGGACATTTATTAGTTCCCCAAATTAATACTTTTATAATTTCTTATGCCTGTCTTCACTGCAATCTCTAAACATAAATTGTGAAGATTTCATGGACACTTATCACTTCCCCCAATCAATACCCTTGTGATTTCCTATGCCTGTCTTTACTTTAATCTCTTAATCCTGTCAGCTGAGGAAGGTGTATGTCGCCTCAGGACTATGTGATAATTGCGTTAACTGCACAAATTGTAGAGCATATGTGTTTGAACAAATATGAAATCTGGGCACCTTGAAAAAAGAACAGGATAACAGCAATTGTTCAGGGAATAAGAGAGATAACCTTAAACTCTGACCGCCAGTGAGCCAGGTGGAACAGAGCCATATTTCTCTTCTTTCAAAAGCAAATGGGAGAAATATCACTGAATTCTTTTTCTCAGCAAGGAACATCCCTGGGAAAGAGAATACGTGCCTGGGGGTATAGGTCTATAGATGGCCCCCCAGGCATGCCCATCTTTTATGGTCTGTAGACTGTAGGGATGAAATAGGCCCGTCTCCCATAGTGCTCCCAGGCTTATTAGGAAGAGGAAATTCCCACCTAATAAATTTTGGTCAGACTGGTTGCTCTCAAAACCTTGTCTCCTGATAAGATGTTATCAATGACAATAGTGCCCAAAACTTCATTAGCAATTTTAATTTCACCCCAGTCCTGTGGTCCTGTGATCTTGCCCTGCCTCCATATGCCTTGTGATATTCTATTACCTTGTGAAGTACTTGATGTCTGTGACCCACACCTATTTGCAGACTCCCTCCCCTTTTGAAAATCCCTAATAAAAACTTGCTGGTTTTTGTGGCTTGTGGGGCATCACAGAACCTACTGACATGTTATGTCTCCCCCGGATGCCCAGCTTTAAAATTTCTCTCTTTTGTACTCTGTCCCTTTATTTCTCAAGCTGGCCGATGCTTAGGGAAAATAGAAAAGAACCTACGTGACTCTTGGGGCAGGTTCCCTGATAGTGATATATTATATTGCAATCCCTAGGGCAACCATTAAGACGATAACTAAAAAATATAGTTTAAAGGAATTAAAATGGTACACTAAACATATCTATTTAACACAAAAAATGTTGTAAAAGAGGAATAGGAGAACAAAAAATACGTGAAATATTGAAAACAAACAGCAGAATCAAGATGGCTGACTAGACACAGCCAGGAAGAGCTTTGCCCTTTGAGAGAGACTGGATCATCAAGTAGACTGACACACTAAGCAGATCTTCCCTCAGAAAGAAGACATTGAGAGTGGACAGAAGGAGGACGTGGACCCCAGGCTGAAAGGGGAAGAAGTTGGGAAACCTGTACAAGGTTGCTGAGCAACAGGATTTGTTTCTGGCTCTGAGCTGCTCCTAGGGAAAGGGTGAGTGAAGTAGGTATAGAGTGGCCCACTCTCATCACAGACCTCAGGGATCCTAGCTGCAGGAGACCTCATGACCCTCATGGACATCTCAGCTGGCAGGGAGAACTACCCAGACAGTTGGCAGAGACAGAACTCCAGCCTGTGTGAAGCCCAGAAGGTTTGGCCTAGTAGGAATGGCTCCAGTGGACTACAGCCAGGGCCACCCATCTCCCAAGGCTTGCCATACCTCTCTAGGCTGCTTTAGCCTTTGATAGCTGCTGGACTTGGACAGAGAAGGGCTTTCTTGCTTCTCTGTGGGATGAGTCCCGACTTATCTGAGTACCCCTTATCTGCCAGCCTTTCCCAGGGCTCCTGCCCAGCTGCACCCACTTGCAATGTAGCTTCAGCTTACTAGTGGTCACTGTCACAGCTCTTTTGCCAGTAGACCCTGCCTATCCCTCAGAATGCTTTTGCAGAGGAACCCTCACCAGAATTCACCTGCTTGCAGCCTCCCCCTGCCAGCATGCACCTGCCTGTAGACATCCCCCATGGCATGCACTTGCCCAAAGTCTCCCCTTCCACCACCTCACCAGTGTGCACATGCACACAGACCTGCCGCCACCCTACCAGCATGTGCGCATGCAGAGACCCCTGCTGCCCTGCTGGTGCACATGCATGTGGAGGCCCACTGCTGCCCTGCTGGAGCGTGGCTGCCAGAAGCCTTCATCAGAGTGTTGCTACCAATAGACTGGGAACATCTTAGCTTCTCCATTGCAGCAGGTACTTAACCTTGAGGGTCCAGAGAGCAAAGCCACAGGCCTGGTCCCAGCCCCCCAGGGTTAGAGCATGCAACCCATGAGTGTTGAGCTGAGTTTTGGTCCCCTTGAAGAATCCAGAAATGGAGCCAATTGACTAAACCCAATTTATACCACACTCAAACCCTCAAGGGCATCAAAGAATATGAAAGTAAAAATCTCCATCTAAAAAACAGCAACTTCAAAGATTAAAGGAACATCGGCCCACACAGATGAGAAAAACCAAGAACTCTGGCAACTCTAAAAGCCACAGTGTCTTCTTACCTTCAGGTGATCACACTAGCTCCCCAGCAATGATTGTTAACCAGACTGAAATGGCTTAAATAACAGGCATAGAATTTAAAATCTGGATGGCAAGGAAGCTCACTGAGATATAGGAAAAGGTTGAAATCCAATCAAAGGGAAACAGTAAAATGGTCCAAGAGTTGAAAGACAGCATAGCCATTTTGAGGAAAAAACAAACTGAACTTCTGGAAATGAAAAATTTACTACAGGAATTTCAGAATGCAATTTGAAACATTAATAACAGAATAGACCAAGCTGAGGAAAGAATCTCAGAACTCAGAGACTGTTGATTCAAATTAATGCAAGCAGAAAAAAATTAAAAAATGAACAGATCCTCCAAAAATATGGAATTAAGTAAAGAGACCAAACATATGACTCATTGGCATTTCTGAAAGAGATGTAGAGAGAGCAAGCAACTTGGAAAACATATTTGAGGATATGGTCCACAAAAACTTCCCCTACCTCATTAAAAAGGTTAACATGCAAATTCAGGAAATTCGGACAACCCCTGTGAGATACTATACAAGATGACCATCTGCAAAACACACAGTCATCAGTTTCTCCAAAGTCATGGCAACCAAAAAAACCTTATAGGCAGTTTAAGAGGAGGAGCAGGTCATGTACAAAACGAATTCCATCAGGTTAACAGTGGACCCTTCAGCAGAAACCTTATAAGCCAGAAGAGATTGGAGGCCTGTATTCAGCATCCCTATAGAAAATAAATTCCAACCAAGAATTTCAAATCCAGTCAAACTAAGCTTCATAAGTGAAGGAGAAATAAAATCCTTTTCAGACAAGCAAATGCTAAAAGAATTTGTTACCATCAAATCTGCCTTACAATAGGTCCTTGAGGGAGTGCTAAACATAGAAATGAAAGACCTGTTATCTGACCCAAGGTTAACACACTTGAGTACATAGCCCACAGGCACTAAAGCAATTACAAGCAAGTCTACATAACAACCAGCTAACAACAGGACAGAATCAGATCCTCATATATTAACCTTGAATGTAAATAGGCTAAATGCCCCACTTAAGGACACAAAGTGTCAAGTTGGATAAAGAAGCAAGACCCAACTATATGCTGTCCTCAAGAGACCCATCTCACATGCAATGACAACCATAGGCTCAAAGTAAAGGGATAGAGAAAGATCTATCATGCAAATGAAAACCAAAAAAGAAGAGGAAGTGCTATTCTTTTTTCAGACAAAACCAACTTTAAACCTACAATGATCAAAAAGGACAAAGAAGGGCATTACATAATGATAAAGTGTTAACTTCAACAAGAAGACTTAACTATCCTAAGTATATATGTATGTAACACTGGATCACCCAGATTCATAAAACAAGTTCTTAGAGACCTACAAAGAGACTTAGATAACAGCACAATAATAGTGGGAGACTCCAAATATGTTTTCCAAGTTGCTTGCTCTCTCTACATCTCTTCCAGAAATGCCACTGACAATGTTAGATCATTGAAGCAGAAAACTAACAAAGGTATTTGGAACCTAAGCTCAACACTTGATCAAATGGACCTAACAGACATCTAAAGAATAGCCCACCCAATGACAACAGAATATACATTCTTCTCATCTCCACCTGGCACATACTATAAGATCTACCACATACTTGGCCATAAAGCAATTATTGACAAATTCAAATAAACCAAAAATTATACCAACCACACTCTCAGACTATAGCACAATAAAAAGATAAATACCAAGAAGGTCTCTTAAAACTATACAATCACATGAAAATTAAACAACCTACTCTTGAATGACTGTTGAGTAAAGAATGAAAAATTCAGGCAGAAATAAAAAAAACTCTTTGAAACTAATAAAATCAAAGATACAATTTACCAGAATTTCTAGGACACAGCTAAATCAGTATTTAGGGAAGTCTATAGCACTAAATGCCTACATCAAGAAATTAGAAAGATCTCAAATTAACAACCTGACATCACACCTAAAGGAACTAGAAAAACAAGAGTAAACCAACTCCAAAGCTAGAAGAATAAAAGCAATAAAAAAATCAGAGCAGAACTGAATGAAATTGAGATGCAAAAATTCAATGAAACCAGATTAATAAAACCAGGAGTTGTGTTTTTTTCAAATAATAAATAAGATTGATAGACTGCTAGCTAAATTAATCGTGATAAAAAAGAGAAACCATCCAAATGCACATAATCAGAAATGGCAAAGGTGGCATTACCACTGACCACCCAGAAATACAAAAATTCCTCGGAGACATTATGAACATCTCTATGCACACAAACTAGAAATCCTGGAAGAAATGGATAAGTTCCTAGAAACATACAACCTTGTAAGGTTGAACCATGGAAAAATGAAATCCTGAACAGGTCAATAATGAGTTCAAAAACTGAATTAGTAATAAAAATCCTACCACTTGGGAAAAGGCCTGGACCAGATGGACTCACAGCCAAATTCTACCAGACATATAAAGAAGAGCTGGTATCAATCCTGCTAAAATTATTCCAAAAAACTGAGAAGGGACTCCTCCCTAACTAATTCTATAAAGCCAGCATCATTCTGATACCAAACATTGCAGAGACACAACAAAAAAGAAAACCTCTGACCAACATCCCTGATGAACATAGATGCAAAAATCCTCAAAATACTAGCAAACTGAATGCAGCAGCACATCAATAAGTTAATTCGCGACAATCAAGTAGGCTTAATTCCTGGGAGGCAAGGTTTGATCAACATACACAAATCAATAAATGTGATTCAGCACAAAAGCAGAATTAAGACAAAAACTATATGATCATCTGAATAGACACAGAAAAAGCCTTCTATAAAATCCAACATCTCTTTATGATAAAAACCCTCAACAAACTGGGCATGAAAGGAGCATACTTCAAAATAATAAGAGCCATCTATCACACACTCACAGCCAACATCACACTGAGTGGGCAAAAACTGGAAGCATTTCCCCTGAGAACTGAAATAAGACAAGGATGCCCACTCTCACCACTCCCATTCGACATAATACTGGAACACCTAGCCAGAGCAATCAGGAAAGAGAAGGAAATAAAATGCATCAAATTGGAAAAAAGGAAGTAAAATTATCTCCGTTCACTGATGACATAGTGTTTACACCTAGAAAACCCCATAGTCCTTGTCCAAGGGCTTCTAGAACTAATAAACAATTTCAGTAAAGTTTCAGGATACAAAATCAATGTACAAAAATCCAAGGCATTTCTATACCCCAATGACATCCAAGCTGAGAGCCAAATCAAGAACACAATTCCATTCACAACAGCCACAAAAAGAATAAAATGCCCAGGAATACAGCTAACCAGGAAGTTGAAAGATCTCTACTACAAGAATTACAAAACACTGCTGAAAGATATGAGACAACAGAAACAAATAGAAAAACATTCCATGCTCATGGATAGGAAAACTCAATATTGTTAAAATGGCCATACTGCACAAAGCAATTTACGGTTTTAATGCTATTTCTATGAAACGATAAAGATCATTTTTCACAGAATTAGAATAAAACTATTCTAAAATTTGTATGGGACCAAGAAAAGAGCATGAATGGCTAAAGGAAGCCTAAGCAAAAAGAACAAAGCTTGAGGCATTACATTACCCAACTTCAAACTATATTACAGGGCTACAGTAACTGAAAGAGCATGTTACTCGTACAAAAACAGACACATGGACTAATGGAACAGAATGGAAAGCCCAGAGATAAGGCCACATGCCTGTACAGCCTGCAGAATTCTGAGTCAATGAAACCTCTTTTCTTTATAAATTACCCAGTCTAAGGTATTTCTTTATAGCAATGCAATAATCACCTAATACACTGAGCCACAAAACAAATGTCAGTATATTTAAAAGGATTGTAAGGACTGAAGGATTGAAATCATACAATGTGTATTCTTTGATCACAATGGTATTGTTAGAAATTGACAACAGAAAGAAATTTTGAAAGTCTACCAATCTATCAAAATGTAAATAAATACACATGTAAATTATTGGTCAAAGGAGAAATCACAAGGAAAATTAGAAAATAATTTGAATTAAATAAAAATGGAAAAATAATATATTAAAATTTACTAGATAAGCTAAAACAATGTGCAGGGGGATATTTATGGCTTTAAACACCTATATTAGTAAAATAAAATCACAAATAAATAGCCTGAGTTTCAACCTTAAGGAAGTAGAAAAAGAGAAGTCAACTAAGCCCAACGCAAGTTAAAAGAAGGAAATATAATAGATATCAACAAAATAGAAAACAGAAAAACAATGAAAGGAATCAATGAAACCAAGAGTTGGTTCTTGAAAAGATTTTTAAAATTGGCAAACTTTTAGCTAGATTTAGTGAGAAAAAAACAGAAAAGATCAGGAAGTTAGGAATAAAAGAGGGGGCATTACTACTATTCTTACAGAAATGAAAAAGATTAGAAGAGAATCATATGAACAACTTTATATCAATATATTAGAAAACTCAGATGAAATTAACCAATTTGCAGATAAATGCAAATGTCCAAAACTGACTAAAGAAAAAATAGAAACTTTAAAAAGACCTATAAAAAATAAAGGAATTAAATTAAATTAAAACTGTTCCCACAAAGGAAACTTCAGGCCCAGTTGGCTTCATAGTTACATTTTATTGAACGTAGAAAGAGTAAATAATACCAATTCTTCATAAACTCTTCAAGAAAATAGGAGAGGGAACACTTCTTAACTCATTCTCTAGTATCAAAGCCAGACCAAAAAAATATAAAAAAAGAAACTATAGATCATTGTCCTTCATGAATGTAGGCATAAAAATTCTCAACAAAATAGCAAAGTGAACAGAGCTACAGATATAAACAACTATGTACAGTGACAAATGGAATTTATTCCAGGAATGCAATGCTGTTTTCACATCTAAAGTCAACTTGTGGCTGAACACAGTGTCTCACACCTGTATTTCCAGCACTTTGGGAGGCCTAGACAGGTGAATCATTTGAAGTCAGGAGTTCAAGACCAGCCTGGCCAACATGGAGAAACCCCATCTCTATTAAAAATACCAAAATTAGCTGAGTATGGTGGCACACGCCTACAATCCCAGCTACTTGGGTGACTGAGGCATGAGAATTGCTTGAACCCAGGAGGCGAAGGTTGCAATGAGCCGAGATCATGCCATTGCACTTCAGCCTTGGCAACAGAACAAGAATCCATCTTAAAATAAATAAATAATTAAATACATAATAAAAATCAACTTGTGTAATATACCATATTAATAGAATAATGGACAAAAGAGACACAATTATCTAAATAGGTACCCAAAAATAATTTGACAAAATAAGCACCCATTCATAGTAAAAACTTGCAAGAAACTAGGAATAGAAGGGAACTTCCTCAATCTGATAAACAGCATTCATGGAAAGCCTACAGTTAACATCACACATAATGATGAAAGGCTAAATGCTTTCCCCCTAAGATCAGAAACAAGATCTGCATGTCTGATCTCACCATTTCTACTCAAAATTGTATAGTTAAATCAGACAAGAAAAAACTATAAAAGGCACCTCAATTGGAAAGAAAGAAGTAAAGCTGTCTTTATTCAGAAATGAATGATCCTATATTTTGAAAATCCTGTGAAATCCTCAAAGAACCTAGCAACCAGGTGGAGGTGATCAATTAGGACAATGTGACGAAAGATAACAATGGTGAGAGAGCAAGCAAGAGGCAAAAAAAGGCACTGGCTCCTAGTGCTCCATTTTTCTCCAAGGCACCTGATAAGAAAGCCTTTGAATTGAAACGACTTGGCTAGGAATTCAGATATGCATATAAGCATGGCTTGTCCACATTAGGGGAATTGAGTCCTTGACTGTGAGATTTAGAAAACTGCAATGCATTGGCTGTGCACCAAGTCTGGAATGGGAAGGGAAGCTTCCCTTCATGATGTCTGCCAGGCAGTCCTGTAATTGCTTATAGTCAGGCTTGAGGGATCACACATAGGATTTTGGCCTGAATTCAGACTCCTCAGAAACTACTACAACTAATATGTGAGTTCAGAAAGACTACTGGATATAAAGTCAATATAGAAAAATCAATTGTATTTTTATATAGTGGCAATGAACCCTCCAAAAATGAAATTAAGAAAATTCCATTAAAAATAATATTAAAAAGAATAAAATACAGATAAATTAAATTTAAAAAGTGCACGATGTGTACACTGAAAACCAGAAAGCATTGAACAAATTTAAAAACATCTGAATAAATGATAGTTATTCTATGTTTATGGATAGGAAAACTCAATATTGTTAATAAGGTAATTTTTCTTTCATTGATCTATAAATTCAGTGTAGTAGCTATCAAAATCTTATCAGGTCTTTTTTTTTTATTATTGTACTTTAAGTTTTAGGGTACATGTGCACAATGTGCAGGTTTGTTACATATGTATCCATGTGCCATGTTGGTGTGCTGCACCCATTAACTTGTCATTTAGCATTAGGTGTATCTCCTAATGCTATCCCTCCCCCCTCCCCCCACCCCACAACCGTCCCCGGAGTGTGATGTTCCCCTTCCTGTGTCCATGTGTTCTCGTTGTTCAATTCCCACCTATGAGTGAGAACATGCGGTGTTTGGTTTTTTGACCTTGCGATACTTTACTGAGAATGATGATTTCCAGTTTCATCCATGTCCCTACAAAGGACATGAACTCATCCTTTTTTATGGCTGCATAGTATTCCATGGTGTATATGTGCCACATTTTCTTAATCCAGTCTATTGTCATTGGACATTTGGGTTGGTTCCAAGTCTTTGCTATTGTGAATAGTGCCGCAATAAATATACATGTGCATGTGTCTTTATAGCAGCATGATTGTCCTTTGGGTATATACCCAGTAATGGGATGGCTGGGTCAAATGGTATTTCTAGTTCTAGATCCCTGAGAAATTGCCACCCTGACTTCCACAATGGTTGAACTAGTTTACACTCCCACCAACAGTGTAAAAGTGTTCCTATTTCTCCACATCCTCTCTGGCACCTGTTGTTTCCTGACTTTTTAATGATGGCCATTCTAACTGGTGTGAGATGGTATCTCATTGTGGTTTTGATTTGCATTTCTCTGATGGCCAGTGATGACGAACATTTTTCCACGTGTTTTTTGGCTGCGTAAATGTCTTCTTTTGAGAAGTGTCTGTTCATGTCCTTTGCCCACTTTTTGATGGGCTTTTTTGTTTTTTTTTTGTAAATTTGTTTGAGTTCGTTGTAGATTCTGGATATTAGCCCTTTGTCAGATGAGTAGGTTGCGAAAATTTTCTCCCATTCTGTAGGTTGCCTGTTCACTCTGATGGTAGTTTCTTTTGCTGTGCAGAAGCTCTTTAGTTTAATTAGATCCTATTTGTCAATTTTGGCTTTTGTTGCCATTGCTTTTGGTGTTTTAGACATGAAGTCCTTGCCCACGCCTATGTCCTGAATGGTAATGCCTAGGTTTTCTTCTAGGGTTTTAATGGTTTTAGGTCTAACATTTAAGTCTTTAATCCATCTTGAATTAATTTTTGTATAAGGTGTAAGGAAGGGATCCAGTTTCAGCTTTCTACATATGGCTAGCCAGTTTTCCCAGCACCATTCATTAAATAGGGTATCCTTTCCCCATTTCTTGTTTTTGTCAGGTTTGTCAAAGATCAGATAGTTGTAGATATGTGGCGTTATTTCTGAGGGCTCTGTCCTGTTCCATTGATCTATATCTCTGTTTTGGTACCAGTACCATGCTGTTTAGGTTACTGTAGACTTGTAGTAAGTTTGAAGTCAGGTAGTGTGATGCCTCCAGCTTTGTTCTTTTGGATTAGGATTGACTTGGCGATGCGGGCTCTTTTTTGGTTCCATATGAACTTTAAAGTAGTTTTTTCCACTTCTGTGAAGAAAGTCATTGGTAGCTTGATGGGGATGGCATTGAATCTATAAATTACCTTGGGCAGTATGGCCATTTTCATGATATTGATTCTTCCAACCCGTGAGCATGGAACGTTCTTCCATTTGTTTGTATCCTCTTTATTTCACTGAGCAGTGGTTTGTAGTTCTCCTTGAAGAGGTCCTTCACGTCCCTTGTAAGTTGGATTCCTAGGTATTTTATTCTCTTTGAAGCAATTGTGAATGGGAGTTCACTCATGATTTGGCTCTCTGTTTGTCTGTAATTGGTGTATAAGAATGCTTGTGATTTTTGTACATTGATTTTGTATCCTGAGACTTTGCTGAAGTTGCTTATCAGCTTAAGGAGATTTTGGGCTGAGACAATGGGGTTTTCTAGATATACAATCATGTCATCTGCAAACAGGGACAATTTGACTTCCTCTTTTCCTAATTGAATACCCTTTATTTCCTTCTCCTGCCTAATTGCCCTGGCCAGAACTTCCAACACTATGTTGAATAGGAGTGGTGAGAGAGGGCATCCCTGTCTTGTGCCAGTTTTCAAAGGGAATGCTTCCAGTTTTTGCCCATTCAGTATGATATTGGCTGTGGGTTTGTCATAGATAGCTCTTATTATTTTGAGATACGTCCCATCAATACCTAATTTATTGAGAGTTTTTAGCATGAAGCATTGTTGAATTTTGTCAAAGGCCTTTTCTGCATCAATTGAGAAAATCATGTGGTTTTTGTCTTTGGTTCTGTTTATATGCTGGATTACATTTATTGATTTGCGTATGTTGAACCAGCCTTGCATCCCAGGGATGATGCCCACTTGATCATGGTGGATAAGCCTTTGGATGTGCTGCTGGATTTGGTTTGCCAGTATTTTATTGAGGATTTTTGCATCAATGTTCATCAAGGATATTGGTTAAAATTCTCTTTTTTGGTTGTGTCTCTGCCCGGCATTGGTATCAGGATGATGCTGGCCTCATAAAAATGAGTTAGGGAGGATTCCCTCTTTTTCTATTGATTGGAATAGTTTCAGAAGGAATGGTACCAGTTCCTCCTTTTACCTCTGGTAGAATTCGGCTGTGAATCCATCTGGTCCTGGACCCTTTTTGGTTGGTAAGCTATTGATTATTGCCACAATTTCAGAGCCTGTTGTTGGTGTATTCAGAGATTCAACTTCTTCCTGGTTTAGTCTTGGGAGGGTGTATGTGTTGAGGAATTTATCCATTTCTTCTAGATTTTCTAGTTTATTTGCATAGAGGTGTTTGTAGTATTCTCTGATGGTAGTTTGTATTTCTGTGGGATCGGTGGTGATATCCCCTTTTTCATTTTTTATTGCATCTATTTGATTCTTCTGTGTTTTCTTCTTTATTAGTCTTGCTAGCAGTCTATCAATTTTGTTGATCTTTTCAAAATACCAGCTCCTGGATTCATTAATTTTTTGAAGGGTTTTTTGTGTCTCTATTTCCTTCAGTTCTGCTCTGATTTTAGTTATTTCTTGCCTTCTGCTAGCTTTTGAATGTGTTTGCTCTTGCTTTTCTAGTTTTTTTATTTGTGATGTTAGGGTGTCAATTTTGGATCTTTCCTGCTTTCTCTTGTGGGCATTTAGTGCTATAAATTTCCCTCTACACACTGCTTTGAATGTGTCCCAGAGATTCGTGTCTTTGTTCTCGTTGGTGTCAAAGAACATCTTTATTTCTGCCTTCATTTCGTTATGTACCCAGTAGTCATTCAGGAGCAGGTTGCTCAGTTTCCATGTAGTTGAGCGGTTTTGAGTGAGTTTCTTAATCCTGAGTTCTAGTTTGATTGCACTGTGGTCCGAGAGACAGTTTGTTATAATTTCTGTTCTTTTACATTTCCTGAGGAGTGCTTTACTTCCAACTATGTGGTCAATTTTGGAATAGGTGTGTTGTGGTGCTGAGAAGAATGTATATTCTGTTGATTTGGGGTGGAGAGTTCTGTATATGTCTATTAGGTCTGCTTGGTGCAGAGCTGAGTTCAATTCCTGGATATCCTTGTTAACTTTCTGTCTCATTGATCTGTCTAATGTTGACAGTGGGGTGTTAAAGTCTACCCTTATTATTGTGTGGGAGTCTAAGTCTCTCTGTAGGTCACTCAGGACTTGCTTTATGAATCTGGGTGCTCTTGTATTGGGTGCATATATATTTAGGATAGTTAGCTCTTCTTGTTGAATTGATCCCTTTACAATTATGTAATGGCCTTCTTTGTCTCTTTTGATCTTTGTTGGTTGAAAGTCTGTTTTATCAGAGACTAGGATTGCAATCCCTGCCTTTTTTTGTTTTGCATTTGCTTGGTAGATCTTGCTCCATCCTTTTATTTTGAGCCTGTGCGTGTCTCTGCACGTGAGATGGGTTTCTTGAATACAGCACACTGATGGGTCTTGACTCTATCCAATTTGCCAGTCTGTGTCTTTTAATTGGAGCATTTAGTCCATTTACATTTAAAGTTAATATTGTTATGTGTGAATTTGATCCTGTCATTATGATGTTAGCTGGTTATTTTGCTCATTAGTTGATGCAGTTTCTTCCTAGCCTCGATGGTCTTTACAATTTAGCATGATTTTGCAGTAGCTGGTACCAGTTTTTCCTTTCCATGTTTAGTGCTTCCTTCAGGAGCTCTTTTAGGGCAGACCTGGTGGTGACAAAATCTCTCAGCATTTGCTTGTCTGTAAAGTATTTTATTTCTCCTTCACTTATGAAGCTTAGTTTGGCTGGATATGAAATTCCGGGTTGAAAATTCTTTTCTTTAAGAATGTTGAGTATTGGCCCCCACTCCCTTTTGGCTTATAGAGTTTCTGCTGAGAGATCCACTGTTAGTCTGATGGGCTTCCCTTTGTGGGTAACCCGACCTTTCTCTCTGGCTGCTCTTAACATTTTTTCCTTCAGTTCAATTTTGGTGAATCTGACAATTATGTGTCTTGGACTTGCTCTTCTCGAGGAGTATCTTTGTGGTGTTCTCTGTATTTCCTGAATCTGAATGTTGGCCTGCCTTGCTAGATTGGGGAAGTTCTCCTGGATAATATCTTGCAGAGTGTTTTCCAACTTGGTTCCATTCTCCCCGTCACTTTCAGGTACACCAATCAGCCGTAGATTTGGTCTTTTCACATAGTCCCATATTTCTTGGAGGCTTTGTTCGTTTCTTTTTATTCTTTTTTCTCTAGGCTTCCCTTCTCGCTTCATTTCATTTATTTCATCTTCCATCACTGATACCCTTTCTTCCAGTTGATTGCATCAGCTCCTGAGGCTTCTGCATTCTTCATGTAGTTCTCGAGCCTTGGCTTTCAGCTCCATCAGCTCCTTTAAGCACTTCTCTGTATTGGTTATTCTAGTTATACATTCTTCTAATTCTTTTTCAAAGTTTTTAACTTCTTTGCCTTTGGCTTGAATTTCCTCCTGTAGCTCGGAGTAGTTTGATCATCTGAAGCCTTCTTCTCTCAACTCGTCAAAGTCATTCTCCATCCAGCTTTGTTCCATTGCTAGTGAGGAACTGTGTTCCTTTGGAGGAGGAGAGGTGCTCTGCTTTTTAGAGTATCCAGTTTTTCTGCTCTGTTTTTTCCCCATCTTTGTGGTTTAATCTACTTTTGGTCTTTGACAATGGTGATGTACAGATGTGTTTTTGGTGTGGATGCCCTTTCTGTTTGTTAGTTTTCCTTCTACCAGACAGGACCCTCAGCTGCAGGTCTGTTGGAGTTTGCTAGAGGTCTACTCCAGATCCTGTTTGCCTGGGTGTCAGCAGTGGTGGCTGCAGAACAGTGGATATTTTGTGAACCGCGAATGCTGCTGCCTGATCGTTCCTCCGGAAGTTTTGTCTCAGAGGAGTACCCGGCCGTGTGAGGTGTCAGTCTGCCCCTACTGGGGGGTGCCTCCCAGTTAGGCTGCTCGGGGGTCAGGGACCCACTTGAGGAGGCAGTCTGCCTGTTCTCAGATCTCCAGCTGTGTGCTGGGAGAACCACTACCCTCTTCAAAGATATCAGACAGGGACATTTAAGTCTGCAGAGGTTCCTGCTGTCTTTTTGTTTGTCTGTGCCCTGCCCCCAGAGGTGGAGCCTACAGAGGCAGGCAGGCCTCCTTGAGCTGTGGTGGGCTCCATCCAGTTCGAGCTTCCTGGCTGCTTTGTTTACCTAATCAAGCCTGGGCAATGGCGGGCGCCCCTCCGCCAGCCTTGCTGCCGCCTTGCAGTTTAATCTCAGACTGCTGTGCTGGCAATCAGTGAGACTCAGTGGGCGTAGGACCTTCCAAGCCAGATGCGGGATATAATCTCCTGGTGTGCCATTTTTTAAGCCCGTCGGAAAAGCATAGTATTAGGATGGGAGTGACCTGATTTTCCAAGTGCCATCTGTCACCCCTTTGTTTGACTAGGAAAGGGAACTCCCTGACCCCTTGCACTTCTCGAGTGAGGCAATGCCTCGCCCTGCTTTGGCTCGTGCATGGTGCACTGCACCCACTGTCCTGTGCCCACTGTCTGGCACTCCCTAGTGAGATGAACCCGGTACCTCAGATGGAAATGTAGAAATCACCCGTCTTCTGTGTCGCTCACTCTGAGAGCTGTAGATGGGAGCTGTTCCTATTCGGCCATCTTCTTATCAGGTCTTTTTACAGAAATTGACAAGTTAATTCTAAAATTTATTTGAAGTACAAAGACCCAGAAAAGCCAAAATAATTTGGAAAAAAAAAAACAAAGTTGGGATATTTTACACTTCCCAATTTCAAAGTTTACTATATAGTAACCAAAATAGTGTGGTATTGGCATGAGTATATACCTATAGATCTATGGAACAGATTTGACAGTCCAGAAATAAACTCTTATATTAATGGTAAATTGATTTGTGACAAAGGAGTCAGGCCAAGTTAGTGGAGGAAAGGATAGTCTTTCAACAAATGACTGTGAAATAATTGGATATCTACATGCAAAAAGATGAATTTAGAATCTTAAGTTCAATGTACCATACCAAAAAAAAATCAACTCAAACTGGATCATAAACTTAAATGTATGAAATAAAACGATATAACTTATAATGAAGACATAGTGGAAAATCTTCATGATCTTGGGTTAGGCAAAGAGTTCTTAGATACAGCACCAAAGTATAATTCATAAAAGATAAAAATTGATACATTGGGTTTCATCATTATCAAAATCTTTTGTGCTTCAAAAGGGAACCACTAAGAAAATGCAAAGACAACACAAACTAGGAAAAAATTTTTGCAAAGCATTAATTTGATAAAGGATATTCATATCTAGAGCATACAAATTGCTCTTACAGCAATAATCAGAAGTCAAAAAAGAAGCAAAATATTAGAATAGCTATTTCACTAAAAAAGTATATAAATGCCAATAAGTATATGGAAAGATGCTTAACATCTGTAGTCATTATAGAAATGCAAGTTAAAACTAATCTCAAATCCACTAGAATGACTATAATTAAAAAGAGAGATAATAACAAGTGTTGGTGAGGATGTGGAGAAATTGGAAGCTTCCTACATTGCTGGTGGAAATTTATAATGGCACAGCCACTTTGGAAAACAGTTGGATGGTTTCTTGAAAATTTAAACAGAAATTTATCATACGATCCACAATTCTAATCTTAGGTATCTACCCAAGATAAATTTTTGAAAACGTATATCCACATAAAGACTTTTACATGAATATTCAATATTCATAGCAGCATTATTTATAATAGCCAATTTGGAAACAATCCAAATGTTCAACAACTGGTGAATGCATAAGCAAAAGTGGTACATAAGTAATTATTTAGCAACAGAAAGGAACCAAATATTGATACATGCGATGACATAGATAAATTTCAAAAATACTATGCTCTGAGGAAGAAGTCAGACATGAAAAAGCACATATTGTATGATTCTATTTGTATGAAATACCTAGAGAAGGCAATGACAGAAAGTAGATTACTGATTACCTGGTGCTGGGAGTGAGAATGGGTATTGACTACATACTGGTATGAGGGATCTTTTGGGGATGATCAGAATGTTTTAAAGCTGGATTTTCATGACGATTACAAATTTAGTAAGTTGCCTACATTTACTAAAAATCATTGAATTATACACTTAGAAGAGCAAAGAAAAAATAGATATTGGCTAGGTGAGATATCATTGATGATAGTGCCTGATAACTTCCTTAAAAGAAAGGAATTATCTGACTTGCTCTCTCTTTATGTATACATATACATATTTTTTTCCATCTTTTCTGAAAAATTGCACATCAGCAACAAAGGAACCAAGTCAGAACATTTTATCAGACAAAAACCTGGCTGAAATTTGGATTTGGGGTATGTTTTAATTTTTTGGTTTTCTAAGAGTTAGCATTTCAAATAATATAGCTAGATCTTGAAAATTTTTACTTTTCAGTACCTAGTTTTACTTTTTTGTGAATTTTAAGTATAAATTTCATTTTAATTTCAAAAGAGAAAGGAAATGGGCAACATACCCAGAATCAGCAGTGAACTGGAAAACTGTCTATAAAGATATGAATTCTGACATCAAGTTATGGACACTATTGTTCTTCTCCCTCTTCCCATCAAAACCTCCCAGAAATACTGTCACCTGTGGTGGTTGTCAGATTTCTCCTAAGTCAACTTTCATTCTCAACCCCATCTTGGCTTTTCTGTCACCTATGATCCCTTGACTCTCGGGAATAAAAGCAACCAGGCTGAATAAAAGCAACAGGGTGATTGTGTGATGGGGACCAGTGGTTCCCAGACACTGGGTTAAGAGGCCACAAAATTGATTTCACTTGAGAGCAAATTCAGATCTGAACCCAGTTTTTCAGAGGTGAAAGAGATCTATTGATTTTTGTCACAGTCAGTTTAAAACTGAAATGATCACCATTTTAACGTGTCAGGCTGAACAGATCTATTGGAAATGAGTATCATTGCCACTGGAAGCTGTTTTTCTTTTGACTGAATTCTATATTGTACATCTTAGATGGAAAATAAAGTAATAAGACAGTGAAAAGCAGCTGGGAAATTCTATGGCAGGTGTTATTTACCCCTACAGGTAAATGATGCAGGCCAGGAAGGAAAAACAGTTCGTTTGCCGAAGTGCCTACAAAACCTGAGTCTTCCCTGAGTGGAGACAATTCACTTAAGTCATGATCAGATCAGTCTATGGGGCTGAAATAATTTTTGTAAACGTATCAGTTGATCCAGTTGTTGAGGGTTTGCAGAAAGAGCTTTCTCAGGGTATGTGGAAGAGATATCTCTGAGAGTTGTGGGTTTTTGAGAGGTTCTTGGCAGAATTTGGCTTGGAGCTTAATATTGAACATTAAACAAACATGACAGTGAATACACATACATATTAGACTACTTCTGGAAAGTATAAGTAATATTATAGTGTTTTAAAATGAATCTAAATTTCATTCATAAATATTGCATTTTTATGTTAGTCCTTCCTCTTGGGAAGTGCCAGAGTGAAAAAGACTTCATATCTCTTCAATCAATTGGTTTTCAAAACTGATTATTCTTAGTCTAGCCACTTGAGAAAATTTTGGGGGGTTGTTTCCTAGAGATTTAAGTGTTCTTAAAGCCGATCTTTATCCAGGGAAAATATTTATCTTCCTGGTTTTTGAAAGTGAACAAATTGAGTTCATTGCTTTTCTTAAGAGTTTGAATTCTATTTTCTGTAGTTTTCCAATTATAAGCCACTGTGATAACTTTTCAACACATTTTATGCAAGAGATGAAACTATTTTGCCAACTACAAACTGTGACATTTTGGTGCAGTGACTCCCTTTCTACTCATGCTCTTCCTTCTCCTCCTTCTTTATAATCATCATCATCACCATCATTTCTTTTGAGTCCCTACTTTATAGAAGATATTTGTGTATATGTGTATGTCTGTGTGTGTGTGCGAATATATGTGTGACACATTAAAATATGTACAAAATACTGCCATCACTGTGATCAACTTATGTATAGTGATTGTAGTAGGGAAATGAGATCTATTATGTTCCTTTTATACATCAGACTCTTGGTAAGTGATTTATTTATGATATGTCACTTAATCTTTACAACAAAAACATGAAGTGTATATTATTATTCCCATGTTGTTGATGAAGAAATGGGAATTTAAATAGGTTAAGTAACTTGTTTATGGTGACATAGCTTCTAAGTAGATTCCCAGACCAAGTGTTTTGGAGTAATAAAGCTCTGTTCTTTCTCAAAACTGTGTGCTCCTAGGTATCCCTGCAAGGCAGTTTAAGTACCCATTATGGTCTAGTTCTGGCATTTGAAGGATGTGTCTACCTAGCAGGGTAAAAATGCTTACAGATCATCATTGCTCCATGTTCCAGGGGCTTCATCATAGCAGTATATACATCACTAGGATAGGGTTGAGTGCTCTCATGGAGAATGTCTACAATTGATTTTTTTTCAACCAAAAGTTATAGTTTAAGCTGTCTTGTAAACAGATCTGTCACTGAAACTATATAAACTAAGACAGAGCTTAACAGCTAAATTTATCCATAAACTACAAAAACAGTCCCATGATAAAGCAAATTATCGCGCATTAAACATGTCAGTTCATCTAAAGTTTTTATCAATGATCTGAAAGGCATTTCTTGATCATTTAAATGGCATAATATATTTTATTTCCTTATGTACTACTTGCAGTTTATGGTTAGATTCTTATACTGAGTGTAGACAAAACCTCTTGAAGTAATTTTTCTACTTGCCCAAAATGAAGAGGAAAATGTGCAAATCAGATTTAACAGAAAATGGCTAGGTGAGGAATAGGTCATGGAAACCAAACATTAAAACCAGGTGGATTAGAAGGCTGAATGCCATGGCACTGATGAAAGATTCCAGAGGAGGTCACCTGGTTCTTCCTTAGATAAAGGTCAAGGTGGAGTCTATGAGGCTCTGAATTTCAAAATCTTGGTAATGCCATATTAGGTCTACAAGACTAGGCCAGTGTTTCTTAGCTTGGTGATGCATCAATAGCACTTGTAAAATTTTTAACACATCCTGAATCTCACTGTAGATTACTAATCTGGGGTTTTGGAATCTGTATGTTTAAAAAATCCCTCCCCCCAAAAAACTATGCAGATAAAAGAGAGGAAAAGAGAAGAAAAAAGGAAAAGGAAGAAAAGTAAAGGGAAATGAAGCACAAGTAATAAATCAAATAGGATAAAATGCCAACAGTAGGTAAACCTAGGTAAAGGGTAGCAGTGCTGGGCTACAGCTGGCATGAATTGGATCATTATTTTCTGCATCTCTTCCCAACTCCTTGTCAGTGACTTCACATTGGCAGCTTAAAATTGGCCATGCTGAGCATAAATGCACCATAGAAGTCAGCGAATGCAACAAATTAGGGCTTACCCTCCCCAAGAGCCTATTCACCAGCTAACCATTGAGTGTTTGGGTGCTCTTTATAAAAATTACACCCTCCACCCCAACCCTTCCCACACAAAAACCCAAACACTCTCCTAGTGATGCAATTGCAACCATCTTGGCATTTGGGAAGTGCTGTGCTTGACGGCAAGTTTCCTGAGGGCAGGGACCATGTCTACCTATATCTCTACTACATCCCCAGCATGTAGCCTGGTGCCAGACATATGCTGGACAATAAATATTAAACAAATGAAGTTTTCATTTTAAAACACTTTATGTTACCCATGTGTTAGCTTAATTTGGGATGAGTGGAGGGAATGGAATAAGATGATAATGCATAATTAACATTCTGTATGAAACTCTCTTTAGCTCCTGTGGGGAGAAGGTATTTAACAAACGGAAAGTATAAGGTCCAAAATTAATCTCATCTTAACCTCAGGAAATGCATAAGGGAAGAAAATTCACATTACTGATTACACACTGGTACCTGACAGATAGAAATGAGATAATAAGTAGATATTGACTTCTGTTGAGGTGAACATCAAGATCTATTGACCTGAGAGGTAAATATTGACCGAGGTGAAGTCAAGGTCAATATTTGCCTCAAAGAATAGGAAATCTTAATGCTCACCAATATATAAAGGTTATATGTGAATTTTTACATACATTTTCCTGGCATAACATTATGAAAGTGTTATATTTTCTCAAGCAATGCACAAAAGTCTATTTTAAAAGTTTAAGTTCCATACAAATGGCAGCTTTAAGGAATAAGAATTTCTACTGTCTTTTCTATTGTTGATTTTTGCTCAGCCATTAGTTAAGAGAATTTGATATGGTCTGATTGTGGTACAGCAAAGGTTAACAAGAGTTTAATAGAACTCAAGCCATCCCTTAGGAGGGCACAAAGAACATCTTCCCAAGTCATCATGGCTACCAGTGACATTTTCTCTTGACTATCTTTGTCAATCATGACAATCTTTTTTTCTGTTACAACACATCTTAATCATAGAGTCCTAAGATTTTAAGTCTGCAAGGGTATTCATCTAATTGTTAGATTCTAATTTATTTCCTGACTTTAAACTGCACTCTATCAAAAGATGATCCTGGGCCAGTAAGCCCTGATCAACATGAATCTCTAAATTATTTTATTCTGTAGGATCCTATGGTGGAGAAGAAGGGGTGAATCTTTCAGGGAGTGGAACATTTTAATTGCTCTTCATTCCTCTGTTTTGTGGAGAAGTCCCCATCACTATTGTTGGAAACTTCAAACCATCTAGAACCTAATCTCCAAAATCTGCTAGTTTCCATAGTAACAGAATGTTCAGGCCAAGCCAGGAGGAAACTCCTTTTCCACAAAGCTCAATTACCCAGTCACCTCCCAAGTTACCATTCACTAATGCTGCCTCTGCTGGTATAGGTCTTGCTTAACTTGGAGTAATTTGAATGGAAGCATCCTTGCCTGGCTTCCTTTGGGACATGCTCCTGTTTCATAAGGTCCTGTTTCTTTGTCTAACTTTCAGACCACGAAACAAAATTAAAGGCCCCTCAAAGTAATGCAAATGTCAGTGGATGCAACAACACAGTTGGTGTCCTGGTTGCCTTTCAGTTCTGATAAGCTACTTGAGGGTAAAGACAATGCTCTATACCTCTTCATTTACCTTTTGGCACCCAAGAAGGGGAGTGGATCTTGAACAGGTAAGTGCTGAATGATCAAGTGTGTGAATGAATGAAAAAGCCCTCCTCATTATTTTCTTATTCTTTCCTTCTACCTCAAGGCATTTGCAGAAATATCAGGAGGATAGGATGAACAGCACATATCGTCAATGCAAGGATTTAAAAATCCCCACCCATGCTCCCCTTCCTCATGAGCTAGGCTCTAATATATGCATTGCTTGATTTTCATACATGCTGATTGCATAGCGATTTATTCTACAAGTGCCAAGAAGAAGAGTCACCCCCGGACTAAATGTAAAATCTTTATTCTCACCAATGTCTAAATCATTGTTTTCTCGCGGCTGAGATCGTGTGGCATACATTATTAATAGCTCTGGTCTCTCCACCACTTGACACAGCGCTCCAGCTGTCATTCTGCTCCCTGGCTCGTATGATTCTTGCACTGGTGAAGTGCCAGGCCCGGGCCTAGCCCATCAGTCACTGTCACCCACCACCCAGTGATGAATAGCCTGGCCGTCGCTGTGGCGAGGCCCGGGCTCTGATTCACACACGCCTGACTTTTACCAACTTCAGCATGCCAGCTGAGGCCTATCCCAGCTGAGGAAGGCCGCAGTGACCTGGAAATGGCACCGCCTCTGCTCCCCAACTCTCCCTCGGCCCCTCCCCCCACCCCGATTAGTTAAAAATGAAACAAATCCTAATGTGATCATGTCACTAATTATGCATTTAATTCAGTTATAAGGAGCTAATGGCTCCCTCAGTGACAGCTTTTACTGCTAAAAGGCAATTCATTCCTGAAACGGAGAAATCTAATTACACAAAATGCTTCATCCTAATCCTTTCAAAGAATAATCTTATTTGTAGACATTAACATCCCAGATGCTGCTGCTGTTTGTCCATTATGACAGTGTTTGTCCTGAATAATGTATAAATAGCTCTTTCTGGACAGTTGCATGTCACTAAATCAATACAATTTGCTGCCTTCTGTTACATTAAGTCGGCCTGGGCAGGCTGGAGAAAATTAACCTTTTGTTTTCCTCCCCTCCCCCTTTCTCAAAGGGCCTTCAGAATTAGAAATGAGGAAAGGATTAAAGGGGCCTGGGGTGGGGATGAAAGGGGACAGTAGAGAAAGAGAGAGAGAGGAGTGAAGGAAGACAGGTATGAACGAAGCTGCAAACAGAGAGAGAGAGAGGAGTGAAGGAACACAGGTATGAGAGAAGCTGCAAACAGCTAGGGGAGGAAATGTCAGGTATAGAAATGCCATCAGATCAACCACAAATGATAGGTAGGAGAAAATGGCAAACTTCTATGATGATTATTTTGGAATTACTCCAGATGTAGACCTGAACCAGAGCATTTTATGTGCTGACTCTTGGCGTCAGAGTTCTTAATTCTAAATGATGCTTTCTTTGCAATGGTGCTTTGATGCAACATGGAGAGTTCACGTGGAGTGGGGAGGATGGCAGCCACATGCCTCAGTTGAG
Source organism: Nomascus leucogenys (assembly GCF_006542625.1). Lineage (NCBI taxonomy): Eukaryota > Metazoa > Chordata > Mammalia > Primates > Hylobatidae > Nomascus > Nomascus leucogenys. The sequence goes on along the minus strand of NC_044389.1, from coordinate 67,142,598 downwards.
TGTGATGTTCTTGCTCAGAATGCCATTTTTATGGAAAGCATTCAAGGTGCTGCCTAATAACCACAACATATATTTGTGTAATTTATGGGTTAACAAAGTATTTGCACATAGATAATTTCATTTGATTTACACAAGCTTGAACGGGAGGCATCAGGGTTCCCATCCTAGAGGTGAGGAAATGGGGGCTAAATGACTTGTCCATGGGGGTCTAACTGGGTCTCATCTCTATTTTTTTTTAATCTCTTGGTTTTGAGTTGAATCTTTCAATTATACTGCAGCTGACTCTGCATATGCCAAATTTCCAATTATTCAGGAAAGTCTCATAGCAAGTGTCTTTTCCATTTTATTTTAAGGCATCCCTCAAATTTGTGTTCATATACACAACACACACACATATACACACACACAGACACATTTTTTCCATATGAAACATAGGTAGGTGAGTTTTATTATGAAATTATTGAAAGGCTATAAAAGTATTGGGTGTGCAAGTGTAAATTAATTTCTAAATACTCTGAGTTCTCTTCTGAAGATTAGATAACAGGTTGACAGACTCTTTCTATAAAGGGCCAGATACTAAGTACTTCAGGCTTTGTGTGCCATATTCTATCTGTCATAACTTCTCAATTCTGCAATTGTAGGACAAAAGCAGCTGTAGACAATAAGTAAACCAATGGTCGCTGAAGAGGTGGCAGACTGGATTTGGTCTTTGGGCTGTAGTTTGCAGACCCCTGGATTAGGTCATGCTGTTAAAAAAGTTAATCTGAAACAATGCTACTTGATTTGTAAATTTTACTTTTTTTCCTTCATATTTCTACTCTTGCTTCCAGTCAATGCTTTTTTATTTTTAGTATTGTCTTATCATTAGAATACAGATATCTATTGCTTTTCTACAAACTCGAAGAAGCCCGCAGAGATTCCTGCAAAAGGACAAAGGGGAGTGAGGGTGCATTATGTTCTCCCTGCTACTGCCTGATTTCTGTATAATTTATTCTGACTGCTTTTAGGTATGTGGGCCAGCATTCAGTTTCATAGCTACACTATTGACTGTTTTTTATTTTTGTTACCAGGAATGGGATGAGGAAAGAGGGGTACAATGCAGCTATTGAAGTTAGGTTCTGCTGTTGGAAACATCCTGCTAAAAGCTTGTTTTAATGCTTTTCAGCAGGGAAAATAATTCACTATAAGGCAGGACTGTTTTTAAAGGGGGGTTAGATTGGTGAGCAGATCCTTATTACAAATAAGTTCTCAATTATCCAAAGCATGCTTAGAGGCCCACCTATGGCACACATTGGTAAGTGCCAGAAGCTATTTTTGATAGCACTTCAACAATGGAAAAGAAAAAAAAACTTGTTTAAAGTTGATGCTAAGAGCAAGACTTTAAAAAGAGGCTCTCACACACCTACAGTCATCTGATATTTGACAAAAATAAGAAATGGGGAAAGGACTCCCTATTCAATAAATGATGCTGGGATAACTAACTAACCATATGCAGAAGAATGAAATTGAACTCCTACTTTTCACCATATACAAAAACACATACATACACACAGACACATTTTTTCCATATAAAACATAGGTAGGTAAATTTTATTATGAAATTATTCAAAGGTGTATTGGGTGTGCAAACAGATTAAACTCAGGATGGATTAAAGATTTAAATGCAAGACCTCAAACTCTAAGAATCCTAGAAGAAAACCTAGGAAACACCATTCTGGACATTGGCCTAGGAAAGAATTTATGACTAAGTCCTCAAAAGCAATTGCAACAAAAATAAAAATTGACAAGTAGGACCTACTTAAACTAAAGAGCTTCTGTACAGTAAAAGAAGCTATCAACAGAGTAAACAGACAACCTATAGGAAGGAAGAAAATATTCATAAACTGTGCATCCAACAAAGGTCTAATATCCAGCATCTATAAGGAACTTAAACAATTCAACAAACAAAAACCAAATAACTTCATTGAAAAGTGGGCAAAAGACATGAACAGACACTTCTCCAAAGAAGACATACAAGAGGTCAAGAAACATATGAAAAAATGCTCAGCATCACTAATTATCAGATAAATGCAAATCAAAACCACAGTGAGATATCATCTCACACCAGTCAGAATGGCTATTATTAAAAAGTCTGTGGAGAAAAGGGAACACTTATACACTGTTGGTGGGAATGCAAATTAGTTCAACCACTGTGGAAAGCAGTTTGCAGATTTATCAAAAAACTTAAAGCAGAACTACCATTCAACACAGCAATCTCATTAATGGGTATATACCCAAAGGAATATAAATCATTCTGCCAAAAATATATATGTACTCATTGGTTCATTTCAACAGTATTCACAATAGCAAAGACATGGAATCAACCTAATTGCCCATCAGCAGTGGATTGGATAAAGAAGAAATGTAGTACATATACACCATGGAATACTATGCAGCCATAAAAAGAACAAAATTATGTCCTTTGCAGCAACATGGATGCAGCTGGAGGCCATTATCCTAAGTGAATTAATACGGGAATGGAAAACCAAATACCACATGTTCTTATTTATAAGTGGAAACTAAGCATTGGGCACACTTGGACATAAAGATGGGATTGATAGACATTAGGGACTACTAGAGTGATGAGAGAGGGAGGAGGACAAAGGCTGAAACTACCTATTAAGTATGCTCACTATCTGGGTGATAGAATCATTTGTACCCCAAACCTCAATGTCACGCAATATACCCATGTAACAAACATGCACATATACCCTCTAATCTAAAATAAAAGTTTCAATTATAAAAAGGAAAAAATTATTAACAATATTGTATGAAAGTAAAATAAAATAAAATAAAATAAAGACAGGCTCAGAAAAAGGACAGAATAGTAAAGCATTCAAGCCTTCCTTTGATGAAATTAAGTGGGAGCACCACTGAGGTGGTGCAGGAGTTGCAAAGCATTAGAGAGATCTTTGTAGAGAAGTTCAGAACATTCTTTGCTTTTTCTTTTGTTATAGCTCTTTGGCTTGTGTTATATTCCTTTACACCTATGCTAAAGTATGATTTTTCTTGCTTCCTTCCTGTTTCCATAAAAACGTATGTGAGATACTCTATTTTGAAAGTAATGCTATACATGGCATCAAAAGGTTTACCCTTAGGTAAAGCTTCAGAGTCTAATTCTTGTGTTACTATACTTTCTTCCTGGAAGAAGCCTTGATTTTTGGTATCTTCTGACTGTGAGCTGCTGAGTTTCTTTGAAGTGAATTCTTTAGCATCTAAGAAGCTGTTATCAAGTCTTTGGCCTTGTAAATTCTACATTGTCAGACTTTCCAAATGGTTACTGCCAGTCAAGTTGACCATATTAATAATCCAATTACTACTTGGAATATGAGATTTTAAAAGTAATGTTAACCAGTCAACTGTGGCAAATGTTAATCCCAGACATAACAATATATTCTCTAGAATTAGACAGGGCTTCTTTAATGGTGTCTGGGTTTATTGTGGAAAAGGAAGTTATGATAGGGTGAGATGCAGAACAGAAAGTATTATTTCTGGAAAGTAATTTGTTTGGGCTGCCCCTTTAAACCATCAGGGCCAATGTCACTGAAGAGGGCTCAGATTAGCTGATCTGGTTGATTGGGCCTTAATCCATCACTGCTTGAGCCCCCTCAAATATGTTATCACCAGGGATTTGTCTGGCTACATATGATTTCACACATCTGTCATCTAAATCACAGATCCAAATGCAAAGTCCAGCACTAGGAATCGTCACAGGCATTTGTGAAAATCCTTGGAGGAACTTGGGACCATAAATCAATGAATGGATTACAGTTCAATAGGATGACCTTCTCATTTATGATGAAATGATGTTGTCCACATGAATGCCTAGGTATTATGGTGATGAAGCTATAAAGATGTATTTGAGAGTAAATCTCTGTGGTTCTTCCTTATGCCAGTCTCTGAGTACTATCTCCATGATGAGAACCTTTTTAATTAAGACCAACCTGAAAAAAAAAAAATAAGCCACATGAAAGCTTGCTTGGCACTATCTTTGTGAATAGGCCAGAAAAAAAATATTTTTTTTCTTCTTAGATGGAATAGTAGTAATAGTAATGGTAAGAGAAACAAGTATTTCTTTAATGTTTGCTATAACTATATATTATGTTAAACACTTATATGTGTTATCTCAGGAAACTGAGGCTCAGAGAGAGAGGTAAATCATATGCCTAGTATTTATAGCCGGAGAGTGGCCAGGGCCAGGATTTGAACCTAGGTCTTCCGACTCTAACCTTGTGACTCACCACAGTGTAAGGACAGTCTGTATCACAGTTGACTGCTTTGTTTAAGAAGCAAAGTGAGAGGGTTAGAATTTTTCTATATGCCCCATAAAGCCAGGGGTTTGTTGACTCAAATATTCTCTTTTCTGACTCCAAGCATTGCAGAAAACATCCACAGGAAGAGAGTCCCTATGAATGCTCTCAGCTGTGACCCAGCTCTCCCTCTTGCCCACTGAACCTGATTTGGAGCACCACCAACCTGTAACTTCTGACACAAATGGGTTAAAAGCTGGTGGGCTTGGCAGGAGGCAGCATATTCCAGGAGCCTTCCTAACTTGGACAGTGGAGAGTTTTAACAGTTCCCAGCAGGATCATATTTGATCCACATTTTCTCATCACACTGGAAAGTAAAACAACCTAAGAAAACAAAACAGCACAAAACTAGGACTACCCACTTAATGAACCTAGAGTTATTGTGTTGCGACGTCAGCCTGGCATCATTCTATTGGCAGGACCTAGAAGTCTGCTCAGTTAGCTCTTGGGAGGAGAGTCCTGAATGAAGTAATTTTAATGGTCTTGGCTTCCCTGGGAATAAGAATATTTACCGCTTCAGTACTTGCCGTAGTTGAGAATCTAAATTTTTTTCTGAGATTGAAGTGTGACAGGCTGGGGAAACTTTCTGATGTTTTCACAGAAGGCAAATTTTATAGACCTTCAGTCTTTCATTTCATGAAAATATTAACATTCCATGAGAGTCTACTTATATATTCAGTGTAAATTTCTTTGAACATTTTTTATTAAAATGTAAACTTATTAACTAATACTTGAAGATGATATTTTTTGCCTTGATTTTGTGATTTTTTTTTTTTTTTTTTTTTTTTGAGACAGAGTCTTGCTCTGTCATCCAGGCTGGAGTGCGTGGTGCATCTCGGCTCATTGCAACCTCTGCCTTCTGGGTTCAAGTGATTCTCCTGTCTCAGCCTCCTGAGTAACTGGGATTACAGGCAACCTCCACTATGCCCAGCTAATTTTTGTATTTTTAGTAGAGACTGGGTTTGGCCAGCCTTGTCTCAAACTCCTGACCCCAGGTGATCTGCCCGCCTCAGCCTCTCAAAATGCTGGGATTACAGGCATGAGCCACGGTGCTCAGCCGATTTTGTGATTTTTAAATAACTTTTATTTAATTAAAATAGTTAACCTTCATTATGTTCCTAGTACCACACTAAGTGCCTTCTGTGCATTATTTTATTTATTTCTCACCACAATCCTATGATGCAGCTATATTATCATTCCATATTAGAAATGAGAAAACTGAGGCTCCGATAGGGTAAGTAGCTTGCTCACTATATCTAATTAGTGGCAGAGCCAGTGTCTGAATTCAGGTCTGGCTGACTTCACGGCCCTTTCTCTTAACCACTTTCTGTTGCCTTTCAGTCTCTGAGAAAATTAATGCCTGTGAAAAGGATGAATGTTAAAAGTGATTGTAGAGCTCATAGATGTTATGTAGCCGAGCAAAAGCTTGGGCATCATTTGTTATCTTTATTTTCCTAATAGATAAATCAGAATAGGGGATAATGACTATGTCAATATGACATTAAATGCCTGTGTCAATTCAGTCAAATATCCAGTCATATTAATTGTTTGGCATCAAACAGAAAAAAATGTTGATTAACTCAAATTTCTGCTTCTCAATTGGTTATTCTGGCATAAAGGACTCAATCCTAGACAAAGGATAGAGATCACAAAACAAATACATTGTAAAACTGACAATTCAAACTGTTTGGGATTTCTCCTCTGAATATACCATGCTTACTTACGCTACTGAACATAAGAACCACAATCCTCCCCCCTTTATTTAATTCAGAGGCTGCACAATGTCAAATAGCTTGACAATTTTGTTTCAACTGAACTGAGTATAGAGACTACCAAAGTCAGCTTCACCCCTTCAGGGCTGCAAGATTTCTCTTGGAAATAGGCAAACATCTTTATTTTCCTTCTAGTTATCTTTGAAGTAGTCATGCTTTCTTACATAATAACTTCTCCACCAGTGTTTGTCAGCTCAAACCCATTTGACTTTCATCATAGAACCAAAAGGTTGGAAAGACTGGAAGTGGTAACTTTCTATATAGCTAGGATGGTCATAGAATCAATCCTCATGTATTTCACTTCTCTGCTGTAAAAGGCAGTCAGGATCCTACACACTTATGACGAAGCAAAATCAGATCAGTTCCTCCCTCACCACCACCCTGCCTTGGAGGATTATTGTTATTGGGGCTGATTTAAGAGACAGAGTACATGCATCTCAGTGTTTAGATCTTGTGTTGACCTGAGAATGCCGGCATCTACGAAAAGCATTGCTTGATCTAAACTCTGAGGCAGTTTGATATAGAGGCTATTGACAGGAATCAGCTTGAAAGTCCCAACACGCCTTTTCCAGAGTCACTTTTCATATTGCAACTGCAATTCACACGTATTTGCCCTCTGGCACCATCAGGCATTATGAGAGAGCCAGGAAACCTGGAACTCAGACATTATGGGAAAATAAAAGGAAGTTATTTTATGTTGTTCAATAATGTTATATTATTATCTTTGTGATAGGCTAATTCATATACTCTACAGAAGACTATGAATTAATGGCTTGGGAGTTCAAATTTGACTTAAAAAATATGTAACTTTAGCTGATGGATTCAATTTGCAATTCAAATGAGTATTTTGTACATTTGCCCAGGATCTTTAAGTCAATAAGCTTAAATAAGTAAATAAAAACTTTTCCAATCATTTTAATAACATTCTCTTGGCTATACTTCAAGTCATTGTGACCAGAAGTGACATCAGCAGCATAATTATGCTTTTATATTAGCCCCAGGTATTCTTTGAGCTAAAAATCTGCCACCCATATTTATCTCTTTAATGCCCTTTTTACCATGTAAAGTATTTGCAGGGAAGTTCTTTATTCAGATTTATTTTCTCTCTTTAATCCTGTTCATTTTTTGCAAATAGAATTTTAGATTGAACTTATTTGCTTAATTTATGATGTAATAATTTTTGTTGTTGTTGCTTTTATAAAAGACTAAGACAGTGGATGGGGGAAAACCCAGGATTAGGCTCAGAAGAAACATAGCAACATCAAATTTTAGTTACCATTGTATTGAGGGAATTGGGGTAGCTTGAAATTAGTCCTTCAACTTTAAGAACTCTGGAACTCAAAATAAAGTCATAATATAGTTTTCCATCTATCCCTTCTTTGCCCCTTCTGGCTGACTCAGGATCAGGACTCCTGAAATTGGCAGCATGTTGTATAATCATCTTTAAATTTGAAGTATTCAAAGCATATCTCATACAATGTTAAAGCTGGAAGCAAACAGGTATTTCAAACTGCATCTTCTATAGATAAATAAACTGTGGTCCAGGGAGGTTTAGTATTCTGAAGTATACACCTTGCTAGACAAACTCAGATACTTCTGTCATGTTCTTTGCTTCCATGGCTGGCTTAGCCTTGGTGCTGCCCCATTAAATCTGCTCATTCATTCATTCATTCATCAAAGCACCTATTATGTGCTATGTAGTGTGAAAAATTTAGGAATACAGATGAGAACAGACAACACCCCTGGCTTCATGGAATTGACATTCTAGACAAGGAGAATGAAAAATAAATGAGTGTGTTAAGTACTGACTAGTAAGTATTCTGAAGAAAAAATAGAGAAAGATGTTAGAAAGTGACAGGCTGATAGAAGGCTTTCTCTACATCAGAGAAAACCTAACTCGAAGACCTGAGGAGGTAGGAACACCAGATATACAGGTATTTAAGGGAAGAGTGCTCTCTGCACAGCGAACAAGTGCAAAGGCCCTGAGGCAGAGTGTGTTCATCCACTGCTTCTCCTGAATTGCTTTTTGAACAGCCTCTGAGTTGGGTGGTCGTATACTTCATAGTCACTGCACTATATATGAGCCAGAAGTCTCCTGAGAGGAACTGGAGCAGGACAAAATTTTGAAGTCAGATCCACTGTGATATTTCCTGAAGCCCTTGATATTTAGTTCATGATGTTGGGCAGGTGGGCCTGATCGTGTGTCAGCAGGAGGGAGAGGAAGAGAAAGAAAAATGCCTTTGAGGAATGAATATCTCCTCTGGTCACCAGAGATAAGAAGTTCACCTGAATATCTTGTCTCTAAACAGTATTAAACTTCAAGATTGTGACAAGGAATGTTTATTTAATTAATTTGTTTACAACTGATCCCCAAAGAGTGCATTAGACTTTTTAAAGGTCCCTTGGGACCATGAGCAGCCATGACACATTGATAGCTACCTTCTCTCCCCAACACTCAGTACACGCATTTTTCCAGTGAATATCTGAGAATGTAAGAAAAGGCTTCTCATCAGGGCCAAGCAGCTTCAAACAGAAGAGACATGCCATCAGAACTTGGGGCTTATCCCCTCAGAAAGGGGAGGAGACAGAAGATAAATGGGGGGAAGATGGATCTTAATTCTTAGATCTGAAAATGCTCTTCTTCTGATGACATCTAGAAAAAAAGAAAACTAAAAATACTGGATGACTAGAGTTTAAAAATTTTACCCTAATTTCTTAATGATGACCATTCTAACTGGTGTGAGATGGTATCTCATTGTGGTTTTGATTTGCATTTCTCTGATGGCCAGTGATGATGAGCACTTTTTCGTGTGTCTGTTGGCTGCATAAATGTCTTCTTTTGAGAAATGTCTGTTCATATGCTTTGCCCACTTTTTGATGGTTTTTTTTTTGTTTTTTCTTGTAAATTTGTTTGAGTTCATTGTAGATTCTAGATATTAGCCCTTTGTCAGATGATTAGACAGCAAAATTTTTCTCCCATTCTGTAGGTTGCCTGTTCACTCTGATGGTAGTTTCTTTTGCTGTGCAGAAGCTCTTTAGTTTAATTAGATCCCATTTGTCAATTTTGGCTTTTGTTGCCATTGCTTTTGGTGTTTTAGACATGAAGCCCTCACCCATGCCTATGTCCTGGATGGTATTGCCTAGGTTTTCTTCTAGGGTTTTTATGGTTTTAGGTATAACATTTAAGTCTTTAATCCATCTTGAATTAATTTTTGTATAAGGTCTAAGGAAGGGATCCAGTTTCAGCTTTCTACATGTGTCTGGCGAGTTTTCCCAGCACCGTTTGTTAAATAGGAAATCCTTTCTGATTTCTTGTTTTTGTCACGTTTGTCAGGAAACAACAGGTGCTGGAGAGGATGTGGAGAAATAGGAACACTTGTACACTGTTGATGGGACTGTAAACTAGTTCAACCATTGTGGAAGACAGTGTGGCGATTCTTCAGGGATCTAGAACTAGAAATACCATTTGACCCAGCCATCCCATTACTGGGTATATACCTAAAGGATTATAAATCATGCTGTTATAAAGACACATGCACATGTATATTTATTGTGGCACTACTCACAATAGCAGAGACTTGGAACCAACCCAAATGTCCAACAACGATAGACTGGATTAAGAAAATGTGGCACATATACACCATGGAATACTATGCAGCCATAAAAAATGATGAGTTCATGTCCTTTGTAGGGACAGGGATGAAGCTGGAACCATCATTCTCAGCAAACTATCACAAGGACAAAAAACCAAACACCGCATGTTCTCACTCATAGGTGGGAATTGAACAATGAGAACACTTGGACACAGGAAAGCGAACATCACACACTGGGGCCTGTTGTGGGGTGGGGGAAGGGGGGAGGGATAGCATTAGGAGACATACCTAATGTAAATGATGAGTTACTGGGTGCAGCACACCAACATGGCACATGTATACACATGTAACAAACCTGCATGGTGTGCACATGTACCCTAGAACTTAAAGTATAATAAAATATATATATATAAATAAAAATTTTAACCCTAATTTCTAACTCTTATGGAGTGACAATTTTTAAAGATCTGCTTTTGAATTATTCTGTGCACTGAATTATATCCCCCACTTCCACCAAATTCATATGTTGAAGCCCTGACCTGCAATATGACTATATCTGGAGATAAGAGTCTTTAGGAAGTAACTAAGTTTAAATGAGGTCATAAGGATGGGACCCTAGACTGATAGACTGTGGATTTATGAAAAGAGAACGCTGAACCATGTGAGGACACAGTGAGAAGGTGGCTGTCTGCAAGCCAGGAAGAGGGCCCTCACCAAAACCCAACCATGCTGGCACCCTGATCTTGGACTTTCAGCCTCCAGAACTGTGAGAAAATAAATTTCTGTTGTTTAAGCCAGCCAATCTGTGAAATATTGTTGCTGTAGCCCTAGAAGACTAAAACAAATTAATATCTAAATAGCTACCCTGTGATCCAAATTAATATTTACACCTAATGTTGGGGTACACCAATCTGGATCCTGGCGATTCTTGGCAATCTGGCAATTTAGGATTACCATTCCAAACCTCATGGGTTTCTATGTCCTCATATCTCCAAATTAAATTACGTTTGGAAACAGGAACCAAGGATTTAGCTATGTCTGCTTAGCCATTTTAGTTTCTAATTAGCTTTACTTGCCTCTGTCACTAATAATCTATGTAAATTCAGGTAGGCTACTTAGCCCCTCTCTCAGTTCTCCCATTGAATGAGGGTTTATGAGGGCCAAATGTCATTAGGTCTAAGTAAAAACTTCGAAAATATTGAAGTTGTAAATAAAGGCAAAAATATTAAGTATTCAATAGACATGCATTCTATTCATTGAGTTTAGAGGGCTCCTGACATTTGAAGCTAGGCCTTCACTGGAGCTGCTTAGAAATGGTAACAACCAGCATTTTCATGGTTCATTCAGCCATTCCCATACCTTAACCTACTGATTATTCAAGACAGAAAAACCTTGAAAAGCACACTTCAGAGGCCTCCGGAAGAGAGGCTCCCTCAGTCAACAGAAATGGTCAGAATACACTTCTAGTTGCCTTGTCCCTGGGCTCTGTGAAAAGTTAGAGCTGGCCTGTGAGGTCAGGCAGCAAGCCTCACCAGGCATCCGAGGCTGGCCACCCCTCCATCATTGTCAATAAGCGAGATGGAGAGACCTGTACATCATTTCATTTACCACTGCAATGATTACATAGCTCATTGCCTTCCCATTGTTTCAGTGATAGATTTAATTAACTTCCAATTAATCATAGAGGGTGATATTTAATGCTCAGCCCGGCACTGTGCACAGTGTCACAGACCAAAGAATATATTCTGAAGGCTTCAGTAATCAAGAGGTCATGGAAGATAGATGTTCTTCACTGAAGAAGAGGGAAGATAAATCTGTGTGTCCAGACCACTCTGGCTAACTGTTTTAGGATAATTGTTTTGCATCCAAATGATAACTATCTATAAGGCCCAACCATGCACAGCACAGGAGAGATAGATGAAGGGAGAGAGAGATAATAGGGTTACAATATGGAGAATTTACTTGGCTGTAATTTCCATCTAATGTCAACCAGATTGAGCTCACCAGGGAATTCTGCTTGGATCTGAGAAGTGCATGTGCCATAGAGACTCTAGTTTAGGACCTAAAGCTGAAGAGGTGCTCTGTAAATCTTGGTCCAGTTAATAGGGAAGAAGACCCAGACATCTTGGTTAGGTAACCTTTTTGTTTTCAACAATCTTGAGGGCATAATGACATTTTGCTCATGATGTGACATCATGTATTTTTGTCTTCTGTTTCTTAATATGAGGTGAGACTTGCATGTCTGAGCAATGGAAAGCTCGGGACCCTGGGTTTAGCAATGTGGTAGTCTCTCTTCATGCTGTGTTCCCGAAAAAGGACATGAGTCATGTTATAGAAGGTCCTTGGACTGTAGCCCAGGCATCTGAAATGTTTCCAATGAAATGGATCAGAACCTTTCAGGAAAAGATTCTAGCAGTTTCCTGAGCACTCTAAGAAACTCATTGACTCAGAACACAAAAACATACTTGGAAAAAGTGGTTATTCTCCTCATAGTTAAATTTGTATTCAGACAGTGATCTAGTAACAAATGATAAAACAGATTAACATCTGTTATTTATTCTTTCATTCATTGTTCTATTCATCTGTTCACAATTACATACCAAGCATTTTTGTATCAAGAAAATGGTCATTTCTGAATTATTTCAAACCATATCCAGAATAGTAAAATCTCAGATAAAAGAAGTAACTCAAACTGAACTGGAAAGTCATTATTAACAGAATTTGAGCTAGAGTGATATTACAGTCTTTGGAAAATACATGATTACTAGTAGAATAGAGATTATTGGAGTCAATAAAGTCCCTGATATAATATAAAACATTGTTTGGGTATGTGTATATTTTTCAGAAAAGGTATCCATGGATCTAAAGTGGTTTTGAGACAGTGAAAAGTTAAGAACACTGGTGCTGTAGCCATTTACACCAAAGAAATACAATACATCTGTGTCAGTGTACATGAAATAAGAAAATATTAGTCAATTTTGTAGACTTACATAATCTCTTGTTCTCAGAAAAGTAAAATCTGATATGTAATGTCTGGCATCAATAACAAATTTATTTAGGTAAATTTCTTCTTAGTGAACTGTTCAGAATAAGCGAGGCTTTGGAGATGCTGTTTGCTTTAAGTCTCTGGAGACTTGCATCTGACAAACAGCATACCTAGTGTCTGAATATGCTTGTGATTGTTGGTGTGTGTGTGTGCATGCTCACGCGTGCGTGTGTGTGTGTTTGCCTGTATGCATCCACACCACAGAATCCAAAGCTCTGGAAATAACTTGACAAAGAGATTAAAGTGTGGGGAGGTTGACCTTGTCCATCTGACTGCACACACTACCAGTCAAATGCAAAATGAAAGGTGCATGCCTTGTTTTATGATGGAGACACCCCTCTTCACTTTGTGGTGAAAAAATTGGAGATGGAATAAGAACGAACTCTTGTATCATCTACCTGTCCCTCCAGTCAATAGGTTGACATCGGAGCAGGGCCATGAGATTACAGTCATGACCCAGTATAAAAGAATGAGGGACATTTGGCACTCTTCTTTCAATTCTGATCATAAAAATGCATTAAGTTTGGCATGAGTTTCTGTTCTTGTGGAAAGCGCATTCATAGGAAAGCAGAATCAGAAGATGTCCCCAGAGGATTCCTTAGGATATACCATAACATGCACCTGGTTTTCTCTCCTTAACTGAGGACTTGAGTGATTTCTCCCTTTGATCCCAAAAAGCCATTAGAATACACTTGGACATGAAAATAAAGATTCTCTTTCAAGACAAACTACTTTTCCAAAGAAACATGGAATGCTGGCTGTGTGAATATAAACCAACTACTGCCTCTTGGGTAACTCCACCCAAGGAAAGCAACAGCAGAAACCTACATGCATTATATTCTCTATCAGAGCAAATAATACAACATACCAAATTGGTTTATTAGCTCCCAGCCTCTCTTCTAGGTCCTTTATTGTTCGTTTTAGGTGGTGGTGTTACCTGATGCTCTGTGCCCTCTTCAAACTTTTAGTGCAGACCTTAGTGCAGATATGGTGCAGACCTTCCCACTTCAATGTCCCTTTTCTTAATCTCTTCTTCCTATGAACTTTGCTCAGTTCTTGGTCTCCTTTTGTTCCATGTATCTTCTATTCATTCTAATAATTTAATCCCTATGGAAGTGCATAGGTGTGCCAGAAGTTTGCTGCCTTTTCAAATACTTGCGTTTTGGTAATCTTTTCAGAGAAACCTGTCTTACTTAGCTCAAAGAAATGAATCTAATGGTAGTAAATCTCAGTTTGTTCCAGGGGCTGAGATATTTGGATGTGTGATGAAGGAAGAATGGAGAAACTGTCATATTGTATGTGAAACTGTGTCATTTATGATACATGTTACCTAGTTTTAAACTGTGATCAAGGAAGTGTAATTCACCCCAAAGCTCCATTTACATTGGTTTACAAATAAAAATAGGAATTTTCCTATTGTGAAAAGTGCTTATCCTACAATCACTTTTCATAGGCTCCTTATAACGTGGAGTTAGGCATTGCAATCCTTTCTTGTTCTTACATTAATTCAAAACATTTATTGAATGTCAACTATGTGCCAGACCCAGTGATTGGCACTGGGATGCAAAGATGAATAAGGCACAATCTCTGACCTCAGAGATTTCAGGTTAGTGTTGGACATGGACAAGGAAGCAGGTAATATCAATACAGTGCTATGGCTTGGGATGAAGTTACTGAGGAGGGGCACCTAAGCCTGTTATGAGGAGACAGAGACAGACTTGTGAGAAAAAGACCATTTCACTGGGGACTTGAGGAAGAAGAAGATATGGAAAAAATTGGCATTAGGATTTAGGTTTAGATTTGTAACAAAGAGACTACAAATACAGTGGCTTAAACTAGCTAGAAGTGGATTTACCACCTTGAAAATCTTAAGGTAAGAGGCGTAGCATGATGCAGCTTTCTCATTAAGTGCCTTTCACCTCTAGGTCCAAGAGGGCTGCCTCTATTGCAGCCACCTTCCTGCTAGCAGGAGTGGGGAAAGGACTAGAGACAAGAGAGAGTAACAAGTTGGGTAGACTTACAGTTCCTCAGCAAAGAGAACTGACACAGAGTGAGAAGAGAGCAAGAGCAGAGTGGCCAGATATGCTGCACTCAGAAATTTGGATTTTTTCACTGAGAGTGACAGGAAAACTTTGTAGGGTTTCAGGCAGGACAACAACCCAGTTAGATTTTAATTTTAACTTTATTTTTACTTATTTTTTATTTTTTTGAGATGGAGTCTCACCCTGTCACCCAGGCTGGAGTGCAGTGGCATGATCTTGGCTCACTGCAACCTCTGTGCCCCCAGGCTCAAGCAATTCTTGTGCTTCAGCCTCCGGAGTAGCTGGGATTACAGGTGTGCGCCATCACGCCCAGCTAATTTGTGTGTGTGTGTGTGTGTGTGTGTATGTACATACACACACATAAACATATATATATATATATATATATATATTTTTTTTTTTTTGTCCCTGAGATGGAGCCTCATTCTGTTGCCCAGGCTGGAGTGCAGTGGTGCGATCTTGGCACACTGTAATTTCCACCTCCCGGGTACAAGCAATTCTCCTGCCTCAGTCTTCCGAGTAGCTGGGACTACAGGTGTGAACCACCACACCAGGCTAATTTTTGTATTTTTAGTAGAGACAGTGTTTTACCATGTTGGCCAGGCTTGTCTCAAAATCCTGACCTCGTGATCTGCCCACCTCAGCCTCCTAAAGTGTTGGGATTACAGGCATGAGCCACTGTGCCTGGCCTAGATTTTAACTTTAGAATATTTACTCTGGCTGAAGAATAGAGAATAAAATGGAGTAGACAGTGAATAGTTCTTTAATGATCAATAACTCAGCATTTCATACAGCTGAACTACTCTATGAGGAGTGAATATAGAGACGAGTCACAGATTACATTTTTCTTGCAACAAGAGCCCACTGCATACTTTTTTCTCAACTAAGTGTTACTCAGTATAAAAACAGTCTGTCACCTATAACTGCACAGAAAACATTTTTAATTTACTATCATATAAAGGCTCACATTCTACTTAAAAACAACAAATGAATGAACAAACTTTTCATGGCCTGATGATAGAAGTAATTCATGTTCATAGTTGGAAATTTAGAAATAAGAAAATATTTTAAATTGTAACTGTAATGGTGACCCAGGTCAGATGCACAAACTTCTCCAATGGGGATATATAGACAAGTTAATAAAAATCTTACTGAAAGGCATTGCAGAGCTGACATAGCAGTGAAGGATTATAGATCTCATATCTAGGAGGAGACCAATATCTAAAACAGTGAGCTCAGCTTTCGGGTAGCTTTCCCCTAAGTGTGACTGTCAATCTAATAAAAGTGGCTAAGAGACTGAAATTGTTTTTGACAGCCTTGCGAGATTAAGACCACATAAAATGGAATGCATGGCTAAGAAGGATGGGCCTAGGTAAACTCTATCCTTGGGTTAGAACCCAAAGGGCTGTATACTAATAGTAAGGGTGAACTGGAAGGAAATCAACATTCACATGGATGTTGACTCAGATCAAATTATCCTATTGGCTTAGAAAAATATCTGTTTCTGAAATTGGATTTATATGAACTGAGATTGCTAATGCCCGCATATACATTACAGGAACAAATGACAATCCTCTCTGAAAAAAGTTAGCATTATCCTAAACCTCAGCATATTTGTATAAGCAATTTTAAAAATGCAATGACCAGCTCACAATCAAGGATAATCAGATAAAAAAGGAGATAAGTAAATACAAGCAAGATTCCTTACAAAAAAGGCAATCAGACACAGAGATAGTTCAGATATTGGAATTATCAGTGACTTTAAAATAACTTGTGCTTACTAAGCTAAAATAGATAAATGATATAACTGAAAATTTCGCAGTGAACTATAAACAACAAAAACAAACTTCTAGCAGTTTAGAAAAAGAACCAAGTGGAAATTCTAAAATTGACAAATAACCTAAATCATGATCTCAGTGGATTGGGTTAATAGCAGATTAATCAATTCCAAAGAATAAATTAGTGTAACTGGAAGAAAATATACACAATGAAGCATGGAAAGGCAAGAGGGTAGATAAACAGAAGAAAAAGTAAACGTCATAGAGGATACCACGAGAAACTCTAATATTTCATTGGCATTCCAGAGGGAAGATAGTGTGGTATCAAAGCACTACTATATGGACCAAAATGTCTAGTAACTTTTCAAAAATTATGCTGGTTGTTTGTCCATAAATTAAAGTGGCCCAGCAAAGTCCAAGCAAGATAAGTAAAAAGAAATTTACATCTAGGCAGCTGATAGTAAGAATTAAACAGTCAATTGTAAGCCAAAAGCTCAGAGATAACCACTATCCACATTCTTAGCCGTTACTTTGACCCCTTTCATGGCAATTTTACATAGTTGCTATCCTACTGAATAGACAATTTTGATTCCTACTTTTTAATTAACAGGTTTACTGAGATATAATTAACAGCCTATAAAATTCACAATTACTATTTTTTTGTTTAATCTTACACGCATTTTCACAATGAAATATTTTCCTATTCAAATATTTGATAGGATTTGTGATTAGTTCTTTAGGATGTATTTATAGAAATTGAATTACTAGATCAAACTATGTGAACCTTTTATTTATTTCTATTGATATTTGTATGTATTTATTATGAGATACATGCAATACTTTGTTACATGATAGAATGTGTAATGATCAAGTCAGGATTTTTAGGGTATCCATAACCTCGAGTATCTATCATTTCTATGTATTGAGAACATTTCAGTTCCTTTCTTCTAGTTATTTTGAAATATGCAATACATCTTTGCTAAATATAGTCACCTTACTCTGCTGCTGAACATTAGAGCTTACTGTGTCTAACTGTATGTTTGTACCTATTAATCCACCTCGCTTCATCCCCCCGGCTTTCCAACATACATGCCATTCCCAGCTTCTGTTATCTGTAATTCTATTCTCTACTTTCATGAGATTCACTTTCTTAGCTCCCACATATGAGTGAGAACGTGTGATATTTGTCTTTCTGTGTCTGGCTTATTTTATTTAATATAATGACTTCCAGTTCCATCAATGTTGCTGCAAATGACATGATTTCATTCATTTTTATGGCCAAATAGTATTCTTTTATTGTATATATATACTTCATTTCATTCGTGTATTCATTAATGGATACAGGTTTATTTCATATCTTTGCTATTTTGAATAGTGCTGCAATAAACACAAGGATGCAAGTATTACTTTGATGTACTGATTTCCTTTCCTTTGGATAAATACCCAGTAATGTTATTGCTAGATCATATGGTAGTTCTAGTTTAGTTTTTTTTTTGAGAAATTTCCATGCTGTGTTCCATAGTGGCTGTGCTAATTTACATTCCCATCAACATTGTGTAAGATTTCCCTTTTCATTCCATCTTTACCAGCATTTATTACTTTTTGTTTTTTTAATGATATGCATTCTCACTGGAGTAATATTTCATTATTGTTTTGCTTTGCATTTTCCTGATGCTTTGTGATGTTGAGCATTTTTCATATATCTATTTAACATTTGTATGTATTCTCTTGAGATATGTTCATGTCCTTTGACCACTTTTTAATGAAATTATTGTATTTTATTTTGCTGTTGTTTGAGTTCTTTGTATATTTTGGATATTCATCTCTTCTTGTATGAATAGTTTGCAAATATTTTCTTCCATTGAACATGTCCTTCACCCTATTGGTTGTTTCCTTTGCTGTGCGTAAGCTTTTTAATTTAATATAGTTCCATTTGTCTATTTTTGTTTTTAATGCCTATGCTTTTGAGGTTTTAGTCACAATGTCTTTGACTAGACCAATGTCGTGAAGTGTTTCTGCTATGTTTTCTTCTAGTAGTTTTATAGTTTTGGGTCTAACATTTAAGTCTTTAATCCATCATGAATTAATTTTTGTATAGGCTGAGATAGGGGTCCAATTTCATTTTTCTGTATATAGATAATTTTCCTAGCATCATTTATTGAGAGAGTGTCTTTTCCTTGATGTATGTTCTTGATGCCTTTGTCAAAAATCAGTTAGCTGTAGATACATGGATATGGGTTTCCTTCTGGGATTTTTATTCTGTTTCATTCTTCTATGTGTCTTTTTTTATACAGATACCATGCTGTTTGGTTACTATAGCCTTGTAATATATTGTGAAGTCAGGTAGTGTGATGCTTCCAGCTTTATTCTTTTTGCTTAGGATTGCTTTGGCTATTCAGGCTCTTTTATGGCTCCATACAAATTTTAGGATTTTTAAAATTTCTGTGAAAAATTACACTGGTATTTTGATAGGGATTGTGTTGAATCTGTAGATTGCTTTGGATAGAATAGTCATTTTGACAATATTAATTCTTCCAATCCATTAGTAGGGAATGTCTTTCCATTTGTTTGTGTCCTCTTTAATTTCTTTCATCAGTGTTGTTTGGTTTTGCTTGTAGAGGTCTTTCACCTCCTTGGCTAAATTTATTCCTAGGTATTTTATTTTATTTTTCTGTAGCTATTGTAAATGGGGTTGCCTTCTTGATTTCTTTCTCAACTAGTTCGTTACTGGTGTACAAAAACTCTACTGAGTTTTGTTGATTTTGTATTCTGCAAATTTTTATTAATTTATTTATGAGATCTAAGAGTTTTTTAAAGAAGTCTTTAGGTTTTCATATGTATGAGGTCATGTCAGCTTCAAAGAGGGACAATCTGACTTTCTCTTTTCCAATTTGAATGCTGTTCTTTTTCTTGCCTGATTGCTCTAGCTAAAACTTCCAGTACTATGTTGAATAGAAATGCTGAAACTGGGCATCCTTGTCTTGTTCTAGATCTTAGAGGAAAGGGTTTTGGCTTTTCCCCATTCAGTATGTTAGCTTTGGGTTTGTTTTATATGGTCTTTATATGTGGAGTTGTGTTTCTTCCATGCCTAGGTTGTTGAGAGTTTTTATCACGAGGAGATATTGAATTTTATCAAATGCTTTTTCTGCATCTGTTGAGATGATCATATGGCTTTTTATCCTTCATTCTGTTGATGCAATGTGTCACATTTATTGATTTGCCTCTGTTGAACCATTTTTCTATCCCTAGAATAAATCCTACTTAATCATGGTTTTTTTTTAATGTGCTGTTGAATTCAGTTTGCTAGTATTTTGGTAAGAACTTTTGCGTCTATTTTTTTTTTTTTTTTTGAGACGGAGTCTCGCTCTGTCGCCCAGACTGGAGTGCAGTGGCGCAATCTCGGCTCACTGTAAGCTCCGCCTCCCGGGTTCACGCCATTCTCCTGCCTCAGCCTCTCCGAGTAGCTGGGACTACAGGCGCCCGCCACCACGCCCGGCTAATTTTTTTGTATTTTTAGTAGAGACGGGGTTTCACCGTGGTCTCGATCTCCTGACCTCGTGATCCGCCCGGCTCGGCCTCCCAAAGTGCTGGGATTACAAGCGTGAGCACCGCGCCCGGCCTGCATCTATGTTCATTGGGTATATTGATGTGTACTTTTCTTTTTTGTGTGTGTGTCCTTATTTAGTTTTGGGTTCAGGATGATGCTAGCCTCTTATAATGAGTTAGGGAGAATTATTTTCTCCCCAATTTAAAAAAATATTTTGAGAAGAAGTGGTGTTAGTTCTTCTTCGTAAGTTTGGTAGAATTCTGTAGTAAAGCCATCTGGTTCTAGGCTTTTCTTATTGGGAGACATTTAATTACTGATTCAATCTTATTCCTTGTTATTGGTCTTTTCAGTTTTTCTATTTCTTCTTGTTTCAATCTTGGTAGGTTGTATGTGTCCAGGAATTTATCCAATTCCTCTTGATTTTCCAGTTTGTTAGTGTATAGTTGCTCATAATAGTCTCTGATGATCTTTTGCATTTCTGTGGTATCAGTTGTAATATATTCTTTTTTAATTTCTGGTTTTGTTTATTTGCATCTTCTCTTTTTCTTGGCTAGTCTATCTAGTGGTTTACCAATTTTGTTTACCTTTTAAAAAACCAACTTATTTTCTTGATCTCTTGTATTCTTCTTAGTTTATATTTGGTTTAGCTCTGCTCTGATCTTTATTATTTCTTTCCTTCCACTAATTTCAGATTTAGCTTGTTTTTGCTTTTCTAGTTTTTTTAAAGTGCATCATTAGATTATTTGAAATCTTTCAACTTTTTTGATGAAGGTGTTTATTGCTATATTCTTCTCTCTTAGCTCTGCATTTGCTATGTCCGATAGGTTTTAATGTGTTGCATTTTGTTCTTTATTTGCTCCAAGACATTTTTTTAACATTTTCTCCTTAATTTCTTCCTTGACCCAATGGTCATTCAGGAATGTCTTATTTAATTTCCATGTATTTTTACAGTTTCTAAAGTTTTTCTTGTTATTGATTTCTAGATTCATTCCATTGTGGTTTGAGGAAACACTTGATATAATTTCAATTAAAAAATTTGTTGAGACTGGTTTTGTGTCCTAACATATGGTCTATCCTGAAGAATGTTTCATGTGGTGATAAGAAGAGTGTGTATTCTGTAGCTGTTGGATGAAATGTTCTGTAATTGTCTCTTAGGTCCGTTTGCTATTAATTGCAGTTTAAATCCAACATTTCCTTGATAATTTTCTGTCTGGACAATCCGTCTAATGGTGAGAGTGTGGTGTTGAGGACCCCAACTATGGTCATATTGGAATTTATCTTTCCCTTTTGATCTAATAATATTTACTTTGTATATCTGGGTGCTCTGGTGTTGGGTTAATATATGCTTAGAATTATGATGTCTTCTTGCTGAATTGATCCCTTTGTCATTCTATAATGAGCTTCTTTGTCTCTTTACTGTTTTTGATTTAAAGTCTGTTTTGTCTGATGTAAGTATAGCTACTCCTGTTCATTTTTGGTTTCTGTTTGCACGGAATATTTTTTCCAACTCTTTATTTTTCAGTTCATGTGTGTATTTACAGGTGAATTTCTTGTAGGCAGCATATAGTTGGGTCACTTTAAAAAAATCTATTGAGCAAGTCTATATATTTTAAGTGAATAGTTTAATCCATTTACATTAAAGACTATTATTAATATATGAAGGCTTGTCCTATCATTTGATTATTTTATTTTTGGTTCTTTTGTATAGCCTTTCTTTCTTTCTTTTTTATTGTTTATCATTATGGTTTAATGGTTTTATGTAGTGGCAACATTTGAGTCCTTTGTCTTCCTTATTTGTGTGTTTTCTCTCAAAGTGTGTGAATATTTTAAACCTCTCATACGTTTGAGAAGGTAGAACCAATTTAAATTCCCACTGATGTGAACTGGTAGAAGTGAAGGAAAGGGCCCATCTCATTGCACTATTACCAGCATAAGGTAATAGAATTTAGATAATCTTAATTTAGTAGGTGATAAATACTACTTTTAGTCTATAACAATTTTTTTCTCATCAAATATTTGACAATTTTTATGGAAGTGAAATACAATCACTAATCAAAAGATACCATAGTTTGATAATTTTTCATAATTTCTGAGTTAAATTTCTTTAATTCTCTTTAAAATGTTCTGCTGATATTGAATACATGATTTTTTTTTCTGGTCTGGCTATTTCGCATTTTCTGGATCTCTTAAAATCTTGCATGTTTCAACATCTATGTTCCTCTTCTTTAGCATTAAAAAGTATTGTACTTCTTTTGTAAACTGGGTTACTTTAAATAATTAATTTTACATTATGTTTAAGGGAGAGCCACAACTCGATAAATAGCGTTATTAATATATTAGGTTAGTACAAACTCTAGCAAGAGTTTGTTCTCTTTGTATCGAAGTTTTTGAAACTCTCTTCATTTCTTAGAGTGCCATGTAATTGCTCAGAATTTAAGAATACCTTTATCCTAAATGTTTTGCCTCAAAATGACATTTGCTAACACCATCAAAAAGTGGGCAAAGGATATGAATAGACGTTTCCTAAAGAAAATGTACAAATGGTCAACAAACATGAAAAAATGCTCAGTATCACTAATCATCAGGGAAATGCAAATTAAAATTACAATGAGATACCATCTTATTCCTGCAAGAATGGCCATTATTAAAGTAAAAAAACAACAGATATTGGTGTGGATGTGGGGAAAAGGGAACACTTGCACACTGCTGGTAGAAATGTAAATTAGTACAACCTCCATGGAAGATCGCTTAAAGAACTAAAAGTAGATCTACCATTTGATACAGCAATCCCACTACTGGGTATCTATCCAAAGGAAAATAAGTCATTATATGAAAAAGACACTTGCACACATATGTTTATAGCAGCACAATTCATATTTGCAAAGATGTGGAACCAACGTAAGTACCCATCAACTAATGAGTGGATAAAGAAAATGTGGTATATATGCACCATGGAGTACTACTCAGCCATTAAAAGGAATGAAATAGTGTCTTTGGCAGCAACTTTAGATGGAGCTAGCGGCCATTATTTTAAGTGAAGGAACACAGGAATAGAAAACCAAAAACTGTATGTTCTCGCTTATAAGTAGGAGATTAGCTGTGGTATGCAAAGGCATACAGAGTGATATAATGGACTTCAGAAACTTGGAAGAGGGAGGGTGAGAGGTGGGGATAGGGATTAAAAAAACTACATGTTAGGTGCAATGTATACTCCTCAGGTGGCGGGTGCACTAAAATCTCAGAATTCACCGCTATAGAATTTATCCATGTAACAAAAATTACTTGTACTCTAAAAGCTATTGAAATAAAAAAAATTTAGATGACATTTTGCTCCCTAGCCCCTCCTCATTCAAATGTTACTATATGACTTCTCTGAGTTGCACTGTCTTTGCTCTTTTCCTCCAAAGCCTTGAGCTTTCCAATGAGTACACCAGGTAGAAATTTTCAAGCACAATTTTTAAAAAGCAGGTTACTGAGTGTAAGTAAAGGTAGTTTCTATTCTTCTTTGTTATGGGCTGAATAGTGTCCCCTGCAAATTAATAAAGTTAAAGTCCTAATTTCCAATACCTCAGAATGTGACTATATTTAGAGATAAGGCTTTAAAGTAGCAATTAAATAAAAATGAGCTCATCAGATGGGCCCTAATCCAATTTAACTGGATCTTTATAAGGAAAGGAGGTTAGAACGCAGACACACACAGAGGGAAGACAGTGTTGAAGGCACAGGGACAAGACAGCCATTTACAAGCCTAAGAGAGAGGCCTCAGAGGAAACTAACCCTGCCAACAATTTAATCTTAGATTTCTAGCCTCTAGAATACTGAGAAAATAAATTTCTGTTGTTTAAGCCACCCAGCCTGTGGTACTTTGTATGGCAGCCCTAGTAAACTAATAGATTATGAATGAGTGGAAGGACAAGCTGAGATTTAGGTAGGACAAACCATGAATACTCTTCTTTTCCTTGGAAAAAGAAAACCAAAGTAAAGTTTCTCAGCCAAAAGTGTAATATCAGCAAAGATTTATAAAGTGAATACAATGCTCTTTTTTTCTTTGAAAGTACACATTCTGAGGCGATGAAAAAAGAAGATAAGAATTTTGAAAAAAAGCTCAAGAAGTCTTGATCTCAATATGAGGTTTTAATGATTCATGGAGCCCTAGTCCCTGGAACTTGCGTAATCACTAGAAATTTGTGTTTATTATGGTGAATCATAAGAGATTTATGGATTTGATTTCCAAATCTGAATTTACAGCAGCTTGATTTAAGTTAAATTCCTGTTTTTATCCACACAACACTGCAGTCCCTGAATGCTGAGCTGGCCTGATACTTCATAATACCAATGTATGATATTAGTTATCTTGTCCAGGTTATTGTGATGTGTAAAGATTAATTTTATAGCATGGAACCAAAATACACTCAGCTTTATTAAACCTTTTACCTTTAGGTGAGGAGAGTTATTAATAAGCATCAGGTCCTCCTTCAGCCAAAAAGTTATAGATTTTTCCAGAAAAGAGGAAAGGCATACTTTCCTTTAAAGAAATACTACTAACTCTTACTAACAATAATCATGATATATATTTTTATAGGACAGAACAATTTGCAGAGTGCTTTCATTATGCCTGGTTTTTTTTCAGTCATCACAATCCTAGATGAGAAGTATCATTGAGTTTCCCAGAGGCAAAATGATTTTCTAAAATCACAAGGTTGCTTGGTTGGTTAGCTGGTTATTTTACTAGAACTCCAATATTAAGCTTACTGTTTTTGCAACAATTATCTTTCAAGATAAAATTTTTTATTTCCCTTTCCTTTCAGTAATGGTCTGGAGTCAAGAAATGAAGAGGGCAAGCAATGTTTTTGGCATCCTGACTATAGTTACATGCAGTTTGGGGCTGCTGCAATGGCAACTCAACTGAGTGGTTAGGAACACCAACTCCAGGATCAGGCAATCTTTGAATCCCTGTCACTAGCAGCTTTGTATATTGGGGCAAGTTACTTAACATCTGTGAGTCCTAGATTTCTCATCTGTAAAATGGGGGAAAATGCCTCTTCATAGCATTTTAAAAAATCTATAATGTATATAACAACCTTATATAATTTACTACCAGGTACTGGTTCAATGTTAAATGGCTCAACAGCACCTTTTAAAAATTCAGGGCCAGGTGCGGTGGCTCATGCCTGCAATCTCAGCAATTTAGGAGGCCGGGGTGGGCAGATCACTTGAGGTCAGGAGTTTGAGACCAGCCTGGCCAACATGGTGAAGTCCCGTCTCTACTAAAAAATACAAACGTTAGCTGGGCGTGGTGATGCACGCCTGTGATCCCAGCTACTTGGGAGGCTGAGGCAAATTTGCCTGAACCTGGGAGGCAGAGGTTGCAGTGAGCTGAGATCTGAGATCTGGCCACTGCACTCCAGCCTGAATGATAGAGTGAGACTCTGTCTCAAAAAAAAAAAAAAAAAAAAAAATTCAATAGTATTTAGCAACTTTCACGTCAGACTCAGGTTGGGTATTATCATTAATGAAACAGAACATGCTCTCTTAACACTTTTTTCCTGAAACTTCATATAAAAACAAACATCTGTATATGGAAAATTTGGTTTGGGGATTAGGTCAGATTGTTTATGGAAAGGCTTTTTTGGGAAATGATCTGAATCTTTGTTGTCATACATGGGCTCTTCTCTCTGGTTGATCCCTTTTTCCTTAAAATTTATATTGTGGGGAAAAGTTTAAATAAAACATTTTTCAAGAATTGGAACTTCAAGTGGAGAGGAGATAGGCAATGTGCAAATTCTGAGGTGGCGGAAGTTAACACAGGCTCGCAGGCCTTCCCCTGTTGTACTGACTGTGCCTGTTTCCCAAGGATTTGTACTAATATATAGCATATTTTATACATAACTCTATAATACAATTACATTTCTCCAAGGCCTGTAGTATTTTCCACTTTATGGAATAATTCGTTTCTAACTATGGTATTTACATTTCACCCTGTAGTAAATTTTATCTTTTGTTTGAAGTATGCTTTTTATAACATCTAAATTCAACAAATAGACTGAGGACAGAGGTAAAGAGGTTACTCTAGGTCAAGGCACAAATGGAAAACGTGCTAGCAGCATTAAGCTCCAGTGATTAGAATTCAGAGAAAAAGACTTCTTTCTTTAGTATGATGAATCTAGTTTTGTTCCATTAGGAGATGGTTTCAGCCCTTGTTGATTAAAAATGAAAGACAACACTAACACAAAACACAGAAAACAAAGATTATTGGATTATTGGCAATTTTTTAACTTTTATACTTTATTTTATTTTGTATTATACTTTAAGTTCTGGGATACATGTGCAGAAAGTGCAGGTTTGTTACATAAGTATACACGTGCCATGGTGGTTTGCTGCACCCATCAACCTGTCATCTACATTAGGTATTTCTCCTAATGCTATCCCTCACCTAGCCCCCCACTCCCTGACAGGCCCCTGTGTGTGATGTTCCCCTCCCTGTGTCCATGTGTTCTCATGGTTTGACTCCCACTTATGAGTGAGAACATGTAGTGTTTGGTTTTCTGTTCCTGTGTTAGTTTGCTGAGGATGATGACTTCCAGGTTTATCCATGTCCCTGCAAAGGACAAGATCTCATTCTTTTTTATGGCTGAATAGTATTCTATGGTGTATACATACCACATTTTCTTTATTCAGTCTATCGTTGATGGGCATTTGGGTTGATTCCATGTCTTTGCTATTGTGAATAGTGCTGCAATAAACATACACATGCATGTGCCTTTATAACAGAATGATTTATATTCTTTTGGGTATATACCCAGTAATGTGAGTGCTGGGTCAAACGATATTTCTGGTTCTAGACCCTTGTGGAATCGCCACACTGTCTTCCACAATAGTTGAACTAATTTACACTCCCACCAACAGTGTAAAAGCGTTCCTATTTCTCCACATCCTCTCCAGCATTTATTTCCTGACTTTTTAAAGATCGCCATTCTAACTGGTGTGAGATGGTATCTCATTGTGGTTTTGATTTGCATTTCTCTAATGACCAGTGATGATGAGCTTTTGTTCATATGTTTGTTGGCTGCATAAATGTCTTCTTTTGAGAAGTGTCTGTTCATATCCTTCGCCCACTTTTTGATGGAGTTGTTTTTTTCTTGTAAATTTGTTTAAGTTCTTTGTAGATTCTGGATACTAGCTCTTTGTCAGATGGATAGATTGCAAAAATTTTCTCCCATTCTGTAGGTTGCCTGTTCACTCTGATGATAGTTTCTTTTGCTGTGCAGAAGCTCTTTAATTTAATTAGATCCCATTTGTCAATTTTGGCTTTTGTTGCCATTGTTTTTGGTGTTTTAGTCATGAAGTCTTTGCCCATGCCTATGTCCTGAATGGTATTGCCTAGGTTTTATTCCAGGGTTTTTATGGTTTTAGACCTTACTTTTAAGTCTTTAATTCATCTTGAGTTAGTTTTCGTACAAGATGTAAGAAAGGGGTCCAGTTTCAGTTTTCTGCACATGGCTCGCCAGTTTTCCCAACACCATTTATTAAATAGGGAATCCATTCCCCATTGTTTGCTTTTGTAAGGTTTTTCAAAGATCAGATGGTTATAGATGTGTGGTGTTATTTCTGAGGGCTCTGTTCTCTTCCATTGGCCTATACATCTATTTTGGTACCAGCACAATGCTGTTTTGGTTACAGCCTTGTAGTATGGTTTGAAGTCAGGCAGTGTGATGCCTCCAGCTTTGTTCTTTTTGCTTAGGATGATTGTCTTGGCTATATGGGCTTTTTTTTTGGTTTTATATGAAATTTAAAGTAGTTTTTTTCTAATTCTGTAAAGGAAGTCAGTGGTAGCTTGATGGGGATAGCATTGAATCTATAAATTACTTTCGGCAGTATGGCCATTTTCCTGATACTGATTCTTCCTATCCATGAGCATGAATGTTTTTCTATTTGTTTGTGTCCTTTCTTATTTCCTTGAGCATTGGTTTGTAGTTCTCCTTGAAGAGGTCCTTTGCATCCCTTGTAACTTGTACTCCTAGGAATTTTATTCTCTTCGTAGCAATTGTGAATGGGAGTTCACTCATGATTTGGCTCTCTGTTTGTCTATTATTGGTGTATAGGAATGCTTGTGATTTTTATTCATTGGTTTTGTATCCTGAGACTTTGCTGAAGTTGCTTATCAGCTTAAGGAGATTGTGGTCTGAGATGGTGGTGTTTTCTAAATTTACAATCATGTCATCTGTAAACAGAGACCATTTGACTTCCTCTCTTCCTATTTGAATATTCTTTATTTCTTTCTCTTGCTTGATTGCCCTGGCCAGAACTTCCAATACTATGTTGAATAGGAGTGGTGAGAGAGGGCATCCTTGTCTTGTGCCAGTTTTCAAAGGGAATGCTTCCAGCTTTTGCCCATTCAGTTTTATATTGACTGTGGGTTTGTCATAAATAGCTCTTATTATTTTGAGATATGTTCCATCAATATCTAGTTTATTGAGTTTTTTTTAGCATGAATGGATGGTGAATTTTATCAAAGGCCTTTTCTGTGTCTATTGAGATAATCATGTGGTTTTTGTCATTGGTTCTGTTTATGTGATGGATTACATTTATTGATTTGCCTATGTTGAACCAGTCTTGCATCCCAGGGATGAAGCTGACTTGGTTGTGGTGGATAAACTTTTTGATGTGCAGCTGGAATTGGTTAGCCAGTATTTTATTGAGGATTTTTGCATCGATGTTCGTCAGGGAAATTGGCCTGAAATTTTCTTTTTTGGTTGTGTCTCTGCTAGGTTTTGGTATCAGGATGATGCTGGCCTCATAAAATGAGTTAGGGAGGAGTCACTCTTTTTCTACTGTTTGGAATAGTTTCAGAAGGAATGGTACCAGCTCCTCTTTGTACCTCTGGTAGAATTAGGCTGTGAATCCCCCTGGTCCTGGGCTTTTCTTTGTTGGTAGGTTGTTAATTACTGCCTCAATTTCAGAACTTGTTATTGGTCTGTTCAGGGATTTGACTTTTTCCTGGTTTAGTCTTGGGAGAGTTTATGTGTCCAGGAATTTATCCATTTCTCCTAGATTTTCTAGTTTATTTGTGTAGAGGTGTTTATAGTATTCTCTGATGGTAGTTTGTATTTCTGTGGGATCAGTGGTGATCTCGCCTTTATCATTTTCTATTGTGTCTATTTGATTCTTCTCTCTTTTCTTCTTTATTAGTCTGGCTAGCAGTCTACCTATTTTGTTAATCTTTTCAAAAAACCAGCTCCTGAATTCATTGATTTTTTGAAGGGTGTTTTTGTGTCTCTATCTCCTTCAGTTCTGCTCTGATCTTAGTTATTTCTTATCTTTTGCTAGCTTTTGAATTTGTTTTCTCTTGCTTCTTGCTTCTCTAGTTCTTTTAATTGTGATGTTAAGGTGTTGATTTTAGATCTTTCCCACTTTCTCCTCTGGGCATTTAGTGCTATAAATTTCCCTCTAAACACTGCTTTAGCTGTGTCCCAGAGATTCTGGTATGTTGTGTCTTTGTTCTCATTGTTTTCAAAGAATTCATTTATTTCTGTCTTTATTTCATTATTTACCCAGTAGTAGTCATTCAGGAGCAGGTTGTTCAGTTTCCATGTAGTTGTGCAGTTTTGAGTGAGTTTCTTAATCTTGAGCTCTAATTTGATTGCACTATGGTTGGAGAGACTGTTTGTTATGATTTCCATTATTTTGCATTTGCTGAGTAGTGTTTTACTTCCAATTATGTGGTCAAATTTAGAATAAGTGTGATGTATTGCTGAAAAGAATGTAAATTCTGTTGATTTGGGGTGGAGAGTTCTGTAGATGTCCATTAGCAATTCTTATGTCTCAGCCTCCTAATTAAAGGTGTGCACTACCACGCACAGATAATTTTTGTATTTTCAGTAGAGACAGGGTTTCACTATGTTGGCCAGGCTGGTCTTGAACCCCTGACCTCAGGCAGTCCACCCGCCTCAACCTCCCAAAGTGCCCAGATTACAGGCATGAGCCACCGCACCAGGCCATGCAACTTTTCTTAATGTTGTGTTCTTACAGACAACTAGAAGACAATGATGATTGTTTGAAGTTTATAATATATTAGTATTGTAAAAGCAACATTTTTTGTTCATGAGACAAGGTTCTCACCAGAAATCTGGGGTTGAGGAGAAACTACTAAGTGAGTGAAGTTGTAGTTGGACAAAACAAGAAATGCCAGAACAGAAATTAGAACCATGAGGCA
Source organism: Nomascus leucogenys (assembly GCF_006542625.1). Taxonomy (NCBI): domain Eukaryota; kingdom Metazoa; phylum Chordata; class Mammalia; order Primates; family Hylobatidae; genus Nomascus; species Nomascus leucogenys. The sequence continues at coordinate 67,112,258 of NC_044389.1, read as the reverse complement.
TTTTATTAATTATCGTGGAGACCAGTCACACAATTTACAACTTTTGTTTCCACCTGTTTTATGAGGTCCACTTGGTCCAGAGCTGAGTTCAAGTCCTGAATATCCTTGTTAATTTTCTGTCAATTGATCTGTCTAATATTGAAAGTAGGGTGTTAAAGTCTCCCACTATTATTGTATGGGAGTCTAAATCTCTTTGTAGCTCTCTAAGAACTTGCTTTATAAATCTGGGTGCTCCTGTATTGGGTGCATATATATTTAGGATAGTTAGCTCTTCCTGTTGCATTGATCCCTTTACCATTATGTCATGCCCTTCTTTATCTTTTTTGATCTTTGTTGGTTTAAAGTCTGTCTTATCAGAGACTGGGTTTACAACCCCTGCTTTTTTTTTGGCTTTCCATTTGCTTGATGAACATTCCTCCATCCCTTTATTTTGAGCCTATGTGTGTCTTTGCATGTGAGATTGGTCTCCTGAATACAGCACACTGATGGGTCTTGACTCTATCCAGTTTGCCAGTCTGTGTCTTTTAATTGGGGTATTTAGCCCATTTACATTTAAGACTAATATTATTATGTATGAATTTGATCTTGTCATTATAATGCTAGCTGGTTGTTTTGCCTGTTAGTTGATGCAGTTTCTTCATAGTGTTGATAGTCTTTACAATTTGGTATGTTTTTTTCAGTGGCTGGTACCAGTTTTCCCTTTCCATATTTAGTGCTTCCTTTAGGAGCTCTTGTAAGGCAGGCCTGGTGATGACATAATCTCTCAGCATTTGCTTGTCTGTAAAGGATTTTATTTCTCCTTTGTTTATGAAGCTTAGTTTGGCTGGATATGAAATTCTGGGTTGAAAACTCTTTTTTTTAAGAGTGTCGAATATTGGCTCCTACTCTCTTCTGTCTTGCAGGGTTTCTGCAGAGCAATCTGCTGTTAGTCTGATCGGCTTCCTTTTGTGGGTAGCCCGACCTTTCTCTCTGGCTGCTGTTAACATTTTTTCCTTCATTTCAACCTTGGTGAATCTGACAATTATGTGTCTTTGGGTTACTCTTCTTGAGGAGTATCTTTGCGGTGTTCTCCGTATTTCCCGAATTTGAATGTTGGTCTGTCTACCGAGGTTGGGGAAGTTCTCCCAGATAATATCCTGAAGAGTGTTTTTCAACTTGGTTCCATTCTCCCCGTCACTTTCAGGTACACCAATCAAACGTAGGTTTGGTCTTTTCACATAGTCCCATATTTCTTGGAGGCTTTGTTCATTCCTTTTCATTCTTATTTCTCTAATCTTGTCTTCACACTTTATTTCATTAAGTTGATCTTCAATCTCTGACATCTTTTCTTCTGCTTGATTAATTTGGCTATCAATACTTGTGTATGCTCTATGAAATTCTTGTCCTGTGTTTTTCAGCTCCATCAGGTCATTTATGCTCTTCTCTAAACTGGTTATTCTAGTTAGCAATTCCTCTAACATTTTTTTCAGGTTCTTAGCTTCTTTATATTGGGTTAGAACATGCTCCTTTAGCTCAGAGGAGTTCGTTATTATCCACCTTCTGAAGCCTGTCAATTCACCAGACACATTATCCATCTAGTTTTGTTTCCTTGCTGGTCAGTAGTTGTGATTTTTTGGAGGAGAGGAGGCTTTCTGGTTTTTGGAATTCTCAGCCTTTTTGTGCTGGCTTTTCCTCATCTTCGTGGATTTATCTACCTTTGGTCTTTGATGTTGGTGACCTTCGGATGGGGTTTTTGTGTGGATGTCCTTTTTCTTGATGTTGATGCTATTCCTTTCCGTTTGTTACTTTTCCTTCTAACAGTCAGGCCTCTCTGCCTCAGGTCTGCTGGAGTTTGCTAGAGGTCCACTCCAGACCCTATTTGCCTGGGTATCACCAGTGGAGGCTGCAGAACAGCAAAGATTGCTGCCTATTCCTTCCTCTGGAAGCTTCGTACCAGAGGGTCACCTGCCAGATGCCAGCCAGAGCTCTCCTGTATGAGGTGTCTGTCAACTGCTGCTAGGAGGTGTCTCCAAGTCAGGAGGCACAGGGGTCAGGGATCCACTTGAGGAGGCAGTCTGTCCCTTAGCAGAGCTCAAGCACTGTGCTGGGAGGTCTGCTGCTCTCTTCAGAGCTGGCAGACAGGAATGTTTAAGTCTGCTGAAGCTGTGCCCACAGCCGCCCCTTCCCCCAGGTGCTCTGTCTCAGGGAGATGGGAGTTTAATCTATAACCCCCTGACTGGAGCTGCTGACTTTCTTTCAGAGATGCCCTGCCCAGAGAGGAGGAATCTTGAGAGGCAGTCTGTCTACAGTGTCTTTGCCCAGCTGCCGTTGGTTCCACCCATTTTGAACTTCCTGGAGGCTTTGTTTACACTTTTAGGGGAAAACCACATACTCAGGCTTCAGTAATGGCAGATGCCCCTTCCCCCACCAAGATCCAGCATCCCAGGTCAACTTCAGACTGCTGTGCTGGTAGTGAGAATTTCAAGCCAGTGGATCTTAGCTTCCTGGCCTCCATGGGGGTGAGATCTGCTGAGCTAGACCAGTTGGCTCCCTGGCTTCAGCAATGTTTCCAGGGGAATGAACAGTTCTGTCTCACTGGCGTTTCAGGTGCCACTGGGGTATGAAAAAAAACTCCTGCAGCTAGCTCAGTGTCTGCCCAAACGGCCACCCAGTTTTGTGTTTGAAACCCAGGGCCCTAGTGGCATAGGCACCTGAGGTAATCTCTTGGTCCGCAGGTTGCGAAGACCATGGGAAAAGTGTAGTGTCTGGCCTGGAGTGCACCGTTCCTTAGAGCACAGTCCCTCATGGCTTCCCTTGGCTCAGGGAGGTCATTCCCTTGCACTTCCTGAGTGAAGTGACACCCCACCCTGCTTTGGCTCGGCCTCCATGGGCTGTACCCACTGTCTAACCAGTCCCAATGAGATGACCCAGGTACCTCAGTTGGAAATGCAGAAATCACCCTCCCTCTGCATTGATCTTGCTGGGAGCTGCAGACCATAGCTGTTCCTGTTTGGCCATCTTGCCAGCCACTGATTATTGGCAATTTTGTGTATTGGGAATATGAAGTGTTGGAGTTTTATTTGAGGGAGCAAGTAGAGACATCTTTGGAGTATTTGACATGATACAAGAGTTTCACATTTTGAAACTCAATTGTAATTCAATAAATAGTCATTCCCCCAACTCAGCATAGGAATGGGTGCCTAGAGAGAAGAAAGAGAGACATCACAAAACATTGCTTCTTTTATAGAATTATTTGAGGGAGGGCATTGCCTAATAGAGTGATTTGCTCAGTTTTGTAATTATCCATGGTATTTATAGAACTCACATAAAGCAATCTAATGTTACAGAAATAATATTACACTGGACTTAGATGGACTAGAGAGAGCCTGAAGTGATTTGGATGATGCCATTGTCCAAGTGAGTGAATTTATTTCCAATAGCAACAAAGTACAATACAGAACTTGAAGTAAAGCATGTTCATTTCTAGAAAATGTGTTTATTCTCTTATGAGCTGTTTCTATCTCTGATTAAGAGACTGTTACAGTAAGCTGAGAAGATTCAGGTCAGACTTCCAGGAGCTCAGGCAATAACTCAATCAGAAACAGGTAAGAGCCAAACTGGAGGGTACTGTCAATCACTGCTCGGTTAGGTCAAACTGATCATGACTGTTGGCCTGGCTTCACTTGGCAAACATTTAGAGTACTAAGAGAAGAAAAAAATAGACACTCATACACCTATGTTCTCAAAAAAAATTCATTTTGGCCACTTGCCTAAGACTCTGTGGAGAATCCCAACAGAGATGAGACTCAGCTTTACTAGTTAGAAAGATAGACTTCTGCTCAATGTACCAGCAGTTCTACATGGTTGCTTCTAGCACCAAGTTATTTGATAACAAACTTAGTTACCAAGCACTACACTTCCTCTCTCTTGCCTAGCCCAGGGAAAAATTCAATTGGTTTTCAATTACTCCTTTTTGACTGAATTTGTCCAAGAAAATATCTTTACCCTTCAGTGAGCAGGAGGAAGAGAGAATTTGGGGATGAGGGATGGAGAGGAGTTGAAAATCACGGCAAGAGGAGGCCCACAGGGGGAAATTATGTGCGGCTATTACCTGAGCTCCTGCTAGTCATTACATACATGGCTTCTAGGATCAGCTGGCTTGTCTAGTTGTGGTTCCAACACATGAATGTGGTTCCAACACAAGAATGCACTAGAAAATGCATTCTTAGGAAAGTATTTCACAATCAAGCCATATTTTGACATTTAGAGTAGCTCAATTAAACAGTAACTGTTGTTTTCCTTTTTATGATTTTTGTCTTCCAGTTTCCAACAATTTTATTTATTCCTTCCTAAGTATTCAGTGACATCTTTCTAAATTGTTTAAAATGAGAAGCATTGCACACTGAGAGTCAGGATCCAAGTGTCTTTGACTGAGCCAACTCAGCTCTGCTATTAACTTATGGTGTTATCCCAGGCAGGTCACTTATTTTTCCTAATATTTAAAACAAAGAAATTGAACAAGGTAGTCTGTAAGGCATCATACCACTCTAATAGCCCGGGTATCCCTGGTGGAACTGCAGCACACTGCCTCTCTCTGGGGTCAGGATTCAGCCACAGCCCCTGCTGTCAGTGAGGTCTTCTTCACTCTTAGATAGATTCTGCTCTTCGGAAAGATTTTACCCAACTATTTTTGTCCTATTCATTAATTAACAATATAAATATATACGTTTAAATTAACAACTCCTCCAAAAACAGTGAACCATTAATAATAAAATTTTATAATCATCATAAAACCGTCCGGGGCATGGAAGATGGTGTAATAATTCACACCTAATTGCTTTCAACCTTGGGCCCACAAACACACTAGTTAGAGAAATGAATTCAGATACTGTAATTCATGCCAGGTCATGTTTTATTATTTAATTCATCCTCGATACTTGAAAAAAAAAAGCCTTTGGTGTTCAAACAGTCCACAGACTCACCATGCCACAAACTCCATGGGGATCTAGAGAAATTCCTCATTTGTCTATATCATGAGCCCCTTGGATGGGAATTCAACCTGAATCTTGGTGTTTTATATAGCACACAGATTATTTTACTTAATAATAGAAATAACTTACGTAATATAAACAATTACCTTAATTACAAGATTAGAATCCTGAGAAAATTCTTTGTTAAGGAAAAAAAGAGCAAAGGATGAGCAGTCCACAATATGAGTAAAAATAGCAATTTAAAATCAAACTTTAGAACGATAGCAACGTATTTAACAGCACAAACTCTGGAGCCAGAGTACCTGTGTTTAAATCTCAGCTCCACCACTTACTTGTTGTATTTGACTTTTAGTAAGTTAATGTCTCTGAGCTCCAATTTCCTTATCTGTACAAAGGAAATGATAATAGTACCAGGTTGTTAGGAAGATTATATAAGTTGATATAAGTGTTTGGAAGAATGTCTGGTACTTAGTAAGTGAAACATATAAGTTATTAGTAGTGTATTAGAAATCATGGCATCCTTCCTTAAAGGATTGTAAAGGTATGTGTGTGCTTCATGTGTATGGTAGCCTAGGTACTTATACGTCATCTACCCTGAGGACTGTTTGCAAATTTAACAGAGTTAATTAATCTAGGAGGGTTTAAGATACATTGAGGATTTTAGTATGAGTGAGGAAAAGAAGCAAGAATGGGGAAAAATTTTGTGTATTTTAATAATAAGTTAGCAGCATTCAAATGGATTTTTTAAAAAAAACTCAACAATTAGGATTTTTCTTCTTGGATTGTTAGTGTGACATAAAAATTTCTGTTCATAAATCTCTATTGGAGATACACGGTGATTATTTTAATAAAAGAATACATTATGCAAGGAAAGAGAGACCCTTATACTGATTTTTTCTTGGGTACAAATGCATGGTTTGCTGTGTGAAGGTCTAAAACAGTGTTGCTGCACCTCTGGAGTGTTTTTCTGCCTCACGGTGTCTAGGGCTGTCAGCTGAACCAAGACCCATAATGACTGAGAGCTTATCAAAACCAAAACGGTAAATACATTTCTATGGGATTAGGTGACCAACTACTTTAGCAAATAACGAAAACTCAGAAAGGGCATCTGCTTGGATTTTGTATCACAAACTCTATATTTCTCTCTCAGTCCATCAGCTATTCAGGCTCAATTAGTGTGTGTTTACCTTGCTTAACAGAAACTGTTCTCAGGCAAGAGATGCTGCTTGCTTTCAACATGAAGTGTAAATCAGAGGCTGGGATGAACCATACAAAGAAAGCAACTCAATAATACTATCTAATGGAGAGCTCAAGGTTCTAATCCCAGCTGTCTTGCAGAAGGACATTTAATTGTTCTAACTGTGATTTCCTCATCTGTAAAATAAAGAGATTGGATTAGATGACCTCTAATATTGGTTCAAAATAGTCTGCGTATTTTATTAGTTTCAGGAATCTCAAAGTGGATTTGTTAACAAGGATGTTTTAACTTAACATGTTTGTGGATTTGGGGAATGTCAAGTACCCCTGCTTTTTTATATACTAATGGTATCTAATTATTTTGTATATTAATTAAATATTTTTGAAGCAATTATTATCTTCCAGGCAGTCCATTACACAGTGGAAATATAACAGTTAAAGAAAAGTGATAAATACCCTGCTCTCAAAAAAAAAGATGATCATTTTTCCAATGAAAAGATACCAATCTGGGGAGTAAATTGAATATATATATAAACTTTTGGGCTAATAGAGAAGAAAGCCAGTTGTCTATTCATGGTATTTATGAATTTATGATAACATTTGCAGTCTATCACATAAATAATGCTAATGTGGAAATAATATTTTGTTCACTCTCACATTTCATAAAGCAATATTGGTCATGCTCTTTAGAAACATATTTGCCATCAGTGTCTTTGCCATCATCAGAGCCACTTTAATAGTTGTTATCACAGTTTGCCAGAGCGTGTAATTTTTCCTCTCATCTAAATTGTTTGATTTACGTACCTTTTTGAAGTGCATGTATATTATATGCTCCGCCTGGAAATTCTATACTAAGCCACAGTTTCATAAACATGATCTCTGCATTGCAAGGAAGTCATTTACTGTGTGCGTGTGTGTGTGCGGGTGTGTGTGTGTGTGTGTGTTTAGCAGTTTTTAAAAAGGCTTATTTGCAGCAAGATCCAACACTTGCATTTGGGAGGTCATCCCCCAAGAACAGTTGAACAAATTGTGCTACAATTTTTAATTTTTTAAAAAAAGTTTCTTATTAATTCAGTTAAATATCTTCTATGAACTAGCATTGATTGAAGTAGTTATGAGATAAAGCAATTTCTTTATAAAAATAATCAGTTCTTCAAAAAAAGTTATTGAAATAATTCCTTCTATCTGAGATACTCTAAAGAGATTCTTAAATAAAGTGATTCTTCCCCTTTTTTGAGAAGAACATATGTGAAGCTTTGAGAGGGCACACATTCCCCAGGCTGTATCTGCAGATGGGAGCATGGGATGGGTGATAATAGATAAATCATTTTTATATTCTGTATAAATCCTGACCTTAGAACTATTGGTCACTGGACACATTCACCTTATTATACTAGCAGACATTTTAATAATACATCATACAACTTTTTTTTTCTTTTCTTTTTCTTTTTTTGAGACAGTCGTGCTCTGTTGCCCAGGCTGGAGTGCAGTGGTGCAATCTCAGCTCATTGCAACCTCCGCCTCCCAGGTTCAAGCAATTCTTGTGTCTCAGCCTCCTGAGTAGCTGGGATTACAGGTGTGCACTACCACACCTGGCTAAGTTTTGTATTTTTAGTAGAGACAGGGTTCCACCATGTTGGCCAGGGGGGTCTTGAACTCCTGACCTCAGGTGATCCACCCACCTTGACCTCCCAAAGTGCCAGGCTTTGAGGTGTGAGCCACCGCACTTGGCCATAAAACTTTTCTTAATGTTGTATTCTCACAGACAATTAGAAGACAATGAGGACTGTTTGAAGTTTATGATATAGCTGTATTGTAAAAGCAACATTTTTTGTTCATGAGACAAGATGCTCACCAGAAATATGGGGCTTAGGAAAATCTACTAAGTGACTAAAGTTATAGCTGCACAAACAAGAAATGCCAGGGCAGAAATTAGAACCATGAGGCATTTTATTAATTATTGTGGAGACCAGTCACACAATTTACAACTTTTGTTTCCACCTGTTTTATGAGGTTCATTTCTGCCAGAATAAGAGTGATTTTTCCCAGGCAAAAGGCCTCTAATTGGTTGTAAATGAATCAATACCTATCAGTTTCACAAAAAAGCATGCTAATCAGATTGGTTATCAATGGATTCTATCTTGCTGAATCTTTGTCTCCTTTAGCTTTGGAAGGAGACTAAACATTTTTAGCCAAACTGTGGTGTAGTCTGAAGCACTGCAATGCTTTATTGATCTGGATAGAGAAGAAAGTGCTCAGAAGAGACAAATTGGCCAGATATCTAAAGCACTGTTAAAAAGTTAGCTGATTTTAATGAGAATCTTCTAAACTATACACATACTTCCTTATTAAACAGAGTTTCTCCAAAATAAATGAATCTTTTTGTTGGGTCAGGATCACTATTTGATGGGCATCTATTACTGAAATAGCCCTGTCCCTGACTGGCTGATTTGGGTATTCTCATTTCATGCCATGGTACCAGCTGTCCCTTCTTACTATAAGGGCATCTAGCAAAATTCCTCAGCTCTCTTGTTATCTGCGATCTGCTGGCAATTGTGGTGCTGTCATGTGCCAGGGAGAGTTTAATAACCATGCTTGGGAAGCAGTAGTGGGGCAGAATTTTTTATCCTCACTGAGCTGCTTAGTTGCTGAGTCACTCTGAGCCAGTTTCTTTACTTCTTCAAGCCTCAGCATCCTCATCTAAAAACGTTAGGAATAATAATGCCTACTCTTCAGAGTTATAGTAAAGCTTAAATCAGATAAAAATAAATTCTCAGGTCAGTATCTGGCATATAGTATTCTATTTCCATCGAAATGCTCCCAAGCTCTCCCTAATCAACAATAGTAAATGAATAAGCACTGTTATCTCTCTCTTCTTGCATAGGAAAATCTTTTTGGATAGCTACTTTTCGGTTCCTTTGATATGGCAAGCTGTAGATGAAGCTTTGGGGAGGGATGGTGAACAAGGCTGGCCTAGTTCCTGCCCTCATGAAGCTTAGTGAGTCTATTACAGAAAACCGACATGAAACAAGTAATGACAGGGTACTGTGACCACATGTAAAGAGGAAACCTGTCTCGATATTGAAGGTCAGGAGAAACCTCCATGAGGATACCATCCAAGATGGGGCCAGAAGGATGACTAGGAGTGTGCCAGAAGGAGGGGCAGGAAAGTGTGCCAGACTGAAGGACAGACACACTTGTGTGAGGGCCTTGCAGTAGAAGACATGATATATTTAAGGGCTTGGCATTTTAGGTGGGAGGAAGCAGGGATAAGATGAGGGTTGGGAGCTGGGATAAGGCAGGTGTGGTACACAGTCTAGACCTTGGGCACAAGGACAAGTTTTGGACCACATTCTGAGAGAGGTGAGGGCCATGAATGGGCTTAAGCAAGGATGATAATCCAGAGGTTTGCAACCATGGGTAGAATGTTGAAATATTTCCATACTGCTGGATAAATAGCTAGACCCTGAGCCTCCTACTCCTTAACCCTTTCCCAAACCTCCCCTGCTCCTAGCTCAGCCAGAGGCCGGCAGGACCTTCTCGTATCTGTTCCAATTGTTCTGTGGCCAATACCACATAGATTGCTAAATATATTAAATGCTATATCTGGCTTTAAGTAAGATTCCACCTCTTTATGTTTCTCCATTACTTATGCATTTACAGTTGTGTTCAGGATTGTTAAAGACATCAGAAAGTATTATAATTTAATGCAGTAAAAATATTTGAATGGCCTTAGAGCCATTTTTCTACCTCCTTTTTCCTAACCCACATTGTGAATTGAAGTTAACATGGAGTTCTATCAATTCTACTTCTGAAATGTCTCTTAAATGAATCCTTTTCTTATTATTATTGAGTGCATTCAGTTCCTTTCCTCTCTTCCTGTATTACTTTAATAAGCTAGCAGCCCTTGCCTGGGCTCCATGTTTTTCTTCTCTCCCTGGCCCAAACCATTCTCTGCATGCTGTTGGTGTCCAGAACAGTGTCTAACACAAGAGTTGGTACTCTATAAATGTTTTTTGAATGAATTAATTAATTAATATATGAACTGAGACCATGAACAAATGACACATACACAAATGGATACAAGTGGAAAAGCACAGCCAATTATTTGACATTAGTGCTTCCCAAAGTGTGACTTTGGAAGGTGCATGGACAAACATTTTTTATTTTATTAGTTATTCGTGTATTTTAACATGCATTAGAAAAATGTTGATAAATACACTAAGCTCATGTTTTATTGTTTAGAACAATGCTAAGTGAAAAATTGAGTCAGGTTTAAATTGATTAGAACATATTAAATAAAAAATAGTATAGTACCATTCAGATATAGCAAAAATGATGTAGATGTTATGCAATCACTGAAGTTTGAAAAAAAACTGGTCAACACAATATCTTGTGATGAAGTTTACTGATTTTATTGCCCCTTCCCTGAAGTAGAACTGACTTGGGAGAATTGTCAGGGTCAAGCAAGATCACGAATACGTGGTTTACAGATTCTGATGGGCACTAGGGCTTCCCCATATAAGTCATGTTTAAAAAAAGAAGAAGAAGAAAAAATAGCTTAGAGAATATATGCTACAAAAGACTGTTGGGGCATAGTAAACAGTCTCAGGTAATTTCAACAAAGTTGAAAAACCTTTCCACAATCTGAGAATATAAAACAGATGGAATTTTATCCCAAAAAGCTGAGTGCAGGGTGAAGTCATGGAAAGAGGATGGATTTTGTAGTTAGATGTGAGTTCAAACACTACCCTGTCTGTCACTTATTTGCTGCTTGACCTTGGGCAAATACTTATGCTTCTTTGAGTTTCTTCACTAGTTAAATGTTTTCTGCAACCTGAATGGAATTGAAGACCATTATTCTAAGTGAAGTAACTCAGGAATGGAAAACCAAACATCGTATGTTCTCACTCATAAGTGGAAGCTAAGCTATCAGGACACAAAGGCATAAGAATGATACAATGAACTTTGAGGATTCAAGGGAAAGAGTAGGAGGGGAGTGAGGGATAAAAGACTACACATTCGGTACAGTATACACTGCTCGGGTGATGGCTGAACCTAAATCTCAGAAATCACCACAAAAGAACTTATTCATGTAACCAAATACTACCTGTTCCCCAAAAACCTATTGAAATAAATAAATAAATAAATAAAGGCAAAGTAATTATGGCATTGGCAAGAATACAAGGATTAACATAGATACACAAGTTAGCACAGTTTTTGGCATATAGTTGGCATTTCATAAATGCAGCCTCTCATTTCAACCCTCTTAAATATAATCTATTTAAAAATAAAATAAGAGTAAAAATAAAGTTAAATAAAACCAGATTTTGATAGCACCATGTTTTTTTCTCTCTAAAAAAACAAAAACAAAAACAGTTAGAAAAATCCTGATGGAAGAAAAGTAATTTTCAATAGCACTGAACTATTCCCCTGAGCCTTTAAAAAACTCTCATATTGAAATGAATGAATATGTAAGTGTCACTTATTGATGGCCTCCTCCCATAAGCAGTGAATTGCTTTGAAATCATGTGGAGGTAATCGTAAAAGGAAGTTATATGCATACAATTACTTCTCTGGTGCAATGCAATAAAGATCATAAATCAGTTCACAAGCAATTAATCTGCAACTTCTTCAGTTTCACTGATTTCATAGATTACGACCAAAAATAAGCTGAGAATGAAGAATCAAAAGGCAATGGAGAGACTCTGAGCGTCTAATCTTACATGCAACTCTCTTTGTGATGGAGCCTGGATGAGGTTGAGAGAAGGCAGTAACAATTTTAGGAGGCCTAGTATAACACCAGGTCTTCCCGGCTCTTCCTTGTTTCTTGAGAAGACAGATCTGATCTCACTGACAGAAGCTGTTCCTTACCTATTTGCCATGCCTCTCACTGTATTCCTGTTGGCTCAGGGTGGTCCAGCAACTATAACCACTGATACTTGGGCTGGGGACTGGACATAATTATTCTGACCTTTAGAAGCAACTCTAGCTTGAAAGGGTTAGAATATGACATTATGAAAACCCCTCAGAAATTTGTGGTTAAGAATTTTGTCTATAACAACAAGCTCCTCTGGTTTGTCTCAAAGAGAGTAACTAGATGTAGAAAGGTGTCTTCCTTTATTTACCTTTGAATTCTTAAGTGGAAATATAACACCTCACTTTGTCCTCAGAAGGATCCAACTGCTGAAAAGTCTTCCAGATACTTCCTTCTCAGTGGTGCCTTTAGACAGTCATGGCAGGAATATTGATCGGGAATAGCATAATGAAATATTAGTGCCAGTGAAAGTGTTGCAGAAAGAGCAAATCCCGTCTGTGAGAGTTATATTGGCGAAGAATTGGGCCCATTAGGGGCCTTGTTGAGTATTCAGCAGAGACAATTCTTGCTTTATAAAATATGCTTTGGTTTGCCTTGTGGAAAATTTATTGTTCATTCATTTGATGTACTCCTTTAAGAGGTCAACTTTGACTTGCAGTGCTCTCAGAATTTATTCTTCACTCCATTGTTCCTTGCAAACCATCCTTATTGAATTTCTTTGTGCATTTGAGTTGTCAAATAGCCAGTGCACACTCTAAACTGCTCTATGCAATTAATAGATATTGTTTTGATTGGGGCAGGATGAAAATCAGGGTTAGTACATATAAGGCAAATTAATTAGCCTATGGTGTTTTCAGAAATAGAACTTGCTAAAGCCAATGTTCCCATAAGTGTATAGGTCAACTAACTGGGGAATTGTTGAATCGTCAGGACTGTACTACTATGAAAATAACGGATGTCCATGAAAATGTTCAGGCTCTGCTCTTTTTGTGGTGGGACTGAGAGCTTTTTGGTAGGAGTGCATTTCAGTAACTAGGAAACATGTAAGAAGGAAAGAGATCTTTGATGCCATGTCATAATTAGGCTGTATTTGATAATCTGTGGCATGGCTAGTTGATATATTAATTTTATTTCTAATGATAAAACCAGATTATTTTAGCCACATGGTTACCTGAAATAGCCCAGAAACCCTTGAAAAAACATGCCATTCCACAGTATCCAAAACTGACCTTAGGAAAAATTGTGGTTTAATGTTGGTTCCTTCACCATAAAATAGGGATAGCTGTTAATACTGTGGTTCAGAATGAGTTTTTCCATTGATTCTATGTGATGGCATATGATTAGTAGTTCTTATTTCCCAGCTGAAGTACCTGATTCAAGTAAAATGAGTTAGGGTTACTCGAACTAAGGATCCAATAGAGAAGTATAGATAAAAGATTCCACTTTTAGATTAGTTAATAAGGCTTTTCTACAATCTTGGCCTGGTTACCTTTTCAATTTGATTGTGTTCTTTCCCCCATTTTTACTGTGCCAAAATATTTCTAGTTCCCCAAATTTATCAAATCATTTTGCTATATACATTCTCTTTGCCTAGAATATTTTGTCTGTCTTCTCCTTCAGTGTTCCCAAACCAATGCCTATATGAAACAATTCTTTTTATTATTATTAATTTTGTTTTATTGTGGTAAGACTATAGCATGAGCTATATTATCTTAAAATTCTAAATGTACAATACACTATTGTCGACTCTAGGTACAATGTTGTATATCAGATCTCTAGAACTTATTTATTTTGTTTACATAAAATGATTCTTGACCATCTCTCAATCTCCAGTACAACTGACCATTTTTTCTTTGTAAACCCATTGTAGCCAGCTCTAATCTCTCAGCATAATTACAATACAACTGTACATATTGATTACATATCTGTCTCCTTTCACTAATTATGGAATCTTGAGGCCAGAGATTATATCAAATTTATCTTTTTATTCTCAGCACTTATACATAGCCTGACACAATGAATAAAAAAATGAATGGGTGAATGAATAAATAAAATCCAGTGAGTGAACATTAGCCTGATAATTCAAAGCAGAAATAGCAAACGTATGACCCAAGTGGTATACTCTTCCTTTTTGTATGGAGAACAGACTTTTCCCATTAGAAAAGGCCTAATTGGATTAGGCCATTAAGTCTAGATCTAGGCAGTCTAAGCCTTCTGAACTTAGCTTTTTGCTAGCACAGTCATAATATCTTGTGAAGTTATTTAGAATAGTGGTATCTTAACATTGTAAAATTATAATAAGGAGTAACTCTATTAGGAAAAATAACTGGGTGGGGGGCACATCTTTGATGGATAGCTCTGTGTACCCCTGTATGCTACATGTGGAGGCTGACCCATATGGACTGCATCAGTGGGCTCTTGTGGCTTCTGAATTCCAACTGGGTTTGGCAGGAAACCTGGAGGATAGGAGAGAGTGAGGCCAGAGTACTTTTTTCCCTGTCTTATCTGGGTCCCTTACCAAAGGCCACAAGTCCTGCTGGATGCCCTCTCTGTAACTCTGTCTTTGGTTTGAGTGTCCACTCCCTCCTTATGCCCCTCCCTGCTGTTACATATCCTGTATGCCCTGTCTCTTGTTGCTTTTACTATATTTTGGTGCTCCAAACTTTGTCAATTGTTCCTATATTAAACTTGCCTTGGTTTATTCAACTGAGGATGCCTTCTTTTTGTTGCTGACAGCCTGACTGATATCCCTCCAATACATGCATAATTTTTAATGCTATAGATACAGATATATCTATATCATTATATATATATATATATATATATATATATATATATATATATATATATATATATGTTCTAGTTGCCATCCACATGTGAGATACTAGTAAAACTCGATTTTTCTTATTTTTTGGAGGGGATGAAGTTTATTTTCGTCCCTTTTTAAAATATAAGGTTCACGGGTACACGTGCAGGTTTATTACTTAGGTAAATTGCATGTCATGGAGATTTGGTGTGCAGATACTTTCATCACCCAGGTAATAAGCATTGTACCTGATAGAGAGTTTTTTGATTCTTTCTCTCATCCCACCTGCCACCCTCAAGCAAGCCCCAGTTTCTGTTATTCCCTTGTTTGTATCCATGTGAACTCAATATTTAGCTCCCACTTAAGCATCTTCCTTCTATAGCCTAGTTGATCATTTCATGTTCTCATACTTTGGAAACCACTGATTTAGAAATGAATTATCCAAGTCTTCCTATCAGGTTTTATAGAATAAGGCTCTGTCCAGTGTGGTTTTGAAGGCACAAGAGCAGGTACTGGTTTCTGCAGGATTTATGTACTTACAGAAAAAACTACACATGTAGAGTGTGCTTACTGCTATTGACTTACCCATTTCTCTCAGGACCTTGGGGCCAATGCAGCCACTGCTGGACAGAGAATATTAGCATCATTCAGGCTCCCAGGCAGCCAGCAAAGTGGACCTGGAGAATATTAGGATGGGAGCAAATAATGCTTGAATTGCGGTCTTTCATTTCCAAGAGATTTGTTTTTAACTAATGAATGAAGGTATCACAAACCTTTGGCTCTGAGACTTTTAATTCTTCATTCTTTACTGAAGAATGTTTCTAGCCCCCTTCCCCAACCCAAATCAAAATCCATGTTCTAGCAATGCCAATGGATAGAATTTGCAATCAGTCTAACTCTGACTTAGGCTTAATTGTATTTTAAAAAGGAATCCTCTCTACACAGGATTAGAAACACTGAACCCTAGTTTTGTGATTTTTGTTGTCCTAATTGTGGACATTTTCAGACAAATGTTTACATCTCCTCTGTATTGGTATAATAACCACAGTCATATCTTATGTCAACTAAAACATTTCTTTCAAGGCCCTCATATGCACTACAAATATTATTTCATTAAACAACATTACAAATAGAACTAGTCTCACTAACAACTGTTTTTGTTAATTTTCAGTACAGAACTAAACATTTTATGAATCTTAATAGTTCATAATCTCTTGACTTCCAGAGATAGTAAATTTTTTCCCTTGTGACGAAGACCATATTTCTTATCATTTTGATTAAGATCTTAAATAATATAATATAATGATAAATGGAAATACTTTGAGAAACAGTCTCCCTTCTCCCTGCATTGTGAGAGTATGCAGTTTATAAACTGCTGTCAATATATATATATTTTTAAAGACAGGGAGAGACAACTTCATTGTTTAGGCTGTTATGAGTCACCTTGCTTTGACACAGTTTCTAATTTGGGGGAAGGAAAGACGAGAATCCAGAGTAATACAACTATTTTTTTTAAACTTTTATTATAGGCTCAGGGGTACATGTGCAGGATTGTTATACAGGTAAACTCATGTCATGGGGGTTTGTTGTACAGATTATTTCATCACCCAGGTACTAAGCCTAGTACACAGTAGTTATGCTTTCTGATCCTCTCCCTTTTCCCACCCTCTGTCCTCAAGTAGACCCCAGTATTTAATACACTAGTAAGTAGTGAATTAGCAGAGTAAACTGTGCTGAAATACGAAGTTATTCAATACCAACCCACTTAGTTAAAGCAAAAACGGTTGTGAATTTTGGAGAAAATAAAAAATATTAAAAATGACCAGGTAGAGAGAGAAAATTACTCCTGTTACACACCGAAGGTGTTCTCCCTCTCTCAGATCTTCAGGGGTCCTTGTTTAGGATTTCCTGTAGGAAATTAAGCTCTATGGCAGGCATCTGATCTTTTAGTACCCAGTATTAGTATCATAAATACTAATAGAATATTAGATATTGAAGGGATACTTTTAATTCTCAATTTTTTTTTGTTTGCCAGTGAATAGACTTGAGGATTAAAGATTTTTGGGTGAAAAAATTTTTTTAAAAATAAAGATTTTTGGTGATTTCCTCAAGGAACTGGAGAACTAAGGCTATAGTCCACATCTGCTGACCCCTGATTCAACGTTGTTTCTACTAGACTAATTGCATTCAAAATGTTAAGTTTATGTTTTGAAGATGGAAATATCTGCAAAATTGTTTTATTCAGAATGTTTTACTTTGCAGCGAGGAAGCATGCTTAAATTGTATAGGAACTGAATGGCACAATAAGAACAAAATAAAAACTGTGTGATTCCTAGTCTAGTACTTTTTCCATGACATGAGAATTTATGCATATGCCAGATACTATGTTAGGTACTGAAGACACAAAGACAAACATTGTAAGAGCTTTTCCTTTTAAAAGGAACTCAGTATAGAAAATGTGTGTTTTCCTACATTTCCATATATATATATTCAAGCTAAACAACAGAAGCTGAAAGAGCATAAAACACAAAGTGGTACATGACTTTGTAGACAGTAGTAAAGTGCCTTATGTGAGCAATACAATTCCAGTTTGTGAGATGTGAGTTCCATGTTGGCAGGGACTGTTTCTGTCTTGTTTATTGCTGCAGCCCCCATTATAGGTCTGGCACACAGTGAGTGCTTAATAAATGTTGAGTAAATGAATGAGTGAATAACTGCCTGGCTTATAGTAGATGTTCAATAAATGTTGCATGAATAAATGAATGAATCTACATCTGCCATGTTCTCAGGGATTCTTCAGAATTTGCAATGGTGACCCCTAGAGATGACAGTTCTTAATGATTCTTTTATTTCTGAAGACAAGCTAATTCTGTAGTGTGGTGGCCTCTGGAGGATTTAAAGTTCCTTGAGTTTGAATCCTCTATTGCAGTAGAGACTGGCAAGTAACGATTTTCCCTTTCCTCCTGGGCACATAGCTAGAATACATTTCCCAAACATTTTTAGAGTTGGACACATCCACATGGCTGAGTTCTGGCCAATGAAACGTGGGCAGCAATGATGCATCCCACTCCAGGTCTGGCACTTAAAAACCTCCTATGCAATCCTCTACTATCTGCTATATTTCTGCTGTCCAGAACCTTATTACCAGCTGGAGAAATACAGTCAAGTCC
Organism: Nomascus leucogenys; assembly: GCF_006542625.1. Taxonomy (NCBI): domain Eukaryota; kingdom Metazoa; phylum Chordata; class Mammalia; order Primates; family Hylobatidae; genus Nomascus; species Nomascus leucogenys. The sequence goes on along the minus strand of NC_044389.1, from coordinate 67,094,297 downwards.
TCTGAAGCTCTAGGGAAAGAGCTGCAGGATTAAAAAAAACCTGTGTTCATGAATTAACTAGTGGCAGACCACTTACCAAACACCTTCATTGAATTGATATGTGAATAAGACAAACTTCTGTCTTATTCTAGCTGTGCAACTTTGGATACATTTTAGCCACCTGAGCCTCTGTTTTCCTACTTGAAAATGGGGTTTGTAATGTAACCTGTCTCTTTGTGATATGATGAGATGTATCAATGCAAAACCCATAACAAAGTACAGGGATCATGATATGCACTTGATACATGTCAGCTATTCTTACATAATGTTTATCATTTCCAGTTTGACAGGGGCCAAAGGACAGTAATTTTTAAAGACGCCTCAAAGACCATTATGTATTTTCTCTCTCTTTATCTTTTGGCTACTGAGGCATATAAATAATCCTCCAGAACCTTGTGTCAATGAGTTTCAAAAATTTTTTAGAACTAGAACTCTTATTATTTTTTCCAGTATGATCATATATATACGCATATAGATGGATGCCCAGTGATATATGTAGAACTGTCCTGGTTGTAGGATATCCCTCACTACAACTGCTTAGCCCTTTCCTGGACCTTGTGCTAGGCACTCTACAGAATCCTTAGGCTAGATAGGACATAACTGGAATACCACTGCCTTGAGTAAATACTATGGAGGAAATGCAATATTATACAATTACCTTAATGCAATGCCCTTATCCACTCTCCCTGCAACTGACAACATTCTCACTAACTCCATATTTCTCCCACTGCCTCTCCCTATGCCTTCAGTGCAGAAGTCTGCATGGCCATGGGGCTGTGGTAAGTAAGGACTTCCTTCTTTTTCATTTAAAGTAGATTGGTGGCTCTTTTCAATAGACTATTAGAGGAGTAACTGCTTTGTATGATTTACAGGGACTCTGAACTTTGACTCTCTACTGTATGATATATAGATGGCTTGAAGCTCTGGGGTCAAGGGTTACAAGTAATGAATTTATGGCTAGATTCTGCCTCCTCTCACTTTAAAAAGAGATGGTATATTTGAAACATTGTTATAAATAATTTTCTTCCAGAAATAGTTTAAGAGAAGATACACTAGATTGATATTTTCCAAACCCAATCAAACTATTTTTATATATTTGCCATGGCCTCAGGAGTGATTGAAGGGAGGACTTAGGGTGAAGAATAGACCAAAGCTACAACCGCTGGTACTCTGTTTTGGATCCAGGGAAAGAAACGACAGAAGGAGGTAAAATTTTTAACTTTCCAGGGCCTAGGTACATGGTTAGGAAATATTGTCAATCTTTAAAAGTATTAGAAGACAGTGATAGGCAGAAATATGTGGAATATGACTGTAAGAGAAAATATTTAAAAGAAACTGCTCTCTTGGTGATTGTAACCATCATGACCTATGAAAAGTGAAACTATGCTACTTCACCTAAAATCATTCTATAGTGGACATAAATATCCATGAGAAGACATGAATGACCTCTCAAATTATATTGAAGATGTTAATAGGCTAGTATTAAAGCTTTGCTTTTGAAGCTAATGCCAAAGCAAGGAGAGTGCCTTTTAAAAGTTTATGGTTCTCAAAATAAGTTTCAAATTAAACTTGGAGTCAGGGATCATTATTCTGTGAAACATGATGCTCAGATGCCCACCTCTTTCCTTTCTTCCTAAGGTCTTGATCAGCCCACTCATTTCTTCCTTGAAAGTATCAGAAAAAAACAAAACAAAACAGATGATTATCAGTGGTTCCCCTTGGTCCTTGGTTAGAATGCCTTAACCACTCACTTGCCCCTATAAATATAATAATGACAATTCGATTGTTTTTACTATGTGCCAGCTGCTGTACTAGGCACCAGGCATATATTATTTTTATCTAATCCTTACTCTAATCTTATGAGACAGTAGCATTCACTTTACAGATGAATTTGAGTCTCAGAGGGTATCCCAGCTAATAGGAGGAAAGCCAGGATTTGAACTCAATTCTACTGTAGAGTCTGTGCTCTTCCTAACCACTCACCCTGCCTCTGACAGCCACACTTGGCAAGGGTGTCACCTGCCTCAACACAGAGTTCCATAAAACCGCATGTCACTTTGTTAAGCCACTTGAAAGTCCTCTCATTAGAAATGTATTAAATACATAATTGGCATTCTTTACTAAAATGAATTCACCTCAAAGCAGATTAATGGAACATAGTATAAATTGGTTAAATTAGGTTGCTTTCTTTCTAAGGCTTGACTGAGATCAAAATACTGAAGAAATGGGATTTGTGAAAGGGGATTGTGATTGCAGGAGAGATCTTTATGGCACTTGGGAAAATTTATGTGAATTATGCATCTCAGTGACACGCAGCAGTTGTGAGTGGGAGTGGACTTTGGGTAGTAGGAGAGCAGCACAGGGGTCCAGTGGGTAACTATGAAGGGACATCAGAAGGTAGACAGGGGTGCGACAAAAAGGAGATAAGTGGGGCACAAAGACAAACTTCATTCATTTTGTTTTCCCAACTTCCAATCTATTTGCACTGTATAGAGGGAGTGGGTGGGATTGAAGTTTTCTCTGGAGGCCGTTTTACTATGTAATTCCCATCCTATCACACAGATAGCCTTGCATAGCTAGATTCTAATTTTTCCCCTTAGTCTACTCATATATCGTTATTCAATGAAGTAATAATGTTAAAAGCAAGACAATCCATAATGCACTTCCAATAAAACTCTGAAAAACAGCCATTGATCTTTTCTTATGTCGGTTATCTACCCCCAGCTGCCTTATTGCTCTCATTGTAGAGGTGGTTAAATGACCAAAGATACTTAATATGTAAGTTATGAAACATTTCCACTTCCTTATTTACCACTTAATGGTCATTAAAAGAGTAGGAACATCATCCTTTTCCAGGTGATGTAAGATGGATCCTGGCTTGAATAGAGTACTCATTTATCAATAATCAATTACTCAGTTAACCATTAAAGATAATAATCATTTCTACCACACTTACAATAAAATGCTGCAAACGTCAATGAATCATTATTTTACCCTAGGGCAGACCTTAAATCAATTTCTTATTACCATTCATTTTACCTTTGCAATTGTGATGGACATTCGAAGGGCCAGAACATTAGGAAATCCTCAAATGGCTGAAGGATGGGGAGGAGGGAAGTCTGGAGGTGCAATTTATGGGAACTCTATGAATTTTATTCAGGGATAACATCCAGGTTGTTTTGACCCACAGAGTTTTGCCTTGAGTTTCAGGTTCATTCCCATGCTTTCTCATTGTCTACAGGAATCTCAATTGTGGATCTCCAATTGCAATTTGTTCAGATCTCCCTAGTTGCTTTTCTACTATGTTTCCCACATTTAGTTCAATTTTACGTTGTATTAAGTGTGTGGGGTGGCAGCTGGAATACGGTAAAATCATGTAGTGGAGGTATAATACAATATCACCCCTCAAAGTCTTCCCATTACTCTTAGAATAAAGTAAAAATTCCTTAACAAGACTCACAGGGCCCTGAACAGTCTGGTCCCTACACATCTCACACACCATTCCCTCTTCCCCTGTTGACTTTAGTGAACCTGGCCTTCTTTTAGTTCCTTGTACTCCATGCAATCTCCCCTGCCACAGAGCATTTGCACATCCTGTTCCTTTAGCACATAAGGCCACCTGCTCCCTGCCCCCATTTTCACCCACTTAACATCCATTCTTCCTTCATTTTTAAGTTCAAGGCTTATTTCCCCTGGGAAGCCTTCCCTGATCTGCCAAAACCCTGTTGTATGCTCTCAGAATACCATTTCCTTCTCAGTCGTGTCACATATCACAGCTTTGGTTTTTAGCATGTGATTGACTGGTTGTTTGAGCTATGTAGCCTTTGTCTCCTAACAAACTCTGAGCTCTCTTTGGGTAGGATTGTGCTTAATTTTGCTCATCATTGTATCTCAAGTGCTTAGGTTGGTTCCTGGCACATGGTAAGCTTTCAATAAATGTCTAGTAAACAAATCAGGAATCAATTAAGGAATGATCCAGAAAAACATATGATTAAGATCAGAGTGTAGGAGATATTGATAGCAGCTGTGAGGAGAGTTTGCTCGTCCTTATGGAGTGATAATAACATTGTAAGTTCATTTAAAGTTATGAAGTTTCACTGATGCAATTATTTCCTACCTGACTTTTTACTTTCCTAACAAGACCCAAGCTTCTCCCATCCTGGTTCCATTCTCTTTCAAAGATCTCTGTGGCGTGTGTTGTTCCCCACAACCATCTGGCATTTTTTCCTCTATCAATGGAGACATCTACAGTTTCCTTGGATTTATGACTGTTCCACATTTTTATGCCTTCTGAGACCCTCTCAAACACACCTATGCAACAAATCTCCCTCCCACAATAATCTCTGATATAAATGAGGAAATGGATCTTCAATCAAGTCTACTAGTGAATAAAAGATTTCATAGAGCCACTTGAGCATGGAGAAGATATGTTAAGGTGATTATCTTGAGTCCGGTTGTTTGAGAAAATGTATCTATCTTCAACACCAGTTTTCACTGCATCTGAGCTCGTGATTTAATTTAGAGTTATTAAAAACCTACCTCTTCCAACTGACTGAGAAAAGGACAACTTGGATTTGAAAGCAGCTCATGGTTCTACTGAAAGCTTGTCTGGGTAAAACACAGGCTACACACCTTTTATTTTTTATTTTTATTATACTTTAAGTTCTGGGATACATGTGCAGAACGTGCAGGTTTGTTACATAGGTATACTTGTGTCATGTGGCTTGCTGCACCCATCAACCTGTCATCTACATTAGGTATTTCTCCTAATGCCATCCCTCCCCTAGTCCCCCATCCCACAACAGGCCCTGGTGTGTGATGTTCCCCTCCCTGTGTCCATGTGTTCTCGTTGTTCAACTCCTGCTTATGAGTGAGAACATGCAGTGTTTGGTTTTCTGTTCTTGGCTACACACCTTTTAATAGTCCTAGGACATTTTAGTGTAAGCCTGATAATTATAAATGATTTTTAAAAGGAAGATAATAATTAAAATAAATAATCACAAAGCACAAAAATGTAATTTCAAGAGAAACTGTAGAGGAGAAAGAAGACAGAAAGACTTAAAAAATTTATATTCGGGGGGTCCATGTGCAGGTTATGTGGATATGTCACATAATGTTGAGGTTTGGGCTTCTAGTATATCCATCACTCAAATAGTGAACATTTTACCCAATAGGTAATTTTTTAAACCCCCACTGCTCTCCCATCCTCCCCCATTTTGGGGTGCCCAGTATATTTTTTTCAATTTTTATGTCCATATGTACCCATTATTTAGCTCTCACTTATAATGGGAGAGAATATTTGGTATTTGATTTTCTGTTTCTGAGTTATATCACTTATAATGGACTCCAGCTCCATCCATGTTGCTGCAAAGGACATGATTTAATTTTTTTTTGTCTTTGTTTTTTGGCTGCATAGTGATTTCATGATGTGTATATATAACATTCCCTTTATCGAATCAAACCTTGATGGAAACTTAGGTTGATTCCATGACTTTGCTATTGTGACTAGTGCTGCAATCAACATACAAGTGCAGGTGTCTTTTTTATATAATGATTTCTTTTTCTTTGGGTACCTGCCTAGGAGTGGGATTGCTGGGTTGAATAATAGTTCCATTTTTAGTTCTTTGAGAAATCTCCTTACTGTTTTCCATAGAGGTTGTACTACTTTACATTTTCACCAACAGTATATAAGGGTTCTCTTTTTACCACATCCATGCCAGTATCTGTTGGTTTTTGACATTTTAGTAATAGCCATTCTAACTGGTGTAAGATAATATCTCCTTGTGGTTTTACTTTGCATAACTCTGATTATTAGTGATATTGAGACTTTTATTGTTTGTTGGTCACTTGTATGTGTTCTTTTGAGAAATGTCTGTTCATGTCCTTTACCCACTTTTTAATGGGATTGTTTCTTTTTCTTGTTGAGTTGTTTGAGTTCATGGTAGATTCTGGATATTAGTCCTTTGTCCGAGGTATAATTTGCAAACATTTTCTCCCATTCTGTAGGTTGTCTGTTTACTCTATTGATTGTTTCTTTTGCTATGCAGTAGCTTGTTTAATTAAGTCTCATTTGTCTATTTTCAATGTTTGTATTGCATTTGCTTTTGAGGTGTTAGTCATAAATTATTTGCTAAGACCTATGTCCAGAAGAGTTTTTTTTTTCTAGGTTTTCTTCTATGATGTTTAGAGTTTCAGGTCTTACACTGAAGTCTTTAATCCATTTCGAATTAATTTTTGCATATGGTGAGAGACAGGAGTCAGGTTTCATTTTTCTTCATCTGGCTAGCCAATTTTCTCAGAACCATTTATTAAATAGGGTATCCTTGTCCCATTGTTTATTTTTGTCAAATTTGTCAAAGATCATCAGTTGGTTGTAGGTATGTGGCTTTATTTTTGGATTCTCTATTCTGTTCCATTGATCTGTGTGCCTATTTTTGAGCTAGTACCATGTTGTCTTAGTTACTATAGGCTTGTAATATAATTTGAAGTCAGATAATGTGATGCCTCTGGCTTTGTTCTTTTTGCTTGGGATTGCTTTGGCTATTTGGGCTCTTTTTTGTTTCATATGAAATTTAGAATTGTTTTCTCTAATTTTTTGAAGAATGATGTTGGTAATTTGATGGGAATTGCATTGAATCTGTAGATTGATTTGGGTAGTATTGTAATTTTAACAATATGGACACTTCTTATCCATAAGTGTGGGATTTAAAAAAAATTTGTTTCTGTTATCTATGAATTTTCATCAGAGTTTTGTAGTTCTCCTTGTAGAGATCTTTTACTTCCTTGATTAACTGTATTCCTAGTAATTTTTTCTTTTTGTAGCTATTGTAAATAAAACTGAGTTTTTGATTTGGTTCTCAGCTTGGGCATTATTGGTGTATAGATATGCTACTGATTTGTGTATATTAATTTTGTATCTTGAAATTTTATTGAAGTCATTTATCAAGTCTAGAAGTCTTTTGGAGGAGTATTTAGGGTTTTAAGTCACCAGTGAAAAGGGCTAATTTTACTTCTTGTTTTCTAATTTGGATGCCTTTTTTGTCTTTCTTGTGCATGATTACTCTGGTTATGACTTCTAGTACTATGTTGAATAGGAGTGGTGAGAGTAAAATCCTTATGTTGTTCCAGTTCTTAGAGGGAATGCTTTCAACTCCTTCCTATTCAGTGTAATATTGGCTGTGGGTTTGTTGTATATGGCTTTTATTATCTTGAGGTATGTTTTTTCAATACCTAGTTTGTTGAGGGTTTTTATCATGAAGAAATGTCAGATTTTATTGAGTGTTTTTTCTGTATCTATTGTGATAAGCTTGTGGTTTTTTTTTTTTAATTCTGTTAATGTGATTGATATGGTTTGGCTGTGTCCCCACCCAAATCTCATCTTGAATTGTAGTTCTGGCAATCCCCATGTGCCATGGGAGGGACCCAGTAGGAGATAATTGAATCATGGTGGCAGTTATCACTATGCTGTTCTCATGATAGTGAGTGGGTTCTCATGAGATCTGATAGTTTTATAAAGAACTTTCCCCCCATTTGCTCTGCACTTCTTTTTGCTGCCGCCATATGAAGAAAAAAGTGTTTGCTTCCCCTTCAGCCATGATTGTAAATTTCCTGAGGCCTCTCCAGCCAATGCTGAACTGCGAGTCAATTAAGCCTCTTTGCTTTATATTGCACCCAGTTTCAGATATGTCTGTATTAGCAGCATGATAACTGACTAAAACAGTGATCAATTCCATTTTTTGCAAATGTTGACTTATCCTTGCATTCCTGCAAACCTACTTATCATGATGGACTGTCTTTTTGATGTGCAATTGGATTAGTTCGCTAGTATTTTGTTCAGGAGTTTCACATCTATATTCATTAGGAATATTGGCCTGCAGTTTTCATTTTTTGTTGTTGTTCTGTCCCTGCCTGATTTTCATATCAAGGTAATACTGGTTTCATACAATGAGTTAGGGAGAAATCCCTCCTCCTCAATCTTTTGTAGTAGTTTCATTTAGATTGGTACCAGCTCTTTTTATGTCTGGTAAAATTTGGCTGTGTATTTGTCTAGTCCTGGGTTGAAAGATTTTTTTTAACTGATTCAGTTTTGTTTCTCATTATTGGTCTGTTCAAGATTTCTATTTCTTTCTAGTTCAATCCTGAGAGGTTGTATTAATCCGTTTTTATGCTGCTGATAAAGGGATACCCAAGACTGGGCAATTTACAAAAGAAAGAGGTTCAATTGGACTTACAGTTCCACGTGGCTGGGGAAGCCTCACAATCATGGTAGAAGGCAAGAAAGACCAAGTCGTGTCTTTCATGGATGGCAGCAGGCAAAGAGAGAGAGCCTGTGTAGGGGAACTCCTCTTTTTAAAACCATCAGATCTCATGAGACTTATTCACTTTCAAGAGAACAGCATGGGAAAGACTTGCCCCCATGATTCAATGACTTCCCACCAAATCCCTCCCACAACATATGGGAGTTCAAGATGAGATTTGGGTGGAGACACAGCCAAATCATATCAGAGGTTGTATGTTTCCAGGAATTTATCCATTTCTTCTAGGTTTTCTAGTTTGTACATATACAGATGTTCATAGTAATCTCTGATTATCTTTTGAATTTCTATGGTATCAGTAATAACGTCACTTTTATTATTTCTAATTGTGTTATTTGAATCTCTTTTTTCTTATTAAATTAGCTAGAAGTTATTAAATTTGTTTACTCTTTCAAAGAACCAACTTTTCTTTTAATTGATCCTTTGTATCTTTTTTGTTTTGTTTTGATTTATTTTGGTCTCAGTCTCATTTAGTTCTGCTCTGATCTTTTTCTTTTCTTCTGCTAGACTTGAGTTTGGTTTTATTATTGTTTTCTATTTCCTTGAGGTGTGATGTGAAGTTATAATATGAGATCTTTCCATCTTTTTTGATATAGGCATTTTATGCTATAAACTTTCAGCACTGTGTTTACTGTATCCCAGGGATTTTGATATGTTGTTTCTCTATTTACACTCATTTCAAAACATTTCTTAAATTTTTGCCTTATTTCATGTTTACCCAAATGTGATTCAGAAGCAGGTTATCAGTTTCCATGTAATTATTTACTTTTCAGATTTCCTCTTGGTATTGATTTCTAATTTTATTCCACTGTGATCTGAGAAGATACTTGATATCATTTTAATTTTTTAAATGTATTGAGACTTGCTTTAGAGCCAAATATTGGTTGATTTTGGAGAATATTTCATATGCAAATGAGAAAAATGTATACTCTGCAATTATTAGGTAGAATGTCCTGTAAATATCTATTAAGTTCAGTTGGTCTAGAGTCCAGTTTACATCCAGTTTTCCTTGTTGACTTTCTACCTTGATGATCTGTCTAGTGTTATCAGTTGGGTGTCCCCCACTATTATCTTATTGATATCAATCTCTTTTCTTTGGTCTAATAGTATTTTTTTATGAATCTGGGTGCTCTGGTGTTGGGTGCATATATATTTAGGCTAGCGAAATCTTCTTGTTATATTAAACCCTTTACCAATATATAATGCCCTTTAATGCCATTTTTAAAAAACTATTATTGCTTTAAAGTCTGTTTTATATGATATAAGAATGGCTACTTCTGCTCACTTTTGTTTTCCATTTGTGCGATATATCTTTTTTTATTTATTTACTTTGAGTCTGAGGTCAGCTTTAGCCATTAGGTGGTTCTCTTGTAGGCAACAGATGACTGAGACTTGTTTTTTAAAGTCTGGTCTATATCTTTTAAGTGGAGCATTTAGGTCGTTTATGTTCAAGGTTAACATTGATATATGAGGTTTTTTTTCTGTATAATATTGTTAGCTATTTGCCTTGGAGTCTCAATTGTGTAATTGCTTCACAGGATGGTGAAGCACTTCTTGATGGTGATTATTGTCCTTTGGTTTCTGTGTTTAGAACTCCTTTGAGCATTTCTTATAGGGTTGGTTTAGTTGTGACAAATTCCCTTAGTGTTTGCTTGTCTGGGAAAGATTTTATTTCTTCATTTATGAAGCTTAGTTTGGCAGGATATAAAATTTTGGACTAGTACTTTTTTTTTTTTTTTTTAATGTAAGGAAGCTAAAAGCAGGCCCTTGGTCTCTGTTGGCTTGTACGGTTTCTGCTGAGAAGTCTGCTGTTTGTCTGATGGGGTTTCCTGTATAGGTAATTCGATGCTTCTCTCTAGCTGCTTTTAAGATCTGTTCTTTCATGTTGACCTTGGATACTCTGATGACTATATGTCTTGATGATGTTCATCTTGTATAATATCTTCCAAGTGTTCTCTGAATTTTATGTATCTGGATGCCTATTTCTCTAGCAAGACCGAGGAAATTTTCCTGATTTCCTCAAATATGTTTCCCAAACTTCTTATTTTTTCTTCTTCCTCTTAAGAATGTCTATAAGTTATAGGTTTTGTTGCTTTACATAATCCCATATTTCTTGAAGGTTTTGTTGATTAGAAAAATTATTTTCTTCTTTGTTTTTATCTGACTGGGTTAATTTGAAAGACCTGTCTTCGAGATCTGAAATCCTTTCTTCTGCTTAGGTCTAGTCTCTTATTAAAGCTTTTAAATGTGTTTTAAAATTCCCTTAGTGAATTTTTCATTTCCAGAAGTTCTGTTTGGTTTTTAAAATATATATCTATCTTGTCTGTCATCTCCTGAATTTTTTTTCTGATTTCTTTGTTTGGTTTTCCACTTTCTTTTGGATCTCATTGAGCTTCCTTAAAATTCATAACTTTAATTCTTTATCTCTCACTTCAAAGTTTTCATTTTGGTTGGCAGCTACTGCTAGAGAGCTCATGTGGTCTTTTAGGAGTGTCTCAACAGTCTGTTTCATCATGGTGCTGAAATTCTTGTGCTAGTTTCTTCTCCTGTAGAAGCTGCCACTTCTTATTTTAAAATTTATTTTAATTAGGTGGGTTTCTTCTTTCCTCCTTGAGGGTGTGACTATTGCTTATGTTGGGTAGGTTCATTTGGCTTTGCTTCTGTGTGATTTCAATGGGCCAATTCTCTGTGTAAATGTCTTGGTTATAGACAGCCTTAGCATAGTGGTTTTCCAAAATGTTAGTTGTTTGTAGGTTGTGGTAGCATTGTGTGTTTGGTGAGGTTCACTGTCTCCTACAAAGATGAGGAGGTGGAGGTCTTGGGAAATTATCTCATTTCCTTACTTTTGTCAGCAGGAATTATATTGGATTGTGTAGTTCATTCTACAGGCCAGTAGGTGGTGCTTGCAGGCAAGAGACACCTGTGATAATGGCAGTGGAATTTTTACTTGGTCTTTGTTGATGGAGGAAGTACGGGGTGTCCCTGGTGATAGTCAGGGCATGGAGTTCCCAAGGGCCCCATCCTGCACTGTGCTGCCAAGGCACTGGAGGGGGCAAAGCTGGGTGGGGCTGGTTGGACAAGTCTGTGACCAGGCTCTTTGAGGTCAATGCTGACCTTGGTAGGGGTCTAGGAGCAGCTCTCAGGCCACTGGGACAGCCCTCCAGGGATGGCTGGAGCTACCTCTCCTGTGGCACAGAGCCCACTTAGGGGAAGGCCTGAGGTGACAGATAGAGTTTCAATATGTATTCTGAGGTGGCTCAAATGGTGTGGCATGGATTTGACTCAATCAGCACAGGAAATAAGGTTATCAGTCATGTAGAGTATTTGGAGCATAAAACCACTGGGGTAATTTCTTAGCAACTAAAGCAAGAAAGCCATTGTCAGCATTATACAGTCAAAGTTCTTGACTACCATGTATAGCAGAAGCTCAGTGTTTACTGTGAACTGTTGAGTTTTCAATTTTGTCTGTCCATGCCTTCTTACAGTCTACTGAGTTAGATTTAAATCTCAAAACCCGAACTGAGACTCATTAATTAACTTTTCATCATTCCTACTGAAAGTCTCATGAGTGCTCCAGGCATCATTCCAGGTACTGGGTCACTGAGGCAGACGAGTGAAGAACAGACTAGTTAGGGAAATAGACACCAAGCAAATAAAGAGTTAAGGCCCATATTCATCAAGTGCTTACTCTGTGCCTGTCCAGGATCTAGTACTTTTATTAACAAGCACAATCCTCCCCCAAACCCAAGGATGTAGAAAAAATTACTATTCAAATTTTAGAGGGGGAAACTAAGGCATAGAGCCTTGCTCCCAATGATTACGTTGGAGAGCCAGAATTCCAATTCAAGCAACTTGATCTCAGGATCTGTATTTATAACACCTATACTATTCTTATTCTCTAATAAATAAACAAGAACAATATCAAATGCCCATACCTTCTCTATTAAAAATAAGATGATGTGATAGAGAGTGGAGTGGGTGGTCAAGGAAAACCCCTGAAGGGTGACATTGAAGTTGATCTCTGAATAACAAGGTACTACATAAAACATTCCAGGTTCTTTATGATTTCTTCCCTGATGGCAGTATATTCTCCAGATTATTTTAAGATACAAATTAGAATAACGGCAATGACATTCTTAAACGATTATTCAACTGTCTTCTACCTCTATTTACTCAGAGAACAAAAAAGGAGATGAGAGGGGAGGGGGAAGCCATACAGCCTGTATTCTAGCTCTTGGCTTACTCAGCCTTGTTGCAATATGGCCAAAACCATAGATGACAGTTTAAGCAGCTTTTCCAGGCTTGTAGGCAGACTTGCCAATAGTTGATTGTCTTCATAGAATCCCATGGGATGTGAGCTGTGAAGCTCTGGCTGTGAAACTATGGCTTCTCAAATGTTTTTATTCCGTCAGTTGTGTGTATGATTTATGAGGTCATAGCCTCAAGCCTGAACTATCAGCTCCAGTTGTTGGGTTTACCTTGCAGAAAGTAGATGATATGTGTCACTTTTTCATTTATGTGTGCAGAGACTCTTTCATCTATCTACATTGCACTCTGGGGCTCCTTCCTAGACAGTTGGTTTTTCAAGTGTCAGATAACTTATCTCTGGGCACAGTCTCAAACCCCAACTTATGATGAATATTTCTAGCTAAGACATCTCTGCCACTACTTTAGGCAGTTTATTGGGGTGAGTCGATCAATCAATTGATTGATCAAGCTATCTGTCTATCTACCTTCTTTCACTACTACAAATATATTAATGGTTATAATTTTCATATAGAACTATGTATACTTAAAATATTTTCATGTCTTTTAGAAACCTGAAGTGGAGTCAGAAATAGGAAAACTATGGGTAGGGGTTCTGATGAGTTGAAGACTGTCTACTTAACCCTTTTCTATCTCTGTCTAAAGTTTAGTTCAATGAATGCAGAGTCCAGTGAATATTACTCTCTAAAGAAAACTCCTCAAAATGAGAAATGTTCATACTTCCTGTGGATTCAGTTGCTATTTTAAAAAACAGGCTTTAATTATAAGTACCACATTAAATCAGTCTTATAATGAGTGAGAACTGGTGTTGAAAATGAATTTCTCTGAATAATATCAGTCAAGAAAAATCACATTAACATTTCATTATACATGAGACATGATAAAATTCTCTATGACTTCAGGAGATATGATTGAAAGGCCATTTCTTCCATAAGGTCTTGATACGATGCCCGTAGGAGAGGTTTCCAAAAAGTTCCCTGCTGGGATCAAAATCTTATTTTATTCCATTTTGTCCCAAGGGCTTTCATTCCTCTTAACCCATAAATTTAAAATTAAAAATTGTATGATTCAGCTTATTATAATGTCTTGCTCTGGGAGAATTAATATAATTTCTCTCTACCTCCTTCTTGCATTATGTTTTAATGTTAAGAAATCTTAAATCATTTCCTATTGTATATACATAAAAACTCTTCAATATACTGAATTACACACTCATTTTAAATATCAAACAGTTGTAGAATTAATCCCAAACCTATTTTACATGGTAATAGGCCACATGTTTTAAACCATTGCACCTCTTTTTTTCAGTGCATAGGCTCCCTGAATAATTATATATTGTAACGACACAGGAGGAATATATAGTATTTTCAATGTATTGGTTGTCGAGGATGCCTGTGTGACTTGATTATTAATAAAATATTGTAATAAAATTTAATGTCTCTGGCTATATTTAACCTGTATATTTATTCGAGAAAAATGTTATCCTAGTTGAGTTTTCCTTTAATTTAGTAATAAAATAGAAGGCATTTAGTGAGACCAAATTGTTTCAAAGCTTCTTAAATAGTATCCAGAATTTGCCTAAACAATTTCTATGTAATAGCTAATTAGTTCATGTCAAGGAAGCACTATGATAATTCAGTTAAGCTACCATCTCTCAACTTGAGTACATAGACCTGTAATTCAAGATTGGATGGGGGAGCAATGTGATATTATCTAGTCACGTTAAAGATATGTGTAGCCTATACCTTCCCAAATTTATTTTCATATTTATAACCTAGAGCAGTAATCTACAAACATTTGTCTTCAGTATCTCTTTATACTCTTAAAAATTATTGAGAACCCCAAACAGATCTTGTTTCATGAGTTATAGCTATCATATTAGAATTTAAAGTTGGAAAATTAAAAAGACAGATTTATTTGTTAATTCATTTAGGAATAAGAATGACACATTTATTACATGTTAACATGATATTTAAAAGCAAATATATTTTCCCTAGAAGACACAAAAGAATAAGAGTGGCATTGTTTTACCATTCTACAAATCTCTTCGAGGCATGGCTTAACAGCTGGATTCTCATGTCTGCTTTTGCATACAGTCTGCTGCCATGTGCTTCCTGTAAAGCACATAAAGAAAAGTTAGCGTCACATAGATGTACAGTTGGAAAAGAAAGTATTATTTAATAGCTGTTTCAGATAACTGTGGATATTTTATTTGATACTACATCAAAACTCAACATGTTTTAATATTTTGGGGCTTAGTTGCAATGTAGAATGTGAAACCATATCAGTAAACATTTTAATACTCTGCTGAATTAAAATAAACTGGCCTGTCTTGTATTTTGAGGGGCTCTTTAACCCACGCATAATTTTGTAACATCAGTAATTAGTCATTTGAAAAGAATTGGTTCAAAGGGTTATGCAGATATTCTAACTATCTGCATATTCAAGAGAAACTTAGAATTTTTGTATGGATAACAAATACTGTCAGTTTTTTTTCCTCAAAGTCACAAACTCAGTTTGTTCAAATATCAAAGTCTGAATTAGTCATTCTTTCAAGTAAAAATGGTGTTGATGAAACAGGCACCTGGTTCAGCTCTCAAATCAAACCATCACACAAGTGTTTTTTCTTGAGAGAACCATCTTCCTATGCAGCAGAAGTGTTTCACACTTCCCTTCCATTTTGTCACGCAGAATGTTAAAAAGATGTGTACTCAAGGGTTGCAATTTAATCAAATTAAGTTTTGCAGTTTCCTCATGGACATTTTAAAGGGGAAACTGGCATAAAAAGGAAAACTACAAGTGCATGGTGACAAAGAATGCAATGATAATTAATACCCCTTGCTGCCATTGCCTTGATTAAGGCACCAGCAGTGTTACCTACCATAGCTTTTGTACCCTCAGTACAAATGTCAATTGTGGGCAAATAATGTCCTTGTGTTATCATGAAAATAGTTTGACCTTGTGAACTCTTGGGGACCTCAGAGGACCATGGATGACATTTTGAGAACTGCTGCCTTAGAGAAACTCTTGTACATGTTTGAAAAAGACAAGTACAATGATGGTCATTGCAGTATCATGTAATAGCCAAGGGAAAGGGAAAATGCTTGAAATGTTCACTGACAAAGTGGATTAATATCAATAAATATATAGGTGTATGCACACATTCATACATATGTAGAGAGTAAAGGGGTGAGCAGGAGAGGAAAAAAGCGGGAGAGAGCTTGTGGAATGATGTTAACAATATGATAATCTGAATGAAGGAATTTGGGGGTTCTTTTGCACAGTTCTTGCAATTTTTCTCTGTTTAAACTATTGCACAATAAAAAACATATAAATTAAAAAACAAACCCGCTAATCCAGGGATATGTATTATACAGCAATGCAGGGAAAGATGGCATGTTTCAGTTGGCATATCTGCATCATTTGCTTGATTCTCTGCATTAGTAAATGGTGAAAAACATATCTAGAACATCAGGGATACAATTGATAAAATTTAAAGATTGTCTCAGAGACTAAGAAGGCACTTGCATTAGCTTAACCTAGACACATCGAGGTAGTCAGCCTAAGAAGATCTGCTAGGGATGTCCATATGAATCAGCAGATAAAATGCAATAATAATAAAGGCAAAAGAAAAATGACAGTATACAAAAATTTCACAGAGCCAAGAGGACTCAGGTTTCAAGAATAAATTAGTTAAAAGAGACTAGTACCCATTTGTGATTATAGGAATATGTTATATGCAGCTATAACTTACACCTGTACTTCGATTTAAATTTATTTTTTAATTTTTTTAATTATTCATTTTTTTATTATGCTTTAAGTTTTAGGGTACATGTGCACAATGTGCAGGTTAGTTACATATGTATACATGTGCCATGTTGGTGTGCTGTACCCATTAACTTGTCATCTAACATTAGGTATATCTCCTAATGCTATCCCTACCCCCTCCCCGCACCCCACGACAGGCCCTGGTGTATGATGTTCCCCTTCCCCTGTCCATGGGTTCTCATTGTTCAATTCCCACCTATGAGTGAGAACATGTGATGTTTGTTTTTCTGTCCTTGTGATAGTTTGCTGAGAATGATGGTTTCCAGCTTCATCCATGTCCCTACAAAGGACATGAACTCACCCTTTTTTGTGGCTGCATAGTATTCCATGGTGTATATGTGCCACATTTTCTTAATCCAGTCTATCATTGTTGGACATTTGGGTTAGTTCCAAGTCTTTGCTATTGTGAATAGTGCCACAATAAACATACGTGTGCTTGTGTCTTTATAGCAGCATGTTTTATAATCCTTTGGGTATATACCCAGTAATGGGATGGCTGGGTCAAATGGTATTTCCAGTTCTAGATCCCTGAGGAATCACCACACTGACTTCCACAATGGTTGAACTAGTTTACAGTCCCACCAACAGTGTAAAAGTGTTCCTACTTCTCCACATCCTTTCCAGCACCTGTTGTTTCCTGACTTTTTAATGATCGCCATTCTAACTGGTGTGAGATGGTATTTCATTGTGGTTTTCATTTGCATTTCTCTGATGGCCAGTGATGATGAGCATTTTTCCATGTGTCTTTTGGCTGCATAAATGTCTTCTTTTGAGAAGTGTCTGTTCATATTCTTCACCCACTTTTTGATGGGGTTGGTTGTTTTTTTCTTGTAAATTTGTTTGAGTTCATTGTAGATTCTGGATATTAGCCCTTTGTCAGATGAGTAGATTGCAAAAATTTTCTCCCATTCTGTAGGTTGCCTGTTCACTCTGATGGTGGTTTCTTTTGCTGTGCAGAAGCTCTTTAGTTTAATTAGATCCCATTTGTCAATTTTGGCTTTTGTTGCCATTGCTTTTGGTGTTTTAGACATGAATTCCTTGCCCATGCCTATGTCCTGAATGGTATTGCCTAGGTTTTCTTCTAGGGTTTTTATGGTTTTAGGTATAACATTTAAGTTTTTAATCCATCTTGAATTAATTTTTGTATAAGGTGTAAGGAAGGGATCCAGTTTCAGCTTTCTACATATGGCTAGCCAGTTTTCCCAGCACCATTTGTTAAATAGGGAATCCTTTCCCCATTTGTTGTTTTTGTCAGGTTTGTCAAAGATCAGATGGTTGTAGATATGCAGCATTATTTCTGAGGGCTCTGTTCTGTTCCATTGGTCTATATCTCTGTTTTGGTACCAGTACCATGTTGTTTTGGTTACTGTAGCCTTGTTAGTATAGTTTAAAGTCAGGTAGCATGATGCCTCCAGCTTTGTTCTTTTGGCTTAGGATTGACTTGGCAATGCGGGCTCTTTTTTGGTTCCATATGAACTTGAAAGTAGTTTTTTCCAATTCTGTGAAGAAAGTCATTGGTAGCTTGATGGGGATGGCATTGAATCTATAAATTACCTTGGGCAGTATGTCCATTTTCATGATATTGATTCTTCCTACCCATGAGTATGGAATGTTTAATTAATTTTACATAATTTGTTTCAGGGTATGATTTTAGTTATTTTCAAACTGAAGTCTTTTTGAAGCATGTATTACTTCTTGTGCTAAAGTAATCCTATCAAATATTGCTACAAAATATCTGACCTGTGCTAACTCAACTGACATTTGTATTTAAAGCCCTGGTTCTCAAAGTGGGCAGACCAAGTAAAGAGTGTCCATTATGGAATGTTGCCTGGATGTGGCCCATTTTCTTTGAGTGTACTTACTAGATATATTTATGATGCCTGCTTGCCCACAATCCCTTCTGAGAAAGATATGCCTAATACATGGAGTAGCAGTGGGGGATAGTTGTTTGTACCATGTGATCTCTCGCACGTGAACCTAGGGTGGACATCTGACCCACCAGTCTGTAGTTTGGCAATCTACAGATGATTGATGAATTGATCAGGTAAACTGGGACTGGGCTGATCAGATATTTAAATCTCCCTCTTCCTTCACTAATTTGAACCGAACTGGGAATATGCTAAGATTCAAACCGAGTGGTAACTTCAGAGATGCTATTAGTAAGGTAAAGCCCATAGTGGCTGATGACTTAATCAAAGTTGTAAGGGAATGGAAACTGTCAGAAGACAGGAGCCAGGTAGTTTGAAGAGAAGATGGATCAGACATGCTCAGAGAAGCAGAGATATCATGAAATAAAGAGAAACTCTGTGGCTCTTGAAAGAGACAATAAAAAATAGCCTGTTTTTAGAGTTCTGCACGTTCTTGGTTTCTAAGCCTGGCCTAAATCCAGTATCCTTCATGAGTGGGTTTCTATCCATACAGCCAAATAAGCCTAACAGTATACCACTGACCATTGGGTTAATTCGTGGTTTTAAAATTTATATGTTTGCAATAGCATATTATTTATTGTCATACATTATTTAAATAGCATATTTGTCAGTGACTTTTTTATTGGCTTAAAATAGCAAACATCTAGAAAAATCAACTTTTAAAATAGGAATATAGAGTGAAGTGATGATTAGGAGAGATGTGGGCCTTCTTACTTTAAAAAGAGAACTAAAAGGGAAGTGGCTGTTTACCTAGCTTCTGGGAAAATAACAAAATCCTGGGCTTTGTTTGTTCAGCTGAATGATTAGAGTGGAGCTTGCTACTGCAACCAAACTAAGGGTTGTCTTGTTAGTAGATGAGTAGTTGCTTCTCTCCAGATGCAGTCTTGAGCCTCCTAGAAACTTTAGACTGGAAAGTTTTCCTTTCTTCACAAATTATATCAATATTTCATGATAAAATGCTAGTAATACCAGTGGTAATGATGTTTTACCTCTAAGTAATGTGATAGTAACTTCAAACCTGAAATACATTCTGAAAAGAGAAAGTACACAGTGTCATTATTAGCAAGTAATACAGTGTCATTATTAGCAAATAATTCCTATAACTTTTTAATCAACTCTCTCATCATTGCTTATATAACAACAAATACATCCCAAATATATTACATGCTAACTCATTCAATCTTTCAATAATCCTGTGAAGTAGATACTATTATTTCCCCACTTTACAATTAAGAGAAAGGTCAAGTACCTTCCCAAGGCTACGCTGCTAGTGAGGCATAGAATAGGAATTTGAATTTAGGCAGTCAGGCTCCAGAGTCTATGCTCACCACTGCAATGCACTTTATTTATAGTTTTATTTGATCCATTCACACATTTATTCCAAATCTAGACAGCTCATTTTCCTATGTTTTCCCACATATGTGGTGGTTTTAAGTGGTACTAGAGAATATCCATTGCACTGGTTATTTTGTAGAATCATAGGCAGGTAACTTGTTTTCTCCCAATGAAACAAAGTTAAGAATCAAGAAAAATTCTAAATAGTTATTTTTTATTTTACAACTCTTCCAGATGTACAATGAAAGGCCAATATTGACCTGGAGTCAGAGATATTGTAAGACTCTTCATTACAAGTCAACAAGATAGCATTGGATTGCTTATGAGAAATCTTTCCCTCTCATCTATGAACTCTTCTCTGTGACCTGTCTCAAGGTATCTCATCTCTTCTCAGTTTCCCACCCTGTGAAGCACCAATAATACTAACATATTTAACTATCCACCCTTTTCCAACATAAATTACAAAGCCTAATGTTGATCAGCCTATCTCTTTTTTACATAGATGGCATTCTGTGCAAATTATTCACCAAGAGTTATTAACAATAATATATTTGGACATTTAATAGCTATCAATAACATAGTAATAGCTATGATTCATTGAGTGCTTATTATGTTCCAATCACTGTGCTAAATGATCTTTATTTCACTGAATCTATGCAACATTGCTATGATGAAGGCATAAACATCTACATTTTACAGATAAGGAAACTAATGCTTTGTAAGTATCAACGTATCAACATCAGGATTTCAAATTCTGTGTTGTTCACCATATAGACTATATTGCTTCTTTCTCACTTTTGGGTTTTTTTAAAAATGTTTTTATCTGGAATTATTTTCCTTCTGCCTAAAAAACTTCCTCAAATATTTTTTTTTGTAGTTCGAGAGCAGTACAAATTTTTGTAGTTAAAATTATCTCAGCTTTTGTTTATGTTGCTCAAAATGACCATATTATGCCTTAATTTTTACAAAGTATTTTGCTGGATATAAAATTCTAAAATTCTAGGTTTGGCAGTTCTGTTTTTTCCTTTCAGAACTTTAATGATGCTACTTCATTATCTTCTGGCTTGTGCTATTTCTGAGAAACCTGTAATCACTCTTCTCTGTGACCTCCTGTATGCAGGGTGACTCTAAGATTTTTTTCTTGATTGTTTATGAACTATTTCAGTGAGGTTTTCTTTGTGTTATCTTGCTTAGGATTAATTGAACTTTTAAGTTTGTTGTTTTCATCTAATTTGAAAAAAAAATTGCCCATATTTCTTTAAAAGTTTCTCCCCCAGTCATTTTCCCTCTCTCCTTCTGGGGCTCCAGTTACATGTGTGGCTATTCACTAAGATTCTGTTAGCTTTTTTTGTTTTTTAAACTTTTATTTTAGGTTTATGGTGCGCGTGCAGGTTTCTTATATTGGTAAACTCATGTCATGAGGGTTTGTTGTACAGATTATTTTGTCACCCAGGTACTAAGGCTAGTACTCAATAGTTATTTTTTGTGCTCCTCTTCTTCATGCCACCCTCTTCCCTCAAGCAGGCCCAGTGCCTGTTGTTCACATCTTTGTGTCCATGAGTTCTCATCATTTAGCTCCCACATATAAATGAAAACATGCGGTATTTGGTTTTATTTTCTTGAATTAGTTTGCAAGGGATAAGGGCCTTCAGCTCCACTCATGTTCCCACAAAACACATGATCTCATTCTTTTTTATGGCTGTGCAGTATTCCATGGTGTACATGTATCACATTTTCTTTATCCAGTCTGTCACTGATGGGCACTTAGGTTAATTCTGTGTCTTTGCTATTGTAATAGAGCTGCAAAGAAATTTGTGTGCATGTGTCTTTATGGTAGAATGATTTATATTCCTCTGGGTCTATACCCTGTAATGGGTTGAATGGTAGTTCTGTTTTTAGCTTTTTGTTATCAGTCTCTTTTTTTCCTCTGAGCTTCAATTTGGGCAACTTATATTTTTATGTCTACAAGTTCACTGACATTTCTTTCTTCATTATCTAAACTGCTGTTAACTCCACCAAATGAATTATTACACACAAAAATAATTTCTTATTTTATATATTGTAGTCTTTTTCCTCATCATGCTCATGTTTTCCTTTAACCATATTTACAATATCTGATAAAAATTTTTTGGCTCTAATTCATCCACCTCTGGTTCTGTTTTGCTGTTGTTGTTGTTTTGTTGTTGTTATTTAATTTTATAGAGACCAGGGTCTCACCATATTGTCCAGGCTGTCTCGAACTCATGGGCTCAAGCCATCCTCCTGCTTCGGCCTTCCAAAGTGCTGGGATTAGAGGTGTAAGCCATTGCACCTGGTCTGGTTCTGTTTTTATTGACTGATTTTGCTCCGGGTTTCAGATCCTATTTTCCTGCTTCTGAGGGCACGTCTAGTAATTTTTGGCTAGGAGCTGAAGATCATGAATTTTATGTTGCTGAGTGTCTAGTTTTCATTGTCTTCTTTTAAAGGGTGCTGAACTTAGTTCTGGTAAGCAGTTTAGTCACTTGTTTTTCAGTTTAATCATTTTGAAAATTGCTGAAAAATTTGATAGGGCAGATATAAAGTAGATTTTACTCTACAGCTGGTTTACTCCTACTACCCAGGCATGGCTCTTCTGGGGTGTGTACTGAGTGCCTGAGAGAGTCAGTAAGTACTATCCATTCTGGCTTGTTAGAACTTTATCATCTCTCAGGCTTAATGTGCTGTGAGAATTGTTTAGCTGATAGCACCCTAGTAATTGTCAGCTTAGCTTCATCGGGTTTCAACCTGCACACGTGTAGCTTAATGTTCAGCAATAGGCCTCAGAGGACCTAATATACATTTCTGGAACTTTTTCTCTAGATAGCTATCTCTTTTCTAGTACGCTGCCCCATGAATTCTAGCTGCCCCAGCTTTAATATCTCTTCCACTCAGGGAGGCCATGATAGTCTACTTGTCTTCCCCTTCCATATACTTTAGCCTGAGAAGTGCCCCCAGAAAGGAATCCAGGGTAATTGCAGGGCTCAGTTGATTTACATCATTTCTCTCAAGATCACAGTCATGTGCTGATTATTACCTAGTACCAGAACCAGATCTTGCATATATTTTACCCAATTCTTTAATTGTTTATGAAAGGAAGAAAATTTGATACTAGTTACTCCAGCACGGTTTCTTTTTAAGATGATATATAGACCATCTTTTTAGGAATAAATCTATTGAGAAAAATGAATTATTAAATGTGAATGTATGTTCCATGATTAAAGAGAATACAAACAAAAATGAGATAAAGTTTTTATTGTGAACAACTATAATAGTGGAAGTAAAAATAAACTCTTCTGGGAACAGAATTTGTCAGGAGTCAGAAATTTTCAGGAGTTAACCTATTTTTCCCTGGGCTTTAAATCATTCTATTTTCAAGAAAGGAGAAAAGTCATCTAAATTCTTTTCCATACTAACAAACTTGGCATTCCTGCCCATGGGAATCTGATGATGACTGGGTTTAACAGTGTGAGAAAAATTTTCTTCTTTGGGCATTCTATTAGAAGGGAAGAGTTTGACCTTGTTTTGGTTTTCACATAAAATAAAGGTTCAGGGTTTTGTTTATTTATTCAGGTTTTATTTTAATGTTCTTTGCCGCTGGCTAAGGCTTGGGGAATAGGTTGGGTGGGAGTTGAGCTGCCACACTTTAAAAACACGTAAGTAAAAAATGATGGAGCCTATTAAAGGAATTTCAAAGTCAAAAATACGTATCTCTAAACCCAACAGCTGGGAACTTTACTTTCTCCACAATAAGCCTCTGGCTTCTTTTTTTCTTAAAAAGGACTAATTTTAATGGGTACTGTCTCTTTTCCTAACCCACTTTCTGGAATAGGAAGGGAAATATGTCTTATTTTATTCTTTTTGTCTTTTCTATAATCCCTCCATTTAAAGATATCAATACAATTTTCTATTCTTCCCACATACAGAGGGTGTTGCTGGCACTGCATCATTAGGCTGTGTTCTTGGGGGTGTTTCAGTGGGCTTGGTATGGGTTTGTGTTTACCTCTCCACATATTTTCCTGGTGTTTCTAGAGGCCAATGCCCTATTTTGGGATACCTCTGGTGTCTGGCACAAAATTTTTGGAGTCATCTCAGAATTCTGCCTACCAAGATGGGCAATAGGGTATCAATTTTCAAAACATATTTATTTGCATGTGTGTGTGTGTGTATGTGTGTGCACATATGCATTATTTAAAAATTTTGTGCCTGGCCATAGTGGCCCATGCCTGTAATCCCAACACTTTGAGAGGCTGAGGCAGGAGGATCACTTGAATCAAGGAGTTTGAGAATGGCCTGGGCAACATAGTGAGACCTTGTCTCTGTTATTAAAAAAAATTGTAAGGTATAATAAGATGCTAATAAGTGATCATTGTTATCACTGGGCAGCTGAGAGTAAATGTTAATTTTCATATTTTTTCATTATTCAGAAGTTTTTAATAAACAACTTCATTATAAAAACTTTTTTTGAAAATGTAATTCTGTAAAACATTGAAAAATCTACTTTACCAAAGATATGCCCTGTGCATTTTCTAATGGCACTTATACTTTACAATTAAAAACCTTGTTTTATATAAAGCCAAAAATACTCCAAGAGGTTATTCACTGTGTTTACAAAGTGCTAGAAGATTTCTGTCGTGTATTTTTCTCTTTAAATAATCTGGAGTTACAAAAGAGTGGCTCCAAAGCCTTGACTGCTGGTAGGGAAGGAGAAGCATGAGAAGTGGTGTCTCAGGAGTTCTAGTGCCAAATATGCAGAGGTGGAGAGGTGCAAGTGGGAACAATCAGCTAAGGAAGTCAGCTGACACACAAAGAAATCGGACTGGAATTTTTCCAAACCCTTCCATGGAGGCGCTAGATTATCATGGTGAGCACCCTTTTCCCTCGCCATAGACCCTGCTCTCCAGAGGTGAAGGTCATGGCCAATCCCTTCCACAGCATGTTGAGAGCTCCAGGAGACGCCAGTGTGGGGTCCCAGAGGAATCTGGACTTTTCTGGCCAACACCTGTCTAAGGCAAAGTTTCTTATTACATAAATATCCTTGTTAAAAAGCAAAATATTGATCCTGTACAATATAACCTGTTAAAAAAATCTTGCTTACAAACAGCTCCTAGATGAGAGGGGAGGTGGAGAGAGGATGGAGAAAACAGCTACCAAAAGGGGAAGGGGAAATTTAAAGGACTACTGGGGAAGGTTTTAGGGCAGTGGGAGAATTCCAACTTAGGACAATATCTACGAGCAAAAAACTAATCACACCTGCTTCCCGGATTGCAATTAAGAAAATGCCATTTGTAAAAGGTTGGGCTGGGGGGGACCTTCATTGGTGCTCCCTTCCCTGCCTCCCACCTCAAGATGATGCAGAGATCCTTTGAGCTGACACCTGGGCGTGTGATCCCCTTACCCCCAGGACTGCACTCAGCCCTGACCAGCTACTGTGTAGGATGGGAGGGGGATAGCTCATTGCTGACAGAGGCTGGAGATGGCAGAGAAAGGGGACATCACCCCTTTTTTTCCTGGTCCCTCGTTGGTCTTTTTCATATGCCATGGCTCCTGTCCTGAGCAGATGCCCCTCAGGTTCTCATGGTCTCAGTGAGCATACTGAAGTGAGTTTGGGTACTGAGTGTAGGATAAAACTATTCTTATCCTTTGAACAACCAGGCCACTAAGGCTTCCCCCACCCCCAGCCCCCCAGATTTTAGGAAGGGAGGTTTAAGAAATGACTGGCTAGCTATGGTCCAAAAAAAAAGGTGAAGGCAGATATTATTCCTCTGTACCAGCAAAGTTCACAGTGATAGGAAAATTCCTTGTGGGTGCTAAGGACACTGAGGGAGGAGGAAAGGAAAGACAGGATAGATGGGAGGACACAGGAGTGAGGAAGGCAAGGAGAAAAGACAGGAGGTGGGGGCAAGGCCCCGGTTACAAGGGTTTAAACAGTTGCTTTGCCAGTCCTGTGACTTTCCCAGCATCACTTACAGGGAGAGAGAATTCGAGGGAGGGACAGGAAAGGGCAGGCAGAGAGGAAAGGACTCCTCTAACAGCCCAGGACTTTGTATTCTGCAGCCAGAGGCCCAATGGTCTCTGTAAACTGAGGGTGTAGGGAAGGTGGCAGTTAAAGTGAGGAGGGTTGCTGGGTCTAGTGATGAAAACCAGATACAACAAGGAGGATGGCAACAGCGAGTCCCAGCTCGATTCTCACATACCATCACCTATAATACAAGTCCCAATAACATGCACAGCATGCAGGAGGTGGCTGCGTATCAAGGTAGACGCTTTTTAAAATAAACCTTAATTAGTCCCTGGGACTCACTGAAACTAATTTTTAGAAGCAAATCATCTAGTCTGATTCTAACCTTGCCAGACATTTTAATATCCGGTTTTGTTTTTTAAAAGGTATCCCAAGCTACCCTGCCTAAATCGAAACACACTCCAAATTGCTTCCAATCAAGGGCTAGGGAACTAAATGTTAAGGACTTTACCTCAAACAAGGAGTACTGGCTTGGGCTGAAGCAGAAGCCTGAGTCCTGGACCTGCTCAGTTCCTGATGACAAACCAAGTGAACCTAGACAGAAGGTGGATGAGGGAGGACTGGTACCAGGCTGAGGCAGTTCCTTGGTAGTTTGTCCTGAAACCCTAGTGGAGAAGTCAGCATGAGGCACCTACTGAGAGAAGTGCCCAGAAACTGCTGACTGCATCTGTTAAGAGTTAACAGTAAAGAGGTAGAAGTGTGTTTCTGAATCAGAGTGGAGGTGTCTCAAGAGTCCCACAGTGGAGGTCCCTGAGCTGCCTCCCTTCCATGAGTGGGAAGAGTGAAGCCCGTGAAGAACTGAGATGAAGCAAGGATGGGGTTCCTGGGCTCTGGGCAAGGGCTGTGCTCTCTGAGGCAGGGAGCCCCACAAGTCAGAAGAGAAGAACTAATCATTTGTTGCAAGAAAACTTGCTGGATCCTAGGGGAAAACTGGAGGCGGGCGCAGGGGCACAAGAAAGTGGAAGTGATGTGATGGAGAGCAGAGAAGCCTTCGTGAGGGACACGGACGGGGTGGGTACTAAGGCTCCCTAACAGAGCCAAAAACTGAGCTGAGGGCCTCTGTGGGGGCAACTGGAATGCTTGGTGGAAACGAGTGGTGGTGCTACTCAGGCCAGACGTGAAGACAGGAGGCAAGGAGTGCAGAGGACCAAAGTTCAGTGGTCGCCCAGCTCCTGGGGAATCTTGAGGCTGAGCTTGCAAAGTGGTGAGCAGGGGCTGTGCCTCTGCCTGGGAGTAGCTCATGACCAGGCCTCCTGTGGCCCCAGGTGGGTTACACGGGGGCAGATTGAGTGGAAGAAAGCCCAGTAGGTGGGAGAAGTCCACATTAGCAGCGCAGATGGCCTCAGAGAGGTTGGCGGGGCTCTTGGCAAACAGTGCTTCATCTAGGAGGGCCGCAGCTGCCGCCGGCTGAGGTGAGGCGGGCTGGGGTTCAGCGGATGAGAGACACAGGCTGCCAGGAAGCTCCGCCAGAAAACTATCCACCTCCACTTTGGGCAATTTGTCGGGCAAGTATGAGGTAGATCCAAGCTGGTATTTTGGAGGGAGCTGAGCTGGGGAAGAGATAGGTGAGGATTCCAGAGGGTAGCTCATACCTATGGGCAGCGTGTTGTGCATCAGGGGCGTGTGACACCCCCGTGCTGGGCATGGTAGGGATGTGGGCACCATACATGCCCATGGGCAACATGCCAGGGAAGGCCTTGGTTCCCATTACGTCCCGAGAGGCCATGCACAGCACAGGGCTCAGCTCTTCCTTCACACTGACTGTGCAGCTGCAGCTGAGTAGGCCTAGCATGTCCACGGGCTCTGTCTTGATCTTGAGCTGCTCCTGCAAGTGGCTCTTCTTGACATGACGCATCAGGTGGTCCTTACAGCCAAACCGCTGGGCACAGTACTGGCACAGGACGTCCTTACGACCTGTGTGCACCACTAGGTGCCGCCATACATCCTTACGAGTATAGAACCGCCGGTCGCAGTGGTCACAGGGGTGCTTCTTCTCCTTGGCACTGCCTGCTACCCCGCGTGAGTGGGCCTTCAGATGCTCTAGCAGGGCCTGGGTACTCTCAAAGGTCTGCAGACACACCTTGCAGCTGAGGTCACCGCTGCTGGCAGCATGCATGGCCAGGTGGCGCCGGTGGCCCAGCTTCGTATTGTGATTCTTACCGCACTCAGAGCAGCGGAGGGCCTCTTTGTTAGGGTCATGGGTCTGCAGATAGTTCCGCAGATGATCCTTGCGGTGAAACACCTTATCACACTACATACACTGGTGGGGTTTCTGGGCTGAGTGGGTGGCCATGTGCCTATATAGCTTGTATTTAGAAGCAAAAGCTTTGCCACAGTGCAGCTGAGGGCAGCCATATGGTCTCTGCTCTGGTTGCGGGAGGCTGTGAGGCCTCAGCCTCTCCCCATTTGAGAAAGGTTTCCCCGCAATTTCACATTGGCACTTCACTTGACTCTCCGCCTCCCGGCCCCGAGGCCTGGGAACTAGTTTCCAGCTCCTGATTTGCATCTTGAATCCAGCGAGTGACGCTGGTGAAAAATGTGGTCATGGCAAGGCTAATGGCAAAGGGCCATGTTATTGAGAATTCCTCACCATCCGCTCCACACAGGCTCTCAGCTCTGTCACAGCCTCCAACGCAGCTTTCAGAAAACAATCTCTTCACCGCACTCGGGCCGGGCCGTGCTCGGGCTCCGCCAGTATTTTCATATTTTTAGTCTTTTTGGTTGTCAGGATTTTCTAGTATTTCTATACAAATGCATATTTTAAAAGTGAGCTATTTTTAAGATGTTTAATAACTTTAAAATGATAGCCTCACGTGATAAAATCCAAGCATAGAACAAAATGCTAATATTATTTTCTAAGTTACTGACTTTTTTACCAGTTGCACTAACTTCACTTAATATTTATTTAAGACACAGGCACTCAATGCAGGGGTAAATGTATAGCACTTCTCTATCCTTGCTTTGAGATGACCAAAAGTGGAAAGGCAGAGAAATTGACAGGGGCACTCATTATGGAGCTCATAGGGAGGGTGATTCCTCCCTGCGTGAATTACTCATAAAAAAAGTACAGGAGATTCATGACATTGCTCCTGACAGCATTGAAATTCTTTTTAATGGGGGTATGACCTAAAACGAACCTTTGATACCTGATCATGATGATGAGCTGTTTATTTATTTCTTCTCCTTCGTTTCCAGCTGGGGAGATGATTAATGTACCTACCTTTCCCGTGATGGCCTCTGTGTATATGTTGCTGTCCTTGAAGGACATTCAATGTTTTAAAGTGCTGATCAGTCTAATTTCTTCCTTCTAGGCTATCTAGAAAAGGACATCAACGATCACCCATGAGGATTGCCCTTCAACCTTTGGGAGGAAATGATCGAAATGGGAGCTAGAGAAGATTGTTGTTGGAATCTCAGGTGAGGCATTTTCTATCCGATACAGGAAACTTATATACTTGTAGAGGATAGTTGAAGCCATGTTCAGGTAAAATGGTGCCATATAATGACAGCTGCCTGATGTGTGGAGGCCTTTTTTTTTTTTTACAATGACAACAAGTTAAGCCAAATGGCAACTGATTTTGTTTGTTATTATTTTTATTCATGATTAATCATGATAAAACACACATAATATAAAATTTACCATTTTAACCATTCCTAAGCATACACTCAGTAGTAATATTCACATTGTTGTGCAAACAGTCTCAATGATTTTTTTTTTTTATTTTGCAAAACTGAAACTCTATACCCAATAAGCACTGTCTCTCCATTTTTTCTTCCTCTCATCCCCTGGCAACCACCATTCTACTTTATGTTTCTATAATTTTGTCTATTTCAGATACCTCATACATTATATGATACTTTTTTTGTCTTTTTGTGACTGGTGTATTTCACTTAGCATAATGTCTTCATAATGGCTTCAAGGTTCATCCATGTTGTAGGATGTATCAGCATATCTTCATTTTTAAAGGTTAAATAATATTCCATTGTTGACCACATTTTATTTATCCCTTGTCCACTGATGAACAGTTGGGCTACTTCCACCTTTTGGCTACTGTGAATAATGCTGCTATGAACATGGGTGTATTCAAATATCTGATTAAATCTTTGCTTTCCATTATTTTGACGTTTAAACTCAGTTTCACTACCACTACTCAGAAGTGGAATTGCTAGATCATATATAATCCCATACATAAATTTCTAACTCCATCACTGGGAGGTAAATGTCGGAAACTTAGAAGTGCAGGCTTTGGTGCAGGAATGTGAGTAGTTAGAGGCCGTTACGCAACACTTTAGGCCAGCGATCCAGAGCCACCCCATTGAAGATGAAGATGCATCCTTTGTTTGGCAGAAGTTACAGTAGTGACAACAGCAAGGGATAGGAAAACTGAAGGATCTGGAGCACATTAGTCATCTGGTCATAGGAAGTGAGATTGATAGTGGGTGTGCACAGAAATGTCTCACATTATGGGAATAAAAAGGAAAGAACTATAGTTTTCAAATTTCAATCAACTTAGAAAAATTTGTGTCATCTTTTGATTCCTGGGCTTCATTCTCAAGAGATTCCCATTCGGTAAGCCCTTTTGAGGCTCAAAAGTCTGCATTTTAATAAACATCAGAGAAAAATAATTAGGGAAAGATAATTTCTAACAACTGTCAGATGATAAAAACTAACTCTTGATTACCCAGGTTAACGTGAAGAAAAGTACAATATCCTGAATCAATGACTCTCAAGGGCTGGGCTGTAAACTGTTGTAACCATTCTGTGCTGGCTACTTCATCACTTGGATAACTTGCTTCTTTAAGAAATACCTAGGCCCCAGTGCCTGATTCTCAGTGTGTGTTATATTCTTCTCTATCTTCACAGGTTGGCAATTTCGTAGAAGGCCCACTCTTCCCAGTTTTAAGTTAGTGATTAAATCCAAAATACAACTGAGTGCTTTAGATGAAGGAACCCATGCAGGACCCCGCCTAGTTAAACTAAATGTCATACAGACTTCTCTAATGCTTGATTTTTAGAAACTTGACTCATGCTATCACACAGTCTGTACAAGTCTGGCCCCTTCCTCATGATTAGTGCAAATCCGGTGGTATAGCTCCTCCTGGTGCCTCTCATTCTGGGCTGCTTCCATGTGTGTCATCTTGGTTGAGCTCTACCCTTGCAACTATAGACTTCATCCCCTTCTAACTTGTCAATTTTCAAACCCACTCATGAATTGTTTGAGGTTAATAACTTTACTGAAGATCCCTGGAATGAAGAGAGGCACCATATTACTACATGGCAGTAATCTCCCACTTGTTAATTGCCCCACATTCATCTTCTGTTGTGTTTTCTAAAATTCAAGCTCCGAATCTGTGCTGTCCTTGTTCATTCAGCTCTCTAGAAATTGCAGTAGAATCTGCCATTCTCCATGGGATTGTTGCCATCAGCAAAAAATTTTCTATTTACTACCAACAAGTCTCTAGGGGGGAATATATTGTGTTAAGATGGTTGTTTAAGATGTTATTTTCCCAGGATTTAGGGTCCTGAGTCTACATGATAGAATAACTACCAAACCATATCAAGATCCTAAGGATGGTATGGGGAGATCATGCCCTCTTCAAACTCCTGCAGTTCGACTCAAACTTTCTCTCTTTTACTTCAACCTAAGAAGAGTCTCCTAATGATCCAGATCATAACACATGGAATCCATAACTCTTTTAGCTTGCAATAGGCAGCCCAGAAGCCAGCATCAAGATTGCAGAGTAGCCTTCCTGATTTGCTTTCCCTTATCCCCATACTCAAATCTTAATCCTCTGTGTTTTTAACATTCAGATTATAGGATTACACTAAGAAAAGAAGACAGTGTTTTCCCCAACAGTGATTTATTTAAATTATTTTGATGATACTAAGTATCCCAATTAATATCCTTGGACTTGACCCACTCGTATCATCACTTGATCTCCTGAGGCAAGGGGATTGGCTGGTGGAAGGAAGGTAGACTGGAAAGGAGTCCCTCTAGAGCTGTTAATCTGTCCCATCAAATCACCATAAATCAGTTCCTAATTTTCAATAGAAACAGAAACAGCATTATTCTAACTGGAACCTGACTTTCATATTTCCCTGTAAACCACCATCTTGAGCACTGTGGAGAATTTGTGGAGAATAAGAATTTATAATTGAGGGCTGGGCACAGCTGCTCACACCTGTAATCCCAGCACTTTGGGAGGCCAAGGTGGCAGGAATAGTTGAGTCCAGGAGTTCAAGAACAGCCTGGGCAACATGGCAAAACCCTGTTTCTACAAAAAATACAAAAATTAGCCGGGTGTGGTGGTATATGCCTGTGGTCCCAGCTACTTGGGAGACTGAGATGGGAAGATCATCTGAGCCCAGGAGGTTGGGGCTGCAGTGAGCTGTGAGCATACCACTGTACTCCAGTTTTGGCAACAGAGTGAGACCCAGTCTCTAAAAAAAAAAAGAATTTATAATTGAGATTTGAATTTTATTTTTATTTAGTTGGGCTAGTGCCAACGTTGGTCACTTTAAGTCATTCAGTCAATACATTTTACTAAGCAACTACTGTGCTTAGTAAAATACTAATTTTATTGAATAACTACTATGTACTCACTGAGCTAAGCACTGGATATGTAATGGTGAACAAGACAGAGATAGTATAATACCTGCCAGTCTGGTATGAAGGTCTCTAAGTAAACAAATAAACAAATACTTAGAAATTGTGAGTAAGCATGAAGAAGAAAACAACAAAAAGGAGGTGAGATAGAGAATAAAATGAAATATATACTTTATAGATAGGGTCATGGGGCCTTTCTAAGAAGGTAACATTGAAGCTGAGACCTGAAGGATGGGAAGGAACTTGCCATGTGATGAGATGTGAAGTGGCTAAGGTGGTTTCCTAGGCAAAGGCCTTGAGGCCAAGGAGCCTGAGGCAAAAGGAACTGGCTGAAGCTGAATGGGAGGGAGTGGCAAGAGCGCTGGAGGTGAAGGTTGCAGTGAGCCAAGATCATGCCACTAAACTCCAGCCTGGTTGACAGAGCAGGACTCTGTCTCAAAAAAAAAAAAAAAAAAAAAAAAGAGGCAGAGAGAGATAAGAGTAGCTGTATCATCAGAGTTCCAACACACAGGACCTTGCAAGGCCATGGGGAGGAGTTCTGAGCCATGGAGAGGAGTTCTGAGCCATGGAGAGGGTGGGCGGGAAAGGCATAGGACTGGAAGTAGGAAGGTAGGTGAGAAGCTTACTAACTGCCCTGCACAATCTGTCCTGTACAAACTTTTAATGCTGATTTTTCCACTATTGATGGCAGTTTATTCTTTCTAGATGTCTCTCTTACTTGATTACACAGTTTTAGGTCAAGAACATTGTTTCAGAATGTATTCAACACCTAGTAGTAGGTGTTAAATAAGTACTTGTTGACTATATGGAGGTCCTATGTGCTCAGTTAGCTTGAGATACAATTGCTGTATCTCCCTAGTACCCAGCACAGTGCTATGCACAGGGTACATATGGAGGATTAATTTAGAGGGCTTTGCAGGATCACATAGAAAAGAGTTTTTTTAATCTGGCATTTTCTCTTACTTTACCAAATAATCTTACCTGAATAGACTTAGGAGAGTTTTTCTATGAATTATTCATTTCAGCACATACCCTGTAAAACATCTAATGTCTCTAACCTTTTGAAACCACGAGGCTTCCCCAACCAGCATTTAGAGTGAAATCTCTGTGGTAGCACTTTACCAATTTGACCCTCAGCTCTTTTTCAGTTCTTGGCTCATGTGAATAAGCAGGCCAAAATGCTCTTCTGGGAATGCACAGCATGGATATATATTTTTTACTATCACAGCAGAATTGTTTTGAATATACTTCGGCCATGAGGTTAAAGCTCTCCACAAGGAATACTTCAGCAATAATTCTGCTGCCCTCTAGCTGAGCGCTGAAATCCCTCTGGAACGCCAGCATTACCCTTCAAGAATGGTTCTGAAATGACTTTACTCACTTCCCTGTCCTTTCTATTCCTATTGAAATTCTTCTAGAATGTTCACAGTAACTTTCAGCCAGATGCCAGAATAATTTTTAAGTTCTAGAAAGGTTTCTGTAACAATTTATTACACAACGCAACACAAGCTCACTTTTTAAAGAAGAGGTCTGATAGGCACAGCTGGTCAAAATTGTATTCCAGATATCCTGTGGTTAGGTTATTTCAGCTTTATTGATGACTCAGAAATTATATAAAAGGATTGTGAAAGGATCAGCACACATGTGCAGATGAAAGGGTTGGATTTTCTTTTTAGATTCTGCTGCCACTACTGCTACTGCTACTATTACTTTCTTTTCCAATTGTTAATTTCAGAGACACTAGGCATCAAGACTTGGATCTGACACTTGTTAAATAAAAGCCAGTGAACTTGGTCAGAAACAAAATGTATTCTCATAAGCTGACCCCAAACTTGAGCAACACACAGAAATCAAATTATGTTCAAAATTCAAAAGCATGGAAAGATATATTTTTCATTCACTTATTCAGTAAATGTTTATCAAACGCCTACTGTGTGCCAATGCTGCGCTAGGCACTAGAAATACATGGGTAGAGAAGATGGACATGGAATTTCCAATGTGGCAGGAACTCCATTGTTATGTGGGATTCCATTTGGAGACAGAATCAGGATCAATGATTTTTATATGACCAAATATATAAAATCTATGCTTTGAGGCTGTATTAGCTTCTTAGGTCTGCATTAACAAATTACTGCAAACTTCTTGTCTTAAGACAATGGAAATTTATTCTCTCACAATTGTAGAGGTTAGGAGTCTGAAATAAACGTGTTGATTTCCTCTGAAGGCTCTAGGGGAGTGTATTAGTCCGTTCTCATGCTGCTAATAAAGGCATACTCGAGACTGGGTAATTTATAAAGGAAAGAGGTTTAATTGACTCTCAGTTCTTCATAGCTGGGGAGGCCTCAGGAAACTTACAATAATGGTGGAAGGGGAAGCAAACATGTGCTTCTTCACATGGCAGCAGCAAGGAGAAGTGCCAAGCAAAAGGGGAAAAGCCTCTTATAAAAACATCAGATCTCATGAGAACTGACTATCGCGAGAACAGCATGAGGGTAACTGCCGCCATGATTCAATTACCTCCCACTGGGTCCTTCCCACAACACATGGTGATTATGGGAACTACAGTTCAAGATGAGATTTGGGTGAGAACACAGCCAAACTATATCAGGGAGAATCTTTCCTTGCCTCTTCCAGCTTCAGGTGGCTCCTCGTGTTTCCTGGCTTGTGGCAGCATCCCTGCAATCTCTGCCTCTGTCTTCACGTGGCCTTGTTAGGAAGACAGCAGTCATTGCACTTAGGGCACACCCTAAACCAGTATGACCTCATCTTAACTAATTGTATCTGCAAAGCCTGTTTCCAAATAAGGTCACATTCTGAGGTTCTGGGTGAACATGAATTTTTGAGGGACTGTATTTTACCCAGTCTAACAGTGAGCTCATTGCATTAAAACAATTAAAACTACTTTACAATTACTTTTTCTCATGTGATCACCTCAAGTTGAGATAGCAAATGAGTTTTCTATTGTTTTTGGATTTATTTTGATTCAGTCATTCCAATTTCAATTAATCAGCAGGTTGTATAATTCACAATGAGTCATTATCCAAAGGATAGCCAATTCTCTGGTTTGAGATTCTCTGTACATGGAGTCAAATAAAATCGGCACAGAATATTGTAGAAGAGTTTAGTTTTATATTTTGAAATACAAGGTATATTCATAATACTTTGCTGAAAGCTTTACAAAAGTGCTATTTCCTTGAAGAATCCATTGTCAAGTCTATCAAAGTACAATAACCTGAAAGGGATTGTTAGTGTGTCAATTAAAAGAATCCTGATTACATTCTATGGGCAGTGACTAAGAATTCCTAAAAGCATGATTTTATTATTATTATTTTTTAATCAGTGACAGGAGGCAACACTGTTCCATACATGGGGACAATGGAACATATATATGGAAGGTTTTAATCAACATGTAGACCTCTTTCCCCTTTACAATGTAATTTTTTCCCTAATGGTAAAAGACAATATGCTTGAAAAATATTATATCACTTATCTTCCCTTTATATTAAAAAAGTCACAGATGGTGCTTGAATTAAGAAAGTGACATGTCATATATTTATAGCAACTAATATGTGTTGGACAATCCTAAATTCAAATGCTTTCACTGGTTGTTAAGCCATGTATTAAGACAGTTTACGGTTTTGGAAATATGGTTGCTGGGGCAATAATAGAGAAATCACTGGGTCTTGATGCATTGGTTCAAGTGTAGCTTCCACGACTGGTTGCTGAGTGTTTGGGGATGGCTATGTGGTTTAATAGAGAAGTATGTGTTTTGTATTTATACAAAATGCACTGGTTTCAAAATTCAGTTTTCTACCTGCTTGTCTTTAGAAAAGTACATTTTAAAAGCTTCCTCAACAATTATTTTATTGTCTGTAAATTCTAGAAAATTACTCTTACCTCATGAGATTTAAGGATACAATGAAATAATAAACACAAACCCTCTGGCTCAATGGCTGGCAAACAGTAAATATTTCATGCTTCAATATTCTGTGCTTCAATTCTTCTTTTCCAAAATGGAGACATAATACCTACTGTGCAGCACTATAGCCTAATGCTTAAGAACATGAAATTTGAGTTGAGAAAATCTGGGTTTAAACTCCAGCTATGCCACTACAAAGCTATGTAGCTTTGAGCTAGTTACTGAGTGACTTGATGTTTCAGCTTTTGCCTAAGAATTCATCTCTAATCTACTGTGTGGTTTCAACTTCAGCCTTAGACTGTGAATAGCCAATTAGCTAATTGCCAATTTCAATGTCACTTCTGCTATTCTTGAATTTGTACATGATCAAGTAAGTTGCCATTATATCTAGTCAGCATAACAATATGATGTAAATAAGTGAGGTATGCTTTTAGATGCATTGCTAGTTTATATGACAGTTTGAATTATTATTTAGGAAATACTCACTTCTTTCCTCTCCCATGTGTATAAAATATATTTCTCCTTCCTATCAGTGTTGGGCTTGGCCCTGTGATATACTTTGCACAATAGGATGTAGCTGTTTGTGATATAAGCAAAGGCTTGGAATGTGCTTGTGCAATAGACTTGCCATCTTCCCCCTCTACTATTGCCATGAGAAGAGCTTCCTGTAAGCAGCTGCTTCTCCATCAGCCTTGGGCCCAGAATGCCCACCTGCAGAGCAGACTTGAGCCCAGCCTGCAGTGAGGAGCTGCGTTCAGTTAATCCTACAGCTTGAATCAGTCACCAGCCTAGACCAGCTGACCTTCAGCAGACCTATAGATATATAAGCAAGAATAAGTAGTTGTAGTTTTTAAGCTACTAAATTTTGAAGTGCTTAGTTATGTAGCATAGCTGTCTAATACAGCTTACAGATACGCACTTTTAAATATAAGTAAGCATTTTAGACTTAACTTGAAGTAAGTAAAATTTTTCTTTTTTTTTTTTTTTTTGAGACAGAGTTTCGCTCTTGTTGCCCAGGCTGGAGTGCAATGACGAGATTTTGGCTCACCGCAACCTCCGCCTCCCGGGTTCAAGGGATTCTCCTGCCTCAGCCTCCTGAGTAGCTGGGATCACAGGCATGTGCCACCACGCCCAGTTAACTTTTGTATTTTTAGTAGAGACAGGGTTTCTCCACGTTGGTAAGGCTGGTCTTGAACTCCTAACCTCAGGTGATTCACCCTTCTCGGCCTCCCAAAGTGCTGGGATTACAGGCATGAGTCAGCGCACCTGACAGTAAAATTTTTCTTAGGACTTTTATATCATAAAACTCTATTATCTAGTTGATGTATAAATGTGCTACAATAATTAACAATGATTATGAAAGCTGTTGATTTTACAGACATAAATAATTTTTTAGAATGTTCAAATATTTCTTTCTTTTTCTTTTATTTCTTTTTTTTTTTTGACAAAGTCTTGCTCTGTCATCCAGGCTGGAGTGCAGTGGTGTAACACTGGCTTGCCGCAACCTCCACCTCCTGGATTCAAGCAATTCTCTTGCCTCAGCCTCCTGCGTAGCTGGGATTGCAAACATGCACCACCTCGCCTGGCTAATTTTTGTATTTTTATTAGAGACAGGGTTTCACCATGTTGGCCAGGCTGGTCTCAAACTCCCAACCTCAGGTGATCCACCCAGCTTGACCTCCCAAAATACTGGGATTACAGGCGTGAGCCACGGCACCCAGCTAGAACGTTCAAATATTTCAATAGGGAAACATTTGGATGATTTTAGAAAAATTATATATTCCTCAATACAGCAAATGCTTAAGAAAGTTAAAACAACAATAGAAATTCAAAGAATAGAGATTAGATTATATCACAATTCTGGTCTTTGTAGAATTGTTTGGTGCATTTCATATGTTAAACAAGTAACAGAGAACTGTTTAAGTTCAAATTACTTAATTCCAGAGAAGTTATCTGGATAAGTGAACACAGTAATCTTACAATGACTTGAACTTTGATAAAGATTTCTGGCTGGGCGCGGTGGCGCCTGCCTGTAATCTCCGCACTTTGGGAGGCTGAGGCGGGAGGATCGCTTGAGCCCAGAAGCTCTAGGCCAGCCTGGAAAATATAGCGAGACCTTGTCTCCACAAAAAATTTAAAACTTTGCCATGGATGGTGATGCATGTTTGTAGTCCCAGATGCTTGGGAGGCTGAGGTGGAAGGACTGCTTGAGCTGGGAAGGCAGAGGTTGCAGTGAGCTGTGATCATGCCACTGCACTCCAGCTTGGGCAACAGAGTGAGACCCTGTCTCAAAAAAAAACAAGATTTCTATAAAATCTCATGAATTTGTTATCATCATTATTATACCTTCATAATCACTGTATCAGAATAGTTTGGTTGAAACTGTTTGAAACTAATAGGAACAGAATCTGGCTGTTGAAGCAAAATATTTATTGGAAGGATGTTGGCCAGCTTACAGGCTAATCAGGGCATTCTGGTGCAACTATGGAAGGAGCGCTGGCAGTTCAGGTGGTGGCAAAGATCTAGGGAGAGGGTTTCCCCAATAATCTTTCCAGGATGCTTGCCTTGAAATGAATGAACTCAAACCTTCTCTGTCTTATTGCTACTTTTCTCAAGACTGAAATTCCAAGAAGTAAGCATCTGAATATCCTATCCAGGAGAGGACAGAGAACCACTGGGGAACATTGGGGAACTCTCATTTCCACTAAAGATATCAGGAACTTACTGCCAGAGAAGGTGGAATGGAAACTGGTCAACCAAAGAATACCACCTCACTGTTAATTTATTATTATTGTTATGAACATTACTTGCCATCATCATTTTTATTCTCTATTGCTGGAAGGATGAAGGAGATCTATACCTGGGACATTTCTCAAAATGAGATGAGATGAGAATTTAGAGCTAGAATGGAATTTATGGCTGTGCATGAGTTAAACAGTGAGATGTCTCTGGGTAGAAGTAGAGATATTTCTGATATGAACCTATCTGGGACACCTGTTCATGTGGGATAGAACACTGAGAGGAGTGTTTTTCCTAATAGAGAATGGCTTGTCAATTTACAAACTTGGGTTTCTCCAAGAGGATTTGATAACTTCCTCTGAAGTCTTTACCAACAGATGAGAAGATTCTCCTTTTTATCTTGTTGAGTGGGGTCTGTTTCACCAAACATTTTAATTACAATAATTTTTCTTTAAAACAATTATATATGGAACACTTCATGAATTTGCGTGTCATCCTTGTGCAGGGGCCATGCTAATCTTCTCTGCATTGTTCCAATTTTAGTATATGTGCTGCTGAAGCCAGCACTCACCAAACATTTCGCATTGTTCATAGCCAAGATCTGCATATTATTATCTTAGTCTTCTCAATACTTTTAAAAAGTCACTTCCATTTTTTGATCTTTGTTATCTACTTAGGAGTTAGTCACTAGGTTCTATGTACTTTGTATATGGCTGCAAACAGGATGGAGGGGTGCTTATGCTTTTGAGCTTAATTGGAAGAGTATATAATACAAATAGTTATGCAAAGAATCATAGTTTTGATCAAAATGCCCTGAAGGAGACATGTAGGATGTAATGACAGTGTGTATACAATGAGGGACTAACTTAAACAGGGAGGGTCAGGAAGGCTTCCTTCAGGATTAGAGTTTGAGCTGAGACATAAAGGATGAATAGGAGTTAGGTTAAGAGGGGTGGGGTGGAGGGAGTAGGGGTTTGGGGCAGAAGCAGGTATTAAAGCCAGAGGTGGAAAGTAGCTCAGCCTACTGCAGAAATCTTAAGACCAGTGTTTCTGGATTGCAGTGAGGGGAAGAGATTGGTGAGAGAGAAGATTCTCCTTTCTTTTCCAATGCTAAGGCCAACAACTTTTAATATTTGAAGATGTTTCATCTTATCAAATGTGCTAATCTTGACAATCTTCTAGGAAGCAGATGGAGGAAGTAAATAGAAATATTGCAAGGAGGGGACATTGGCTATTTTTGGCCTATGCTCCGTGAAAGCATCGAAAAACCACAACCCTGCCTGTCTCATTTGACTTCTGTGCTCCACGTCTTAAGCTGCATTGACCAATCAGAGAGGCAAACAGTATCTAATGTTTGAGACATCCCCATCCTTTCAAAATCCTTCTGAAGACTGGTCATTTTTTTCTCTATTAGGTGCTTGGAAAACTTTCAGAAGAACAAATCAGGCAGAGCAGTGAATGCTGTGTGTGCACACATTCCCTCTGGCCTGGCGTTTCCAGTTCAGCGGGCCAATTCTCACTTGTCATATTGAGTCCTTTATTACAACAAAATATTATTTTAAAGCTGCACTAACAGTAATTAGAAGCAATTGAGTTTTATCAACTAACACAAACTGTGGGATTTGGAACTTGGATTTTAGCTGGTATTTTAATGAAGTGTGTGTTAACAACACCAAATCTTCTGTCAGGGCAGCAGCTGAGTTGCATATACAGACCTTTGATGGGGGACCATGTGTTAACGCTCAGAGGCGTCAGGCTCATGTGGGACTCTGCACATCCATACCTCACAGATCTGTCTCCCAGGCCGATTTTTATTTTCTCCTCCTAATGAAAATTCTGATAGTCCTCACATTTGTTCTGATAAAACTTTGGAATTAAAGATGATTATTCCCATGTGCACATATTAATAATACATATTTAGATGTGAGTAATGATGACGTAAATTTTCTCTTTGCTCAACTGTCTCATTTCAGCCTAAGATGTTAAAAGGACACATAGTACAGAGTGTTAGAACTTATTTAGTGAGAAGCAGGAGGTTAAGGAGGAAGAAAGAATAAAATAAAGAAGGAGAAGGATGCTCTCTAACTTTCAGTTAGCATTTCTAGTGGAATAAATATCTGGAGGAAGTAGGGTGTTTCTCTTTTTAAAAGACAACCTTCTAAACCTTGGTCAAAGGCCTTTTCAGTTGAACATTTTCAAAGAATAACCTACAATTTACTAAAGAAGCTTACGCAGCTAAAGCCAAGACCATCATGGCAGAATGGAGCCTTTTAAACTATGAAAGCTATGCTCCTATCAGGACAAAATCTAGACTAAACAAATATGGATCACAAGCTTTGCAGACAGATTTTGCCTAATCAGCATGCAATTCAAACTAAAATCTAGTACTTTTAACTTTTTATCTGCTCTTCCTATTTTGACCAATGCCAGAAGTAGATGCTATTTGCCTAAAGAAGATAACACAGTGAGGTGGTTTGGCTGTGTTTCCACCCAAATCTCATCTTGATTGTAGTTCCTGTAATCCTCACATGTCATGGGAGGGACCAAGTGGGAAGTGACTGGATCATGTGGGGCAGTTTCCCCCATGCTGTTCTCATGATAGTGAGTGAGGCTCATGAGATCTGATGGTTTCAAAAGCGCCTGGCATTTCCTCTGCTTGCACTCATTCTCTCTCCTCCTGCCCTGTGAAGAGGTGCCTTCTGCCATGATTGTAAGTTTCCTGAGGCCTCCCCAGGCATTCAGAACTGTGAGTTAATTAAGCCTCTTTCCTTTATAAAATACCTGGTCTTGGGCAGTTCTTTATAGCAGCACGAAAATGGACTAATACAGTATTTGGTATTGTGGTAGTGGAGCGCTGCTGTAAGAACACCCAAAAATGTGGAAGCGACTTTGAAGCTGGGTAACAGGCAGAGGTAGGAACAGTCTGAAGGGCTCAAAAGAAGACGGGAAAATGTGGGAAAGTTTGGAACTTTCTAGAGACTTGTTGAATGGCTTTGACCAAAATGCTGATAGTGACATGGACAATGAAGTCCAGGCTGAGGTAGTCTCAGATGGAGATGAGAAATTTGTTGGAACTGGAATAAAGGTGTTCTTGCTATGCTTTGGAAAAAGACTGGCAGCATTTTGCCTCTGCCCTGGAGATCTTTGGAACTTCGAAGTTGAGAGAGATGATTTAGGATATTTGGCAGAAGAACTTTCTAAGCCGCAAAGTTTCAAGAGGAAGCAGAGCATAAAAGTTTGGAAATTTGCAGCTTGAGGATGCAATAGAAGTGAAAACTTCATTTTCTGGGGAGAAATTCAAGCAGGCTGCAGAAATTTGCGTAAGTAACAAGGAGCTCAGTGTTAATCACCAAGACCATGGGGAAATGTCTTCAGGGCACGTCAGAGACCTTCATGGCAGCTCCTCCCACCACAGGCCCAGAGGTCTAGGAAGGAAAAATGGTTTTGTGGGCCAGGCCCAGGGCCCCCCTGCTCTGTGCAGCCTCAGGACATGGTGCATCCCAGCTGCATCAGCTCCAGCCTAAAAAAGGGCCAAAGGCTAAAGGGGCCAAAGTACAGTTCAGGCCATTACTTCAGAGGGTGCAAGCCCGAAGTCTTGGTGACTTACATGTAGTATTGCACCTCTGGGTGCACGAAAGTCAAGAATTGAGGTTTGGGAATCTCTGCCTAGATTTCAGAGGATGTATGGAAATGCCTGAATGTCCAGGCAAGTTTTCTGCAGGGGTGGAACCCTCATGGAGAACCTCTGCTAAGGCAGTTCAGAAGGAAAATGTGGGATTGGAGACCCCACACAGAGTCCCCACTGGGGCTGCCTAGTGGAGCTATGAGAAGAGGGCCACCATTCTCTAGACCCCAGAAGGGTAGATCCACCAACAGCTTGCATTGTGTGCCTGAAAAAACCTCAGGCACTCAATGCCAGCCTGTGAAAGCAGCTTGGAGGGGAGATGTACACTGCAAAGCTACAGGGGCAGAGCTGCCCAAGACTGTGGGAGTCCACCTCTTGCATCAGTGTGACCTGGATGTGAGCCATGGAGTTAAAGGAAATCATTTTGGAGCTTTAAGATTTAATGACTGCCTTGTTGGATTTCAGACTTGCATGGTGCCTGTAGCCCCTTTGTTTTGATCAATTTCTGCCCCTCGGAAACGGTGTATTTATCCAATGCATGTAACCCCATTGTATCTTGGAAGGAACTAACTTGTGTTTGATTTTACTGGCTCATATGCAGAAGGGACTTGCCTTGTCTCAGATGAGATTTTGGACGTGGACTTTTGAGTTAATGCTGGAATGAGTTAAGCCTTCGGGGGACTGTTTTGAAGGCATGATTGATTGTGTTTTGAAATGTGAGGACATGATATTTGGGAGGGGCCAGGGGGGAATGATATGGTTTGACTGTGTCCCCACCCAAATGTCATTTCGAATTGTAGTTCCCATAATCCTCATGTGTTGTGGGAGGGACCCACTAGGAAGT
Source organism: Nomascus leucogenys (assembly GCF_006542625.1). Taxonomy (NCBI): domain Eukaryota; kingdom Metazoa; phylum Chordata; class Mammalia; order Primates; family Hylobatidae; genus Nomascus; species Nomascus leucogenys. The sequence goes on along the minus strand of NC_044389.1, from coordinate 67,050,814 downwards.
GATTGGCTCATGGGGGTGGTTTCCCTCATCCTGTTCTCATGATAGTGACTGAGGCTTATGAGATCTGATGGTTTTATAAGCATCTGGCATTTCCCTGCTTGCACTCATTCTCTTTCCTGCTGCCCTTTGAAGAGTTGCCTTCTGCCGTGATTGCAAGTTTCTTGAGGCCTCCCCAGCCATATGGAACTGTGAGAAAATTAAAACTCTTCTTTATAAATTACCCAGTCTTGGGTATTTCTTCATAGCAACACAAGAACAGGCTCATACACACAGTTATTCCATTTCTAATGGGTTTTATCCTGGCAAGAGAAATGGCCCAGGATTTCTTTGATGCCCATAGAAATCTGCTCCACACCCATGCTTATACAGTCTGGAAGTGTGAGGGTATTAATACCCAGGGGACTACCCTCAACCAACAGAGAATGGGAACTGGCGGATACATGCTTCCCTCTTTCTCCATTTGGGCTATTTCAAACACATTCTATAAGAATTGTCAGGCAGTTCCATGGAACTAAGAACCAGTAACCTGTAGTGTTGGCTAGTATAATAATGCATTATAGTGTATACGTTTCTTTCTTCCTTGTTCATTCATTCTAATACATCTGATCCCTGATATCATATTCTTTAGGCTCTGCTTTCAGAGAATGTCAGTTGAGACCAAAAGAGTTCCCAGAAAGCAGACCCTTAGGATGGGATTTCAGAGCTGGATCCTCCACTTGTTAAACTATAGCAAAAAGTCCATTGCTGATTTTAAGTGAGTGGTGATAATATAACCCCTAGCATGTTGTAGCACTACAATTACTAAGATACTCATCTATAGTGGATTGAGATAAGGTACAGGCTTGTTTTAGGCTGTGGCATTTGAGTGGTATAGAGGCTATGGGACTATGGTAACTGTAAGAGTTATCTAGGTGGTTGGCATCTATTAACTCCTTTAAAAACCTTGAAAAGAGGAAATACTGGGTATGATATGAAAATCAAAAGCTTCTATGGCAATAATTAAAGAGACCCTTATCTCCTTCTGCCATGGAAAATCACATCCAGTATCTCATTGTAAGGGTAGCTGAACTGCAAAGAACACTTGAATTCACAGCCTTGATAAGTTTCATGTGACAAAGTCAGGGCCCTAAGAGTAAGTAAGTGTGATCTTGAGCTCTCATTAGGGAATATTTAGGCAGTGAAAATCTTAAACCCCTTAGATTCCTCTGAATTCTTCAGTCTGGCAGAATTAGCCTCCTCCCCTCTTACAAGAAGATAATAGTTTCCCCTTGCCTGGAGACCTTGCAAAGACCTGATCTCTGGTAAGTGTCCTGCAAGATGTCCTTGGCACTGCTGTGGAATTTCCCTCACTTCCCTTATTGCCTCCAGACTGATAACAGGGGTCAGGTTTTGGTACAGTCCAAAGTAGAGAAATACTCTCCCAACTCTGTGAGGAAAGAGCTTACACACCAAAAGACCCTCCCATTTTTGCTAATGCTCATGGACAGTAACATGATAACATTTGTGGGAATGGATATCTTGTTGGACTAGGGTGGTGGGGGAAGGGGATAGAATCTAAGGCCGACAAGAGGAAAAATGTGTTGACATTGGAGTACTCACCCATGACTTGAGGTTCAGGGTACTGGAAGGGACACCTGGAATTTATTCTAATATGATCCTATAATGGCTCCTTGGCCCTTAGACATGATGGTGAGGTGGGGACACTGAAACTGCCTTGGCAGAGTGTTGTGGAAGGGGTCAGAAGACCCAAGAAATGTGGCAGTGTAAGAAAGGGTTGATTCTGCAAGAACAGATCCTACTGCTTGATTCTGTTTCGTGGCAGGCTGTGGAGGATATTACCTTCCCTGAGGTAGTGTGGAATTCACTGGTGAGAGGGCCTATAACATCTTTGAGAAGCTGAGTTGTAACTTTATTTACAGGCTTTCTTGACAATAAAAGATGCTACCATGAAATGGAGCTCCTGGAATTCCAGCTTCCAGGATTCCAGAATGGCAGAAGCCAGATGATAACATTTAATCATCTTAGTCACGGTCATTTATCCTAACAGGCAGTAAGATCAGAGTGGCTAGCAAGATACCAGAACCCACAGAGGTCTGTGGTGGCAAATAGATCATGGCAGATAAGGCGTTAGATGCTAGGGTGTCAATGAACTTTTAAAATCAAAACTAATTGATAACTTGTGATCAAAATCCTGATATCGGCCACTAGAATGGGAAATTACAGACCTCACCATTGGACCTTGGACCATGGGCATTTATACTCTGTGAGGACTCTTGGAGATCAGCTAGTTTTCCCTTGGAGAAATCTCATCTGCAGCTTTTTCCTTCAAAAATTGAAAATCTTGAAGGGAGGTGCTTTTCATGGGCTTCAATAGCTTGGATCAACTATAAGATACTTGCAGTGATTCATACAGAGTAAGTTGAAAGTTAACAGCATCAGTGTTATTAGAGTTTTTATTAGAAATGCAGAATCTACATTTTAATAAGATTCTCTAGGTTAGTCAAGATTGAGCAACATTGCCTTAGCGAGCTTAGCTCTATCTAATGGAGAAAGGGAGAGGGAGGTGGGGGGTGGGCAGGGACAGAGAGAGAGAGAGAGAGAGAAATTGACTGAGTAGGTGGAAAGGGATATTTGAGCCATCGTAGGGGGTGGAATGTGGGGTGTGAGATGGCACTAAAGAGATACTATAGATGTGGCTCTGGATGATTTTGAATAAGGAATTAAAGTGACTCAGACAGCAAAAGATACTAATAAAAAATTCACCAATTTACACACAAAAAAGAAAGAAAATGTAATGTTTACTATTCTTTGAAAAATTAAAAAAACCCAATTTAACAAGTAATAAAATATTGTGTGTGTGTGTGTGTGTGTGTGTGTATGTGTGTGGTGTTATTTATTTATTATTATTTTTAAAAAATAATTGAGATAGGGTGTCACTCTGTCGCTTGGGCTGGAGTGCAGTGGCATGATCACAGCTCACTGCAGCCTTGAACTCACAGCCTCAATTGATCCTCGCACCTCAGCCTCTTGAGTATTTGGGACTACAGACGCGAGCAACCATGCCCAGCTAATTTTTTGGTATTTTTTGTGGAGACATGGTTTTGCCATGTTTCCCAGGCTGGTCTCAATCTCCTGAGCTCAGGCGATCCACCGCCTTGGCTTCCTAAAATGCTGGGATTACAGGTGTTAGCCACCATGCCTGGCCTGAGATATCATCATATTTTAACCTACTAAATAAGCTAAAGTTAAAAAAAAAAGATTCTGATTGTAGTCAAGGGCTTGGTAAGACACTCCTCCATTACGGTGTAACATAAATTATTATTATATACATAGAAGAGTTTTATAGTATTCATTAAGAATCTTAACTGCGTTTAGATCTTTTGCCCTTCATATCTAAGAATCTTTCATAAGGCAATTATCAGAAATGGGAACAAGAATTCTTATGGACAAGTTACTATCATCGAATTCTTGCTATGTACCAGGCAATGTACTAAACTCTTTACACGGATTATTTAATTCAGTCTTCACAACATTGATGTCAGAAGGTAATATTAATTTCCTAAATTTACAAAGCTAGCAAGTAGCAAGACATACAGGTCAACATAGTTCTCTTAAAGATGTTAAGAAGATTCTGTTCTACACAAACAATGAAATATTATGCAGCTGTTTGAAATAATATTTATAAAAACTTTGATATAAAATTGTTTTTAAAAAGAATGCAAAATAATATATTCTCAAATGTGCAAAAATGCAAAGAAAAAATACAGGCAGCACACACTGCACATTATTAACGGAGTTGTTCATCGATGATTTTTCTTTATTTTTCATTTTTTGACAAAGCTTGCATTATTTTTACAAGGAGAAAAACTTTTAAAATGTCAACCAGGTATGATTTGCTTTTTTCTCTTTTTTCTTCTAAAAGCCAGAATAGATGTCAGTCTAGAGGTTATAAGAGGCGTATATAACTACATAGTTGTGCTGATCAAATTAAGTTGCTTCTGAGGTCAAGGACTTAGATTGAATTTATCATAGATTCCATGGTAGATCCCAATTTATCATGGAGCCATGCATACCACCACCACTCATCAGGGAGATGTGTGGATTATTCAACCTATATCCACTACCATTATTGACCAAACAAGCCAAAGCTCATACCCTAAGAATGATAGGTGGATTGTCCAGGATATAAGCTAATTACCTGTTCATGATTATCAAGCATCAAAGGTTATACAGGCTGAGCATCCCTTATCCAAAATATTTAGGACCAGAAGTGTTTTGGGCTTCACGTATTTTCAGAGTTTGGAATATTTGCATTGTACTGGTTGAGCATCCCAAATCTGAAAATCCTAAATTTGAAATCCTCCGGTCAGCATTTCCCTTGAGTTTCATGTTGGTGATCAAAAAGTTTTGGATTTAGGGGCATTATAGGTTTTGGGTTTTTGGATTTGGGATGCTCAACCTGTATTGGTTATATGTATCCTCGTGACTTTAAATTTACCCATGCCAGTCTCTGACCTCATTAATTTTCCAAAATCTTTTAAAAGTCTTCCCTTGTCTCTCTTGTCTTTTTTCCTCTCCTTTCCTTCTCTCCCTTCCTTCTTCCTTCCTCCCTTCTTTTCTTCTTTTCTCGTATTCAACCAGTGAAATTATCTCATACAAAAGCTTCTACTCGCCAAATTGCATTACTCAGCTGAAACAAACCTTGAGAAAATTCTGTCAGATAAAGTCCCTCTAGAGAAAAAAAAATCTGACCAAATGAGGCTTTAGAACAGAAAGATTACCTAAACGTGATGTATTTGATTTCAGCACTATCACAGGGCTGTATTATTTAAGTGGGGTGCTTTTATTTATTTTTTTCTGTTCCCAATAAAATTATCATAGCCTTTCATGGAGCGCTTCAGAGGCCGTTAACTTCTACCTCATTTACACACAGCTTCTCTCTCTTTCTGTCGTATTTTGCATCACTTAACCCAGTGGAGTGTTTTCAGACAAAGGCTGCCTAAAAGCTGGGGCCCACATTGTGGCTCTGTGGCATTCATGGGCAGTATTGTTTTTGAAGGCCATCTGCCTGTCATTTGTTTGCTGATTGAGTTAGTGCACCTAATAATATTTTTTTATTGGACTGTGCTAGCCAATGAAAAGGAAATTATACACTCAACAGATGGATCACAAACCTTTCTACCTTAGTGCATCGTCTCCTCGAGTTAGTTAAAAGCAATCATGAAAGCAGATTATAAGCGGAATAATAGCCTTTTTATGAATGGGTTTTGCAGGGGTTACTAGTTGTGGTGCTAAACGTGCTGGTATCAGATTTTCCCTTCTTTGTTGTGTAGGTTTTTCTTGTAGGAACAATCTGAACAATGAGGGATATGGAGGTAAAGAGAATAAAATCGTCTGGTGATTATGATGGCCAAAATGCAGGAAATCATGTTTGTAGGAAGTAGCTGACGTCATGTGAGCTGGATAGAACGTGTGTCCATCCGGAGGTAAAGGAGGCATCAGAAACAAACCACACTTTGTGTCAAAGGTATTTAGTGGTCTCGTTTTGCCTTTAGCTTATGAGCAGAGAAAGTAGGGGCAGCAAAGTCTATCACACATACATACAAAACTCCAAGTATCCTTATTTTACATAGGAAGAACAAGGGTGAAACTGTGAGGTTGTCAGTACTAGACATCATGCAAATTAACAGCAAGGCCCAAATATCCTTGACTTGATATTGATTCTCCCTGAGATGTCTGTTCCTTTCTGAAACCAGTAATTTCCTATCCTTGGAAACTCTTCCTGTCCTTGCACCATAGAAATTCACCTCATCTTTAAAGAGGAAGTAAACCTCTCTGAGCAGAATGCCATTGAATACTGAAGTACGTGTAAAGTGCATTAGAGCAAATCTCTTTTGGAGGTATCATGACATGGAGGATTATTCTATATGTCCCTGAACAATGAAGCTGAACCTCCTACTGGGAACATAAACTACAGTGACAGATTTTTAAGTTTTGCACACTTAATTTAATTGATTTAAATTAATTTTTGAACACTTGTCATAAGGGAGAAAGCATATATTGTGAAGACCTGGCTTATTCTGCATCAGAAACAAACAGATTCTGCTCTCATGAGTCAAGAGAAACAAAGACAAAAATAAACTAGCAAGCATAGTAACTCTTTTGTTAATCATTCTTGTAATTATATGTGTTAATTACTAGCTCGTTTTTTTTCTTTGCCGTGGTCTTTGGCTCCTTGCCTCATCCTAACTTCAAGCCTCAAATGGACTTTTAGCAATATGGTGACTCTGATTTTGGTATAAGGACACTGATGTGTATTGCTAGGGTGGTGGGGCGGAAGTGATGGCAGTGTAGGTATGGATGGGTGATACGGTTAGGCTTTGTGTCCCCATTCAAATCTCATCTTTAATTATATTCCCCATAATTCCCATAATTTCCATGTGTCAAGGGAGAGGCCAGGTGGAGGAAATTGAATCATGGGGATGGTTTCCCCCATGCTGTTCTCGTGATAGTGAGTGAGTTCTCACAAGATCTGATGATTTTTTTTTTTTTTTTTTTCTTGAGACGGAGTCTCACTCTGTCTCCCAGGCTGGAGTGCAGTGGTGCAATCTCGGCTCACTGCAAGCTCTGCCTCCCGGGTTCACGCCATTCTCCTGCCTCAGCCTCTCCGAGTAGCTGGGACTACAGGCGCCCGCCACCACGCCCGGCTGATTTTTTGTATTTTTAGTAGAGACAGGGTTTCACCATGGTCTTGATCTCCTAACCTCGTGATCTGCCCACCTCGACCTCCCAAAGTGCTGGGATTACAAGTGTGAGCCACCGCGCCCGGCCTAAGATCTGATGATTTTATAAGAGGCTCTTCTCCTTTTGCTCAGCACTCCTCTTTCCTGCCACCTTGTGAAGAAGGTGCCTTGCTTCCTCTTCACCTTCCGCTATGATTGTAAGTTTCCTGAGGCCTTCCCAGCCATGCGGAACTGTGAGTCAATGAAACCTTTTTCCTTTAATTACCCAGTCTTGGGCAGTTCTTCACAGAGTGTGAAAACAGACTAATACAATGGGGGAAATTCTGGGGGAGATGGGATCACTGGTAGCATGGACAAGAAGACCAGGTGTGGCCAAGAACTTCCCATTATTCAAAATCAATGGTCTTTGACATCTTTTCCAATTGAAGAATATCAATAAAATATTTTAATAGTACTCTGGCTTTGTTCAGCATTCTGAATTTAAGTTAGTGATTTTCCTAGAGCTTGTCTGATAGTGAAGTTCTTAGAGATTTTGTTTCTTCCTTTAGCGATTACTGGGCGTTCTGAGGAGTAGCCACTATGATGGGCAACGTGGGAGCTGTGTGTCTCTTTTCCTCGTAAGGAAGGAGTGAATATCGGGGGATCAGTCCCTGTGATTCTTGGTCACTATCATTCTCAGGGTTAGATGAGCTCCAGTTTAGTCAAATGTTTGCTCAGGTGCAGCCTCACTGGATGAGGTACAGCTCCTCAAATTAACTTCAGGAGGGTCCTCCTGCCCTTTACATATCTTCCTGCAACCTGCTGATGCTCGAATCCTTGTAACTGGAGATTTATTCTCTAGTCACTTTTGTCTTAGGTTAAAATGCATATTTCTCAGAGTGTTTTCACCTGTAGCCTCAGTTCTTTCTGCCTAGATATGAATGACTTTTTGGACACATCCCTGAATTTTATCAGGGGGATGGATGTGTGATTTCGTAAGTATCCTGGAAGCCTTTTAAAAACAGGAAATACCTCTAGGAAGGGGAACAAGCAAAGGGCCAGGAATGAAAAGGTGCTAAGACTAAGCAGGCAATTTTAAAGCCTGCTCTCCAGTTCTTATGGTTTTTAACTCCAATCCAATAGCTTTTGAGGGCCTATTGACAAATCAGCCCAGAGGAACATTTTGACCACACTCACTCAAAATCCTTCACGCCTTCTGAAGTGGTTATGACTTTCTTTCTTTACAAAATCTGCTTCCTGGCCTAATTACACTGGCAGGTGACTCAAATACAGGTGTGATCAGAAAGAAAAGCAAATACAATAAAATCCCCACCCCTTCTGACTTCTCTCCTTAGGTTCCTGCAGCCCCGTCTGGGCTGCTCTCTGCCACATCCTCTCACAGACACTTAACAGTCATCTCACTCCACACCATTTCAGTAGGACTTATCAAGTTAGGAACCCGCTTCCCTCTGTATCTCACACTGGCTCTCCTTTTCAGCTTGATGTTGCAGGGATTTAATTCTGAGCAGGATTTAAATAAAATCAGAATCTGTCTGTGCCAGAGGAGACGTGTTTGCACAGAAATGGAATTCATCAGCTGGGTCACTTGCTAGTTAGCCCCATTTCCTTCTCTTGTTGGGACCCAGGGAAATGATATGCTAACCTGCTCCCCCAACCATTCACGCACTCTCCAGGGTGAGAAGTTGGGGGACCGCGTCACTGGTGGGAGGGAGAAGAAAAGCTTCTCTTTCCCCATAGAATTGGGTCACTAACATGAATGCTTTTGGCCTTCAGACATTTCTAAGACATTTCTACTTTTCAGGCAAAAAGAAATGTTTCAGGGTTACCTTAAAAATTAACGATAGTGCCAGTCTTAGTCAGGGCACATTTGTTGGCAAGGAAGCAAGCCCCACACAAAAAAGCTCAAGCGAAGGGGGATTTTATTAAAAGAATAGTGGGAACAGTACATTGTAGAAAATGAAGGTAGGGCTCAGGAAAGGTGGAAATCATCAGGCAGCCACTCTCTAGCTCTCTTACTCTGCTTTTCTATGCAATGTTATTTCCAACTTCATCTCTGCAAACTTGCTTCTTTGCAGGTTCCTAATTTCAGTTCCCCATAGTTTTGTCTTATGCATAACCTTAGCTTTTCTTGCTATACACTCTGGGTCACTCTGACTCTGTCCTTAGCATAGTACCTGGCTCCATCAGGTAATTAGTACTTACTCTATGGCTCCATCGTACAACTTGAGCTAGGACCAATTTCTCCCACTGCTAAAAACGAAGAGAATCTCTCACACCACCTAAGTTTCTCTTGGTAGGAAGAAGGGAGTCAGCAAAGTATTCTGTATGAACCCAGATCCAAGTATGATTGCAAGGACTCTGGTGTACTCAGCCATTTTTTATTAATGTGGTGTTAAAGTCCAAGAATATGGATAATAACCACATTTTTTCAGAAACAAATGACTGGATTTATTTCACTCATAACAACCAGGCAGCGGTAAAGTAAACCTCAGCCAAACAAAAGAAAACAAATTTCAATGTCCATAGCGACATAGACATGAAGCTACACTCACTTAACAACATCAGACCCAAGGAACCTGGTACCTTTTACAATAACAAACTCACTTAAATGTTTTAAGAGAAAGGGCTAAAATAAACATTAATTTAAGTGAATCTATTTTTTCTCCACAAAAGTTGGAGGTACAAAACTCATAATAAAATGAAAGTAAAAGGACACATTAACAAAAATACAAAGATAAGTATGAAAAAGAAGGAATTTCATTGTTTTTGTTAAAGGGTAAAGGCAAAGATAGAAGAAAAGATCTCTTTTGGCCCGAAGCCACGGAACTTAAGACAAAACCTTTCTTTTGCAGGAAAAGAAATATTCATTAACCAGGAAAAATGTCACCCAAATCTGAAGTAAGAGCAGCCCAGTCATGTTTATCTTTGACTTGGGATGTTGACATCAACACCAACATTCACATGTTAACCCAGTGCCCTTATCAAAATAGAGAAACACTTTATTCACTTTGTTCCTACTTTTAGCTTTGGATTAGCCCCATTCCCTATCTTTGGTAAACTTGAATTAAAGAAAAAACATGCAGAAATTTAACAAGAGTTATGAGTACCTTTAACAAAACCAAAATCCATTATGTAAATCCTGATCTGGAACCCCTGAAAAGCTTTAGGACCCAAAAACTATTCCAATATCATCTGTATGTTATACTTTAAACACTAAAGGGTCTACGAAGTTATTGGTGGATTAAAAACAAATGTTCAAAACAGCTCTCAGCTTATAATATGGGTGTCAACAATTGATAAAATAAATATACAAGCAAGTCTACCCAGGAAATAGAATGTGAGCCAAACATACTAAATATTAAGGAATATATCTTCTGAATCTATAAGCATGTTTAGAGGGCAAGCTTAAAATGTTTTCAATTTTTTAAGTCCCACAAAAGTGAATAGTGCTGTAATAAAACCTAAAACCATTGATGTTTTAAGAAATGAGGTGTTGCTGCTCAGCTTCTTATTGCTAAGTTAGCGTAGATTTCAAGTTGAATCAAAACAATACGCTTTCTTCAGCTGCGTGCATGTGACTTGCGACATTCCTGTTAATTCTTTTTTGGCTTTCATTTAGAAGTTTTTAGAAGATAGCTGGCTGTGGCCTAAGTCAGTTCATCCAGCCATGCAAAAAAGGCCAGGTGTTCTAGAATGCATCCAATGTGGCAAAAGTTCCTAGATTTATTGTTCAATAAATATCATTGCCTGAATAAGCAGATGCTAAATAATAGACCCTTTAGTATTTTAAACCAATTAGCTCTGTTTTCTATACAAATCTTACTAATTTTCAAAAGTCTTTTTGTGCAAACGGCAGTTTATTCTTTACATTTCATATAAGAAAGAATGTGTTCAGGTGGCCTGACCAAAAACATGAAGGGATACTGCAGAAAAAAAGTTTTGATTTCTGGATTTAGCTTTACACAACTTCTGTAACACACTGTTACCCTCCAGCAAATAAGTAGAAAAACCTCCATTCACGAACACAAAACATCCCGAATGTGACTCAGCATTATGCAGCTTAAACATGAATTCAGATTCTCTCCCACTCCCACCATTTCATTGTCTTATAGGGGATGCAAGAGTTCTTTGGTAAAGCCAGTTGGCTATTTTAAAGCTTGTGTGATCTAACAGAGAGAGCTCCAAGTTATTAGTCAGGAACTGAGTACATAGGTCATTCTTTTTGAGACTATGTGTTATTTCACATATTGGCACCTCAGTGTCCTTTAGGTGCAAAATGGAACTGACAACTGTACTTGCCTTATCTCTATCAGACGGAGAGGAGAAGTAAAGCCAACTCATCAACAATGTTCAATTCAAGATCTATTTCTGTGTACACTCAGATGACAGTGCTTATGTTCTGCATCCGCCTCTGATTTGACACTTGCATGTTTGGCCTCAGCTTGGAAGGAGAAGAAAATGTAAATGGGGGCCAGTAGCATTGCGTGCAGATGGTTTGCCATTGCTGAGTACCTTTTGCTCCTCTCTGATTACTTTCTGAAACTTGCAACACATTAACCCCTTCAGAAGATAGTAAGGGCATGCCCTGCAAATGCCAAAACAGTATCCTCTCCAGTGCACACATCCATGCATGCTTTTGGGTTTTTTGTTCTCTCTGCAGAGGAAACTGTTCTACTCAAGCCCTGCCTTGAACTGGGCTCCAAAGTGAAAGAGGCTTAGCTGCTTAACACATCCCTAGCCATGTTGATGACTAGAGCATCCAAATGAGGAGAGAGTAACAGTGAGGAAAAGTATCAGGAATCAATGATACAAAGAGAACAGAAGCCCCAAAGCCTCCGAATAGATACCTCTTTGGCTTAGCAGAGCAGAGAGTCAGCCTGGAGCTGGTCCTACCCGAAAACACTCTCAGTGATTCCTAAAAGCGAACATGTGGGACACAAATTCATCCATGTTTTCAATTAGTGCAGCCAGAGCCTTGGAAGTCGGGCAATAGGCAGCAACAGATGGAGGGGTTTCTGTGGCAGCCAGCCTTTATTTACGTATGAAGGCTCCCTCTTGTGTGAGTGTCGACTGGTCATCTCCACTTAAACAATCCCTTTGCAGTGAATGGTTGTACTACACATAACACCTCCTTTGTCTGTGAGCCCCCAAAAAGCGATCTGCCTGTCTGCCCTCTGCCTGTGCATTTTTGTGGTGATGATCGGCACAATTCCTTGCTCTGGAGACACCCCAAATTGGTTGAAAGTGTAGCCTTTATTCATTGAAAACTAGATTTTCTTGGGTAATTGAAAACTAAAGGGAGTCAGGGTGAATTGTTTTAGCTTCTACCAATGAATTTCCTCTATTTATGACTTTAGAAGTTTACAAATTTCACCCTTATGATTTTAGAAAGCTACAGTAAGAAAATGAAAAGGAAAAAACAGAAAGGATGAAAGAAGAGAAAAAATAGAGTTTGAGTAAACCTCAAAAAGTTCTTTAGGTGTGCATTTTTATTTTTGGCATCTGAATTGAACACTCTCCTAGCATTTCTTGTTTCACTTTTGTATGGAGAGGTTTGAATATCTCTCACTGTACTTTGTCTCTTCACATGGATCTCAGGCAGGATGCACATGGACCTGCCGGGGCCTGATAATGTTTCTGCGATATTGGGGTGGGGCAGGCCACAGGTTGAGGTAGAGGTGATACCACCCAATACCAGTTATGCCCATCTACCACTGTGTCATCTCCTGCTCCCTTAAGCGTCCTCCCCCAAAGGTTTCCCATACCCAGAACACCATACAGAGACATGTCACCCCTCGTGGAGGCTGATTTTATCAGAAGAACTTGGCGATGTGCTTGAATTTGAGATTCCAAAGAGAATGACAAAGAAGAAGGACCTATTATCTATCTATTGGAACTGACATCTTTCTGTGATTAAATGAGATCATACACTCAACAACCTAATATGAGAGATGTGTTTCTCTCTATTTTTTTTCACAGAGGAGGAAACAAAGGCTCAGAAGTTTAAGTGCCTTGCTCCTAGCTGTAGATATGTAAATACCAAATGTCCCTTAGGATCCAAAGTCTGCCCTTTTCATTGTAAATTTTTTTTAAACAAATGGGCCATGAACAATAAACAAGTAAATAAATTCATAAACAAATACATTTAATTTAGTAGTTTGTGCATTTTCTGCTTTCTTTTTATATTAAGTGAATCCAAAATTATCACTTAAAAGGGAAAGGACAAAAATCTTACTGTTTTCTCCATCCTTTATTGAAGAATAATTTACATGCAATAAAATTTAGTGATTTTAAGTATACAGTTTAATGTATTTTGACACTTGTGTATAGTTAGGTAGCCATCACTTTAATCAAGATGTAAAACATTTCTATCTCTCTGAAACATTTCCTCGTGCTCCTTTGCTACTGGTCCCCTCCCCTGGCCCCAGCTCAATCACTTTCTTGCATTCTATTGCTTTGGTTTCATCACAATCATTTTCAGTTTCTCAAAGGCCTCAGGATCTTTGCACACGCTGTGCTTTCTATCAAGAAGATCCTCCTTCTCATGCCTCATCCTTTCTTTCCCTAGCTAATGTCCTCGTCTTTATATCTTAGCTTAAATGCCACTTCTTCAGAGGAGCTTTTCTTGATTCTCTCTCCTCACCATATCCAAAATAAAAGATACCTTTCACTGTTTTCATTTATAGCACTTATTTTTTTTCCTCCACATCATATATGACAATGTCTATATCATGGAGGTATTTATTTAATTACTATTCATCTCCCTGACTATACTTTTAAGTTCCATGAATGCAGAAAAAATATCTACTTTGCTAATAATTATATTCTCATTTCATCACTCATCATCACTTCACTCATACATCACCTATTTTCTTGGAATATGGTGGAACTCACATATTTTAAAAATGAATTAATTGAATGAATGATTTTATCTGTATAAAAATTTTGTCATCTTTCATAGTGCCAAGGAGAAATCCACTTCCTAGTAACCTTCAGCTGTTTATGTGAGTTCTGTGTACTTTGAATATAGAGTGCCTGAAACACATCTCACAGTTCAAATGTTCTGTGGTGCAGGTCATCTGTGATTTTTAACCAACACAACTGAAAAGGAAAATCATGCTATTAGCACATATGGACTGCAGGTTAATAAGAAGTAACTACAAACTGCCAGGCAATTAAGCAGGAAGGTTAGAGATAGGCAAAATATGAAAGCTAGGACTGCCACCTTGATTTTGCTTGCCCAAGGCATGTTTTGGCTGCTCCTATAGTCTAGGCTTTGGAGTGGGCAGGAGAGGAGGAAATGATGGGAGGTTGTGGATTAGACTTCTGCATGTGCTACTGTAAAATCCCTCTCTCTGGTGACAGTGATGATGATGATGTTGGTGGAGCTGACGGGAGCAGTGGTCTTAGTGGTAAGAACAGTAATGCTAGCAAACATACACTTGACATAGTAGAAACTCTTCTCCATCCATCACATCCCACACATTTTATCATCTCCTACACCCCATAAATTGGGTCCTATGACTTCCATGTTCAAGTCCCAGGTCACACTCTTGTGGAGAACCATGCTGACAGTAAAGTTGGGGTGAGGAGTGGATGACCACAAGGGATCAAGTCTGCCTTCTCTTCTACCCTGGAGCTGCCTGTGGAGAGTTTTCATCTTTCTTTTGGGTTTACGATAGCTTGCCCTTTGGCCATGCTCAGAGAATTGGGATCATCATGGTCATCATTATAACTATTATGATCCAGGAGCTTTTATGAATCACTGAAGCTGAGTATAAGAGCGAAAGTGATGTGGTTGGAGAAAGCATACATATAAAATTATGTTCAGGGCAGTAAATCAGCTCAGGGATGACCTCAGCGTTGTAACTCATGTAAGGGCTTTGGTTCTGGAGGAGGCTTGACTCATTTATAACAGACAGCTGGGGCTGGGCCCAGGGAGTTAATTTGGCCACACATTCTCTGAGAGGTTAACTATGGCTTTGGTATTTGTGAGCAGTAGTTCAGACCCCTGGCACAACCATGTACCCACATTACTCTATTTTCCTCATCTGCCCATTGGAGGTCTCTTCCCTCTGAGTAAGCTGTAGCCCAGAATCATCATTTTATCAGCATGTTATGTCTGTGAATCTTCTCCTTTTCTTTTGCACTCTACACCAGATTTTTAGTTGCAAGCAGTGGCCATTCCATGGTGATCTCATCCAAGCTCGTGGCTGAAAATACCATTGATACCCTGATGACTTTCAAATGTATACCTCCTGCCCAGACCATCCTCCAAATACAAACTTGTGCATCCAACTGCCTCACTGACATCTTCACTTGGATGTTGCAATGAACTGAATATTTCTGTCCCTCGAGAATGTATATGTTGAAATCCTAATACTCAGTGTGATGGTGTTTGGAGGTCAGGCTTTGGGGAGGTGATTAGAGCATGAGGGTGGAACTCTCATGAATGAGATTTGGGTGCCCTTTTGAAGGGATCCCTGAGAGCTCTCTTACCCTTTTACTGCCTTGTCAGGATACAATGAGAAGAAGGGAGTCTGCAACTTGGAAGAGTGCCCTCACCAGAACCCAATCATTCTGGCACCTTGATCTCAGACATCCAGCTTCCAGAACTGTGAGAAATAAATTTTTATTTTTATAAGCCACCCAGTAAATGACACTTTGTTAAAGAAGCCCAAATAGACTAAGACAGATGTCAAATGGTCATTTGAAGCCAACTTCCAAAACTGAGCTGCTGACAACTGTTCTCAAACCCATAGCCTTCCTCATCCCAATTAATGACTGCCCTACTTACCAATTGTTCAGGCTCCAAATCTCTTTCTTTTACATGACTCATTTTATCTATCATCAAATTCAGATACATCTGCCTTCAATACATATTCAGAATATGAATATTTCTCCTCACTTTGCTGCTCCTTGCCTCATCTAAGCCACCATTACTTCTTACCTGGCTTATTATGATGACTTCAAAACTAACCTCCCTGCTTCTGCTCTTGCCTCATTTAAGTCAATATTTAACATAGTATTCAGAAAAAAACCTGTTAAAAATATAAATCAGGTCACACCATTCCTCTGCTCAAAACCCTTCAATGACTTCTCATCTCAGGGCAAGAGCACTGATCTCGCCATGATGTGCACACAAGCACGATGTGAGCTGGTCCTTGTTACCTGCAGCATAGCCTCCCTCCTACTGCCCCATTTTACTCCAGTCTGTCTGGCTTCCGTGCTGTTCCTTGTATCCCTACCTTACTGTTTTGCATTTGCCTTTCCCAGAGCCTGGAATACCTTTCTCCCAAGTGTCTCTGTGACTTGCTCCCTCACTTTCTTGTGTATAAAATAGGAGTAGCAGTTTTAGATGAGGGAGCCACATAAGGAGGGGCTAAATGGAGATATAAATTATGAGTTTCAAGTGGGGGCTATGTGGTGTTTAAGAAAAGTATTTCAGGCAGAGGGTACAGCAAGTTCCAAGGCCTGAGGTTAGATCACGCTTGGTTTGTTTAAAGCTGACCATTGTGGCAAAGGAGAGGGTGAGAGGAGATGGGATCAGATTTGGTAGGGGCCAGATCATAGAGTACCTTGAAAGATTTGGCTTTCATTCTGAGTGAGATGGGAAGCCACTGAGGGATGTTGAGCTGGTGAATAATGTGGTTTGACTTACTTTATAGAAGGATCCCTTTGGCTTCCATGTGTAGAATAAACTATAGGATCAATATTGGAAGCAGAGAGACAGGATAAGACAGTTGATATAGTCCAGGGGAGAAATTGTGGTGGCTTGGATTTAAGTTTAACATAATGGGTGTGAAAAGGGTCATTTGGATTCAGTCAACAAGATTTTTTAATGGGTTAGTTGTGAGATACGAAAGAAAAAGAGGAATCAAGGATGACTTCATATCTACTCCATGCCATCTTCTTTTGCCAAGACTCCTGTAACAGCCCCCTCAAAGTTTCACCAGTATCTACTCTTGTCTCCTTACCAATCTGTTCTTTACACTTCAACAGAACGATCTTTCCAAAGCACAGTGGATTATTATTTACTTTAAAAAAAAGATAGAACTCTCTCACATGGCCTACATAATTGAGATCCTCCTCCCTCTCTGGTTTCATATGTGCCTGGTCCTCTCTGTTCATTCTCTGTGCTCCAGTCATCCTGGTTTTTGTCCATATTACTGTCATAATTCCTCCCACAGAAGGGTCTTTATGCATGAGTTTCTCATGCCTGCAATGTGTTCTTCTCTCCTCTTCACTGAGTTGATTATTACTTATGCTTCATATCTCAGTGTATCAGTCTGTTCTCATGCTGCTAATAAAGACATAACTGAGACTGGGTAATTTATAAAGGAAAGAAGTAATAGACTCACAGTTCCATGCGGCTGGGGTGGCCTCACAACCATGGCTGAAGGTGAATGAGGAGCAAAGTCAAGGCTTACATGGCAACAGGCAAGATGGTGTATGCAGGGGGAACCATCAGATCTTGTGAGACTTATTTACTATCATGAGAACAGCATGGAAAAGACCTGCCCCCATGATTCAATTACCTCACACTTGGTCCCTCCCATGACACGTGGGAATTATGGGAACTACAATTCAAGATGAGGTTTGGATGGGGACACAGCTAAACCATATCACTCAGTTCAATTAATATTTCTTAAAGGATACCCTCTCCAACCTCCCTGACAAGGTCAAACTCTCTCCTTCAGAGAACCATCTTCTGCTCCTTGGTAGAAATGTTCACAGTTGTAGTTTTCCTTTTTATTCATCTCTACCTTCTCTCTAAACTCTAAACCCTGAGGTGGATATTATCTATTTTTTCTTACCATTGAGCATTGCATTCCCCACACCTAATATTGTGCCTATGATGTGGTAAATTTGTTGAATGAGTGAATGAGTATTTTTCATGCAGAAATGAGGATATTTCTTTTCAATGGTTCTCTAAACATTGATCCTGTCTCCCTCATATTTCTTTATCCATGACCAGTTGTACTGCTCAAGCTCCCAACTCTAGTCTGCAGAGGGACCCCATTCCTTCATTTGTGTGATTTCGTTGTAGGTTCCAGTTACACCAAGTGTATGAGTAAACACAGGACTATAGGATACTGAGCACAACACTTTGGCAATAAATTTGGATGCCTTTTGAAGGAACCATACAATAAGTCACGTTTTCCAAAGGGTTTTCTTATGTTAATCCTCACAGCAATCCGATGAGGCAGGAAGATGGGAATTATACCCATGATGATAACAAGAAAAATAATTGAATGAGAACACCTTTACTGAGGAAATTAATGGAAGCTACTTTGCTCCTGAGCAAGAAGAGAAAATTGCTGATGAGAAACTAAAGCATTCCTTTCTAAACTGTTCACATGTGGCTATTGAACTTGAAATGTGGCTAATTCTTTTCTTTCTTTCTTTTTATTTTTTGAGATAGGGTCTCATTCTGTTGCTGAGGCTGGAGGGCAGTGGCGCAATCTCATCTCACTGCAACTTCTGCCTCTCTCCTTTTATGGCTGAGTAGTATTCCATGGTGTGTATATATCACTTTTTCTTTATCCACTTGTTGGTTGATGGGCACTTAGGTTGGTTCCATATTTTTGCAATTGTAAATTGTGCTACTATAAACATGCACGTGCATATGCCTTTTTCATATAATGACTTCTTTTCCTTTGGGTAGATACCCAGAAGTGGGATTGCTGAATCAAATGGCAGTTGTGCTTTTAGTTATTTAAAGTATCTCCATAGTGTTTTTCATAGTGGTTGTACTACTTTACATTTCCACCAGAAGTGTAAAAGTGTTCCCTTTTCACCACATCTACACCAACATCTATTATTTTTTGACTTTAATTATGGCCATTCTTACAGGGATAAGGTGATATCCCACTGCGGTTTTAATTTGTATTTTTCTGATAGTTAGTGATATTGAGCATTGTTTCATATGTTTTTTGGCCATTTGTGTATCTTTTAAAACAATTGTCTATTCATGTCCTTTGCCCACTTTTTGGTGGGATTATTTGTTTTTTTCTTGCTAATTTGTTTGAGTTCCTTACAGATTCTAGATATTAGTCCTTTGTTGGATGCATAATGTGCAAATATTTTCTCCTACTCTGTGAGTTGTCTGTTTACTCTGCTGATTATTTCTTTTGCTGTGCAGAAGCTTTTTAGTTTAATTAGGTCCCATTTATTTATTTTTGTTTTTGTTGCATTTGCTTTTGGGGCCTTAGTCATGAATTCTTTGCCTAAGCCAAAGTCTAGAAGAGTATTTCCAATGTTATCTTCTATAATTTTTATGGTTTCAGGTTTTAGATTTAAGTTTTTGATTCTTTTTGAGGTGATTTTTATATGTAGTGAGAGATTAGAATCCAGTTTCATTCTTCTACATGTGGCTTTCCAGTTTTCCAAGCACCAATTATTGAATAGGGTGTCCATTCCTCAACTTATGTTTTTGTATGCTTTGTCAAAGATCAGTTAGATGGAAGTATTTGGCTTTATTTTTCGGTTCTCTATTCTGTTTCATTGGTACTGAATTTGTTTATCAGATCTAGGAGCTTTTTGGATGAGTCTTTAGGGTTTTCTAGGTATACAGTCATATCACTGGTGAACAACAACAGTTTGATGTCTTCTTTTCAAATTTGGATGCCCTTTATTTCTTTCTCTTGTCCAATTGCTTTGGCTAGGACTTCCAGTACTGTTTGAATAAAAGTTGTGAAAGTGGGCACCCTTGTCTTGTTCCAGTTTTCGGGGGTAATGCTTTCAACTCTTCCCCATTCAGTATGATGTTGGCTGTGGGTTTGTCATATATGGCTTTTATTACTTTGAGGCATGTCCCTTCTAGGCCTGTTTTGTTGGGGGATTTTATCATAAAAGGATGCTGGATTTTATCAAATGCATTTTTGCATCTATTGAGATGATTATATGATTTTTGTTTTTAATTCTGTTTATGTGATGTATCACATTTATTGACTTGCATATGTTAAACCATACCTGTATCCCTGGTATGGAAACCACTTGATCATGATGTATTATCTTTTTGATATGCTGTTGGATTTGGTTAGCTAGTATTTTGTTAAGGATTTTTGCATCTATGTTCATCAGAGATATTGTTGTATAGTTTTCTTTCATTGTTAAGTCCTTTCCTCGTTTTGGTATTAGGGTGATACGGGCTTCATAGAAAGATTTAGGGTGGATTCCCTACTTTTGTATCTTTTGGAAAAGTATCAGTAAGGATTGGTACCAATTCTTTGAATGTTTGATAGAATTCAGCTGTGAATACATCTGGTCTTGGGTGGCTTTTTGTTGGCAATTTTTTTTTATTATTGGTGTGGTGTCACTCCTTGTTATTGGTTTGTTCAGGGTATCTATTTCTTGCTGATTTGATCTAGGAGGCTTGTATAATTCCAGGAATTCATCCATCTCCTCTAGATTTTCTAGTTTTGTGCATAAGGCATTCATAGTAGACTTGAATGATCTTTTGTATTTCTGAGGTGTAGTTTTAATATCTCCAGTTTCATTATTTTTTATTATACTTTAATTTCTGGGATACAGAGTGCAGAACGTGCAGGTTTGTTACATAGGCATAATTGTGTCATGGTGGTTTGCTGTACCCATCAACATGTTATCTACATTAGGTATTTCTTCTAATGCTATCCCTCCCCTTATCCCCCACCACTGACAGGCCCCGGTGTGTGATATTCCCCTCCCTGTGCCCTTATGTTTTTATTGTTCAGCTCCTACTTATGAGTGAGAAAATGTGGTGTTTGATTTCTTGTCCTTGTGTTAGTTTTCTGAGGATGATGGTTTCCAGCTTCATCCATGTCCCTGCAAAGGACATGAACTCATCCTTTTTTATGGCTGCATAGTATTCCATTGTGTATATGTGCCACATTTTTTTTATTCAGTCTATAATTGATGGGCATTTGGGTTGGTTCCAAGTCTTTGCTATTGTGAATAATGCTGCAGTAAACATAGGTGTGCATGTGTCTTTATAGTAGAATGATCTATAATCCTTTGGGTATATACCCAGTAATGGGATTGCTGGGTCAAAAGATATTTCTGGTTCTAGATCCTTGAGGAATTGCCACACTATCTTCCTCAATGGTTGAACTAATTTCATTCCCATCAACAGTGTAAAAGCGTTGCTGTTTCTCCATGTCCTCTCGAGCATCTGTTGTTTCCTGACTTTTTAATGATCGCCATTCTAGCTGCTGTGAGATGGTATCTCCTTGTGGTTTTGATTTGGATTTCTCTAATGACCAGTGATGATGAGCTTTTTTTTATGTTTGTTGGCCATATAAATGTCTTCTTTTGAGAGGTGTCTGTTCATATCCTTTGCCCAATTTTTGGTGGGGTTGTTTTTTTCTTGTAAATTTGTTTAAGTTCCTTGTAGATTCTGAATAGTAGTCCTTTGTCAGATGGGTAGATTGCAAAAATTTTCTCCCATTCTGTAGGTTGCCTGTTAACTCTGATGATAGTTTCTTTTGCTGTGCAGAAGCTCTTTAGTTTAATTGGATCCCATTTGTCTATTTTGGCTTTTGTTGCCATTGCTTTTGTCATTTTAGTCATGAAGTCTTTGCCCATGCCTATATCCTGAATGGTATTGCCTGGGTTTTATTCTAGTGTTTTTATGGTTTTAGGTCTTATGTTTAAGTCTTTAATCCATCTTGAGTTAATTTTTGTATAAGGTGTAAGGAAGGGGTCCAGTTTCAGTTTTCTGCATATGGCTAGCCAGTTTTCCCAACACCATTTATTAAATAGGGAATCCTGTCCCCATTGCTTGTTTTTGCCAGGTTTGTCAAAGATCAGATAGTTGTAGATGTCTGGTATTATTTCTGAGGCCTCTATTGTGTTCCATTGGTCTATATATCTGTTTTGGTACCAGTACCATGCTGTTTTGGTTACTGTAGCCTTGTAGTATAGTTTGAGGTCAGGTAGCATGATGTCTCCAGCTTTCTTCTTTTTGCTTAGGATTGTCCTGGCTATATAGGCTCTTTTTGGTTTCACATAAAACTTAAAGCAGTTTTTCTAATTCTGTGAAGAAAGTCGATGGTAGCTTGAAGGGAGTAGCATTGAATCAATAAATTACTTTGGGAGTATGGCCATTTTCACAATATTGATTCTTCCTATCCATGAACATGGGATGTTTTTCCATTTGTTTGTGTCCTCTCTTATTTCCTTGAGCAGTGGTCTGTAGTTCTCCTTGAAGAGATCCTTCACATCTCTTGTAAGTTGTATTCCTAGTTATTTTATTCTCTTTGTGGCAGTTGTGAATGGGAGTTCACTCATGATTTGGCTCTCCGTTTGTCTACTGTTGGTGTCTAGGAATGCTTGTGACTTTTGCACATTGATTTTGTATCCTGAGACTTTGCTGAAGTTGCTTATCAGCTTAAGGAGATTTCGGGCTGAGATGATGGTGTTTTCTAAATATACAATCATATCATCTGCAAACAGAGAGAATTTGACTTCCTCTCTTCCTATTTGAATAACGTTTATTTCTTTCTCCTGCCTGATTGCCCTGGCCAGAACTTCCAATACTGTGTTGAATAGGAGCGGTGAGAGAGGGCATTCTTGTCTTGTGCCGGTTTTCAAGGGAATGATTCAGGCTTTTGCCCATTCAGTATGATACTGGCTGTGGGTTTGTCATCAATAGCTTTTATTATTTTGAAATATATTCCATCAATACCTAGTTTATTGAGTGTTTTTAGCATGAAGGGGCATTAAATCTTATTGAAGGCCTTTTCTGCATCTATTGAGATAATCATGTGTTTTTTGTCATAGGTTTTGTTCATGTGATTGATTACATTTATAGATTTGCATATGATATTGGCCTGAAATTTTCTTGTTCCGTTGTGTCTCTGCCAGGTTTTGGTATCAGGATATTGCTGGCCTCATAAAATGAGTTAGGGTGGATTCCCTCTTTTTCTATTGTTTGGAATAATTTTAGAAGGAATAATACCAGCTCCTCTTTGTACCTCTGGTAGAATTCCACTGTGAATCAGTCTGGTCCTAGGCTTTTTTTGGTTGGTAGACTGTGAATTACTGCCTTAATTTCAGAACTTGTTATTGGTCTATTCAGGGATTTGACTTCTTCCTGGTTTAGTCTTGGAAGGTGTTGTGGGAAGTCGGGGACCCCGAACGGAGGGACTGGCTGAAGCTGCAGCAGAAGAACATAAATTGTGAAGATTTCATGGACATTTATCAGTTCCCAAAATTAATACTCTTATAATTTTTTATGCCTGTCTTTACTTTAATCTCTTAATCCCATCGTCTTCTTAAACTGAGGTTGTATGTCACCTCAGGACCCTGTGATGATTGTGTTAACTGTACAAATTGTTTGTAAAACATGTGTTTGAACAATATGAAATCAGTGCACCCTGAAAAAGAACAGAATAACAGCGATTTTCAGGGAACAAGGAAAGATAACCATAAGGTCTGACTGCCTGTGGGATCAGGCAGAATAGAGCCATATTTTTCTCCTTGCAGAAAGCCTATAGACAGATATGCAAGTAGGAGAAATATTGCTGAATTCTTTTCCTAGCAAAGAATATTAATAATTGAGACCCTGGGGAAGGAATCTTCCTGGGTGTAGATCTATAGACGGCCACCCTGGGAGTGTCTGTCTTATAAGGTTGAGATAAGGACTGAAATATGCCCTGGTCTCCTGCAGTACCCTCAGGCTTACTAGGATTTGGAAATTCCAGCCTGGTAAATTCTAGTCAGACCGGTTGTCTTCTCTCAAACCCTGTTTCCTGTTAAGATGTTTATCAAGACAATGCGTGCACAACCGGACATAAGCCCTCATCAGTAATTCTAATTTTGCCTTGCCTTGTGATCTTTATTGCCCTTTGAAGCTTGTGATCCTTGTGACCTACTCCCTGTTTTTACACCCCCTCCTCTTTTAAAATCCCTAATAAAAACTTGCTGGTTTTGCTGTTTGAGGTCGCCATCAAAGTCCTACTGATATGTGATGACACTCCTGGAGGCCCAGCTATAAACTTTCTCTCTTTCTCTTTATTTCTCAGACCGGCCAAAACTTAGGGAAAATAGAAAGAACCTATGTTGAAATATTGGGGGCTGATTCCCCCAATAGGGAAGGTGTATGCATCCAGGAATTTATCCATTTCTTCTAGATTTTCTAGTTTATTTGCATAGAGGTGTTTATAGTATTCTCTGATGGTAGTTTGTATTTCTGTGGGATCAGGGGTGATCTCGTCTTTATCATTTTTTATTGTGTCTATTTGATTCTTCTCTCTTTTCTTCTTTTTTAGTCTGGCTAGCAGTCTATCTATGTTGTTAATCTTTTCAAAAAACCAGTTCCTGGAATCATTGATTTTTTGAAGGGATTTTTATGTCTCTATCTCCTTCAGTTCTGCTCTGATCTTAGTTATTTCTTGCCTTCTGCTAGCTTTTGAATTTGTTTACCCTAGCTTCTCTAGTTCTTTTAATTGTGATGTTAGGGTGTTGATTTTAGATCTTTCTCTCTTTCTCCTGTGGGCATTTAGTGTTATAAATTTCCCTCTAAACACTGCTTTAGCTGTGTCCCACAGATTCTGGTACATTGTATCTTTGTTCTCATTGGTACTTATTTATCTTTGTCTTAATTTTGTTATTTACCCAGTATTCATTCAGGAGCTGGTTGTTCAGTTTCCGCATAGTTGTGCAGTTTTGAGTGAGTTTCTTAATCCCGAGTTCTAATTTGATTGCACTGTGGTCTGAGAGATTGTTATGATTTACATTCTTTTGCATTTGCTGAGGCATGTTTTACTTCCAATTATGTGGTCAATTTTAGAATAAGTGAGATGTGGTTCTGAGAAGAATGTATATCCTGCTGATTTGGGGTGGAGAGTTCTGTAGATGTTTATTCAATCTGCTTGGTCCAGAGCTGAATTCAAGTCCTGGATATCCTTCTTAATTTTTTGTCTCATTAATCTGTCTAATATTGACAGTGGGGTGTTAAAGTCTCCCACTATGATTCTGTGGGAGTCTACGTCTCTTTGTGAGTCTGTAAGAACTTGCTTTATGAATCTGGGTGCTCATGTATTGGGTACATATATATTTAGAATAGTTAGCTCTTCTCGTTGCAATAATCCCTTTACCATTATGTAATGCCCTTCTTTGTCTTTTTTGATCTTTGTTGATTTAAAGTCTGTCTTATCGGAGACTAGTACTGCAACCCTTGCTTTTTTTTTTTGCTTTCCATTTGATTGGTAAATATCCTCCATCCCTTTGTTTTGAGCCTGTGTGTCTTTGCATATGAGATGGATCTCCTGAGTACAGCACACCGAGGGGTCTTGACTCTTTTTTTTTTTTTTTTTTTTTGAGACGGGGTCTTGCTCTGTTGCCCAGGATGGAGTGCAGTGGCGCGATCTCGGCTCACTGCAAGCTCCGCCTCCCGGGTTCATGCCATTCTCCTGCCTCAGCCTCTCCAGTAGCTGGGACTACAGGCGCCCACCAACACGCCCAGCTAATTTTTTGTATTTTTAGTACAGACGGGGTTTCACCGTGTTAGCCATGATGGTCTCGATCTCCTGACCTCATGATCCACCCACCTCAGCCTTTACTTTTTATCCTATTTACCAGTCTGTGTCTTTTAATTGGGGCATTTAGCCAGTTTACATTTAAGGTTAATATTGTTATGTGTTAATTTGATCCTGTCATTATGATGCTAGCTGGTTATTTTGCCTGTTAGTTGATGCAGTTTCTTCATAGTGTCGATAGTCTTTACAATTTGTCATGTTTTTGCAGTGGCTGGTACTGGTTGTTCCTTTCCATATTTAGTGCTTCCTTCAGGAACTCTTGTAAGGCAGGCCTGATGGTGCCAAAATCTCTCAGCATTTGCTTCTCTGTAAAGGATTTTATTTCTCCTTTGCTTATGAAGATTAGTTTCGCTGGATATGAAATTCTGGATTAAAAATTCTTTTCTTTAAGAATGTTGAATATTGGCCCCCATTCTCTTCTGGCTTGTAGGGTTTCTGCAGAGAGATCTGCTGTTAGTCTGATGGGCTTCCCTTTGTGGGTAACCCAAACTTTGTCTCTGGCTGCCCTTAACAATTTTTCCTTCGTTTCAACCTTGGTGAATCTGATAATTTTGTGTCTCGGGGTTACTATTCTTGAGGAGTATCTTTGTGGTGTTCTCTTTATTTCCTGAATTTGAATTTTTGCCTATCTTGCTAGGCTGGGGAAGTTCTCCTGGATAATATTCTGAAAAGTGTTTTCCAACTTGGTTCCATTCTCCTCGTCACTTTCACGTATACCAATCAAACTTCACTTTGGTCTTTTCACATAGTCCCATATTTCTTGGAGGCTTTATTCATTCCTTTTCATCCTTTTTCACTCTAATCTTGTCTTCATGCCTTATTTCAGTAAGTTGATCTTCAATCTCTGATATCTTTTTCTGCTTGATGGATTCGGCTATTGATACTTGTGTGTGCTTCATGAAGTTCTCGTGCTGTGTTTTTCAGCTCCATCAGGTCATTTATGTTCTTCTCTAAACTGGTTATTCTAGTTAGCAGTTCCTGTAATCTTTTATCAGCGTTCTTAGCTTTCTTGCTTTGGGCTAGAACATACTCCTTTAGCTTGAAGTAGTTTGTTATTATCCACTTTCTGAAGTCTACTCTGTCAATTTGTCAAATTCATTCTCTGTCCAGTTTTATTTCCTTGCTGGTGAAGAGTTGTGATGTTTTGGAGGAGAAGAGACTTTCTAGTTTTTGGACTTCTCAGCCTTTTTGCACTGGTTTTTCCTCATCTTTGTGGATTTACCTACCTTTGATCTTTGACATGGGTGACCTTCAGATGGCATTTTCACATGGGTGTCCTTTTTCTTTATGTTGATGCTATTGCTTTCTTTTTGTTAGTTTTCCTTCTAACAGTCAGGTTCCTCTGCTTCAGGTCTGCTAGAGTTTGCTGGAGGTCCACTCCAGACCCTGTTTGCCTGGGTATCACCAGTGGAGGCTGCAGACCAGCAAAGATTGCTGCTTGTTCCTTCCTCTGGAAGCTTCATCCCAGAGGGGCACCCACCAGATGCCAGCCAAACCTCTTCTGTATGAGGTGCCTGTTGTCCCTTGCTGAGAGGTGTCTCCCAGTCAGGAGGCATGGGGGTCAGGAACCCACTTGAGGAGGCAGTCTGTCCCTTAGCAGAACTCGAGCACTGTACTGGGAGATCTGCTGCGCTCTTCAGAGCCAGCAGGTGGGAACGTTTAAGTCTGCTGAAGCTGCGTCTGCATCTGCCCCTGCCCCCAGCTGCTCTGTCCCAGGAAAATGGGAGTTTTATCTATAAGCCCCTGACTGGGGCTGCTGCCTTTCTTTCAGAGATGCCCTGTCCAGAGAGGAGGAATCTAGAAAGGCAATCTGGCCACAACAACTTTGCTACACTGCAGTGGGTTCTGCACCCATTTCAAACTTCCCAGCAGCTATGTTTACACTGTAAGTAGAAAACCACCTGCTCAAGCCTCTGTAGTGGCAGTCGCCCCTCCTCCCACCAAGCTCAAGCATCCCAGGTTGACTTCAGACTGCTGTGCTGGCAGTGAGAATTTCAAGCCAATATACGTTAGCTTGTTGGGCTCTGTGGGGGTGGGATCCGCTGAGCAAGACCACTCGGCTACCTGGCTTCAGTCCCCTTTCCAGGGGAGTGAACAGTTCTGTCTCGCTGGTGTTACAGGTGCCACTGTGGCACAAAACAAAACTCCTGCAGCTAGCTTGGTGTCTGCCCAAACGGCTGTCCAGTTTTGTGCTTGAAACCCAGGGCTGTTGTGGTGTGGGCCCCTGAGGGAATCTCCTGGTCTGCAGGTTGCGAAGACCTTGGGAAAAGCGTAGTATCTGGGCTGGATAGCACCATCCCTCATGGCTTCCCTTGGCTAGGGGGAGGGAGTTCCCTGACCCATTGTGCTTCCTGGGTGAGGTGACGCTCCATCCTGCTTCTGCTGGCCCTCCATGGGCTGCACCCACTGTCTAACCAGTCCTAGTGAGATGAACCAGGTACCTCAGTTGTAAATGCAGAAATCACCTGCCTTCTGCGTTGGTCTCACTGGGAACTGCAGAGGGATGCTGTTCTTATTTAGCCATCTTGCCAGCCCCTTCCTCCAGTTTCATTTCTAACTGAGCTTATTTGTGTCTCCTCTCTTCTTTTTTTTTTGGTTTATCTCACTAATATCTATCAATTTAGTTTACCTTTTCAAAAAACTGGCTTTTTGTTTCATTTACCTTTTGTATTTTTTTTTTCAATTTCATTTAGTTCTTCTCTGATCATTGTTATTTCTTTTATTCTGTTGGGTTTGGGTTTGGATTGTTCTTGTTTATCCAGTTCCTTGAGGTGCAACATTAGGTTGTCTATTTGTGCTTTTTCAGACTTTTTGATGTAGGCATTTAATGCTACGAGCTTTCCTCTTAGCACCAGTTTTACCGCATCTCAGTGGTTTTGAGAAGTTGTGTCACTATTATTCATTTCAAAGAGTTTTAAAATTTCCATCTTGATTTCACTAACCCCAAAATTATTCCAGAGCAGATTATTTCATTTCCATGTATTTGTATAGTTTTGAGAATTCTTTTTGAAACTGATTTCCAGTTTTATTCCATTATAGTCTGAGAAGATACTTGATATGATTTCAATTTTCTTAAATTTATTGAGACTTGTTTTGTGGCTACAATATAGTCTATCTTGGAGAATGTTCCATGTGCTGATGAAAAGAATGTATATTCTGCAGTTGTTGGGAAGAAGGTTCTGTAAATATCTATTAAGTTCATTTGTTCTAGGGTATAGTTTAAGTCCACTGTTTCTTCATTGACTTTCTGTCTTGATGATCTATCTAGTTCTTTCAGTATTGAAGTCCCCCACAATTATTTTGTTGCTCTCTATCTTGAAATGTGACTGATTCTAATTGAGATTTGTTGTAAGCATCAAAAGGCACCTAGATTTAGAAAAGTTATAGAATGTTGATTACATACTAAAATAACATCTTGGATATATTGGGTCAAATAAAATATATTATTTGTAGTAGTTTGAATAATGACTCCCAAAGATATCAGATTTTAATCATTGGAACTTAAACTGTTACCCTACTTAGAAAAAGAATTTTTGCAGATATGATCAAAGTTAATTAATTTTGCAAATATGATCAAAGGATCTTGAGATAGGGAGATGATTTTGGATTATCCAAGTGGCCCCTAAGTGCAGTCACATGTATCCTTAGAAGAGGAAGGTAGAAGGAGTCAGACACATATATGGAGGAGAAAGTGATGTGAAGATGGAGGCAGAGATGAGTGATGTGGCCACAAGCCAAGAAATGACAGCAGCCACCAGAAGCTGGAAGAGGCAAGGAACAATCCTCCCTAGAGCCTCTGGAGAAAGTGCAGTCCTGCTGACATTTTGTTTTCAGCATAGTGGTACTGATTTTGGACTTCCGGCTTACAGAACTCCAAGTTAATCCATATATTGTTGTCTTAAGCCCCCAAGTTTGTGGTGATTCGTTGCAGGAAATGAATACATTATTAAAATTAACCTAATTAATTTTACTGTTTAAAACATGTGACTACTAGTTAATTTAAAATTACATATGTGGCTCACAGTGTATTTCTCTTGGACAGTGCTGCTTTAGACCATATGAAGTGTAACTATAAAGATGGCAATGATCAGCTGTTCTCTAAATCTGTAGTGGACAGAATAAAAGCTAATGAGTTGAGTATGCAAAGAATTTGAGTATATAAAAAAGGATAAACTAGGTTTAATGGCTCCTAAATATTGAAATTCACAAACAGAGGCCCTGAAATTTGTATGCCTACAAATCTTAGAAAATAGGAGCAGCAGCCATATGTCAGTCAACTTGTCTATAGAACTGTCTGGAAGATGGGACTGGGATCAGATGACTGTTTGAAATCCTATCTCCACTTGACTCACACTAAATTGTTGAAATTATAAGGCAAAGTATTTTCCATGATCAAATTTAATTTCTACTTCTCTCTGGAACTTTTGTCTTCTTCAGTGGTGCTGAATAAGCAGATCAAGGATAATGAAGTCAAGAACAAACTAAACCTAGTTAAAATCTAATGTCAGGAGTGAAAGGACTGGGATGAGAGTCTTGTGCTAGAGAGTGTCAAGCTGCTTGGCCATAATGGGACCTTTGGGTGAGTAACATGATCTGCCTGAGCCTCAATTTTATCATCTATAGAATGGATACAATAATATCTATCTTGAGTTTGTTCTAAAGATTGGAAATAATATATGTAAACTACATGACACATAATAGAAGCATAGTACATAGCCATATTTTATGTATTATTTGCATTGAGGTTTTTCACATTGATATAGTGAATAAATAGAAGTAATGATTTCAAATTGAACTTTCCCGAGATGGCATCATATTATCTAGTGTGGTCAGAAAAGGTGGAGGTATGGCTTGTAAAAAGTTGTTAAGTCAGCAGTTTTCTGGATTTGTAATAGACTGGCATTGCAGCCAGACTTGAAACTGTGTTTTATCTATGGAATTTAAACTCTGTCTGTAGTAGTCTCTGTTCTACAGAAGTGAAGGCCACTAAGTAGCCTAAATGGTTACCTAAATAGCTACCATTAAGGCACTTTTCTAAATAATTTTTAATGAGTATACCAATTGACTTAATTTTAATAGCAATGTACGGTAGTCCTCCCTTACCCTGTTTCAGTTACCCGTGGCCAACCAGGGTCCAAAAGTGTTAAATGAAAAATTTCAGAAATAAATAATTCGTCAGTTTTAAATTGCACACCATTCTGAGTAATGTGATAAACCTCTGCTCTGTCCTGCTCCATCTCTCTTAGGACATGAATCAGCCCTTTGTTCAGCGTAACCATGCTGTATATGCTACCTGCTTGTTAGTCACTTAGTAGCTGTCTCAGTTATCAGATGAAAAGAAACAGTACAGTTGTGTACCCCATAACAAAGTTTTGATCAATAATGGACCACACATATGACGTTGCTCCCGTAAGATTATAATGCGGCTGAAAAATTTCTACCACCTAGAGATATAAGCACAATGCATTTTTTTCTGTGTTTAGATATACTTAGATACATAAATATTTATCATTGTGTTACAATTCCCTACAGTAACATGCTATACAGATTTGTAGCCTGAGACCAATAGGCTGTGCTATATAGCTTAGGTGTGTAGTAGACTATACCATTTAGGTTTGTCTAAGTAGGACTGTGATATTTGCACAATGACAAAGTTGCTTAATCATGCATTTTTCAGGACATATGCCTGTCATTAAGCAACATATGACTGTATATGTAGGGTTTGGTGTGGTCGCAGTTTCAGGCATCCACTGGGGGCCTTGGGACATATCCTCCATAGATAAGGGGGTAGAACTGTATGTGGTAGATACTATTATTATCATTTCCTTTTAATAGAAGAAGAAATTGAGCCACAGGGAGATAAAGTACTTTGCTTAATGCAAGCACTTATTAAAGACTGAGATGGGGGTTTGAATTCAGTCTATCTAGCTTGAATATCCTAGCTATTATAGCTGCTGTACTGTATATGTATACTGCCTTTTATAGAGTATGAATCCTTCAAGACAGACCAAGCTATTAACAAGCCATTGATGATGGCTTCAGTTCACCCACACACATTTATTGGACACATATTATTTGTAACACATTGTGCAAGACTTCAAAGGAACACAAAGACAAATAAGACAGCATCTGTCCTCGAGGAGTTCACAATGTAACATGCAAGATGGTTATTTAGCAATAAATTATGATGCAAATAAATCAAAGTAACTGTGAACCAGAGGTGTAAGCAACTACTATTGGATAAGAGCCTCTCTCGTGGGCTCCCAAATCCCATATGAAGACCTTTATTGCATGTATCATGCTTGAATGCAATAATCTTTCCAGTTCTTAGTCTTCCTTGCTAAGGAAGGAGTGAGGATGAACTAATATCTGTGAAATAATGGACATGGAATAAGTACTTAATAAATGATATGTGTTTGCTAGGCTAGGACAATAGGCATTATGTCATATTCATCTTTATTTTCCAGGTATCTGTCAAATTCCCTGGCATCTAGTGGGTTGTCAGTATTGTTTATGGAACACATGAATAAGTGAAAAAATGGATGCAGAGGAGAAGTCGATCAAAGAACTGGGAGTAGCCAGCAAAGCTGGACTACAACATTGGCTTTGAGGTAGACTTTGGAAGATAAGGAAGATTTTGATAAAAGAAAAAGTGGGAGTTAAGGCAGTGCATAGGATAGACAGAGGAACAGTATAAACAGAAGCTTGATGAGGTGGAAGTGGTTTATCAGACCAGTGTACTGTTCTATGACAAAGGCCTGTGATTGTGTTGACCAAAGCTAAGGTCAAGGACAGAACTAATAACAGTTGTCCCAATAATTGAGGCAAATCCCTTAAACAACTTGGTATGGAGAAAAACAACTTGATGCGTGCTTGAATTGTTTTGAATAATAAACACATATCATTTATTAAGTACTTATTCCATGTCCATTATTTCACAGATATTAGTTCATCCTCACAGCATTACGTATCTGCTTATTTTACACCAAAGTTCAGTGTAGATGACTTTCCCACATAGCTCATATGAGGTGGAGTCAGGATTTGAGTCCAAGTCCTTCTGAGTCCAAGGCTCATGATACCTATATCATGTAGACCTGACACAGTCTGTGTATATTCATTAAACTTATGTATATTCTTTATCTTTCATTTTTTCTTTCATATGTACTTAAAATCTGCATTGGTTAGTAAGGGCTCAGAAATGCTTGAGACTGAAGTTGAATCAGGAAAGCAAGATTTTGTTTTTTGTATCCCTTCAGCAAAGCAGGAGGCTGCAGCTCATTGGAACTCATCTTGCTATATACTCAAGTGTCTCCAGAGAATTCTGAAAGCTGGGCATGAATATGTAGACATGCAAAAAATGACCAAGGCAGATGTTACACTGATCTCTACTGGGCCATTTTACATTATAGTAGCTAATATACAGCACCTTTTTTGGCTGCCAACATTTTTTTGTCCCTGTTTATCAACCTCCTTTTATTTCTATTCCTCACTACCAGGCCCTTACATTTACATTTTTCTCTGTGTCCCCAGAAGAAGCTTACTTTTAATTTTTCCCCTTTACAGAGCAGGTTAATGCAAGCCTGTCCAATGAATGCAGAGTTGGCAGAAGAACTCATTGGTTTTGAGCTGCTGTGACATGTGAACACTCAGATCTCCCTGGACCCCACCTCATCACTACTTCTGCAATCTCTGATATGTTTTCTTTATAATAAGCCTGTGCACTGTGGATAACTCTATGGAAATTTTAGAAAGTGAAAAACCCATTATTGGCCAATGGATTCTCTTTAATTATCTGATATCTAGTGCCAGGGAGGTGTCAGTGTGTGGTGGCATAGGCCTTGTGTTCTCTTCCTTTACACTGATGGCACTGCTGAGCTCCTGCCAGAGGGTCAGGTTCTCTAACGTTTTCTTTAGTTGTCATGATGAAGTAATCCACCCAAGGTGTATGATTGGATTCAACTAGACCCATTTATTCATTCACTCCTCAGATATTTATTGAATGCTGTGCATAACGTAAAACAATAGGGTTATGATAGTGATAAGACAGATGGGCTCATTGCCTTCATGGAAATTACATTCAAGTAAGGAGAATGACAGTGAACAAGGAGACTTTCAAACAATGTTATTACAGATTGACACACCTGCTGTGAAAAAATAACAAGGGGGTGGAATGGAAAGGAGCCGTGGAAGGCCCCATTAGAGAGCTGGCCAGTGAAGGCCTTTCTGAAGAGCTTGTGACCGCGGCTTAATCTTGAAACGAAAAAAATAATTAACCATGAGGAGAGTTGGGGGAAAGCATTCTAGAATAACACATCGGAAGTTCTGGTAGTGGGAAAAGAGCACTCAAGAACTTAAAAGGAGCTCAGTGTGGTCAGAGCAGAGAAATAAGAATGGAAAATGGTAGGAGTTTAAGTTGCAGGAGTAAGCAGGAGGTAGAACCCATAGGGCATTGTAGGCCATGGTAAGGAGATTGCATTTTACTTGAAGAGCACTGGGATTCATTCAAGGATTTTAAGCAAGCAAGTGACATATTTATATGTACATCCTGTGTCCTAAAGCAAAATTTGATTCCTACAAATATAACAGGAGGCAAGATGATAGATACTGTGTTCAAAACAGTTTATTTGGTAAAGATTCCAGCAACCGGGTCTATGTTGGAAATAAATAGGCCCTGTTTTGGGGAGTTTAACCATAGTAGAGAAGGCTAGTGGTGCAACAAAATTCATTCCCCTTCCCTAGTGTGGAGTTGTCAGTGGAAGAAGGCTGCCCAGCCAGGGACTACATTTCTCAGTCTCCCTTGTATCCATGTGTAGCCATATGACTAGTTTTCATTAATTGAATGTGAGTGGAAGTAATGCGTGATTTATTTCTGGATTGGAACTTTTAAGAAGTGGATAGGCTTTTATCCACAGGTAGGGGAAGAGGATTCTGGAGCTCTAAGGATTAGTGGATCTCAAGGTGGGAGAAAGCTGACTTCTATTTTTTTGTTTGTTCGTTTGTTTTGTTTTTTGAGACGGAGTCTCGCTCTGTCGCCCAGGCTGGAGTGCAGTGGCATGATCTCGGCTCACTGCAAGCTCCACCTCCCGGGTTCACACCATTCTCCTGCCTCAGCCTCCTGAATAGCTGGGGCTACAAGCGTGTGTCTAATTTAATTGTGCTAAGACGTGGGGGATTTGGGGCTTTGGCAGCTGGCATTTTCCTAACCAAACTAAGATCCTATTTGAGCATTTCCTTTCGCTTCTAAGTTACCCAAATATTGCCAGCAATGTTTCCAAAGTGTGTTTCAAGTACCTAGACCTATTTTTTTCTGAGTCAGAGATTACTAGCTCTCTACCAATAATCAGACCCCTTTTTTGGGCACAGAGCTACTTGAAAACCTGCTTAGTGTTTATTTTTGTTTGTTCTCTGCCCACTACCCCCATAATTAGAATGTGAGTAGAAGTGATGTGTGCTACTTCCAGGCCTAGCCCATGAAAACTTGTCCCATGTGTTTCTCCAGGCCCTTTACCCTTTTGGATGATTAGGATGCAGTCTCCTAGGGTGACTTTAGAAGTCACATGATGATGGCAGAGCAGCTATTGGCCTGGGGTCCTGAGTGACCTCATGGAGGAGCAGCTGTTCTGCTGAGGACAATACCAACCTAGGACAGTCATAGGAATGAGAAAGTAAAATAATGTTCTATGATAGGCAGTGATGGGGCTGTTACTTCGGAAAAGGTGCTCAAGGAGGGCATTTAAGGTGAATGACAAGAAGAAACCAGTTATGCAAAGAGCTAGGGGAGAAAGCAGTTTAGTCAGAAAGAGAAGTTATGCAAAAGCTCTAAGGTGAGAAAGAGTTTGGTATGCTGAAGATGATCGAAGGCCAAAGTGGCTGGAACAGATAAGAAAAAGGAAATAGTATGTAGAAGAATGGTAGACAGGCTGGGTGCAGTGGCTCACGCCTGTGATCCCAGCACCTTGGGAGGCTGAGTTGGTGGATCACCTGAGGTCAGGGGTTCAAGACCAGCCTGGCCAATATAGAGAACCCTGTCTCTATTAAAAATACAAAAATTAGCTGGGCATGGTGGCATGAGCCTGTAGTTCCAGCTACACAGGAGGCTGAGGCAGGAGAATCGCTTGAACCTGGGAGGTGGAGGTTGCAGCAAGCTGAGACTGTGCCATTGCACTCCAGCCTGGGCAGCAAGAGTGAAACTACATCTCAAAAAAAACAAAACAAAACAAAACAAAAAAAAGAATGGTAGACAGGACTCAAATCATGAAGTCTGAATTTTATTCTAAGTTTGAAAGCAGAGTTTTGTTTTTGTTTTAAATTTATTTTATTGTTTATATTTGTTATTATTTAATTTTTATAGATTTAGGGGCCACAAGTACAATTTTGTTATATGGATACATTGTGTGGTGGTTAAGTCTGGGTTTTTAGTGTAGTCATCACCTGAATAATGTACATTGTACATAATTAGTAATATCTCAACCTCTTCTCCCTCTTACCCTCCCAGCTTTTGGAGTCCCTGATGTCTATTATTCAACTCTCTATGTCCATGTGTACACATTGATTAGCTCCCACCTACAAATGAGAATATGCAGTATTTGACTTTCTGAATTATTTATTTTAAGGTAATAGCCTCCAGTTCATTCTATGTTGCTGCAAAAGATACAATTTCATTCTTTTTTATGACTGGGTAATATTTCATGGTATATAAATATGTATGTATGTATATGTACATACATACACACACACACACACACACACACATGTTTTCCTTATCCAATCATCCATTGATGGACACTTAGGTTGATTCCGTGGCTTTGTTATTGTAAATAGCACTGAAAGCAGTTTTGTTGGCTAGTATGTTTATTTGTTTTATGCAGTGTTATGAGCTCTTTGGCTGCTGTGGGTGATGGATTGTGCTAGTGTAAGAGTGCAAGTCAGTGGTCTTGTCGAGAGGCTGTGAAGTTGTTCATGTGATGGTTAGTGATGGCTTGTACTAGTTGGCAGTTAATGAGATGGAGAGTACATAGATTTACATGTTTTGGAGGAGATGTCAGCAGGGCTTGTAGCTTAGGAAACATAGAAGGAATTACATATCTAGAAGGATATGGCTTGTGCATTATTGTGGTCCACAGGATCACACACAGGGTAAAGTATCTACATACTTCATTTGGAACTATTCTGCATGAGAAATGTATCTATTTCCCCCCATTTATTTATTTATTCAGTCGTTTATAACATTATATACTTGTTGATATTTATTTTATATTTTGAGTTAAAATCCAATACTTTGTTATTGCAGCTTTAGCTCTTGGGAGTTCTTTCGGTTGGCTCCTGTGTTCATTCAACATACTCCCATCATTGTAGGTTATTTTGAGTACTTCCTAACTTTCTATCAGACTCCAGGATCATCTCAGATATTCCTTCTCACAGTCCTATAATCAGCCGTATCCCCAAAGAGCCTTCTTTTATTGAAAATTCATATTGGAAGCCAATGTCTGTATTCAAGGGGTGCTTGTTGCTATTGGGGTGTCATTGCTCCTAGGCCCTCAAGAGCCTTTTATCTAGCTCATGATTTTGTACATCAGCCATTTGAGCTGGGCTCAGCTGGGCGCTTCTACTGGTCTGGACTGAATTCAGCTTATTTCATCTGGACTTGCTTACACATCCATGATCATCTGGTAGGTTGTCACAGGCTTTATGATAGCCTCAGCTGGCAAAATTGGGATGCCTGTGATCTTTTTCAATACGGTCTTTCATCCTCCAGGACGCTAGCCTAAGCTTGTGCACATGATGGCAGGATTCATTAGTAGCAGGAACAAAAACACAAAAATACCTTGAGTTCTAGTATGGAAACTTACCCAGTAATGCCGCTGTTACACTGTATTGGCCAAAGCAAGTCAGAAGTTTAGCCTAAGCTCAAGGGGTAGAGAAATGAACTCCATACCTTGATAGGAGCATCTGCAAATAATTGTGGCTATATTTATAATTTTCTACCCATGAATTATGTATAAATGGGAAACACTGGAGAAACTATTCCTGAGAGCTAAGATGAAACAGTCAATCAGAATGGGGGATTTGTGGGGTCATGACCTCAAGGAATAAGGCAGGACTTCCAGTGGTGAATAGAGAGGTATTATACTGCTGATGAGAATAAAAATAAGATTGGCTGGTTGTTAAATTCCTCACTTAGTTTGGCCTAGAAATAGAAATTGATAGGTGGGAAGAGAAGCAAGGAAAGCAGGTAAGATCAGACACTTTAAGGAGAGATCCTAGAAAGGAAAGCTTGCACTCATAGCTTTCTACAGCAGCCATGATCAAAATTGGCAGATGTGAAGGAGAAAGAAGGGACGGAGACCATGATGGACCTTGCTGATCCAAGAGGGACTGAAATCTTTACAAGGCTTCCCTTTTGCAGAATTATTTGAAAAATTGTAAATGTTGATAACTATCACATTTTTACACTTTTTTTCTCACAATTTACTTTGAATATTTTGTAAGGTTGTTCATGATCTACTTGGAAATATTTATGTCACCAAGAAAGCAGTCTGAAATGTGAGTAGACTGGCCACCTGCAGTCTCCCTTACTCCAATGTAAATTATCATTTAATATTTGGAGTATGTAACATTTGCTTAATGCACGTCAGACTTGCTTCTAAACGAATGACCTGAGACCCTCAAATCCTTATTGTACTTTCCTATCCCTGCTTCTTATTCTATTTTCCTAAATAAACTGTATTTCAAGGAGAATTTATCCTTCAAATGTCATTGAATCTATCTTTATGTGATTACTTCTAAGATAGTAAATATAAGAAATTGTTTGTGGCACATACTGTTCCTATGGAAAACCAGTTGTACACAGTGAAAGAGGATTTTACCTCTAGTGTTTTAAGATTAGCACTGAAGATATACTGAAGCTCAGAGTTCTGAATCCACTTAGCCATAAGCCACCAGAAATCTTTAACTGTTGAAATGTTAGTGCTTTCATTGAAAGAGGCATGAACTCTGGTTCCCTTTGTGAGAATATAGTGCAGTGACCTCAGGGTCTCAGAGCTTCTAAATATGTAATTATAATAAGCAACTCATGAAATACCAGTATTCCTATTTTTTATTAACAGTCATTTTAGCTCACTGCATGTTTATTTGAAAGATCATGAATAAGCCAACCAAGACCAGCCCAGACACCCTTTAGTTCATCTATATTGCCTTAGCCTTTTCTACCATTCAATTTTCTTAAAACTTATAATTCTGGTAGAATTTATCTTTGAAACCCTGAAGTTTAACAATGAAACATAACCAAAAATTTTAATATAAACCTTTGAAGGAAAAAAAGGAATACAAATGAGCATCATTAGATTTCTGGTTTAACAGGAGACTGGACAACTCAATGTAATTCTAGTGCTTGTCAATCTCCAACTAAAAGATAGTAGAAAAGAAATTAAGAGATAAGAAAAGGCAAATTGAAAGCAAAATTTTGAAAGATGGAAAACTAATGGACAAGTGGAAATAAATACTTTTGCTCAGTTCTTTTGCTCAGTTATATATTTTAGCCTTACTAACTGTAAGTCAACAGATAAGAAAATGATCACAAATATGACTTTTTCTTATAAATCCTAAACAATCTGGAATATTGCCAATAATATAAATGGGAAACTGAGTCACAAAGAGATTTAGGATTTATAATTACAGAATATCAAAATGTTTGAGGCAATTACAGAAGTCAAATATTCAGAATCTACAATTTCAATTTTTTTTGTATGTAGAGATTGAGTAGGTATGAGTATAGTTAGAGCTAGGATTCAAATTTAAATATCAGAAACAATAAAGAGAATACACACATGGTGAGTTGCTATGTGGTTGAGAGGTTAAGCTTGCTGTTGGTAGTGGCATGGAATATTAATTCAATATTAAAAATAATTTTAACAATTGAAGTTTTCCTAAAATGGAGTGGCTGACTTCTGAAGTAGCAAGCATCTAACCACTGAATATATTAGAAGGTATTGCTATGATCAATGGAAAGCAAGACTAGATTATTCATAATGTCTTTTCTAAATCCATACTTACCTAATTCCAATGTAATTGGTCTAACCAAGAGCAGAGAGCTAGTTAGTGTAGAACTTTTCCCTTACATCATCCTGGCTCTTACTTGACGATATGGTTCAGCTAAGAATCCTGAACATTGTGGCATTAAACACATTTCCCCAGCCTTCTGTATCGATGTTATGGTGTGGTATTCCAGATTGTACTCACCCAAATCAATTTTTCTTCTTCCATTTATCTCCCATCTCAGTAGCTCAGGCCAGAGACCTAAGAGACATTCTTGATTTTTCCATTTGCCTCACCCTAACATCAATCCACAAGCAAGTCCTATTTTTCTTACTTCCAAATTACATCTCAAATTCATTTATTTCTTTCCATCTCTATTCAAACTGCCATCGACTCTTATCAGAACTACTAAAACAGTCTTCCAACAGGACTCCTTATTTTAACTCTTTTCCTGTATAGTACATTCTCCAGATAGAAGAAAGATGACCTTTCAAAAAGCATAAATATAATCATTCCCTTCAATTTCTGGGTTTCAATCAATCTTAGAATAAAAATCTAGTTCACAAATTTCTGCATAAACTGGCTCCTGTTTTCCTCTTCAGCCTCCACTCATGATGCACCCCCTCTTGGTCACTTTGCTTTAGTCACATTGACCTTTTTCTGTTCTTCTAATCCTTGCCCATCTTGGCCTTTGCATCTTCTCTTCCTTCTTTCTGTTCAGGACATTCACTGCTCCCACTTCCTTCCACAAACCCCATCTCCTCCCTTGACTTGATCATCCTCATTCTTCGGATCTCAGCTCACATTACACCTCCTCTGAGGGGCCTTCCCTCATTGCCTCTTCACTACAACCTCTCTCAGTTGCCCCAACTCATCACTTTATCTCCTTCATAAGAAAATCCGTGTGCATATGTTTTCATTTGTTTGTTCAATTATGTGTACACTTGACTAATTTTCTATCTCTATAACCGAACGTGAACTTTAACAGTGATCTTGTCTATATTGTTTAATTCTTGATTTAGCAAAGTGCTTGACATATAATAAGCACAATAATACACATATATGATGTTTATATTTAGTCACAGTTCATTTACTAAACTTAATTTCATGGCTCATGCCTAGCCTTAACTCTCTAGAGTGACATATTTCTGAAGCATTCTCTATTGTCTTCCAAAAATAAGCCTTTACTAAATTGAGCCTTGAAGATTTTCAGGCTCTTTTGTCCTGGATAAAAGAATAGGAAATGAGGGACAAAGAAAAGGCACTTGGCCCATACACTCTACATGTTGGTAATAACCTGAAATATTAGTCATTCTAAAGATTTCAGATCCATAGAAGCTCTCCATCTGTATTCTGTTTTTCAGTATTCCTTCCAACCTGATGGATTTCACCTTTATTGCTTAATTTTCATCATTATCATTGCTTGTCATCTTTGGACAGAGAATGGTATCAGCACAGCAGTTTGTACAAGCTGCTGTCTACTGTCAAATTTGTTAATGTCCTTATTACAGGCATATAAAAACCTTCGTCCTCCACTGAGCTATCAAAGGCCTGCTATCTGTCAGCATGTCATCCAGAACAAAGCAACAAAGTCTTCATTCTTGTCTTGCAACTTGAAAAGCTGTTTAATATTGAACAATCCATGCAGCCTGTATGCTTTGTTAAGGCCTTATTCTTTCACCCAATTTTTTTCCTGTAACTCCTTCTCTGCCTCTAGGTGTATAGAAACTTCAGTATGTTCTTCAAGAATGAGATGCAAGATAAATGAATGCCAATCAACCCTTCCCTCAATTTGTTTACGCATTCCCCTGGAGACTTTGATTTATTAATATCTGTAATTATATATGGATAATACAAATGCAAACTTCAGCCTAGTCCCTGTGCAGATAATTTAACACTGCATTTTTCTAGGTTATTAATTAATAAAGGTTCACCATAGTTTTATAGATATACTTTTAGAAATCAACATTCTAAACATTAGCTTTCATGATAACTTTTTTTTTTTATTTTTTTCATGATAACTTTTTAGAAAGTGCCTCTCGTATTTGAGCAACCACCTGACCCAAGAAAATCTTGAAATCTTGACTCTTTTCAGGGAATGAATTATTTTATTATGGTTGAATTCTCAGTTTGTTAAGGGCTTGCCTAATTATGCATGTTACAAGTTTTAATATTAATTTAATAATCACAAGTTACAAAACATATTAAATACTTTCTAAAATATAGCATACTGAATATAAATAGATCCATATTTGTGACTTGGAATCATTGTTAACATTAATTCTTAAACTTTTAAAATAATACAATGATACTCTTAGGCATTACTAACAAATTTAGGGATGTTTGCCTTGATACTAAATGGGCATCACAGTCCATGTCTTCAGAGATTTACATTCAAATGAGGGAGACATACAAGTTAATGTTGAAGTTTGACAAGTGCTCGAATACAGGGAGATGTAGTGTACTGTGGAAACTCAAAGGAGGAGGCAGTTGACCTAGACTCTACAGTGGTGAGGGGTGTGTGTGTGTGTTTGTACATGTGTTGACCAGGGACATCACTGAACCTGAGTCCTAAAGAATGACTAGGAGTTATCCAGACAACAGAGAGTTAGAAAATTAAAGAAAAAATTTTGTTTTAGGTTCAAAACAGGCTTACAAAGTTCTCAAGTCGAACACATGATCTTTTGATGCACTGTAGTTTATTTACTTATTTCTCTCTTGCTGTGCCTTTGAGTTTTTCTTTGCTTGTGCTTTACCTTTGCTTATGTCATTTTAGGAAAGTTCCTTTAGAAAGTGCTAGACTCTCTTAGTCGTGAATTTTAGGAAAAAAAATTTGAAAAGTAAAAAATGAAGGAGATTAATCCACCTTTGGGCTCTAGACAGGACAGCTTAGGATATAGGTGTGCTACCAGGCAATCCAA
The DNA here is from genome assembly GCF_006542625.1 of Nomascus leucogenys. Classification (NCBI taxonomy): domain Eukaryota; kingdom Metazoa; phylum Chordata; class Mammalia; order Primates; family Hylobatidae; genus Nomascus; species Nomascus leucogenys. Next base: position 67,008,592 of record NC_044389.1, on the reverse strand, counting down.
GTAAGAGACTCTGACGAGGATGGAGGAAAAACAAGTACACGGGCAGCCCTAATTTGGAGTTCATTTCCAAATTTGTAAAGGAATAAGAGAATAAGCTCCCTAGACAGATTGTTCTGGTTTTAATCCTGGTACTGTGATGATCTTGTAATCTTGGTTACATTATTTAACATCTCCTTGCTTCAGTTTCCTTATTTCTAAAATGGAAAAAAAAACCCGTAATACCTCTTTAATAGGATTTATTGTCAGAGTTAGATGAGTCACCATTTGTAAATATTTGGCACTCAAAGGCTTTCAATATATATTATATATTATAATTAGTGTGAGTTTTTTAAAAAAATGCCAATAGATGTAAACAATTCATTAATTAGTCATAGACTAGTTCCTAGGACATAGTAATGACTTTATAAATTGCCTTCCTCTTCCTCTTCCTCCTCCACTTTCTCTTCTGCTTTTCCATTATCATCCCGTTTCAAATGGGTATTTTCAGCCAGTATGTTGTTGCTTTTTTTTCTTTTCTTTTTTGGGACAGATTCTTGCTCTGTCTCCCAGGATGGAGTGCAGTGGCGCAATCTCAGCTCACTGCAACCTCTGCCTCCTAGGTAGGCAGTTATCCAGGCAGTAGGAGTTATCCAGGCAACAGAGAGTTAGAAAATTATAGAAAAATTTTTTGTTTTAGGTTCAAAACAGGCTTAGGAAGTTCTCAAGTCGAACACATGATCTTTTGATGCACTGTAGTTTATTTACTTATTTCTCTCTTGCTGTGTCTTTGAGTTTTTCTTTCCTTGTGCTTTACCTTTGCTTATGTCATTTTAGGAAAGTTCCTTTAGAAAATGCTAGACTCTCTTAGTCGTGAATTTTAGGAAAAAGTTCACGAGGAGAGATTCTCGTGCCTCAGCCTCCCGAGTAGCTGGGATTGCAAGTGTGTACCACCACACCCAGCTAACTTTTTGTATTTTCAGTAGAGATGGGGTTTTGTCATGTTGGCCAGGCTGGTCTCAAGTTCCTGGCCTCAAGTGATCCTTTCATCTTGGCCTCCCAAAATACTGGGATTATAGGCATGAGCCACCATGCCTGGCCTGCTTTTTTTCTTAACAGAATCGTAATCATGTGTCAATGTTTAGTTTAATACTGAATTGTTCTCTGTTTCTTTGTTGACTTTCTATTTTTCCTTCCTAACTGCAAGTTACTTGAGCATAGGAACTAGGCTTAATACTTATAGTAGAGTGCTGAGAATACAGCAGATGCACTGTAAATATTTGTTGAGCGGTTTATGAAATAGTTGGTACTAGTCAAATACTATTGATTAAGAATGGAAAAATATTCTGTCACTGATGAAGGTTCTTTAATTTTTTTATATGCTGAGTATTTATCTAACAGTTAAGAATGTTTCAGGACTTGATGGAAGATTTCCAGGTCAATAGCTTTAGTTTTTATCTACATGTGATAAAATCATTGGTCTTATCTTTAAGATAAAATATTTTTATCTGATCCTAATATTCTTATTTAGAAAACAGACATTAGCCTTCTTCATTTTGATCTTTGATTATGCACTCAGAAAGTAGGGTCTTAGGAACATTAAAAAATAATGTACACGTTTCAGTGAATTCTAATTTTGTGGGTTGGTAAGCCTGTGATGTTATCACTAAATTTAAGTGATTTATGGATTTTTTTTTCTCTACAACTCAGATAGTTTTTTTCTTACAAAGTACAATTCTGCCAAGAAGTTTCTAGAAGTACTACACATATTCAACTGCATAATCTGATTGAATTTAAGTAAGTCAGCATCAACCATTCCTACTTCCATTTTCCAGATGAAAAGCAGATTGGGTGATTGACATAGAAAACCTGCAGACTTAGGTGTTGAACACAATATCAACAAATAGCTTCAAAATCAAATTCTTCTTTACTAGATTTGTAAACTCAGTCTTCTACTTCCCATTTTCATTACTTCCAGATAATTATTCTGATTCAACTTGAGTTTAGCAGTTGGCTTTTATTTCTATTTTAGCAAATGATTGCTTCCTGGCCTTTCAGGCATTAAGTCACACAGATCTTGCCTAGTGATTGCTCACATACGTCTTACCCCTCCTTCATTCAGTTCAACAGAAGCACACACAGATACACAAAAGTAAGCCAAGGAACATGTGTCCAGTGCAATTGTCCAGGTCTAGTCTTTGCTTCATCTTGACCTAATGCTGATCATCTTTGTTCTTGTTTCATTGGCTCAAAAGTATTAGCTTCTCACAATTCGCAATTGCAAAAATATGAAACCAACCTAAGTGTGCATCAGTCAACAAGTGGATGAAGAGAATGTGGTATATATACACCATGGAATACTATTCAGCCACAAAAAGGAACTAAATAATGTCCTTTGCGGCAAGTTGGTTGGAGCTGGAGGCCATTATTCTACGGGAAGTAACTGAGGAATGGAAAATACAAATATCGCATGTTCTCACTTATAAGTGGGAACTAAGCTATGAGGATGCAAAGGCTTAAGAATGATATAATGGACCTTGGGAACTTGGGGTGGGAGGATGGGTGGAAAAGTAGGTGAGGGATAAAAGACTACATATTGGGTAGAATGTACGCTGCTTGGGTGACAGGTGCACCAAAATCTTAGAAATCACCACCAAACTTATCTATGTATTGAAAAACCACCTGTACCCCCCAAAACTATTTTTTTTTTTAAAAAAGAAAGAAATCTAATTATTTAAAAAGGTTTGGCTTCCAATTTTTTAAAAAAAATGTGCTTTTGAGGACCTATGTAGACTCTCCTCACTGCCTGGAATTTGGTTTCCTTTGTGTCTTCCCATTTGGTTCTTGACTCTGTGTACTTTGACTGCTACTTTGGGAGAAAGACACCTTCCCCCAGCTCTTCCAGACAACCCCACCAGCGTAGTCAACCACTGATTATTTCCTTCTGCCTCCATTAGAGAAGAGGGATTTAGATGCACATTTTATTTTTCCTAGTTGGGTTTCTAAGCAGGTAAATGGTCAATACTATTTCTTAACTAGTCATAACTCTTTGATGCATAGCTGAAAAATATATTCTAATTTATTTTATTTTTAAATTTTTTCTTTATATGCAGGCTAAATGTCTACATATGTAAATAGTTTATATCTACATATGTAAATAGTTTAAATGGTTCAATGAATTAGTAAAATCAGACAAATCAGGAAAAAGACAATCATTCTGGCTGTATGACAGACATTAAAGTGATGGAATGGCTGGTGCCTTACTAAAAAAAAGCTTTCAACCACATGTATCTGAAAGCTAATCATTTGGTGAGGTAGTCATAAGCATATATAATTGACCTCATAACAATACAACTTTTTTGGGGCTGTCTTACCAATAGCAAATTGACCTAAAAACTTGATAAAAGTTTAGTATTCGTATGTTTTTAATCAGTATTCAATCTTGATAGAGGAGAGTTTAACATTTCTATGGAATTTATTGCACCATACAGAGTGATAAACAGTTCAAATATAATGTTGGCATTTTCTTAAACATTATTTATTTAATTGACCAAAATAGTTGAAGAGTTATGAAGATGTATCCTAAGATTTTTATTTCTAATAACACGAGACCACAATCTTTTTGTGGCACATGTTTAAAGTGCATTGTGTCTTTTATATACAGATTATGCATAGAGAAATTATAGAGAGAGGGATTTTTTTTCCCTACTCAGACCAATTCACATCAGATAATAATTCCAGAAACTAGCATTTTGTAACTTACTTAACCTATCCCAGAAAAGCATAAACTATGTGCTAATGCAGATGTTCGGAGGGGAAAATGTTGTATTTTTTCTGAGTGAGGAGGAGGAAGTGACAACCATTGAGATTTAAATGATAGCATGGGATAGTAGCTACTACAATTAAAAGTCATTTATGGGCTTCCTTGTAACAAATTATCATTGAACAGCACTTTCAGGAAAACATTAACAAAGCAGTATTTGGATGAGTGACTTGATCTATGGGATGAAAGGGTAGAAGGGTAGGGAGGTGAAGGAATAGACCATTACTCCAAAGAATAGGGAGAGTAGCTTTGTAAACAGCTCGTTCAGACATAGGTGGCAGACATCTTTTATAAAGGAAACCAAGTGATATTATGCACAATCCTAAAGTTAGAAGTAATATGCCATTTTATTTTTGGCTTAGGAAGTTGTAAACTACACTCATTTTAATTCATTTTCCTTTACTACCTTTGAATTCATACAGAATTCTTTTTTTTTTATTTTTATTTTTTTGAGACGGAGTCTCGCTCTGTCGCACGGGCTGGAGTGCAGTGGTGCGATCTCGGTTCACCACAATCTCTGCCTCCCGGGTTCACGCCATTCACCTGCCTCAGCCTCCTGAGTATGCTGGGACTACAGGCGCCCGCCACCACACCCGGCTAATTTTTTTGTATTTTTAGTAGAGACGGGGTTTCACCGTGTTAGCCAGGATGGTCTCGATCTCCTGACCTCGTGATCCGCCCTCCTTGGCCTCCCAAAGTGCTGGGATTATGGGCGTGAGCCACCGTGCCTGGCCCAGAATTCTTGAGTAGTACAGTATTTCGGAGTATGACTAATGATATATTAGTCTTACTTTATAAATTTAAACAATAGACAAAAGCCAACATAACTAAATGAAAACGTAAAAAAATTTTGATGAAACAATACCCTTGGGAAGCTATAGATTTGGAGAAGTGGTTTGGTAATTCTTTTGATACCAATTAACTGAATAGATGAGATAATGTGACCAAATTCTATAATGGAAGCATACTTTGACCATCCGGGCAGTTTTTCTCTGAAACTGGTCTCTTGGTTTCTTTGAGTCTGAAGGGAATTGATTAAGAGAATAAATTTTTACTTATGTTTTCTTGCCGAAAACATATCTGACACTTTAAGATTTTCATTGTATCAATGAATTTTGATTTCCATCCTTATTATGATTGTCATTATAGTATTATCTTACATTAATAAAAAGTATTAAACATTGTGGAGAAATAAGTGTTCAAATGTATGACTCAGAATATACATAAATATATAATTTATCCTCTTGTCCACCAGAGGTCTAACTGCTGTTTGTAAAACCATGTATCTTGGCAGGGGTTGAAATATAATTACTTTTTCTAGGATTTTTTTTTTTTTTTGAAACAGAGTCTTGTTCTGTCGCCCAGGCTGGAGTGCAGTGGTGTGATCTTGGCTCACTGCAATCTCCGCCTCCCGGGTTCAAGTGATTCTCCTGCCTCAGTCTCCTGAGTAGCTGGGATTACAGGTGCGTGCCACCACTCCTGGATAATTTATGTATCTTTAGTAAAGATGGGGTTTCACCGTGTTGGTCAGGCTGGTCTTGAACTCCTGACCTCGTGTTCTGCCTACCTCGGCCTCCCAAAGTACTGGGATTACAGGTGTGAGCCACTGTGCCTGGCCTGGATATTCTTTAGTTTCTTCATCCACCAAAATTCTTCTGCCAATGAAATAGTATGACAATCTTTTTGCCAATAATTATTGGTACAGTTATTTTAAATATAATTGTTTAATATATATTGTTTAACTACTGTGTAACTATAATTATTTAATAACTCCTACTGTTATTATTGATTTTGATTATCTGATATAAGAAAGAGAGCCTAAGGTGCACAACTTTCTTTATTATCTTGGTTCCTTATTCTTAACCTTTTTTGTTTTTGTTTTTGTTTTAACTTCACAGGCCACTAGAGGAAGCTAATGAAATCCTGAGCTCCCACTCCAGAAAAGTACATATGTCTTCATATAGGCAGAACTTCAAATCTAGTTTCTGGAACTTGGCAGATCGCTGAAACTCAATCATGGCTCAGTGGACTCCAGTGAACTCCTTCTCTGTGAGTTTAAGGCTCCATCTATATCCCCTCTGCACTCAGCAGTGTCAAGCCCACAGCTTCTTATTACAAGTTCCTGTGACTCTTTGCAGGAGTGTGCATAGCCTATGTGTAGGGCAGGTCAGATGCCAGGATGTTAATACCCTAATACCTCTCAACCAATGATGGATAAGAATTGGTGGATGAATACCCCAGTTTCTTCACTCTTCAGGTAGAACAACTTGGAAGCATTTTCTATACCGTCTTCCAGGTCCTAGCAAGGGATGCTATATGGCTATGTGATAACTTGCTTACTAAAGATACCTGTTATTAACTTTCTTCCCTGCCCTGCCCCACTTCTCTACTCCCCAAATGATGCCTCTTGGGATCAGCTGCCAAATAATCTACTTGCAATTAAATCCTAGTCTGGGGGTCTGCTTTTGGAGAGATTAAATTGTTGGAATTATTACTGCCATTATAATAAATCAACTCAAAACTTAGTAGCATAAAACAAGAATTTTATTATGCTCGTGAATTCTCTGGGGTAGGAATTCAAGCAGAGCACAGTGGAAATGGTTTGTTTCCACTACATGATGTTTGGGGCCTCAAGTGGGAATACTCAAAGGCTGGGTAGACAACCGGGGGTTGGAATCATCTGAAGGCCCCTCACACGTGTATGTAAAGCCTGGGCTTGAATGACTCAATTGCTGAGCTCAGCTGGAAGTAGTGACCTGAGTACCTACATGGGGCATCTCCAGATGGAAGTTGCAAGGTGCTCACTCATACGTGGTGTCTAACTTTCCCCAAAGTGAGTGCCCCAAGAGGACCCGGTAGAGGCTACACTGTCCTTTTGGATCTAGCCTTTGTATTTGTACAACATTGCTTTTGCTACACTCTTTTGGTTACAAGCCATTTGATAAATTGGCCTAGATTTGGAGGGAAAATTGTCAGATAATTTGCATATATATTTTAAAACTTCCACATGAACTAAGACAGAGGTATTGCATAAGTAGGATTTGTTTCTGAATGAAGAACATTCTCCCCTCAAACAGTTGGTTTCTAATGGAAAACATTCTCCTTGTAAAGCTTTGGTGAGTTGATATGGAAAGCTAGATTTACAATTTTTGTTCTTCTATTATTCTACCAGGTTTATGATTTTTATTAGCATGGGTATAGCTATAAATTAGCTGAGAAATGATATGTCAAATGCATTTTTGTTAATTTAATCAAATTTAAAATGCACTAGGAGAGTGCATTATTTAAATTAAAAATTCAGTAAATTATTTTTTAATGGGAATAATGAATTTGCATATACAGAATTTTCTTGAAGATGATCATACATGTAATTGCATTTTTTTAACATGAGTGGTAATTTAGTACTTTAATAAATATAAATCTGGTCTTCCATTCTAAGTTTAAATTAGTCAAGAAAAACAAGAGAGGGAAACACAGGACATTACTGTATGATGGATAAGAGGTCTATATGTATTCAGCAGTACTGAGTTCATGTCAAAAGCAGCTTAGAAAACTCTTTCTCTTTTTATAGAAAAATAAAGGGATAAACTATAATATTATATAGTATTGGAGCTGAAATAGAACCTAAAAAGTCTTTTAGTTCAAACTCAACCTTTTTTAGATGGCATTTTGAGATGTTAAATATGTATACCTTTAACACACATAATTACATGTAGAAATATTTATAGATATGCATATGTACATAGATTAACACATGGTTTTTTCTTTTTTTTTTTGCTTGCCAAATGAGATAGCCTAAAATAAATGCCATTCCAGTAGCAACAAGCACAACTAGTACCCAGATCTTGGTTTCTAATATCTTTCTCCAGTAAAAGTATTCAGGGTTCTTTATAGAAATGACTGATTCTATGACTCTGACAATAAATATGCCAGATGAGCCTGGAGCATCTTGCAGTGCCAGAGAGTAAAGAAATGGTCATAAGAAGAGAAAGAGAGAGAAACAAAGCCTCACATATTGATGAGGATGTATCAAAGGAGGAGCATAGATGTCAACTGAATGAGCACCCAAGGGCCAAAGCTGAAACCCTCTGGGAAGCAAAATAAATAATGTATATTGGATTACAACCTAAAGTATAAAATAAATATTCATGTGTCCATATTGATATAAATACATGATTAAATAAATTAATAAATGGGGAAGAAGAGACAAATCTCCCATGTAGAAGAATTCCAAATAAATTATGTAGATATTCAGCCCTGAAGAAGGGAGAGAAAAGCTCCATATTCTTCAAGTGTGAGCTGCATGTGGTGAATTCCTCCCAAAGTCTACCGTATGAAAAGGGAGAAAAGAGTAACTTTACAGTGGAAAGACTTGACAAACAACACTACCTCAGCCAGGTAATCAAGGCCAACATTTACAGTCATAAATCATCTTGATAGCATGGACCCTTGTTAAGATGTGATAATAGCACTTTTCTCTGTGGTTTCCTACCAATCATGCATAACTCTGGTCTTATAATGAGAAAAGGATCCAACAATTTTCAATACTAGATATCCTACAAAATACATGACCAGTACTCCTCAAAAATGTCAACTCATCAAAAATAAGGAAAGTCTGAGAAAGTGACACAGCTGAGAGGAGCCTAATAAGATAACAATAATTAAATGTAATGTGGTTCCCTGGATGGTGTCCTGTAACAGAAAAAGGAAATTAGGTAAAAACTAAGGAAATCAAAAGAATTTATGGAATTTACTTAATAATATAACAATATTGGTTCATTAACTATACCAAAGGTATCCAAAAGTAACCAGAAAATTGATGAATTTATCTTTCATTTTGTGCATTCTTAAGAGATTGAATATTAAGCTATGTTTCCACCAAGCTAAAAACTTTGATGAAACCTGGAACATTTAATCAAATTTTATATGCTTCCAAAATGATGTAATGATAACGATTTTGCAAATATTTAGATAAATGCGCTTTTAAATTTTAATGAGCTTTTTGTCATTGTAGAGTGATAGCTTGTGTATACTGGAGGAAGTTTCCTTTTCCATGATACTTTTCTTTCTACTTTCTTCTTTTTCCCTTTCTGACATCTATAGAATTTTTTTTATTAGCCAACATTCTAAGGCCTTCCTCTTGTTTAGCATCCTATTCAAATGTTCTCAAAGTTCAATTCTGGCTAATCCAAACTAGGACAGATGCTCTTATGAATAGAATGAATCAGGGTCAGGCACAGATCTTCCAATTCCCTTTCTTTCTGCCAGGAGATTAACGTTGAATCTGTGAACTCTCATCTGCTATATTCAGTTAGGATGTGACCTATTATTATTACTATTATTTATTTTTTGCAAAAACAAACAAACAACAAAACAAAGGGAAAGTATTGGCTTTTATACCTGATCTTATTCAGAAAGGGTAGATGCTGGGAAAGTCCACCTCTATTCTCTGTTCCTTAGCCTACTCATTTATAAAGTAGAGCCACCTGTAAATAACATAGGTAATATCATGAAGCAACATCTCAGCAGTCATGTAATGGGATGACACACTATGAGAATATTTAAGGAATGTCTATTGCTCTGAAATAAGAAAATAGAGTACATTTTGTTATGAAGTCTCTGATTATGTGATTGATGGCAAGAAAAACATTCCCCATCAGGGAGTAAACCTGCTGGACTTGATGGCATTCTGTTAGGTTTCTTGGACAGGATTTGACAGTTTTGCAATGTTAAAAAAAATGCTCATTTGCATCTTCCTCAAGAACATCTGGAGAGGAAAAAAAAAGTGGCTTTGGAAAGCTGTTCAGCTCACAGAAAACTGAGGCTATGCAAACATCCCAGCTTTCCCTTGCTGGCCATCACTCACACCCAATGTATTTATTCTTTTTCTCCGACAAGAGAGCAACATTTGGAATAGCTCAAGCTGCTGAGTTAATCATCAGGCCGCCACAGGGATGTTTTAAGCTGCAGGCCTGTCCACCTCCTGTGATTTGGAGTCAACACAATCACTGGGCTGAGTAAGGCAAACTCTGCAGGCTGTCCAATGCGAGGGAAGAAGGCAGATATGCTACCTTTCCAATTTCCTATCTCTGTTTAAAGCATCGACATCAACGGCAGGAACTTGCCAGTATTTCGATGAGTCATTGGCTTTACTTCGGTTTCAAACCAAGAACATTCTTACCTAACATGGGTGCACACCTCTTCTCTCCCTTTTATCTAGTGGTGTAATTTACTCTGTTTCCAAATACAATGGAACTCAGAAGGTGGCTTGTACCTTGTTATTCTTGAGTTGTGATAGGACCTTATGAGGTCATTCTATAGAGCCACAACTTCTTTTCTCCTTCCCAACACTTACCAGTAACACTTCACTTCCAAAGATATCTTACCTCTGATTTCTTCCTTATGGTCTCAGGTAAAGCTAGGCTCTGAGGTCTGATGATCAAAAGAATGGTTGCTTATCATATTTAAGTAGACAAACATAGATATTTGTTTTGCTCCATGGCAGCAGCTAGTCCAGATTTACTACTGATAAGGTTTTGCTGTGTCCCCACCCAAATCTCATCTTGAATTGTCATCCCCATTATCCCTGTGTGTCTAGGTAGAGATGTGGTAGGAGGTGATTGGATCATGGGGGTGGTTTCTGCCATGCTGTTCTCATAATAGTGAGGGAGTTCTCACAAGATTTGATGGTTTTATAAGGGACTCTTATCCCTTTGCCACTCACTCTTTTCTCTCTTCTCTCTCTTGCCTGCTGCCATGTAAGACGTGCCTCTTCCCCTTCTGCCATGATTGTAAGTTTCCCGAGGCCTCCCTAGCCATTGCAGAATTGTGAGTCAATTAAACCTCTTTTCTTTATAAATTACCCAGTCTCATGTATGTTTTCATAGCAGTGTGCAAATGGACTAATACAATGACATATTTACATTCAGCTAAAAAGTCAAATTCAAATGTAAGTCTTGAACTGGCAGGTAAAATGTTGCCCAAAACATGGTTTTCTTCAGCAGTAAAAAGTCCTAACATACAGTCTAGTTGGAGAAAATCAAATAAGATGGTGATTTGCCTAAAGTTGGCTTCTGCATTATTAAAACTCTACCAAGAAGTTAAGAGAGAAGTTGGAATAAAGATATGTCTAGGGAAAAAATGTTTGCTTGTTATGCTTGGGAAGTATGTAAGTATACATTTTAGCTTGCAAAACAGGATTATGGTAATAATAATAATAGTAATAAATGATTGGGGCCCATGGCTTGAGCAACCTCATTTATCAAGGTGAAGCTATGGGGACAATTACTCATGAAAATTGGTGTCAACATTTTTGTAAGCTCTCTGAAGACTTCACATAGCATAGTTTAAACCAAAGATATTTGGAGGACCTTCGTTATCCAGATAGCTGCTTCAGACTTTCACTTTATTTGATAAGGGCCAAAGAGTCAACCTGTTAGTTTCTACTAATAAGTCAGGAAGACCAAGGTACCTGGAGTGTCAACTGAAAAAAGAGTTAAAGGAATCATCGCTATCTTTCCTTTCCAAGTGACGATGATATTGTAAGAAGTCATTTGAAATGCTTTAAGAAAATCTCAAAAGCATTTTTCTTTTCTCCTATTTCTCTGATGTCTCAATTTCTCTGATTTTTTTGTCTCCCATTATGGCACTGTTGTTTAATGTACTAGAATTAAAGTATTAGAACTTATAAGGCTGCACCAGATTTTTGCTGTTAAAAAATGGTTCCATTGTTTTGGTTCATCTCAGTTAACTGAAAAGGTCCTCACCTAATCATGTCCTCTTGTCATTGAAAGGCAGAAAAGGAACTAACACAGCAGAGAACACTATTTTCAAAATCAATCCCTCATATTTAAAAGAGAGATCTATCCTCTCCAGGAGGTGCAAACATAGTCATTAGGACTAAGACCTCCATCTTCTCAAGTGCCCTTCCATTTTTTCATACTGAATGGAGCTTTCAGGTGCCTGCTGGGCTAACTAAAATAGATGGCTTTTTTCCTTTAATGGGGTTCAGTTTGATTTTCTGTCATTGTGGTCAATGACACAAGACCTGTTCCTCTGTCTGAATGCTAGGGGAACATCATTTTCCCTCACATCATTCGAGCTGCATTATTTCCACTAACCTGCCAGCTCCGTGTCCTTCTTTGGGGGTGTTCTTTAAGCCCAGCCTTGACATTTCACAATTTCTCAAGTATATAATGTACATGAGATCCAGTGGGCAATGGTACTTCTTATTTCTGAAACTCTTCTATGATATAAAGGAAAACTGAGTCTACTTATTTATTTTGAATTGACAAATGATCATTGTATATATTTATGGGCTACAATGTAATGTTTTGATCTAAGTATACCTTGTAGAAATATTAAATCAAGCTACTTAACATTATCTCATCAACTTACCATTTTTTATGGTGAGAATGTTAAAAATCTATTCTTTTAGCAATTTTTAATTATATAATATGTTATTAACTGTTGTCATCATATAGTATAATAGATCACTAAAACATATTCCTTCAGTCTAAGTGAAACTTTGTACCCTTTGATGAACATCTCCCCTTTCCCCATCCCTCCTGCTCCCCACCAGCCTCAGGTAACCACCTTTCTACTCTATTTCTATGAGATTCACTTTTTTAGTTTCCACATATAAGGCAGATTATAGTATTTGTCTGTCTGTGTTGGTTTATTTTACTTTACATAATGTCCTTCAGGTTCCATCCATGTCATGAATGACAGAATTCTTTTTCTTTTTTAAGGCTATAGAGTATTCCATTTTATATATATCACATTTTCTTTACTTATTTGTTGATGGACACTTAGGATGATTCCATATCTTAGCTATTGTGAATAGTGCTGCAAAGAACATGGGAGTGCAGACATCTCTTTAACTTATTAATTCCAATTCCTTTGCATATGTACCCAGAAGTGGGTTAGCTGGATCATATGTCTTTTGAGCTGTGTCTTCTACTTTATGTTTGATCTCTGAGACGAGGAAAACAAACAATGTTCCCCTGAAATTTCCTTCTACTGCAATCTGTCTACTGCAAGTTCTATCTGTAAATGGCCTAAAGGATCCCCAGATTCACGCTGAATATTTGAATTGGTTGTTCATTCTTACACATCAACATGGATCTCCACTTGGCCATAGTTTTCAAGTAGCACCCAACTGTCCTTAAAACAGGTACCATCTGGGTATCAGATTCAACTCTTGGGCCCAACAAGCCAGATAAATGAAGAGAGGCATTTCCAGTACTTTCAACAACTCAAACCACACTCATGAAATTACAACCTCCATAGTCACAGCTCCCTGAGTACCATGTATTAAGCATTTAGGATATGATAGGCATGGAGCCTACCATGAGTGCTTTACCTGCTTTGATTCCATTTGACCTTAGCGACAACACTAGGGGCAGGCATTTTTTTTTTTGAGATGGAGTCTCGCCCTGTCACCCAGGCTGGAGTGCAGTGGTTCCATCTCAGCTCACTGCAACCTCTGCCTCCTGGGTTCAAGTAATTCTCCTGCCTCAGCCTCCCTAGTAGCTGGAATTACAGGCATGTGCTACCACGCCCGGCTAATTTTTGTACTTTTAGTAGAGATGGGGTTTTGCCATGTTGGCCAGGCTGGTCTCAATCTCCTGACCTCAAGTGATCCGTCCTCCTCAGTCTCCCAAAGTGCTGGGATTACAAGCGTGAGCCGCCACTCCCGGCCAGGAGCAGGCATGTTTTAATCCCTGTTTTACAGGTAGGAAGATTGAGGCTTATGAGATAATGACATTTTCCTAAAGTCACCAGTAGTGGCATAACAAATTTTAAACTCAGATTTTCTGAGTCCAAAGCCTTAATCTCTACAACATACCACACCGCTTCCTCTTCTACCCATCCTGCAGTTTTCAATGAAGCTGGACAGGGGAGGGAGTTGGAGATGGAGTGGTTGGAAGAAAACAAAGTAGGCTGTTTAGATTCTGATGACATTAGACCTTAAGTTAGGTTTTATGAAGAGGTGAAGGAGACAAGAAAGTAAAACAACTGCTCCTTTCTTGCAACTCTCTTGGAAAGCACAGAAATTGCATTTTTCTCCCAAAGGTCACTGAGCAAATGTCCAAATATTCTCTAGGGATAATTTGACCTTGACCCTTAGAAGGAGGGAGGATCTCTCTAGAGAGTAAGTCTCTGGTGCTCTCAACATTTTGGATAAAGCTTGTAATGTCTGTGTCGTGACAATGTCAAGGGTGTAGGGATATCATTTGTCATGTGTCTCCCTCAGGTCTCTTCTGCGGGTGCCTAGGTGCAGCAGAGATATCTTCTCTTTAAATGGTTCTGAGTAATGTTGCCAAGAAGTACACTTACATTATTTAAAGACCTTTTAAAAGAGAGCCCTCCCCCTTAAGCACACTCTTGGCTGATAATCCCCATTGAACAATCTGCTGCTATATTTCTTGGAGACATTATTTAAAATCCTTTTAAAGTGCAGTTCTTCCTACTTCCCGACGATTGATACCTGTGAAGGACTTAATAGTATTGGGGAGAGGGGGAGGAAGATGACTGCTACTTAAAAGGATTTAAAAGAAAGTTGCAGCCATATTTCATAACTAGGATGCCTAAAAGCCTACGGTAAGGGAAAAGAGAGCTGCTGCTTCCTTTTCTGAGCATGCTTTGAGTTATATTCCTTCTGGGTTTTCCTTTACTTGCTCAGAGAACCACCAAGATGAGTGACCAGTCTGTAGTGGCTTTACATCCAGAACACAGTGACCATTTGGTGAGATTGAAAAAGCCCTTAGAATTTTCTGAAGTAGAGGATGACAATGCAAATATCTACAGAAGCCAGGGAGAGTGTTATTTCATTGTTATAAATGAAACAATCTATACAGGTCCCTATTTTCTTATATCTAGCCCACTTGATTGTTATAGCATATATAACACATATATATATACACACACATATGCTATATATATACACACCTATACATATAGCATATAATATATACATATACATACATATATATGCACATGTATATTTAAAGAAACATACATATACCTGGTTTTAGGTGGCTTAAAAATAATACATATGTCTGCCATTTATTGAGTACAGTGTTTTATGCATGCTTCCTAAACTTTATGTGTAGTGTCTCATTTATTACTCACATCAATAATACAAAGTATACACTCTTATTATCTTCCTTTTACAATTTAGAAAATGGAGGTACTGAAAGATAAGTCACTCAGCTGGTGAAGGGAACAGCCAAGATTTCCACTCGAGTATCTGGGTGCTCACCCTAGGGTACAAGTTTTTTATTATTACACTTTTCTGAGTGCCCAACCATCCTTTATAAGGGTTAAAAAATAGTCCATGGGGAGTTGGCAGATGAGCTGCATCTTCTTGATGCTCCTTTCCATTGCGATTTTTCCTATTATTATCTTCTCTACTCAGCAGTATCACAAAGTCTCAATACACCATTATGAAGCATTTATAAAAACTTATTATGAGCTTTAGTTCTTTTCATAGCAGAATTATGTATTTATTTGTCCAGATGCTCCAACCACTGCCTGACCTTCCAAAATTAAAGGATCCTGATAAATGTAGCATTTCAAAGAAACCTAGGAATTATCTACTCAAGTGACCTTATCTTATATCTGAGAATATTAAGAGCCAGAGAAAGCAAGTGACATGCCTAAAATGACACATTTGGCAGTAAATGCAATACTAGTCTCCAGGTATGTTATTTAACACTTCGGCAAAATTCTCCAGCCATCCCTGATTCTATGCCTTATGACGTACAACTGTGCCATGTCCTTTCACTATGAGCAGGGTGTAATTCCACATCCCTGGGCTTTGTCATGTGACCTATTTTGGCCAATGAGATATTAGCAGATGTGCTGTAAGCAGAATTATGAAACGCACTTGCACCATGGAGCTTGTTTGTACTTGTAACTGTCATTTCCAGAAGAAGGAAAGGGTGAGAGAAACGTGAAGTCGAATCTATTCAGCCCAGCTTCAGTCAATCAGCCATTTGCTAACCCACAAACTCAGAAGAGACAAATAATTGCTGTTTCAAGGCATTGAATTATGGATTGGTTTATTATGAAGCAATAGATAAGATTAGGTGGTTGTTGTTGTTATCATTGTTAAGGTTCCCAGAATGTCCTCTGAAATAATCACAGGAACTCAAAATAATGAAGACTCACTTTTTTTTTCTTTAAAATGCTCTAATCTAATACTCAGCTAAAGCCCAAACACAAAACAAAAGAAAACAAAACTAATATTGAGAGGCATTGTCATGTTATTCGGGTCTCAGCTCCAATATTACCTCCTGGGAGAAGCTTTCCCTTGACAACTAGTATAAAATTGCCTCTTATCTTTTTCATTACTCTGTTCATGTGTTAGAAATGATCTTTTTTTTAAAAAAAAATCTGTTGTTTATTTTTCTTACTAAAGTTGAAGTTCCATGAAACTAACCTTACCTGTCTTGCTCACCTATATGTTTATAGCCTCTTACAATACATGGTACAGAGTGTGTCTTCACTAAAAATTTTTGAAGAAAAAAATACAGTATTTGCAATTTGTCTGTTTGACATTTTTGGGTCTGAAGTTCTTCTAAGAACTGCTTGATGAGTAATTGGTCTAAGGAATTAGGGAAGACTTCAAAGAGAAGGTGACATTGATCTGGGCTTCGAGGGGTAGAATTCCACCAAGTGGAGGTGTGTGGGATGCAGTGGCATTCCAGTATAAATAAAGATATAGAAGTATAAAAATTATCAGTGTAACTGAAGCAATCTAGCTTGGCTGGAGTTTAGTCTCTCATATTCACAGTGAGAATGGGAGAGGATGAGCCCCAGACTTCTTTGTTTCTCAGTTCCAAATTGGAAAGTGTCTTGATTATCACCCTATGGATTTCATACTCTATCTTTTAGATCATAAGGTTTTAAGCAACAGTGTAGTTTGGTAAGGGAATTCTGCTGGTTGTGTGGAAAGTGAAGGTAATATAAGAGAAGAGTGGAGGCAAGAGATCTCTTAGAAGACTATTGCCAATAGTCTAGGAGAGAAATGATGACTAGTATGTGTAAGGCCATGATAGAAGTGGGAAAAAGAACGGAGGGGATGAATATTAGAGATGTGTGAGGGAGAGAACCGATGGGTTTCATTGACCAATTTGACATAATGGGTGAGAAAAGGAGTCAAAGGAAAACTTGAGTTCTCTAGCTTATGTGATAGATGGAATGTTATGCCAAGTTGGAGAGCACAGCAAGAGAAGCAAGTGTACAAGAACATAATGAGTCCTGGATATGCTAAATTTGAGATGTTGGGGGCTTTACTTCAAAAGCTCATTACACTCAAGGCTTATACCTGGAATTATCTCTCCAAATATGCAATAAGCATGAACCTTTGAAATGGTCACTTGTTACCTTTATTTTTAAAACCCCCTTCTATATCTGTGCAGTATCCATTAATAACACCATGGTAAGTTAAAATAAGCATTCCTCCTCACCCCACCACTTGCTTACACTATAAGCAGAACTGGTCAGTGATAGAATTAAGATATCTTGCATTAAGTTTTCGATGGTGGAGGGAGATGGAAAAGAATAGGTTTATTTTCTGGTTATTTTACCATGCAGCAATCCTGAGACAAATCATATATAGTCATGAAAAATGAGCTGAATGCAATGAACACAGATGTGAAGATAAACTTGGGTCTACAATGCTGGGTAAAGACAGAATGATGTTGATGTTTGCAGAAACTAGATAGGCTGAATAGTGGGTTGCAGAGAACATATCATCTGTGCCAGATAGTTCACAACAAAAGTCAGAGCTACTTAGTTGGCACTGTGTTCCTAGACCCAACTGTCTTGGAACCTTCAGACAGAACATATATATTTATATATATGCATGTAAATATACCTACATATACATATATGTGTATATACACATATATATGTAAATACATATACACACATATGTGTGAAAAAAGTCCCAAACTTTGCAATCCCCGTTGACAATAGACAGAGCTGTGTTATCATCCTCATTGTCAAGATTTTCATTTTTGAAACTAAGCTATTTTTTAGACTCTGACCCCCTCCAATTTAAGTTACATGCTCCCATAGAGCCTGTGAATATTTATACATTGGTTAAACTTATTTCCTGTCTCTCTCTCACTAAGCTATAAACTTGTTAAGGAAAAGGGCAATACATTAGGTATGTTTATATCAGAGTGTTTGGCACTCAGTAGGTGCTCAATTATCGTCTGCTGAATTTAAGGATGAATGAGTGTGAGCCTCTGTTGCTTGCTATTATGGTTCTTCATATGTCCACAGGTTGTCATTAAATAATTCCTCTGACCTGATATTTCATGGGTTTTAAAATCCCACTCACTTTATTTGAAGTGTAAAGGCGTGCTTCTGGATCCAGTACAGGATGGAGAATAACTGGTAAGAGGAAAGTTTTGATACTAACACATTTGTTGTAAAAAGGATAGTATTAATGAAAAATGCCATCTATTTTCTTGAGCCCAACCAAACTCTAAAGTCATATCAGTATAAAAAATTGAGAAGTATATTGAATGGGATAGAGGTTTTCATTAGAGTAGACATGTTTGAACCTCTACTGAGTGTAGCTTTCTCAAAGTAACATAAAAGGGCTGCTCATGACAACAAATCATCTTCACTCTCTGCTCACAGTTATTCATTTAGGCCCACTGTCCAGGCTAAGATGAGATTCCCACAGGACAAACTCAAGATCAGCAAAATCAGAAAAAGATTCTCCTAACTGATGGAAAACAAACAGAATAGCCTAGTCCTTGCTTCCTTACACCTTTATTTATCATATCTTGTAGTATAAATTTCTTGCATAAAATATATTTATAGCTTATCACATTCTACCATCTTGGCAACAAGGGTGCACAAGCTACAAAAAATGTTTTCATAAAACTGTAATTATGTATACAACTCTTAAGCCTATATCTTTTTTTTTTTTTTGAGACGGAGTTTCGCTCTGTCGCCCAGGCTGGAGTACATTGGCACAATCTCGGCTCACTGTAAGTTTCGCCTCCTGGGTTCTCACCATTCTTCTGCTTCAGTCTCCCAGGCAGCTGAGACTACTGGCACCCACCACTACGCCTGGCTAATTTTTTGTATTTTTAGTAGAGACAGGGTTTCATCGTGTTAGCCAGGATGGTCTCGATCTCCTGACCTCTTGATCTGCCCGCCTTGGCCTCCCAAAGTGCTGGGATTACAGGCGTCTTAAACCTATATCTTCTAAAACAGTTCAGTTTACTAGAACTTCCAAAAGACTAATAATTACCATTTATGTGATATTAATAAGGCAAGACTTTACTAATTAATACTAATAAGTCAGAATTTGTGAGTATGCATGGTTTTTGATAAAAATTAGGGTTTATAATCATTGATGAATCTGTGTAAAATAAGTTGTCTCACAGATCAAGATATTAATGGTTCCTTATATGCATAGACTTTTGATGATGAAAGCTTGTTTTTCAAAATTAGATTATCTACAATTACTCATAAGTAGCCGTTTTATCTTAATTATAATATGTACTGCAAAATATATAGTAGCTTTTTGCAATCAGATTAGTGAAACTACAATCTTCCATATATTAGAATTTTCACTAATAAAGGCCAATCTTTCCTTCAACTACTGTGATTTAACATTTCCCAGAGTTAGAATGTAAATTTTTAGAAATGAAAGGGTTGCTATCCAGCCAAGGAGATGGAATCACACCTCATCACATACGCTCCATTGCACCTTATGGTTGGTGACTTCAAAAGGCATCAAAAATGCTTATTTTTATGGAACAGATACAGAAATTTTACTCAAAACATGACAGTTCTCATAGACTATCTAAAAGCAGTGAAGTTTTAAAAGAGAATTATTTTCATTGGGGCCCTTTTATGTAGTCACGAACATTGTAGTAAGTCATCTATACAACAACTTGATTCCAGTGGTGCCACATTTGAGAAAAAGCCTTGTCTTTTCTCCTTCAGTCACAACCACAGTAGCCAGAGTGAACCACAAGGGTTCAATTGCTGAAGATGGATCTTTTTGTCTCTACACTGTGATCCAGTTCACTCCCTGGAGAGTTGGTAGGAGGCAGTGTTGGTCATAATGTGCTTAGCTAGAATTGCCGGTAAAGGGCAAGAAGAAGAACAATTCAAGGTGATAGTAGAGTCAGGCTCCTGCATTCTGTAAGCTTCTTGGCTCACTCTAGAGTCTGCTGCATCAATTGGCAAGACTCCCCAGTATGGGGTTTCTGTGGGGAAAAGAGCCTTAACTTCTTTTCAGATTTAAAGGCCTAGACCACTGCATGATGGATTCTCCCCTAATATCATTAGTTGCACATGCTGCTAATTGTAGTGGCTGCTAATCCATCTGAGCAGCCAAAATGATATTAGCTTTCAATAGGATTTACATATATCCAGGCTTGTTTCTGCATCAGCTAGCAATTAAAGTTTAAACTGTTGAACATGCAGCTTGCTGTAGGCTAAGTAATATTTAATAGCATTAACAATGCATTTCCCTATTTGCCTCTGAATCTCTTTACAGTCTCATCAATTTGCCATCACCTTTGTGTGGCACAGCCCACATTAGCTCTTATCCTAACAGCTTCCAGAGGAGGGCACTGTCATAAGAGACAAGACAATAGAAATGCCAGCTGCACATATCGGTATTAGCAGCACAATTTATGTCTTTAGGCCTATCCCTGCCATCTCTCTCTCTCTCTCTCTCTCTCTCTCTCTCTCAAACACACATACACACATACACACACACACACACACACACACAGACTTCTTGGGGGAAGGTGGGGTGGTCAGACTTTGAGAAACTGGAATGTAACTTATTTGGACAAAAGAACATACAGAAGATGAATATGAACTTAAAAAGCTGTTCAAATTATTCCAAATCATGTATGGAATCCAGCTCTTTCAAAGTGTCAGTGTAAGCAGGATTAAATTCTTGATTGGCTTGTTTAGCAAAGATTTAATTGTGTTAGATTAGGCTAGAACATGACTTCCATGAGTATAGTTTCTTTGTCTTGTTCACAGCTATAATCTGAAGCATCTAGCACGATGACTCACAAATAGAAATACTTAGCAAACATTTGTGGAAGCAATGATTCTGTGACATGAGTGGTGAACAATTAAAACTTCCTGATCTTGACCTCACACCCCTGATTATCTCCTCCCTTCTCACAGTGCACACACCCACTGCCCACCCACTCCTTGTTTCTAGACCATTCATTCACTTGTAGGTGGACAAGATGGGTGGGGAAAACATCTGACTTGGGATGGATAGAAGATATTCTGTAGGCACTCTGCAAGAAAGCTGTCCCTATCAGAACCAGGCCCTGGGGAGCTTAATACAAAGATATCTTTCTGGACTATAAATCTTTCTGCCTGGGGATCAGCATTGGTGGGTTTCAAATGGTGGTTTATATGGCACACTTCAGGATGAGAGTATTAGTTTCCTAGGGCTGGTGTTACAAAATATCAAAAACTGAGTGGCTTAAAACAATAGAACTTTATCAGCTGGATGTCTGAAATTAAAGTGTTGGCAGGGCCTTGCTCTCTGACAGCTTCTGGGGACAGTCCTTGCTTACCTCTTTTAGCTTCTGGTGTTTGCTGGTGATCCTTGATGTTTCTTGGCTTGTAGATGACAGCCTTCTCCCTGCGTGTCTTCACATTGTTTTACCTGTGTCTAGATGTCTCTGTCTTATAAGGGCACCAGTCATATTCAATTAGTGCCCATCCTAATGACCTCATTTTTAACTTAATTATCTCTATAAAGACTCTATTTCCAAATAAGGTCACATTCTGAAGTCTGGCGGTTAGCACTGAAAGCTACCTTTTGAGGGTAATAAAACTTGACTCGTAACAGAGGGTTATGTGCAGTTTGGCAGATGGTAACAGTGTGTTTTCAAGGCTGAAATATCTCCCTTCTTGGAAACCAGAATAGTTCATATTCTGTGGACATAGAGGTTATTAATTATTGAATTATTTTCTCATTGCTTGAGCCCTACTGTCTTGTAGTTCCCACTCCAATTGACTTTTATTTATTGCATATGTTCTCCAACTATTTTTCTGATCATTCCTTGTGTTTAGTAATTTTTCTTTCTCATCTATCTCTTAAATGTGGCCACTAGTCAGCTTTCTCCAGAGAAACAGAACCAATAGCATAGATATAGATATATAGAAAAAGATTTACTATGAGGGATTGGCTCACGCAATTATGGAGGTGCCATCTGCAAGCTGGAGGCCCAGGAAAGTCGATGGTGTAAATCCAGTACAAGCTTGAAAGCTTGAGAACCAGGGGAGCCAATGGTATAAGTCCCTGTTCAGGTCCTAAGCTTTGAGAACCAGAAGCATTGATGTCCAAGGGCAGGAGACAATGGATATCCCAGCTCAAGCGGAGAGCAGTTTTGTTCTATTCCAGCCCTCAATGGATGGGATGATGCCCACTCGTTCTGGTGAGGGCAATCTTCTTTACTCTTCAGTATTGATTCAAATGCTAATCTCTTCTGGAAATACCCTCTCACACACCCCCAACGATGTTTTACCAGCTACCTAGGCATCTCTTAGCCCAGTTAAGTTGACATAAAATTAACCGTGACAGTGGCATTCTCTCTAAACTATCGCTTTGCAGTCTTTTTGCTGTGCCTGGCTGACAGGCGACTGCTTTAAATTACATTTGCTCTTTCGTCCTTCAATACGGGGCTATTGAGTCTAC
Source organism: Nomascus leucogenys (assembly GCF_006542625.1). NCBI lineage: Eukaryota > Metazoa > Chordata > Mammalia > Primates > Hylobatidae > Nomascus > Nomascus leucogenys. The sequence continues at coordinate 66,986,066 of NC_044389.1, read as the reverse complement.
TTTATGAAAAAATTGGTCTTGTGAGACAGTCAGGCCAATTCATTCTATGAGTTAGCTATTTTATTAGGAATAATGATATCTAAAGGTCATTGTTTTGTTATTTTATTTCAAAGTAACCTATTGTTTTGGCATTCACATGGAATAAGGAATGAAGGTAATCGAAGCTCTTATTTCCATAGACGTTGTATATTTTGCTTTGAAACACAAAAATCCTGAAAACATTTAGCACTCTTGGGATGAGTTTGTCTCCAGGCTACTGTCAGGATGTACTGGAGTGAAATAAATGAACGCATTTACCTTTTATACCTCACTTCTTCCTCTTTGAAAATTCTTTAATGTAATTGTGATAATCTCGGTAATTTTGATGGCTTGCAAAACACTGAAATCTCATCTTAGTAGAACGAAATATCCCTTGTAATGACAATGAAACATATCCTAATTATCTACCTATCCTGCACCCATCATTTAACTAAATAAAAAAGTATAGAAATAAGGAATAATACTTATGTCTATTAATTAAAATTTTAAACATGAATAAAAACATCATTTCTGTTGAGTTTTATTAGCTGCAGCTTCAGAGAAGAGCTCCATAGATGTCCTTGGCCAGAACAGACAAGAACAGATGAATGGCTTTCTTCACGCTTCTTGTTGGCCAAATCAGCCATGCTTTAGGGTCATGTTAAGTTTGCCATTTTTGTACGAAATCACTTAATAAATTGATTGGCACCTTATCTCTGTGTCAATGTCACTCCACTTTTAGAGATGTCCAAACTGTTTAAATATCAAAAACAAACCATGGAGGACAACTTAGTGAGAAAGGGCTTGTGCTAGCTGAAGATCAAAGGAAGACAGATGACTGCTGTATATATTTGATGTTACCAGAGAAGTACAGTGATTTAGTCAGTGCATATGGTCAGAGCTTCTTGGCTGGCCTCAATACAGCTGGAGAATAAGCCAGGACAAGCATCAAAATGACATTTTCTGAGGAAAACAGGACTTTCAGCTTTAGGAGGATGCCTATTAGAATGTGACTTTATGTAAACTATATTTTAGAAAATTGATGAAGCTAATTCTGGACATGTTAAAGGAAAAAAGAATCCTTTGATGTGAACAAATGTTACAAAGCATAAAGCAAATTATCATCACATTAACAATATGACACTTTGAGCTGCCATAAGCAGGAATTTCAAGAGAGCTATCAATAAATTGTCTGTCGATCCTGTGGCCAAATTTTAATTTATGAGTATTTTATTAACTTGGGTTCAGAGTCTGAGTTGTCCACACATGGTCAGTTAATGAATGTGTAATGCATTTGGTTATATAATATATTGCAAATGCTGGGGAAGATTAGGTAAAATGTTAAAAAGAGGTAATATGAGAAGCAATATTTTCTTTTCGCCTTATGTGGGTTATTCTTTGAATGATTTTATCATAAACTATGATGTATATAGAGAAAATTTTCAGGATATAAGTTCTGGTCAGACTGAAAAGCAGAATTTAATGATAATTTTAAGTAGTTTCCCAACTGGACTTTTTTTTTTTTTTTTTTTGGTCTGACACTCTTCTTGATGAGGTTGTAGAATAACATTGTGCAACTTCTCTCTTTTTCTCTCTCTCTTTTTAAAGTAGTCACTTTAAAAACACAAAGTGCCTGTTGTGAGTAGCCTAGCCGTGAAAGCAGAGACTGGGATAGGCAACTTCGGACCACACACTCCAACCATGCTTGTCTATGAAGGATACTTAGGGCTTAGGTTAGGGAAAATTGGAAATCATATTTTTAAAAGCAAATTATGAGCAGCTGTTCCCAAAATTTACTATGTGTTTGGTTTGGACTTCTATGTCCACAAATTTCTAGGATTCATTTGCAAAATGGTAAGTTAATTTTGTTTTTTCAAACATGAACAAAGCACCAAGGAAAAGGATCTTAAAAAGTAGTGTGACATTTTATTCTATAAAATTCCCAACAGCAGAATCTGAATGTCTGTACACAATCCTGTATACCACCTAACTTTAAACACTTTTAAATGATATAGGTATTTGTCACCAGATGGCATGGGCTATAAAGGCAGGTGCCTTGTCTTATTTACTCTGGCATATAATGCAATGTCTGGCACACAGTAGGTATTCATAAACATGTATAATATATTCACCATATGAGTCATTATAATTTAAGGTGGCTTTAGAATTTGAGTTAATTATTTCCTTTCAAACTTATTCTTTCAATCTTTCTTGTCTTAGTAAATGATAACACTGGTTACTCAATGGCTAAGCCAGAAACCTGGGCACTGTCCTTGGGTCTTTTCTCTCCCTCCCACCTCCTATTTAACAATCCGTGTTTTCGCTGTCCTGTGCTGCTGCTGTTCAAAAGTCTGCCACATCATTTCTGCTTGGACCTCTGCAATAGTCCCCTTACCAGTTTCTCTGCCTTAACTCTTGTCTGTTAAAATCTGTTCTCTTCACAGTGGCCAGAATGATCTGAAACCACAAATAGATCATGATATTCTACCGCTTAAACTGTGTAATAGCTTCCCACAGACTTCAAAGAAAATCGACTTCCTCACCAGGGTCTACAAGATCCATATGACCTTGTTCTTGTCTGCCTCTTCAATTTTGGTCTACCCTTCCATTCATTCATTATAACCCAGCTGTGTTTGTCTTCCTTCAGTTCCTAGAAAATGCCACACTTTTCCTCACTTCTCAGCGAATACTCCTGCGGTTTCTTCTGTCTGGAATGAACTTCCTCCCGGTCTTTGCATGGCTGGCTTCCTCTCACCCTTTCAGTCTTGTTTATCCTCTAAGAAAGTTTCCTTGAACCCCCCTACCTGAGTAGGGTTTTTTTTTTCATAGCCCTTTCTCAATTGCTTCACTCACTTTGCATGTTTTTATGGTCTCTTCACTGTTTGAAAAAAGTTATAATTTTTTCATTATCTATCTTCCCTAGTACTTTGAACTGTGCCTTTTTTGTTTACCATAGCACCCAGTACAATGCTGACAGATATTATGGGCTCAGTAAATATTTTACAAAATGATTTATTGAGTGATGGAACATCTAACTAAATATGTTACATATATGTCTAGTGCATAGGAAAGATAAATGGAAAAGTTTCATCTTGGCTCAATCACAACCCTTTCTCCCTTAATCCAGTTACTTACTTAGCACCAAAAATCTGAAAGCAGTTCTGGGACTGTTGTAAATTCAAAGAAGAGAACTGGCTCTTGCCTTTATGCACTTTTGCCATGGAAAGAAGATTAACTTGCATACCAGTAACTATAATTTCAAGCGATGGTGGATAAGAGAAGTGTCCTGAGAGTTTTAAAATATATGTACTTTTTATACTCAACCTTATTTTTAAAAGAATTTGTGGCTGGGCACGGTGGCTCATGCTGTGATCCCAGCCCTTTGGGAGGCCGAGGCGGGTGGATTACCTGAGGTCAGGAGTTCAAGACCAGCCTGGCCAACGTGGTGAAACCCCGTCTTTACTAAAAATACAAAAATTAGCCAGGCGTGGTGGCACACCCCTGTAATCCCAGCTACTCGGGAGGCTGAGGCAGAAGAATTGCTTGCGCCTGGGAGGCAGAGGTTGCAGAGAGCCAAGATCGTGCCACTGCACTCCAGCCTGGCCAACAGAGCTAGACTCTGTCTCCAAAAAAAAAAAGAGAGAGAGAGAGAATTTGCATTGGATTGTGAATAGGAATTTTAAGAGAAAAATTACCTCTCTGGGTGAACCTGGGAAGACTTCATGAAAAACCCAGTGTTCGACTTAGACTTCGGTAAGTATAGAATTCGGAGGTGCTGGCAGGGTGGGAAAGGGCAGTCGCTGTACATGTGCAAGTGGACACCTCACATGTACCCTAGAACTTAAAGTATAATAATAATAAAAAAATATATATATATATAAAAAGAAGCAGCTAGAAGGGGCAGAACCTTCATGAGGGATAACCGAGGGGCTATGTTTGGAAATGAGGTTAAGTCAGACTGTGCCATGTTTGTGGATTAAGAGTTCTTACATTGTTTGAATAAGCCAAGGGAAGATCTTGAAGCTTTTGGAGGTGGGCAGTAGTTTAATTAGAGCACTCCTAAGAATGGTTAATCTAGAAGTGTCCTGTAGGATAGATTAGAAGAGGGAAGAAGTGGAAGTAAGGGCATTAGTTTGGAAACTCCCAATTCTAAGAAAGAGACAAATAATATCTATGTGACCTGACCATAGTGTGCATGAAGAAGAAGGAAGATGAGGAAGGTGCTGCGGAAGAGATATCCACGTGTTTTGAAAACTGATCAACAGGTTCAAGGTGTAAGGAGGGGAGAAAAAGATACATGTGAGAGTGATAGTAACAGAATGGAGAATAAGAGCAAAAAATTGGTTTCATATAATGCTTCAGGGAGAAAAACTGATGAGGTGAGTTCAGTTTGAATACATTGACTACGAGATTGGGGATTATATTTGGAGAAAGGTTTATGATGATAAGATTTCAAGCTTTATGACCTGTTTTCTACATTGGTCAAAGGAAAGAGGATACCCCCCTAATTCACTCTCCTTTAAGAATACTGTGAGAGGCAGCCTGGGCAATCACCGATTTCTGATTTCTGTGTAAATGTGACTGGGGTAAAGTGAATGACCTTTGACATGGAGTCAGATGACTTAGGTTGAAATCCTGACTCATGGCTCACCGGCCATGTGATCTTCTCAAACCATGCAAACTCTCCAACCTCAGTTCCTCATGAAATGGAAACAATTCCATGACTATTGTGATCTCAAGAACCAGTAGAGGAATTTGATGAAATAGTGTATTTTAATGTGCATCGTAAATCCTTTTAGGAAAGCAGGATTGGCCAGGAAACTCTGGATATGAGTCTTTGACAGGTGATGGGTGCTGGATATTTGATATATCATGTATTCTGCTTTAAATAAATAATTGCCACTTTTTAAAGTTATTATATAGTGTTATTTTCTCTGATCACACATACACATTATCATTTAAAAAAGAAAAGCTTTTGGAAGGGGTTTGTTTCCTTGGTCAGGTAACCTGATGATTTTCTTCAAAAATTCTTAGTTGTATAAAAGTTAAGCAAGCAATTGGGGACTTTAGGACTTTACCAGTGCTAAAAGTAACTCTGTAAAAAGTAAACCGGTGGAAAAGATAAACTCTGGGGCAGCTCTCCTCCCCTCCTGCCTGGCTGAAGCCAAGCTTTCCCGCACTGCCTCCCTGTGTCCGCTGAGAGAAGCACCGTGTGAGTTTCTGTCTAGTTAAAGAGCCGTCTCTGCTTACTTCAGGCTTGTAGACCCTTTGGGGATGCTGACAGCTGACAGGCTTTGAACACTAACAGCAACAGATCTGTGTGCTGGGCTCCATGAGCCGTCCACAGTGCTCTGTAGAAGAAAATGAAAAGCTGCTGGCAGAGCCTCCCTAAAGTTTGGGTAGAACTTGAGGGTTATTTTTATTTTTAAAAACAAACACTTAGAGAATAGCCTATTTCTAAATCTCCTTTGCTGTTACAAGAAATTTAATTTCTTTTGAAGTGCAAGCATTCCAAAATGAGGGATGTGAAGAGTTATTGCAGCCAATAAATATGTGGCAGACCCCTTAAAATAAATAAGCACCCTGTCCATTCCTGTATAAATGGCTTTTGTTTGAGGTTCGGATGGATTTGATAAGGATGGTGTTACAACATTTAATGAGGTGTAAAGGAAAAATGACTTTCATAAGTTCACGTAGCTGTCGTTATATTGTCTTCCATGTTCTCCACCCTCACAGACCTGTCTCGATCTTTTGACATCTCTACAATAGAAGACAAGGGGATGAGCCGATAAGAGTCCACATTTGCTGTGGGTACATAAACAGATATTAAAGGTACCAAGAAAAGCTACAAGCAAGGAGGAGAAACAAGAAAGCTGTGTGTGGATTGTTCTTATTGGCATGTAGTAGCCTGCTTCAGTCCACCCAGAGTCTTTTAAATAAACTAAATATTAAATTGGTACACGTGTGTGCATGTACACACACACACACACACACACACACACAGAGAAAGAGAGAGAGAGTTCCTAGAGCCATAATCTTTCTTTGATTCCTACCTCATGTGGATTTTATGTCTTGGTCATCTTTTTAAAATCAATAACCATCTTGTTGATTTCTTTTTCCTTTTTAAGTCACCTCCTTCTTTGGCAACATTAGCTAAACACATCCTCGATTCCATTTCGCTCATTAGTATTAATGTCGTAATGATCATTCCCTTCCTTGGCTCCTCAGACTTGCTTCAATATTTACACATCAGCCGAAGCTGATTGAGCAGGAATAATGAGACTTTGACGCTCTGCACTACACAAGGTGGAGGAAAACTTGTTTCCACTGGGTGGACTTTATAGTGAAACAAATGGTGTGCCTTATAATTATCAACTAAAATGACAAGCAGTGTCCCTACTATTTGTAACACTTGCCCAGCACTGTGGTGGTGGTGGTGGCATCACTCTAGCTGGACTAATTCCCTGCCTCTCAAGTGACCATGAGAAATAGAATTGCCCTTTAGCCTTCTCCAGACTCTACCCAAATTATTGTTTCATTCTTTTTAAGGGAAAGGTCCCTCTTCGGTCAGAAGGCTTTTATACAGCCTTGTCAGATTGGGAGGGCTTGTACAATTTTATATGTATAGAGCTTCTTTTTTTTCTATTTGTTTTCTAGTAAGTTAAACAAGTCAACTTTCCTGCTTTCATCAAACACCTAATTGAACTGGCATTTTGAAGCGCTTGCCAGACGTTGTGTTAGGAGGCGAAGCACCTTCCAACATATTCTCTCATTCCAGGATAAAGTTAAAATAAAAATAATATGTACTGAAGATAGAGTTTTTAAAACATGGAGACATTCTAGAAAGCATGCACCTAAGAATTTACTTGACCTAATTTCAGAGAAAGAGAAAAATTAAAGTATCTTTTCATCTCCAATAATATCCTTGTCTTCTAAACCAAATCATCAAAATTTTCTAGAAACCTGTATTTGTTTTAGAGACAAGGAGAGCTATTTTTTACTAATATTTGCCCCCTAAGGGTAGAATGTTTGTAGCTTTAGACATCTGTGCTTCCTGTCACAGACCAGCTAAAGACTTTCTCATTGCCCCGTGTTTTGAAGATTTGTTTTTATCATTGGCGATTCCCTCCTTTAGCACTGGATCTACAGGGGTGTCTCCCTGCTGAGAGTTCAAAATGTTTCCCTACCACAGACGACACTTTCCCCCAACATGGCATGCAGCTTCCATGCACACTCTAGAATACATCTATATTCAGGACTAATTGTTGTTAATCCTGCATTCATTACTCAGTCCTGGCTGGAGCTCTTGCCTATTTTTGTTTCGGTCAGCAGTTCAGAAAAAAAAAAAAAAAAAAAGACCCAGGGACAGTATAAATATCACTATTTAAAACTGGATGTACAAGGACAGAGACCTTCAGGATGGGGATACAGACCCTGAAGAGCAGAGGAAGTTGTTAAAGCAGTTTTTTAAATTCACAGAACTGGTATAGGAGAGAACAAAAAAAAATTGGAGAAGAGTCTAAAGAAGAGGCGGGGTGAAAGGAAGGGCAAGAAACCAAGCAAAGAGTTCCTGGGCTCACAAAACCTGAGCCTGGAGACTGGGAGCCCATAGCAAGCTACAGGGAAGGGATGCACCACAGCCATCTGCTATGCCTCCAAGGATGACAGAGGGTGCTTTCCCACAGGATAGAGTGGGTGCAAAAGAGTTCTGCTCAGTGCCTCTGAGTTTCCTAATATTTTAGCCTCCCAAAGGATAGCCACTTTCTGGAATAATCTTCCAATTTTATAACCAGGATAGATGTGAATAATCAGTTTAAACCATCTCTTTTTAAAAGACTACAAAAAGTCTAATAAGTTCATAAAAAGCACAGTTTTGCAAAAGTGGCATGTGTCAGAGTCATGTCTCTTGACTGTTAAGCTAGGGCAATGTGGCTATTGGAGCCAGACAAATGGATGCTGGCTTCTGTGAAGTAGATGGAATCATAAGCAGGTAACCCACAAATGAACAAAGTATCTCACGGAGTAAAAATTCCAAATGCAATTCAAGTTCCTTGACTAAGGTCTAGGCCATGAACATAATAAACCAGAAGCATAAATATAAACTGGAAAATAAACTGTTTTGAGTGGCTGCCTCAACTTTTCTACTTTCTAAAAATATCTTTAGTTGGAACATTTACAGGGGAGCTTTTATATTTTCCTGGGGAAAAATATTCTTCTCTGCTCTTCAGGAAACATCATTAGCCACATTGATTGATTGATTGATTGATTCCTGTATTTATTCAGTCATTCAGTATATATTTATGAAGTCCTTGCTTTGTTCAAGTTTCTGAATTGTAGAAATTCCTTCTTTAAAAAAGTCGTAGTCTCAACATAAAACATATTCTCAAATAGCTAAAATCTGGTCTCTTATTCCCAATTACAAAGTACAAGTTTGCATACCAGAAGGCATTTTTTATGTTAAATAGTCTAGCACAAAACTATTTTAATTGTTTTTTTTAAAGGACAGGGATTAGTTAAGAATCTGACCCCCACCCCAATCCCCACCCAGAATTTCTTGGTGGAGAAGATTCCTGCTTATAGAGGATCTGAGACTTATTAGGCTTCTGCTGTGAGCTGGGTAACATATAAGGGATTTTACTATTTTATGTGACTACTCTTATCCTTCAAGATACTTTACCCCACTTTACAGATAAGCAAATGGAGGCTCAGGGCATTAAGAAACTTTCTGATGGCCACAAACTTAAAATGGCAGAGTCAGAACTCAAGTCTGATCCGTTTCCTCTCTGTTTGGCACCTGGTCTTGTGGCAGATTGACTGGTGTTCTGTCTGCTCCATGAGTTGGGTGGAAATTATTGTTTCTTCCATATAATGGGCTGGGAATATTTTCGTGGGTTGAGCTGGAAAACCTTGCCTAAAATTAAATTGTTTCTCTATGCTAAAATCAGTTATTTGTTCAATATTAAGTGCTTGGACTGTACCTGTCCGTACTATGTGTTAATACTTCAAGAACAAATAAGAAATTTCCATTTGTCTTAAGAGGCTCATGGTCTACTAGGGGTCATGGTGACATATATGCATATATATATAGAAATAAATGCAGCACAGTATTCTGTGACTCTATGATAAGTCAATATGCATGGTACGGTGGGTGGACAAGGGAGGGACAGGTCAATTCTGCTTGGGAGTGAGGGCAGGTGCAAGGATGGCTTTCACAGAAGTACATGAAAATGAGATCATGTATTTGAAAATGTCCTTGACAGTGTCTGGTCATATGTGGTTATAAATATTCATTATTTTTGTTGTGATAACCAGAAAGGTCTGAAATGGATATATTACATCTATTTTATTCTCCTGCTTAATTTCTGTGAGTTTGACTGCCTAACTTTTTTTCTTGGTTTATACTTTTTCTATGTGAAGTCATGAGAATGTGATCTAGATCTTTTGTCAGGACAGCACCACCTGCATTTAGCCACTTAAGGGACAGAAGCAGAGGAAGCAGGGAGCACCCACTTTTTGAGAGGCAATCATTAAGTCAGGCTTTGGAAACTTCTTTTGTCTTCCCTTGCTCTCACTAATCAGAAACCTTCTCTACTTCTGTCACAACCTCCTCTCTTCAACCACATCCCCAGGAGTCTGTCAGGAGATGAAAACAACAGGCTCCCAAAGATGAGAGAAAGAACCAACACAGTAGAACCACTCTAGGGATACACTTCGAGTACATGCATGTGTGTGGTTTCTTTAAGTCACTGGGAAAGTTTTTAATGCTCCTAGAAGCCAAAGAGGCCTGGAGAGTTACAGAAAGCCCCAGCGGTCACCAGCTGACACTTGAAAGAAACTGAAGCCATATATCCACCTCAGAAAGAGATGCAGAAAGGAAAGCAGCAGGGGTCAGCTGCACTGGGTATTTTATGTTTTTGTTGTTTCTTTCCTTTAAAAAGTACATGTCATAGACATATTCTCATCAATCATTTTCAAAACACAATTACACAGGCCCATTGGTAGCTTGTTTCCATATTTTTACATACATTCCTACATGAGAGGGCACCCTCTTCTCTGTTTTCCTCTCCCCTCCCCTCTCCTCTCTCTTTCTTTCTTTACTCAGTCCTGCCAACTTTCCTTGGGAGACTTTCTGTCCTTCAGCAATTATTTAAAGCCACAGAAGCATAAAAGTTGAAGTGTTATCCTAAGATAACCCAGGCTTTGCGGGGAGGTTAAGTTGCAGTTGAAGACCAAATCCACTCTGGGAAACACAGATTTCATCTATTGTCTCTACCAATATTGAAGCCGTTTGTCATTAGAGATCTTCTCTAAGAAAAGCAACGTGGAAGCAGTAAGCTTGCTATTTAAGGACAATGAACCCAGTCTAAAGGGTGTATGGTGGAGGATGATATGCATGCATGCGTTCATGCACACATGTGCACACATGCACACAAACACACATATACACACTTTCGTTGTCTTTGTGCAAGGTTGCATGCAAGGTTAATACAATAATCTCACTTTGTGTTCATATAGAAGGTGGATGACCAGCTATGCCTGTACTTTCTGGTCCTTTTTCCAAATATCATCTTGGAGTAGGTAGGGGTCCCTCCTAATTCAAATTTTGAATTTGTATTAGTAGTAGGGGTCCCTCCTAATTCAAAATTTGTATGGGAGACAATTTTTGCCCAGATTAGATCTGATACACTACCTTCATCCAATCTGCTATGACCAAGGAATCGGACTGATGGAAAAGAAACATAGATGTCAAGGGCATAATACTACATATTGTAGATGAAGGCACTTCCCAATGGATGGCAGTTCTTTGAGAAACAACCAAAAGGCATCTGGCAGGGTGCATAAGAGAATCCTGACTTTGCTTCAAATAACCTGAATATCTCTGGTAATTCATTAACATTCTCTATGCTTTATTTTCCCATATTTATGTAAAGAATTTGAAAATAATTGGTGTTAAACTCCTTTTCAGCCATAAGTAGCTATGACTGTCTTATGATATTTTTATTATAACTGTCCTTTTTTTGTTGTAACTGTGACTTCTGGTTAAATATGTCAAATTGAACCCAAGGGTTTATCTCAGCAACCTCTTCAACTGCTAGTAAAATGAAGAGTGAAATATTAAAAAGGTATAGTTTCATTAAAATTTGCAAGAAAGGAATAAATACACAAGAAAGAAAAAAAAAATGAGAGAGGCTAACAAAGCCCCAAAAGCTAAGAAGCTGATGGATAAATGGGAATGACATGGCAAAGCAGAAGACAAAAGCCTAGCCCAGAGAGGAGGCAACCAGTCTATCCACAGAACAATTGAAAGTCTCTGAAAAAGAGAGTGCATAAAGAGGTTGAAAACACAAGTGTTAGTTGAAAGTCTGTATAAGGAGCCATGGGAAACCCGGATTACCTCCTGAAGATCCATTATAGACACTCAATTCTCATCTCCAGGAGCCAGAAGACACAAGTAATTACTCTCTGGAGGGAGTAAAGTAGAGAGGCTCTGGATCCAGACCCTGAGCAGTTGGGGGCAAGGTTCTGTAAGGAAACCAAGGAGACCTGCTGGGAAAATCCTCTCAGTGACTTTTGACCTTCTCCCTTGGCTCCCAGAACACTGGAAACTAGGCAGGTGATTGGATGATTACCTTCTGGAGAAATTTAATTATCCTAGAAGAAAGGCCTCCACTGGCCATTCAGAAAGCCCTAACAAAATAGCAAATTTCTAAATCACGTACTACCATACAATAGGCTCCGCCATGCTCCAGAGTGTCCAATTAGTTTTGCAGTTCTTTAGACAATATACACAGATAGACAAGGATCTGAGGACATGTGAGAAAAGCCACTAACATGAAAGCCAGAGACTAAAATAGCAAACAGAAAAAGGAATTCAGGAATATGGAAACAATACAGGCAGTAGAATTAAGCATAAAAGAAAAACTACCAATATTATTGTCCAAGAGATGAGAGAAGATAGTACATGATAAGGCAATAAGAGATGTTAAAGACAAACATTGATGGAATAAGAAATAACTCTAGGAATTAATATCTGGTATGGCCAAAACAACAAATTCAGTAAAAGGATTGCAAGTTGAAATTAAGAATAGAAAAAGAAGAAAAACATACAAGATGGAAAGCAGAAGAGACTAGGTAATTAGGATCCATCCAAGGGACCAAACATATTAAATAGGCAATTATTAAGTTAAGGAAAAATAGAAATTTGTGCAAGAAAGAAATAATAGAAAATACTAGATGGTTCTGGAATAAATGATACTTACATAGTCATAATAAAATAAATACTTAATATTGATTTAACTTAAGTTTTGGTATAACTGCTTTTTGTTGTATTCCAATGAAGTTGAATGTATAAAAATATACTATTTGCCATTCCTCTTCCTTTTATTATAAATTCTTATTCATGCTTTTATTTTTGATGTATTTCCCTTTTATTATTATTTTATAGGTAATCTTGATGTAATAAATTATATACCTTTCAACTATCATATTATGCAAATTTTGTTTTTAGTTTGTCCTTCATCTTGTAATTTACTTAATTTTTTAATGTATAGAATATTTAAATTTTTAGTGTCCGAACCATCAAACTTTTTATTATTTCCATATTTTCACATTGCTGGAAGGTTATTCTATGAAAACAAATATAACATTTACTTTTATTTTCTTCTTCAATCAGTATGGCTTTTGATTTCCACAGAGTACTCTTTTAATACATTTATGTGCATGAATTGTAGCTAGAAATTGAACTGTTTTTTTGCGGTTAGATTTAACTCATGATCCTAGCATGATTTATGGAATAATCCAACCTTTATTCCCTTGGTTCAAAATGCCGTTGTTGTCGTGTGCTCAATTCTTACATATGCTAGGATAATTCCTGGACTTAAAGTTTCATAGTTTTATTCATGTAGGTAAAAAACATTTTCATTGGGTTAATTATTGTATAACAAGTGTTTTACCATTATAAATGAGATTCTTAAAAACTCATGCTAGTCTCTGATTACTACTATTAAATAGAAAGCTATTGATACATGTATATTTATTTTATAATATACCGTTTTGCTGAAATTATTATTTCTAATGGTATTTAAATTGGGTTAAACAGATATATGATTATATAACTTCCAAATGATTACAAATGTATCTTCCCCTTTCAAGATTTATGCCTTTGATTTTATTTTCATGTCTTGGTTAAAACTTTCAGAATAATGTTGAATAATAATGATGACACTGGGCACTGTAATTCCTGACTGTAATGGGACTGCCTTTAAAGAAGTGACGTGAACACAAATGCTGAGAAAAACTTGGTAAGGGGCAAAAAAGTGACACAGGCCAAGTTAAGAAAACAATACAAATGTCATAAAACATAGTCACTGCCACCCGGCCTCTGCACAGAGGGAATTAGGTAGAGTGCTGGTAACTGGCAGGCCAGAATGTAGAGCCAGTCTGCATTGACATACCCCTACTCAGCTACAATTAGTTGTCATGTGGGCCTAATCTGGCAGAGAAACCAAAGCCCTGGAAGTTTATATAAAATATCATGATTTTTAAATGCTGGCAACTAGAGCAAATTAAAAATGAAACAACAAACCAGCCAAAACAAATCTATCTGTAGGTGATATCTAGCCCTTGGGCCACAGCAAGCTTGTGACCTGTCGTCCAGGCTGCAGTTACACTGAGTACGATACTGGCTGTTGATTCCAGATAGATTTGTTTTTCATATGAAGGAAATATATTTTAATTTATTCTTTACTAAGAAATTGTATCAGAAATAGATGCTTTCCTGATTTCCAGGAATAGATGCTGCATTAGCATTGAGATGATTTACATGACTTTTCATACTCTCAGAAACTCGTGCTTTTATTAAAATTTTAAACTTTATTAGCATGGGGTTATCTATATTATTATTTTCTTGATATGCTCTGCATTGAAAGTTAATCATATTTTCTCATTAATATTGTATTAGTCTGCTAGAGCTGCCATAACAAAATACCACACACTGGGTGGCTTAAACAGCAGAAATGTATTTGCTCACAGTTTCAGAGGGTAGAAGTTCAAGATCAAGGTGTTGGCAGCTTTGGTTTCTCCTGAGGCCTCTCTCCTTGGATCGTATATGGGCTTTTGTTGTATCCTCACGTGGCCTTTTCTCTGTGCACGTGCATCTCTAGTGTCTCTTTCTCTGATAGGGACACCCATCCCATTGGATTACAGCCCATCATTATGACTCAATTAATCTTAATTACCTCTTGAAGGGTTCCATCTCCAAATTACAGCTGTACTGGGAGTTAGAGCTTCAACATATGAATTTTGGGAGGACACAGCTTAGTTCCTAATGAATATTTTGGTTATCTTTTTTCCCCTTTCTTCAAAATTACCAGAACTTTCTTCTTTTTTTATTGTTATTTTTTCCAGAGAATGAGCTCTTGGTCCCAGAGAGTCCCAAGCATCCTTTTATCATTTGTGTAGTCCTGCTTTGGCTCTTAATTCCTACTTAGTGGGGTTGGTAAATAAAACCAAGAGACAACACATGGAAGAGCGAGAAGTGTCCTTGGGAAGCCAAGCGTGGTGCTTCTTTAACAGAGGATGATTCAGGAGAGTGAGTTAGTCCTTCCCAGAAAATGTTTGAGAGCACAGACTCTGGAATCAGACTGCCTGAATTCAACTCCAGATACGCCACTTACTATCAGGTTGGTGCAAAAGCAATTGCTGTTTTGCCATTACTTTCAATTGTAAAATCTACAATCACATTCACACCAACCTAATCGCTGTGTGACTTTGGATAAACTACTTAACCTCTCTGTTCCTCAATTTTCTCAACTGTAAAATGGAACTAGTAATGATAACCTACCACACAGAGTTGTTATGAGGAATAAGTTAATATTTGTAAAGTGCTTAGAAGATTGCCTGGTACATAGTAGTTGCTATGGAAGTGTTTATAAATAATAAATTATTACAGGTTGTGTAGGGATGATAGCAATGGACAAGGACACATTAGAGTGTGTAGGATCTGTTGCCAACAGTGTTACCGCACAACAGTGCCCAAGAAACTGGTGATATTACTGAGGCCTGATGGAATTCTCCATTGTTTTTCCTAGAGTCACTTGCAGATAGGTCTGGCTCTTTAAACTAAATGAACTTCTTTTATTTGTATGGTGGTGAGGGCATAACTTTTAGTTTAGTTCTGTAGGCTTAACGCATGTCTAATTTGTACTTCAACCTAGTAGATTATTTAGCTAAATATATCAATTCTTTACCTGTTATATTTTTAGAAAATATTTTTCCTTGCCCTGTAAGTTGTTTTTTTTTTTTTTGTGATTTTGACATATTTAAATGCTTTTTGAATATTTATGTAGTTAAATCTTTTGGATTTTCCTTTTGTGATTTCTTTGACGGCTTTTGGGCTTTGAAATTCCTATTTTAAGATTAAATTTTTAATTTATTTGCTGGGCAAGAAGTTCTAATGCAAGTCACAATGCTGGCAAAAAGACAAATAGAGTAGTGATTGGATGCAAATATCAGCTCAAAATCTCATTAACCTAAAGAAGTTAATTGAGTAAATTCTTGACTTGACTTGCCGACGATTTCATCTCTCAGAAAGTAAAAAAAAAAGCTATGAGGGAAACTGCTATTCTTAACTTCATAATCCCCAGAAAAGAGTTGCTTAATGAAGTGTAAATGATGAAAATTTTGTTGAAAGTAACCATGTGATAGGGTAGAGAAAGTGTGATGTAGTAGTTGCATGTTATAGATGAGAGGTGTGGCAAGCCCCTTCTTCCTAGTCGTAGGCCAATGGCTGGCATCAGTAATTAATCAACTTTTTTTTTTTTTTTGGCTGAGCTTGAAAATAGCTTTAAATGCTTCTCCATTCAGTTCTTCAGAGCTACTACCAACAGATTGAGTTGACAAGTGGGAGAATGTTTATTTTCCATATCTTTTCTAGAGTAAAATGTTGTAGATTTTTAAAGTCTCAAAAAATATATAGGTTAGGAGCCCATATTTGTCGTGACAATACTTGTATGACATATTATATGACAATTTATTACATAGTCACATTGTACTTGTCTCATCTAATTACAATGGATTCTTCACCTGACAGTCTCTCCTGGATGATAAGACCCTTGATGAGAGGGACTATGCCTTATTCCTCTTCGAATTTGTGGTGTCTTACATAAGGTCTAAGTGGCAGATCAAACTCATTCAAAAATGCTGAATCAAAGAGCTGCTGGCTGAGCACAGTGGCTCACTCCTTTTATCCTAGCACTTTGGGAGGCTGAGAAAGGAGGATCACTTGAGCCCAGAAGTTTGAGACTAGCCTGGGCAACATAATGAAACCGTCTCTACAGAACATTTAAAAATCAGCTGGATGTGGTGGCACATGTCTGCAGTCCCAGCTACTGGGAAGGCTGAGGTGGGAGGATCACTTGAGCCTGGGAAGTCAAGGCTGCATAGTGAGCCGTGATTACACCACTGCACTCTAGCCTGGAGGATGGAGCGAGACCCTGTCCCCTGTCTCCCACAAAAAAGAGCAGGTAATAAATATAAAAACATTTTATATATTTACATGGATTTTTATATATTTAAAAACTATGTTTTGTACTCATTGTTTTGTTTGATTGTACTTTCTACTAATTTCAGACAGGAGGGAAAACTCCATCAAAGGGTCAAAATGACTGGTCTTTGAAGGTAATTTTCAATTTAAGACAAAAGTAGGGCATGCTCTTTTTGTAGTACTAATGTAGCACAAAACATTATTTACGAAGAAAGGCTAAGATATATTGGCTAAATATTGAGAAATAGCTCACAATGCGAGTGGCAAAAATTGGTCTTTGGAACTATGTTAAGCTTCCTGGCTTCATTTTCTCTGAAGTGGGTCAGCTTGATAAAGTCTTGAACATAGTTTTACAAAGATATTAATGATGCTCACTAAATTGTGAAAAAATTCTTCATGCTGTTTTACTAGTATATATAGAGTTTTTTTTTTTTTTTTTTTTTTTTTCAAAACGAAAAAGTCATAATCCAGGCCAAAGTGAGCAAACTCCCAAGAGCATTCCTGGTCAGCACCACAGCAAATCCGTGGCAAGTGCAGGTAATTCATTCTCATGACAATGTCCAGAGAGTAGGGCTAAAATGAAAACAGCGGTGAGTGATGTGGCACTGCTTCACCTTTTTCACTGGGGAAATGTGAATATAAGAGAAAGTAATTTATACAGAAGTAAAATGGAGGTGTCTTTAGTTTGTGAAAATCCCTGGTGCCCCTGGTCATTCCTCTATATCATGAAACTCCCACAGTTACTATGCCCTAAAGAAGCATTATTTGGACTGGCTAAACATAGGACTGAAAAAGAAAAAGAAAAAAAAAAAAAAAGCAAACAGTGAAGGGTGAAGGAACCATAGCCTCAAGATTGCAGAATAACAAGTCAGAAAAAGTAGAAATTAGAAATTCCACTGATGATAATATTATGTTGAAGGTGATACTTCAGGAGATCAATTTTGCGGTTCTTTTCATTATGGATTGAAACGGGGAGGAAGGTACTCTAACCAAAGGCTAGCAGTTAAAAAACTCAACTCCAAAGGCCCAGGTGTACGCTTATAAGGTTCTGAGCTACAAGGGTGGCAATATAAATGAAAAGGATGGCAACAAAAAGGCTACCAAGCGAGCCATACTAGGGCTCATGGACTATACAGATATAGATGTAAGGGAGAGGGGGAAATAGCATGCCGTCTCCACCAGATGCCATGGTTTGGTTTTCACCATCAGGTAGATGGTCATTTTACTGTTAGACAAATTACTCTAAAGCAAGACTCTGGTTCTAAAAAGAAAATAGAAAATGTTCCATTTCTTTCTCTTGATTGCTATTCCCTTTTCCTCATATTATTTTATCATTAAGAATATGCAATTAAGAGTCAGCACAATGTGGTGAATATAGCAGTGAATTGACTTGGGAGTGCCCCATACATCTTCCAATTCTACCGCTGAAAAACTCTGTGACTAACCCTCACTAAGCCTCAGTGCCCACAGCTGTAAAATGAGATTGGACTGGACAATCTCTAAAGCCCCTTCCATTTCAAAATTTCTATATTGACTTCTCTATGGGTTGTAATATTTCCTTAGGATATGAAATATGATGAAAATATGGCATTTCTGTGAAGGGTGTTGCCTCCTTAAAGTGTACAGTTTTTCTTTGACCTTCATCATTTCATTGGCATCTACCTTTATCAGACAGCCCTTTAAGTTTTAAAGACTTCCATAAATTGCAGTTTGTGAACCCAGGGAGATGGAAAGATCAGAAGAATAATTTAATGCTGTTGCAGGCAGTTGAGCAGGCCATGAAAACAGAAAATGAAACTAAGTCAACAAGCAAACTGATGGATGCCACACAGGCTAAGGGGTGTTTTAGCAGGAGAAGTAATGTCACTGTGCCAAACCATATGGAGCATTAAACCCAGGGAGGACATCGGCACAGGCCCTGAATATGGATGGAATTCAGCTCATTCCTCTTTAACCCTCTGGCTACATTCTCATTTGTCAAACTGAACAAAGATTAAAGTAACAACAAGGTGAATAATGAGGAGAAGGAAAAATAATACTTGCTCTGATGATTTAACCTGAAACTACAGTAAGTGAAAGTCGCAGAAAACATCTTTGAGTGTTTTCACGTGTGCCGACCTAAAGTCAGGCAGATAGATCTGTGACTGCAGGAAGGTTCTCTTCTTGTGTAGTTTCTGTCCACTCTTCTTAGAATCAATAGCTGAACTTTTTTTGATCTTGGAAACAAACCACTTTTCCTAAATTAGGACTAAAGTTCAAAATAAAAGTAATTCCTGGAGGTGATGACAGTGACTTAATTCATACTGAATTGTGAGTGAATGATAGCCGATTTTGCCTGAAACAATGGAAAAGCACTGCTATGTCTCTGAAATCAAGAATGCTAGACACAGGGGAGAAAAGACTATTACGGAAGAGAGATTGGAGGCCTTGAGCAATCCACGTGCCTGTTTTGCACTTTGCAGATGCTGACATATTTGGTCCTCAAATTAGTTGTTCTAAGCTGTCTGTGGAAATCATTTTTGTGTTAATGATTTCTGTTAGCAAATAAAGATTTCTAGGTATTTTCCCAGTTCCTGAATTCTTCTGCCCAATGCATCAGTCTTGGCACTTCTCTGTTGGTAGAAGTAAAATGAATAAAATGACTCCTGAAAGAAAACAAGGAGAAAGAAACCAAGGTACACCTCCTACTTAGTAAATCTATGTTGTCTTCCCAACCTCCTGTTTCTCTGGGCCTGCTGGGTGAAGCCTCTCTAAGAACAAATGCTCCCATATGAGAAATGTCCAAGAATCAAAATTATTGGAAAATGAACCCCCAAAATGCACTAAATTTCTGGAAGCATAAATATATGCCTTTGTTAAGTATCAGAAACAAATTAATCGTTGGACCTAAAGATTTGCTTTGAAAGCAGCCAGTTAAGTCTTTTGAACCCCACACACCGTTCTTTATTATTACTGCTAATTGAAAATCCATAAATGTGAACTAAGCACCTTTTTAGTAAAGGGGAAAAAATGAGTTCAGCTAGTGTGGTTTGAAAAGCAGCCCAGATGCTGCTTTCTAATGATGTCTTAATGTAAAATTATCAATAGAACAGAAAAAAAGAACATATTTGTGTCATGCATTTAAAGAAATGATGACTCAAGAACATAGGGCTTGAATGAATGGCGTCTTCATTTGTGAACTTTAGCGACCTTTATGATATTTTTAGCAACCTTTAAACCATCATGAGAATTAGCTCAGCATGTGAAAGAAATTAGGTCAAAGTTTTAAGGAAAACAGGATGAGGGGAAAATTTGTTTACATGGAAAGCATGAGCAATGGCAGGAGTCTTGCCCTTCTTTTGACTGCAATTGCAGTGATGATGTGGAGGTGGGGAGTGGAGAAAAACTGGTCAACAAGACTCAGGATGTTGCCTGAGCCCAGCTGCAAAATGTCCAACTGCAACATGCGGCTTTATGGCTTGACGAGACTAGCCTTGGGATTACTGATTTCTGTTTCCAAAAATTCACCAATTTGGTGAGTGGGAATAGAATAATTGAATTTTTAAAACTTTCTTTTTTTTTTTTTTTTTTTTTTGAGACTGAGTCTTGCTCTGTTGCCCAGGCTGCAGAGCAGTGATGCGATCTCAGCTCACTGCAACCTCTACCTCCCAGGTTCAAGCAATTTCCCTGTCTCAGCTTTCCGAGCAGCTGGGACTACAGGCACACACCACCATGCCCAGCTAATTTTTGTATTTTTAGTAGAGACAGGGTTTCACCATATTGGTCAGCTGGTCTCGATTTTCTGACCTCAGGTGATCCATCTGCCTCGGCCTCCAAAAGTGCTGGGATTACAGGTGTGAGCCGCTGCACCTGGCCTGAAACTTTTATAATAAAATAATTCTAGATTTGCAGAAGAGTTGCAAAAGTGGTATAGACAGTTCCCATATAAACTTCCGTCAGCTATTTTAATGTGAATATTTTACGTAGTCATGGTATATTATAAAAACTAAGAAAGTAACATTGGTATAACATTATTAATTAAGCAGACTATTTGGATTTCCCCAGTTTCTACTAATGTTCTAATTTATTTTCCAGGATTAAATCCAGGACCCGACATTGCATTTAGTCATTGTGTCTCTGTATTCCCCCCTATTCTATGATGGTTTCTGTCTTTCCTTATATTTCATGATCCTGACACTTTCAAAGAGTAGAATGTCCCTCAATTTGGATCTGTCTTATGTCTTCTGATGATCAGACTGGGATTACTATGGGTTTTGTTAAAGACTACCACAGAGATTAAGTGTCCTCACATTGCATCATATCAGGATTACATGACATCAAATGACTTACTGCTGGTGATGTTAACTTTATCACCTTGTTAGGCTGGTGTCTGCCAACCTGGTAAAATTATTATAAAAATAACCTTTTTTAACCTTTCATACTCTATTCATCAAAAGTGATTTACTAAATTCAGTGCCCCCTCAAGGGGAGGGGAATGAAGCTCCGCCTCCTAAAAGAAAGAATATCAAAGAATTTTTGGACATATGTTAAAACCACAGCAAGTAACTAATACGTGTTTTGAAAAATGCATCTTGAGGCTTAGCAAATATGTTGCATATCTATAAAGCTTTGCCCGCTAATTTTGGCATTCATTAGGAATCTGCCTATAGCAATTATTTGTGGGGTGTTCTAATGTTGATTTTCTGTTTCCCTCATTCCTTCTATATTTCTTCATTGTAATTTATCTGCAAAGATGATTTGTGTCTTCTCTCCCATATATTTATTCAATCATTTATTTCTATCAGTATGGACCCATGGAGATATATTTTATTTAGAGGGTTGTAATTCAATACTATCATTATTTATTTAGTTGTTCAAGTTGTTTCAGTCTTGGCCATTGGGAATTCTTTCAGGTTGCCATGTTCTCATTAAAATACATTTTTCCTGTTACTTTGCAGTTCTAGAAATACTTCACATTTATCTTGTATCTTCTGTATCCCAGCCTAGAATCACCCATTTCTCAAAGGATTCTGTTTCTTTCCCTAGATACTGGTACTTAGAAACCAAGATATAGGTGCTGTGTATACTCAATGTTGCTGCAGTATCACTGCTTGTAGGCACTTTCAGTAGACAGCACTAAGGATTACGTATATGGATATGCCTATGTATACACATGCAACTCACATACACACACATGCTACATTTCTGTTTCTATCTAGTGTGTGTGCACGCACATATAAATATACACACATATAAACACATATTCACAAAGTCATCATCAGCTCTAATTTTGTATCCCATGGTTTTTATCCCATTGTTATTTGCAACTTCTTTCTCAGTGAGGAACCTAGTTCTTATTCCTTCAAATATATTTACTTATTTGCTCTGTGCTAATAAATAGAATTTCACAATTGCTAAACTGTACTTCTGTGAGAAACAAATTTACTGACTAAAATACAGTATTTGTACACTTTATCTTTAACTTTAGAGTGCCCGGACAAAACAGTTTTTCAGCTATTTAGATCAGCTCCTTTCTTCTCCATCCCCTTCAGCGAGGTGATATCTTACATTTGTAGTACAATCAGATTGTTTTATTACAGTCTGAACTCTGTCCTGGCTTCCCCCACCATCCTAATTGATTGTTAGTGTATGTATGTGTGCAAACAGTAAAAGTTGCACTCTTGTATTGTACACATCTATAGGTGTTTACAAATATTTAGTCCTGTATCCACCGATAGTACCACAGAGCCCAGTTTCATCCCCCTCACATCTCCCTTGTGCAGCAGCTTTGTGCTTTGTACTCAATCCTTCCTCTTTCCCCAAGAAGAAATGTTTTTCTTTTTAATTTTTATTTTTGTAGTAATAGGGTCTCACTATATTGCTCAGGCTGGTCTCGAACTCCTGGCCTCAAGTGATCCTCTAGCCTCAAGTGATCGTCTTGTCTCAGCATCCCAAAGTGCTGAGATTACAGGCATGAATGAGCGAGCCACGGCGTCTGGCTCAAGTCTGTTTTTCATTCCTGTAGTTTTGTCTTTGCCAGAATATCATCAAAATTGAAACCCAACATGCAGCCTGTGGGATGTGGTTTATTTCACATTGCAAAATGCATTTAAGAATCATTCATGTTGTTGTATGAATCAGTAGTTAGTTCCTTGTATTGCTGAATAGTATTTCATTGTCTGGATGTACCACAGTACGTTTTTACATCTAGCTGTTGGAGAATAACTGGGTTGTTTCTAGTTCGTGGCAGTTATGAATAGCTTTGCTATAAAAATTTACATATGAGATTTTGTGAGAAAACAGTTTTTAAGTCACTTGGGTAAATAAATACCTGTGAGTAGGATTTTCGATTGGTTATTTTAACTTTCCAATAAACTATCAAATTGCTTTCCAAAGTGGCCATACATTCTTTTTTTTTTTTTTTTTTTTTTTTTTGAGACAGAGTCTCGCTCTGTCACCCAGTCTGGAGTGCAGTGGCGCGATCTCGGCTCACTGCAAGCTCCGCCTCCCGGGGTCACGCCATTCTCCTGCCTCAGCCTCTCTGAGTAGCTGGGACTACAGGCACCCGCCACCACGCCCAGCTAATTTTTTGTATTTTTAGTAGAGACGGGGTTTCACTGTGGTCTCGATCTCCTGACCTCGTGATCCGCCCGCCTCGGCCTCCCAAAGTGCTGGGATTACAAGCGTGAGCCACCGCGCCCGGCCTAAAGTGGCCGTACATTCTTATCAGCAATGTATGAATGGTCTGTTTTCTCCATATCCTTTCAATCATTTGGTACCGTCAAGTATTTTTTTAAAAGACTTAATTTTTTAAAGCAGTTTTGAGTTCACAACAAAATTAAAAGTCCAGAAGTTTCCCATGTATTCCCTGTCCCTAACACATGCATAGACTCCCTCATTATCAAAATCCTTCACCAGAATGGTACATTTATTACAATTAATAAACCTACATTGACATTATCACCCAGAGCCAGAGTTTACATTAGGGTTCCCTCTTGTATTTGTATTCCGTGGGTTTGGGCAAATGTTTAATGATGTGTATCCACCATAATACTATCATACAGAGTACTTTCACTGCCCTAAAAGTCGTCTGTGCTCCACCTATTTATTCTCCCAAACCCCTAGCAACCACTAATTTTTTAATCCTTTTTTTAGTTTTGCCTTTTTCAATATATCATATGGTTGGAATCATATAGTATGTACCCTTTTTAGATTGACAACTTTCATTGACTTTTTAAAACTTTTAACCATTCTGATAAGTGTATAGTGATATCTCATTGTTTTATTTTGTATTTCTTTAGTGAGTAATGATGTTGAAAATATTTTCATGTGCTTTTTGCCACCCATATATCTTCTTTGGCAAAGTGTCCATTCAAATCTTTTTTCCGTGTTTTAATTCACTTGTGTCTTCTTATTGGATTTTACGGGCTCTTGAAATATTCTGTATACAAATCCCTTATCGGATATGTGATTTGCAAATATTTTCTCCTAATCCATTGCCTCGCTTTTCATTCATTTAACAGTGTCTCTTAAAGAATAAAATTTTGAAGTTTTATAAATAAAATTTTTGTACTAAATAAGTTTTGCTTTTAGTGTTGTATGTAGAACTTTATTACCAAACCAAAGGGCTTGCAGATTCACTCTCATGTTATCTTCTGGAAGTTTTAAAGTTATATGTTTTACAGCTAGGTATACTATGCATTTTGAGTTATGTTCTATATAAGTTATGTTGAGGTTTTTTTGCATGTAGATTTCCAATTGTTTCAGCACCGTTTCTTATCATAACCGTCCTTTCTCCACTGAATTACCTTTGTACCTCTGCCAAAAAATCAGTTGATATTATTTGTGTGGGTCTATTTCTCAGTTCTCTATTCTGTTCCATGATCTGTTTATTTATCCCTTCACCAATACAACTGTCTTGATTACTGTGTAATCAAACTGTTTTATTTTTGCCTTTTTCTATGCCTCTTAATTTATTGATAAAAGCAAAAGCTTTATAGTAAAACTAATAGTAGGCAAGTGTATGTCCTCCAACTTTGTTCTTCTTTTCCAGAATTGTTTTGGCTTTTAGTTCCTTTGCCTTTTCAGATAAATTTTAGAACCATCTTGTCAATATCTACAAAAAGCTTGTTAAGATTTTGATTGAAAATGCACTTAATGTATAGAATTAATAATACCAAGCCTTAAAATCCATAAATATATTTTATTTCTTTAGTTATTTAATTTTCCTTTGTTTTCTTCCATTATATTTTGTATGTTTCAACATAAACTGTACATATTTTCTTTAATTTATTTTTAAGTACTTTATTGTTTAAGTACTATTTTAAATTATATTTTTAAATTTCAAATTTTAATTTGTCATTAGTAATATACAGAAATGCAATTAACTTTTGTATATTAACTTGTAGGTGTGTTCTTATAAAATTTACTTATTATTTCTAGAAGCATTTTTATAGATTGGGATTTTCTATGTACACAGTCATGCTGTCTGCAAATAGGAAGTTTTATTTCTTTTTTACAATCCATATGCCTTTTATTATTTTGTTTGTTTGTATTGCACTGGATAGAGCTTCCAACACAATGTTGAATACAAGTGGTCAGAGAGGACATTCTTGCCTTGCTCACATTTTAGGGGGAAAGCCCTCAGTCTCTTACAATTGAGTATGATGTTGACTGTAGGGTTTCTGTTTGTTTTGTAGATGCCTCTTATTAGGGTAAGAAAGTTCCTTTCTATTTCTGTCTTACTGTGAATTTTTTAAAAATTAATAACGAACTTTAAGTTTTGTCAAATGCTTTTTATGCGTCTGTCGTTAGTATCATGTAGGTTTTCTTATTTAATTTACTAATAAGTTAGATTATATTGATTATTGAATGTTGAACCAACATTGTGTTCTTGGAGTGAACTCTGCTTGGTTATATTATTTGTTTATATATTATTTGATTTGATTTCTAATATTTTTTGAGGATTTTTGCTCATGAGGAATATTTATTTGTATTTTTCCTTTCTCGTAATTAAAAATACTTTTACATTTCTATTGTATGACTATGATACATGTTGGTGTGTTTTTAGGTATTTATCTTGCTTCTCATTCTGTGGGCTTTGAGAATCTGTGTGTGTGTGTGTGTGTGTGTGTGTGTGTGTGTGTGTGTGTGAATTCTGGAAACTTCTCATACATTACCTGTTCATATATTAGTTCCACATCATCCTCTCTTCTTTTTCTAGAATTCCAATTATGTGCATGTTAGGCTGTTAAATATTATGCTACATCTATTGGATGCTGTTCTTTTACTTTTTACCCCTTTTATTTCAATTTGGGTATCTCCTATTGACCTATCTTGAAGTTTACAGATTCTCTTTATAGCTGTATTGAGTCTACTGATGAGTTTGCTAAAGGTATTCTTTATCTTTGTTATATTTTTGATTTCTAGCATTTTCATCTGTCTGTTCTATCTCTCTGTTGAAATTACCTATCTTATATTACTTGTTGTTTACTTTTTTTATTAGAGCCTATAATGTCATAATCAGTTACTTTCAAAATTCCCTTCCTTCTGCTTGCTTTGGATTTAAGTTGTTCTTTCTCCACATTTGTAAAATGACAATCTAGTCTGAGCCTGATTGTTTTTTCTCTTCAAACTGTGTTTTATTTTTGCCTTTTTCTATGCCTCTTAATTTATTGATAAAAGCAAAATATACATATATCTATATATAGGACAGCATACACTGAGATAAATATATTTCATGCTTGGAAGTGAGCACATCTTTCCTTCTGCTGTGCCCTTAATGTAGTGGTTTATGTTACTAGTATCAGCAGTTCAGCTGGGTTTGAAGTCGTTGCTGTAGGTCCCATCAGTGCACCAAAGGGCTCAAGTTCTTCTTGTGTTTAGGGTGTAGATTTGTATACCATAAAGTTTTTCTCAATGTATGTTTCCCAGAGAAAATTTGTCTCCTGTAGTTCTTTTAGAAGTATTTTCCTGCTATTTTTGCTCAGTACTTGTCAGCATGATGGTAGGAGCTATAAGAAAGGAAACATTTTCTGATGTTATGATTAAGCTTTAGTTTAAGGAAGAGACTGGGCACCTGGGGGGTTCCAAAGTGCTCCTCCTTTAGCTGTAGCACTGGGCTCGAAATACAAGCCCAGTGCTCAAAGAAGATTTCATATTTTTGTTTTATTACACTTGATGCCATAGGCTTCAACCAGTGTACCAAGGTGACAGTCTTTGTTGCACTTCCCTCTGCAGATTCAGACTTTCTACCAGGGAGATGGGCAAGATGGATCTGGCGAGTTTGGGCAAGGACTGCTGTTTCCTTCCCTGAGCAGGTGCCACTTGGGAAGCTTTCTCAGGATGCTCTCTGATCCCCCCTGTGGACATCTGGAGGAGATTAGGGAGGAAAACCATGAAAGAGGCTAAAAAGCTCCCTAGAGTTGCATCCCCCAGAGACCTCACACTCACATTAGTCTCACATTTGGCCTCAAGAAAGTTTTCCACAATTTCTCACTGAGTCATTTTTATAGCTTATGTGTTCTCTGGTGGCCTCTGCCACAGGTAAGCAAATGTTCAGGCCCTGTTCCTCCCTGCAGGCACCTGACCAGTTCCCATGTGGGTTCAAGAAAAGGTGTTAATTAGCATTTTATCTGGATATTTTTTCTTATTTTAAGGGCTGAAACAGTGCTCTTTCTAGCTTTCTACATTTATACGGTGAAACCAAGAAAACTTGGTCAGTTGAATTTTGATGTGCTTTTCAGCTCTTAAATTCTGTGGTTATAAGTTACTGACCTCTATGTGGGTTTTTTCTACCTTCTCATCTCTCAGGTACACGTTGTGAAAATATTTATAAATGGTTTGAGATTTTCAGAGAAAGACTATAACAATGTCTTTTTAATCCTTTTATTGGATGCTTTAGGTATTTTGAGTGGTAAAACTCTCATTTATAAATAACAGTTCTAATATTCCTCACTGAAATTATTCCTCTGTAGAGCACCTGATTATAATCATTATTTACCTTCCTGTGATAACTAGATAACCAATCAAGGACTGTTTATTTCTCATGTTTGGTTCAGCATTCAACACAAGGCCTTGAATATTGCAGATTCTCAATCTATATTGATTGATTATATGGATTAATGAATGAACAAAAAACTGAATACACCCCCAAATAGTTACAGCATTAAAATTAATGACAAATAGTCAAACGTACTATTTGAGAGGATTGTCACATTCCAAGTGATTGTGCCAAGCTAAAGGATATAGGAACAAAAATATCCATTCTGTACTGTATCCATTCAAAGTCAATCCAGGAGGCCCAAGTCCAGCCCAGGCACATTATAGGCAGAGGAGGAAACCACTTCTCCAGCAAAAAAATTCCATCATGTGCCTACTGATACCCTAAATGATTTAAAGACAAAAAATTCTTATTCCAAAATCAATTTAATCTCAGATGAAAGGAAATGAGACTGAGATCATATTATTTTCCTGTCATAGCTATTGATAAAGAGGTAATCTGGACAAAAAGCAGAAAATAGAGAAATGAGCCATGGCAGTGTCAAAAACAACTTTGTCAACTTTATATTTCTGGGTGGAACTTGCTACTGTCCCTGTAGGTGGGTTACTGATCTGAGCTACTGCAGGGAAGTGGTTCTGGCTTGATGGGTTATTCAGGGAGCACACAGCATTGGACTCTTCAGGATGGCTTTAATGACTGACCCTGTGCCATGCTAAGCTGGAGTGGCTCCTGAATGAGCCTCTGGGTTTTACTCAGATATCAACTTAGCTGGTGCAGAAGCAGAGGCAGGGTGGTTTCCTTCAGTTGAATACAAGTTCTAGAGTTTTCCAAGAGTTCTGGGGATGGGAGTGGCAGGACATACAATATTCATGCTAAACTAAAAGTCAGCCCATTGCTGCCAGTCTGCCTACATAAATTGGCAGCTCCTACCTACCTGCTTTGAAGAACTAACATTTCTGGAGCAACAGCTGAGTTCAAAATGAGAAGTCACTGTAACCATGGTCAGCCTTTAACTGTGGGGGCAGAGTAAACATGGAGATAATTAAACACTGCTGGGGTTTTATCAAGCAAGGCTGAAGTAGTAAGGAACTATGGCTACTGTGGCTTTATGCAGAGAAATGATTTTATTTATGGAGCATCAAATGTAAGTTTGAAAAAACAAAGTGTGAATATGAGCAGGGTTGTAGGATTAAAGGTTAGAGTTGTTAGTGCATAGAATTGTTTGAATTGAGGTACCAGAGGAGTGAACTGGAAGCAAAGGATGCAGTTGTCAGATATTAGGAAGATTAAAATTGAGGTTATACAGGGGATACAATTACTGGTAATGACAAGGTTACAATCATGAGGTAGTTGGGCTAGTGGATGAGATCATGGGAGGAGATGAAGTCAAGAAGTTGAGAAGTCACAATATTGGAAAGATTACCTATGTAAATGTTGAAATTACCGAGAATTATGATGACAGTAGTGTTTGAAAAAGAGCAGTTGCTAAAATCTGCAGGGAATGAGGTCTATATTAAGGTCTGCAAATGACTGTATCAAGGAGGGTAGAGTGTGGTGTAGTCTGACACAGAATCTTCAAAAGAGCTGCAGCATACCAAAGAAGGAGAAGAAAGTAGCTTTGTAAGTAATCCATTGGCATAAGGTGTGAGGGAGAGAAAACAGCCACTACTCGATAGGGATTCTGGGAAAGGGGCCTCAGGGGAAAGCAGATTTTTGGTGGAACAAAAAAGTGAAAAGAGAATATTATGAAAGAGTTTGAAGCTCTAAGAGATTTTTCCTATGGCAGACTGTAAAAAGTTTGGAGGTTTGAGAAGGAGTATAAAATTGAGTCAGATTAGGAGATGTAGAAATCTTTATGGTGTGAGAATCCAGGTGATGACCGACAATCTGAAAATTTTAGATCTCTTGCACTCTAAAGTTTGAGAGTTTCTTAGAAAGCATGTGGTCCTGAGATGTTCGGGTCCTGGCAGGCTATAAAGGAATCTGTATGAGTCTCCACATCAGACACACTGATAGCTCTATCCAAACTAGTACAGGTGATTCCTGAGGTAGGCATTATTCTATTTCATAGAAGGAAACAATGAAACTCAAGTAAGTTAGATGGTTTGACACATAATACAGTGCGGCAGGGCCTGGACTGAAGCCAGATTTGTCTAATCTCAAAATCTGTGTTCTAGAAAGTCTGTTGGCTACTTTCACTTAACTACAAGCCTGCATTTTCCCTTTGGGTTTTCTCTTTATCAGTTTTAAAGGGATTAGTCTTTTATTAGTCTACTAATGGAGTGACATTTCTGGTAGCATGCTTATACAAATAACACATGGCAACTGCAAATTTCTTTTTACTTTTCTCATTGAGTATCATCACAGCCTAATGATGTTACTATTCCATACAGTTATTCAGGGTTTCATATCACTAAACAGTACTAAAATGCTTTACCTCATTAAGCAACAAGTAAACCATAGGCATAATACCCTTTTAATTCTTACTCAGGTTGGGGAAAAATGTATGTATGCTTTTGGTAAACTTACAGAAAGATTGGGAGGTAAACAGAGTAGGATATTGTATTTGAAATTCTTGAATCATAGCATATAAACTCAGTGAGGGCAGAAGTTTTGTTTTGTTTTTCCATCTATTCTCAAAGTGCTTACCACAGTGAATGAATTGGCATTTAGGTTTTTTCTATTTTATTGCTGTTACAAAAAAAATGTGATAAATGTTCCTGTCAACATCTTCTTGAGAGAATATGTAAGGGTTTCTATAAATTGAAAAACCAGAAGTAGAAATACTGGAACCACAGGCATATACACTTTATGATTTTTAGATACTACAAAACTATTTGCTAAAGAGATTATTAAGAGTGTAGGAGTTTACACTCTTAACAATGGTGTAAGACACTTCCCATTTGTTGTCATCTGAACCAGATTTTAAAATTTGCCTATCTTATAGGTATGAAATATACCTATTGGATTGTTTTAATTTGTATTGATTAATAACAGGTAATTAAGGCTGAAAATATTCTTCATGCTTATTAGCTATTTAGGTTTCCTCTTCTATTGCCTGTTCATACCATTATCAACTTTTCTATCTGTTGATTTTCTCTCTTTCTCCTTCCTTTTTTCCTTGAATGAAGTTTTTTCCTTGAATATCTTTAAACTTAAGAAGACTGAACAGAACTGAAGTTTTAAACATTGATATGCTCACGTTTGTCAGTCTCCTAAGGTTTATGCCTTTTTGTCTCTTGGTTAAAAACATTTTTTTTTCTATTGGCTCATTAAAAGATACTATGATTTTATGTTTTAAAGTTTTACTTTTAAAGCAGATTAAATTTATCTTTTAAATTGTGTATGAAATAAATATTTTATTTTTTTCCATAAGGATGACTTGTTTTCTCATTATTGCTTATTGAGTAGTCTATCTTATTCTCCAGTTGCAATGCCAACTCTATTATATTTACCAAAATTCTATGTATTTATGAGCCTTCTTATAAGTGCTGTACTCAGTGTCATTAGTCTACTTTTCTATCCTTGCTCCTTGTCACACAGTTATAAAAATTTGCTATTAATTGTCATCAGATTTTAGATATCTGGTATGAGGATCCTCCTGCTTTATCCCTTGTCATTTTTTTTTCATTTCTTGGCCATTTATTCTTTTATTCAAATTGTAATATTAACTTATCAACTTCCTTTAAAAATATTTGGAAGGTTTTGAAAATGTCACAGATTTATAGATTTATTTTGATATATCTGGCCTATTTGTGATATTGACCTTTTCATTTCAGGTATATAATATATCTTTTTATTATTTATATCTCCTTTTAACAATAATTCATATTTTTCTTTATAAAGTTCTCATACATGTTTTATTTCTTTTTCTTTTTTTATTGCATTGGCTGGAATACTTATTACAATATTAAATAGAAGTAATGATAATGAGCATACTTCTCTTTAATTTTGAAGAGCATGCTCCTTACATTTTACTGTTGAAAGGTATTTGTGCTGTAGGCTTTTGCTAGATATCTTTCATCATATTCAGGAAATTTTCTTTATTGTGAGTATAAGGTTTTTTTGAAATCATTAATGGTTGTTGAATTTTGGTTAATAAATCTTCGTGCACTTATGAGACAATAAAAAATAATAACTTTTAATGAGTTAATGTATTAAATTACTTAATAGATTTCTTAATTTTAAATCATTCTTTCAGATCCAGAATGAGTCTTCTTTGGTCATAATTAATTTTTAAAAACATTTCTGGAATCATTGACTAATATGTTATTTAGGATTTTTGCTTCTGTAGTAAAGCATAGCTTATAAATTTTCTTCTTTGTACTTTCCTAATCCATTTTATATATGAAATATATATTATTATTTCTAAAATAAGTTGGAGAGCTCTTGTTCCTTTTTCTAGCCCACAAAACAATTTGTATAAATAGAAATTTTATCCTTGGAAGGCCTGCAAAATCTGTGAAATTGTATGAGTCCTTTGCTTTTATTTGAGGGCAAGTTGTATGACTGATGTGATTTCTTTAATAGATCTAGTCAGTGTTTTAATTTCTTACTGAATAAATTGTTTTTATTTATACTTTTTCCACAAATTTATCCACATAATTCACATTTTCAAATTTGCTAGCATAAAATTATTTCTAACAGCTTCTTATGTTATAATATTTACTTTTATCTGAAGATGTGGCCTTCTTTACATTCCTAATACTGATTCTCTTCCCTGGTGCTCTACCTTCACCTTTTACCCTCACCTTGGTCACATTGGAAGAGTCTGACTATTTTGTCTTGACAAATAACTGGCTTTTGGTTTAGTTTGTTCTTTTATCTTCTGTTACATTAATTTCCACTTCTATTTTGATCATTTCTTCTCATATACATTCTTTAGGTTCACTTTGCAGTGGATATTTTTACTTCTTGTTATGGTTTGGCTCTGCTTCCCCTCCCAAATCTCATCTTTAATTGTAATAATCCCCACGTGTCAAGGGCAGGACCAGGTGGAGGTAATTGAATCATGGAGGCAGTTTCCACCATGCTGTTCCCCTGATAGTGCGTTCTCACGAGATCTGATGGTTTTATAAGCATCTAGCATTTCCCCTCCTGGCACTCATTCTCACTCCTGCTGCCCTGTGAAAAGGTGCCTTCCACCATGATTGTAAACTTCCCCAGCCGTGTGGAACTGTGAGTCAATTAAACCTCTTTTCTTTATAAATTACCCAGTCTCAGGCAGTTCTTTACAGCAGCGTGAGAACAGACTTATACACTTCTTAAATTTGTGCTTTCTCATTAATTTTTAATCTTTCTTTTTTACCAATTTAAAGTTATAAATTATCTTTTAAATAACACTTTAGCTGTATTCCACAAGTCATGATATATAGTGTTTTTATGCTACTTCAATTATTACTATTTTAAATCATTTTAATTTGATTTATTCTTTGATCCATGAATTATTTGGTATTTTATTTTCGTTAAGTTTTATTTTATGGAATTGCACTAAAAGAAAATTGTCCAGATTTTTAAAAATTTATTTGATAATTTTTTAGACTTCCTTAGTGGCTTAGAAAGATTTGAGGGGGATGGTTTCCATATGTAGGTTTATATATTTTTATATATAATTCTTCTACATAAATGTGGTTGGTCTTTGTGTGTTATTTGCTACTTTTGGCTGCTACATTTTTTATTTCTGAGAAAAATATGCTCAAATCTCCTAATATTTTGTATTTGTCTTTTTCTACTTGTAATTATGTTGATTTTTTTTTTTTTTTTTTTGCTTTACAGATTTCAAATTTGTAATGCTAGATGCATAGAGGCTCAGGATTTTTATGTTCCACTGGTAGCGTTCTCTTTTTATCATGCAATGAATCCTTTTCATCTCCAGTTATGCTTTTGTTTTTAATTATAATTTTCCAGTATTAATATGGCTGTCATCTTTATTTCATTTGTTTCTGACAATTCTTATTTTATGTCTTTATTTTCAAACTTTCAATGTCAACATATATTATCTTACGAAGTGCATATACTTGGACTTCTTTTAAAAACCCAGTGTCACTTGTAAATAGTCTATTACTGGATTTTAAAAATTCAGTCAGAGCTTTTTTTTAATTATTGAGTTTAATTTGTTTACATGTATTACACTACTGATCTATTAGGCCTTATTG
Organism: Nomascus leucogenys; assembly: GCF_006542625.1. Classification (NCBI taxonomy): domain Eukaryota; kingdom Metazoa; phylum Chordata; class Mammalia; order Primates; family Hylobatidae; genus Nomascus; species Nomascus leucogenys. The sequence goes on along the minus strand of NC_044389.1, from coordinate 66,952,369 downwards.
CTGCTACCTTATTTTGTATTTTCTAGATATCATGCTTTTTATTTTTATTTTTCAAATTTCTATTAATTAGATTAGATTACGTTTTAAATCTCCTTTTTCCATTCTCTATTGGTTTGGATGTGATACCTTATATTTCTGTTATTTTCATGGTTTTCCCTAAAATTTTAAAATATGTATTTTCTCTAACAAATTATAAAATTAACATCCAGATATACTTTTTTCAAACAATGGAAGACGATTTATATTGTTTTAACTTACTTTAGTCTCCAACTCTCATATTCCATGTTATTATTTTCTGGCATTTTTATCCTTCCTTGTTTTAAACTTATTTCCAAATTTAACTTTATTGATTTTTTTAAAAGGCAGTTCTTATTTTAAATATTTTATCATACTTGCCAATTTGTTTGTTTACATTGCTTAAAACAATCCACTCTTTTTCTTACATTTAATTTCTTTTTACTAATGTATACCTTTTAGTAGTTTTTTTATAGTGAATATCTGTGTGGAAAATTATCTCAGCGTGTGTCTAAAAATATCTTTATTTCCCCTTCTTAACTGATAGTTTAATTCTTGGAAGTTAGTATTCCATTGTCCTTTGGCCTCTAATGTTGCTAATGAGAAGTTTGTTTTAAGTATTCTGCCTTTTCTGTCATTGATTTTGTAATTTTTTTGTATATAACTTTAATGTTTTCCAGCTTCTCTACTGTTTGACTCACTTTTATTTATTTTTCTCTAAACTCACTGTGCTTCTATAATCTGGGAGTTCACATCTTCCATCAGTTATTGAACATTCTTGGCCATTATCTCTCTTTGAATGTGGAAAAACATGGTAGGAGCAAAATTATGACCACAGAACAGTATCCTTCCATTTAGTCTTCAAGAGCATTATTCGTTAACATTTAACAGTATCCAAGCTATAACAATTTGAAGACAAGGAACAAGGAAAAACATGGGCTATTCAAAGTATAGCCATTGAAATGAGTCACAGTTGTAATTTTCAATTTCATCATCTATCAAATTAAGGAATAAACAGTAGATAACACATAGCATCAAATATTCTAGTTGAGTGCTAAGGAAGAAGGTTAGAGGGCATGTAATATATTTGTTGATGGATTCATTCATTCATTCATTTAACAAATGTTTATTAAATATTTTCTGAGTGCTAGGCAATGAGTTAGGCTTTTGATATTTGGAGATTATGTTCCAGTTTCGAATACAGACAGAATCAACTCACCCAGTATTTATTGTTCAAAAAAGGCAAAGCCATTTTCAAACAATTTTTCTGTTCATTTTTAGACTTATTAAGGTACCCTTGGAAAAATCTCTTTCAGTACATTTCAGTACATTTGTGCACCATTCATATGTCTCCATATGATGTGGCCTGTTGAATTGGGAGATTGGCTTTAAATGACCTGACTTACTCAAGTTAGGCTTCTTTTATTTATAAAAGTGGAACTCCATGTGGGGTAGTGACAATATCATCTTTGGGAGAATGCCTCTTCACACCTTCCCAAGGCTCAGCTTCTTTAATGAGGAGCTCATTGACCTTGTATACTTTTTCTGTGGAGCAGTCTGAAAATTTCCCAGTTAAAGGAAAATCTGAAATCTTAGATGTTATCACTAATGAATGTAAAAACTAATGGGAGTTTCATTGTTTTTAATTCTGTATCCAGGGAATAAGTTGGATGGTCATAAAGAAAAAGTAGGGTCAAACTTGACTTAAAAAGCTTTGTGTTCTTTTGTGGACAAAATTTCCACTTTGAACATGTTTGTAGGATGAAAGGGAAGTATTGGAGAAAGAACTTCTGAAAGCCAATATGCATTAGTCCTGAGTTCTTTCTGTTTTTCTAATCTAATGAAAATACATAGTAAAAGACCTTGCTTTAGTAGAAAGTCAATAGAATTCAAACCTCAATTTCAAGCTGAGAAAGTCAGCACATCAAATTTTGTTTTGAAATCTTAAGTGCTAAGAATGAAATATATCATCATTTTTTTCTGATGCACTGCACCCACCCCCAAAATGAAACAAAACTCATGCCACCCTTCCCCAAGATTATGATATGACTAATTAGATGATCATTCCCCTCAGCTGAAGATCATGAGCTGTAATTTGTATATCCCCACCAGACAAAAATGTTTCATAATGTTTTATGTTTTATGGTATTTTAGTTATAAAAGCAATAGCTTTCTTTACTCTTTTCTCATATATTTCATCATAATATTTAAAATCATTTTTGTCCAGTAACACATACACTTCCCCAGGGATTCTGATATGTCTTTTGTGACAGTTAATATCCAAACATATTCTCTAATGAGCCATGCTTCCAGATATTCACAGCATTGCATAGATTCTGTGAATACTAGGAAGATTACTTAACCTGAAAAGGCAAGTAACTCACGAACATTTGCTTTTGGAAGCCCAGATTTGGCATGTACGTAGTCCAACTTTCTTGATTGAGAAGCCACAGCAGGAGAGGCCCTGAGGTAACATGGAATAAGAGAAGATCCCAGCTGTCCCAGTGCCCCAGTTGAACCTAGGTTAGAGATAACTTTTGCCTCAGTCACAACATACCTGCCACCATGTCAGAATCTGAGTGGACCAAAATTAGACCAGAAGACTGAGTGAGTCCAGGCAGCCCATAAACCATGAAAGATAATATAATTGTTGCTGTCTGACACTACTAAGTTTTCGAATGACTTGTCATACAGATATAGGTAACCAGAAATGACCCCCGGTGGGCACTATTTCTCCTGCCTCTCCTTGCCTTTTACTTATCCAGTGAGATTTGGGGGCAGAAAGAAAGATGAATAACATATTGGCAGAAAAGCCATTCTAGAAAAGAAAATCTTTAAGCTATACCTAAGGTATTTGCATTAAAGAGCCAACAGTACAATTGTGCTTTCAAATTCATATTTCTATAAACATTTATATATATATGTATGTATCTGTAACTTTATATCCCAACCTGAGGAAAAGAATCAGAGAAACAAAATACCCAGCATTAGAGATAGAGCAAGTAAGAAGCAAGTGGAACTGCTTCTGGATTTTGGTCCTAAGATGCTAAATTCAACCCTCTGCCTACTTTCCATTCTTCCTTTTCATTTATTTCTTAAGAAGAAATGACACAGGACCTAAGAAGCTTGAGTTTAACACTGGAGCCTTAAAACAGGACTTCTAATCCTAAATGATCTGATAAACCAAAAGGTTTCAACTAACTTTGATCATCATTAGATTGTTGCCAAATGCTATTGGACATTCATAATTGTTTGCTATAAGTTAATTATAGGAACAAATAAATACCATTCTTGACTATTTTTTTTCAGATTTTTTCCTTCTTTTAAAAATATTCAGCTTACAAGAGGAAGTAATAATTTAGGGGAGTCCTGAGTTCTGCTCCAGGTAGCTATGTGACCTTGATCAACTTAACTCAAATGTCTTCAAACCTCAATTTCCCCAGCTATAAGACTAAGGGAGTTTGCTAGTTTATTTCTAACATCCCTTCTACATCTGAAATTCCATATGACATGCTCCTGGGTATTCTCCTGAAAATGTGCACATATACACACTACATAAATGCCCATACCCACACCCACACAGAGCTAGTAAAGGGGAAAAGGCCTTATTAGTCCTATATGACTAAACACATAATTCTAATTATTGGATATTGATTAGGGAATCTTTTCATGTGATACTATCTTGTAAGTGGCTGTGATAAATTTTAATATTCTCAATAATAGAGTTCTAATAACATTTTAACAATAAAATCACAAGGCTTAAAATGCCTGTAAGCAGATTAGCATGCTTCTACTCACAGGATTAAGGGCCAATGTCCTGCTATAATGTGTAGTGTAACTTAATATAATCCATCTCAAAAAAGTAATAATATAATCATACCTTTTTAAACAAGCAACCTTGTATTACAATGTTCTGTGATTTTTAAATTTATCATTAAATTAAAAAATCATTCTACTCAAGAAGGTAAAGTATACGAGCCACCATGTTCTCTCTTAGTTTTCTTCCTCTTCTTTCTACCCCTTCATTTCTCTCTTCAGAGGCAGAAAATCTTCTGCAGCATCACCTTATATCCTTCTACCTTATGGTCTCCCTGACACACCTTTCCTGACCTTTTTAGCATTGAGAATTTTCTTTCTTTCTTTTTTTTTTTTTTTGAGACAAAGTCTCATTCTGTCACCCAGGCTGGAGTGCAGTGGTGTGATTATGGTTCATTGCATCCGCGACTTCCTGGGCTCAAGTGATCCTTCCAACTTTGCCTCCTGAGTAGCTGGGACTACAGGTGTGCACCACCACACCCAGCTAATTTTTGTATTTTTTGCAGAGACAGGGTTTTGCTGTGTTGCCCAGGCTGGTCTCAAACTCCTGGGCTCAAGCAGTCAGCCCACCCTGGTCCCCCAAAGGACTAGGATTATAGGAGTGAGCCACTGTACCTAGCAGAGTTGAGAATTTTCAATAAAAAAATTAATCCATTCATTCTTTTAAAGAAACTGTGTACATTTCTTTACTAAGAAAAGTGTGAGTATAATATGAAAAACGTATTCTGTACCTAGCTAAAATCCTTGTTATGATATATCTCAAGGAAAAAAATTACATTACAAAACAGGATACTTTTCAAATAAAAACAATATGCAAAGAACAAAACTTGAGGAAGAATAATAAGAGATTTTTACTTTTTTAAATTATACTCTAAGTTCTGGGATACATGTGCAGAACGTGCAGGTTTGTTACATAGGTATACATGTGACATGGTGGTTTGCTGCACCCATCAACCTGTCATCTGCATTAGGTATTTCTCCTAATGTTATTCCTCCCCTAGCCCCACACCCCTCGACAGGTCCCAGTGTGTGATGTTCCCCTCCCTGTGTCCATGTGTTCTCATTGTTCAACTCCCACTTATGAGTGAGAACATGCAGTGCTTGGTTTTCTGTTCCTGTGTTAGTTTGCTGAGAATGATGGTTTCCAGCTTCACCCATGTCCCTGCAAAGGATGTGAACTCATCCTTTTTATGGCTGCATAGTATTCCATGGTGTATATGTGCCACATTATCTTTATCCAGTCTATAATTGATGGGCATTTGGGTTGGTTCCATGTCTTTGTTATTGTGAACAGTGCTGCAATAAACATACATGTACATGTACCCTTATAGTAGAATGATTTATAATCCTTTGGGTATATACCCAGTAATGGGATTGCTGGGTCAAATGGTATTTCTGGTTCTAGATCCTTGAGGAATCGCCACACTGTCTTCCACAATGGTTGAAGTAATTTACATTCCCACCAACAGTGTAAAAGCGTCCCTATTTCCCCACACCCTTTCCAGCATCTGTTATTTCCTGACTTTTTAATGATTGCCATTCTAAAACTGGCATGAGATGGTATCTCACTGTGGTTTTGATTTGCATCTCTCTAATGACCAATGATGATGAGGTTTTTTTCATATGTTTGTTGGCCATATAAATGTCTTCTTTTGAGAAGTGTCTGTTCATATCCTTTGCCCACTTTTTGATGGGGTTGTTTTTTTCTGGTAAATTTGTTTAAGTTCCTTGTAGATTCTGGATATTAGCCCTTTGTCACATGGATAGATTGCAAAAATTTTCTCCCATTCTGTAGGTTGCCTGTTCACTCTGATGATAGATTCTTTTGCTGTGCAGAAGCTCTTTAGTTTAATTAAATCCCATTTGTCAATTTTGGCTTTTGTTGCCATTGCTTTTGGTGTTTTAGTCATGAAGCCTTTGCCCATGCCTATGTCTTGAATGGTATTGCCTAGGTTTTCTTCTAGGGTTTTTATGGTTTTAGGTCTTATGTTTAAGTATTTAATCCATCTTGAGTCAATTTTTTTATAAGGTGTAAGGAAGGGGTCTAGTTTCAGTTTTCTGCATATGGCTAGCCAGTTTTCCCAACAACATTTATTAAATAGAGAATCCTTTCCCCATTGCTTGTTTTTGTCAGGTTTGTTGAAGATCAGATGGTTGTAGATGTGTGGTGTTATTTCTGAGGCCTCTGTTCTGTTCCATTGGTCCATATCTCTGTTTTGGTACCAGTACCATTATGTTTTGGTTACTGTAGCCTCGTAGTATAGTTTGAAGTTAGGTAGCTTGATGCCTCCAGCTTTGTTCTTACTTCTTAGGATTGCCTAGGCTAGATTGGCTCTTTTTGCCTCCATATGAAATTTAAAGTTGTTTTTTCTAATTCTATGAAGAAGGTCATTGGTGGCTTGATGCGGATGGCATTGAATCTATAAATTACTTTGGGCAGTATGGCCATCTTCACAATATTGATTCTTCCTATCCATGAGCATCGAATGTTTTTCCATTTGTTTGTGTCCTCTCTTATTTTCTTGAGCAGTAGTTTGTAGTGCTCCTTGAAGAGGTCCTTCATATCCCTTGTAAGTTGGATTCCTAGGTGTTTTATTCTCTTTGTAGTAATTGTGAATGGGAGTTCACTCATGATTTGGCTCTCTGTTTGTCTATTATTGGTGTATTGGAAATCTGGTGATTTTTGCACACTGATTTTGTATCCTGAGACTTTGCTGAAGTTGCTTATCAGCTTAAGGAGATTTTGGGCTGAGACGATGGGGTTTTCTAAATATACAATAATGTCATCTGCAAACAGAGACAACGTGACTTCCTTTCTTCCTATTTGAATACCCTTTATTTCTTTCTCTTGCCTAACTTTGCCAACCTAGCAAGACAGGCCAACATGCAAATTGAGGAAATACAAAGATCACCATAAAGATACTCCTTGAGATGAGCAACCCCAAGACGCATGATCATCAGATTCAACAAGGTTGGAATGAAGGAAAAAATGTTAAGGGCAACCAGAGAGAAAGGTCAGGTTACCCACAAAGGCAAGCCCATCAGACTAATAGTAGATCTCTCTGCAGAAACCCTACAAGCCAGAAGAGGGTGGGGGCCAATATTAAACATTCTTAAAGAAAAGAATTTTCAACGCAGAATTTCATATCCAGCCAAAGTAAGCTTCATAAGCAATGGAAAAATAAAATCCTTTATAGACAAGCAAATGTTGAGAGATTTTTTTCACCACTAGGCCTGCCTACAAGAGCCCCTGAAGGAAGCACTAAATATGGAGGGGGGGAACCAAACAAACAATAGCAGCCACTGCAAAAACATGCCAAATTGTAAAGACCTTCAGCACTATGAAGAGACTACAGCTAACGGTGCAAAATAACCAGCTAGCATTATAATGGCAGGATCAAATTCACACATAACAATATTAACCTTAAATGTAAATGGGCTAAATGCCCCAGTTAAAAGACACAGACTGGCAAATTGGATAGAGTCAAGACCCATCAGTGTGCTGTATTCAGGAGAGCAATCTCATGTGCAAAGACACACATAGGCTCAAAATAAAGGGATGGAGGAATATTTGCCAAGCAAATGGAAAGAAAAAAAAAAGCAGGCGTTGCAATCCTAGTCTCTGATAAAACAGACTTTAAACCAACAAAGATCAAAAAAGACAAAGAAGGGCATTAAATAATGGTAAAGAGATCAATGAAACATGAAGAGCTAACTATCCTAAAGATACATGCACCCGATACAAGAGCACCCATATTCATAAAGCAAGCTTTCAGAGACCTACAAAGAGACTTAGACTCCCATACAATAATAGTGGGAGACTTTAACATCCCACTGTCCAATATTAGAGAGATCAAAGAGACAGAAAATTAACAAGGATATTCAGGACTTGAACTCAGCTCTGGACCAAGCAGACCTAATAGACATTTACAGAACTCTCCACCACAAATCAACAGAACATACATTCTTCTCAACACATCGCACTTTTTCTAAAACTGACCACATAATTGGAAGTAAACACTCCTCAGCAAATACTGAGATCAGAGCAGAACTGAAGGTGATAGAGACACGAAAACCCTTCAAAAAATCAATGAATCCAGGAGGTGGTTTTTTGAAAAGATTAACAAAATAGATAGACTGCTAGCCAGACTATAAAGAAGAAAAGAGAGAAGAATTAAATAGACACAATACAAAATGATAAAGGGGATATCACCACTGATCCCACAGAAATAGAAACTATCATCAGAGAATATTATAAACACCTCTATGCAAACAAACTAGAAAAATCTAGAAGAAATGGATAAATTCCTAGACACATACAGCCCCCCCAAGACTAAATCAGGAAGAAGTCAAATCCCTGAATAGACCAATAACAAGTTCTGAAATTGAGGCAGTAATTAATAGCCTAACAACCAAAAAAAGCCCAGGACCAGACAGATTCACAGCCAAATTCTACCAGAGGTACAAAGAGTAGCTGGTACCATTCCTTCTGAAACAATTCCAAACAACAGAAAAAGAGGACTCCTCCCTAACTATTTTATGAGGCCAACATCATTCTGATACCAAAACCAGGCAGAGACACAACAAAAAAAGAAAATTTCAGGCCAATATCCCTGGTGAACATCGATGCAAAAATCCTCAATAAAATACTGGCAAACTGATTCCAGCAGCACATCAAAAAGCTTATCCACCAAGATAGAACTGGGATGCAAGGCTGGTTCAACATATGCAAATCAATAAATGTAATCCATCACATAAACAGAACCAATGACAAGAACCACATAATTATCTCAATAGATGCAAAAAAGGCCTTTGATAAAATTCAACACCCCTTCATGCTAAAAACTCTCTATAAACTAGGTATTGATGAAACGTATCTCAAAATAATAAGAGCTATTTATGCCAAACCCAAGGCCAAAAGGCCTTGGTGAACACCTCAAGCATTTAGTTGAGACCCCAGAAAGGCCACACTTTAAACAAGGAGCACACACTAAAATAACAGATGTTAGGATTAATGACTCAAATGAAATAGAGCCACCCTAAAAATCATAAAACCAAGCCTCATATGATCAACAGAATCCACTAGTAATTTAACTGCCTAGTACAGCAAATCTCAATATCCTCTAAACAAGTCCAGCCTCTCTCAACATAACCCTTTCAATATCCTATATTCAATCAAAACTTACAAACTTGTGAAGGAATGGGAAATGTAAGCTACATCATAAATAGATCATATGATGATTTAAATGTTGAAATTAGCAGACAAGGACTTTTAAAAAGTTATTATAAATATGTGCAAGGAGTTAAAGAAAAAGATGGATGTAATGAGTTGAGATAAAAATTCTCAGCAGAGAAGTAGAAACTATTAAAAAAATCAAAATCCAAGAGCTGAAAAGTACAATTCTGAATGAGAAAATCTACTGGATGAGCTTAACAGATTAGACACAGCAAAAGAAAGATTCAATAAAATTAAAGACAAACAAATAGAAATTCCTAAACTAAAAAACATAATAAAAGAGTGAAAAAAATAAATGTACCATTAATATACTGTGTGACAATATCAAGTGGCCTAACATATATGTAATTGGAGTCCCTGAATGAGAGGAGACAGAGTTTGGAATAGAGAAAATATTTGAAGAAATGATTGCCCTAAATTTCTCAAATTAAGTGAGAAAATGTTAGTTTTCAGACATAGAAAGCTTAGTGGCCTAAAAGTAGAATAAATACAGAGAAAACAATATGTAGGTTAGACATAATACAATACTAAAAACCAAAGTTTTAGTAAAAATCTTAAAAGCTACCAGAAAGTGGGAAAAAACCCTCTGTATTATACAAAGGGGAATAATGGTAAGAATGATGCCCAAGTTATTATCAGAAAAATGGCAGACAGAAGATAGTGGAATGTCCTTTTTTTTTTTTTCGAGACGGAGTTTTTAGTCCTGTTTCCCAGGCTGGAGTGCAATGGTGCGATCTCGGCTCACTGCAACCTCTGCCTCCCGGGTTTAAGCGATTCTCCCGCCTCATCCTCCTGAGTAGCTGGGATTACAGGCACCCACCACTATGCCCGGCTAATTTTTGTATTTTTTTTAATAGAGACAGTGTTTCACCATGTTGGCCAGGCTGGTCTCAAACTCCTAACCTCAGGTGATCCACCTGCCTTGGCCTCCCAAAGTGCTGGGATTACAGGCATGAGCCACTGTGCTTGGCCCCAGAAGATGGTGGAATGTCGCTATTAAAATGTTGACAGAATTTAATACCAGTCAACCCAGAATTTTATATCTAGTAAAAATTTACCTTCAAATCTGAAGATGAAATAAAGACAAATAATTAGAAAAAAATAGAAAAATGAAATAAAATGATTACATTTACAAGAATATCAAAAGATACCAAATACATAGGAATAAATTTAATGCAAGATTGCTACATAAAAATCTACAAATTACTTCAGTAGTAGAAAATACTACTGGAGTAATTAAATAAATCGATATATATGGAAGGTTATATCACATAATGAATCAAAATAATGCAGTACAATTGGCCCAAACCAATCTATGGATCCAACTTAATCTCAATTGGAATTTCAGAAAATTTACATGAGTGGTGGTGCATTGACAAGGTGATTTCAATTTTTTTTAAATTTCTTCTAAAAAAATATGATACATGTGTAGAACATAAAGGTTTTTTACATAGGTGTACATGTGTCATAGTGGTTTGCTGCACTTATTAACCCATTCTCTAAGTTCCCTTCCCTCAACCCCCACCCCACAACAGGCCATAGTGTGTGTTATTCCCCTCTCTGTGTCCATGTGTTCTCAATGTTCAGCTCCCACTTACGAGTGAGAACATGCGGTGTTTGGTTTTCTGTTCCTGTGTTAGTTTGCTGAGGACGATGGCTTTCAGCTTCATCCATGTCCCAATTTTTAGGGAAATGCAAGGAGCCATAAAAAGTCAAAACAACATTTGAGGAAAAGTTCAATTTGGGGGACTTATACTATGAGTTACCAATAATTTTCTTGTCTTTTGAGACAGTCTCACTCTCACCCAGGCTGGAGTGCAGTGGTGCAATCATAGCTCCCTGAAGCCAAGAACTCCTGGGCTCAAAGGATCCTCCTGCCTCAGCCTCCTGAGTAGCTAGGACTACAGGGGTGTGCCACCACACCTGGATATTTTTATTTTTGTAGAGACAAGCTCTCACTATGTTGCACAGGCTGGTCTTGAACTCCTGACCTCAAGGGACCCTCCCACCTTGGCCTCCCAAAGTGCTGGCATTACAGGCATGAGCCACTGTGCCCAGACATCAAGAATTATTTTAACACTACAGTGATTGAGACAGTGTAGTACTGGTGCAAAGATAGACAAATACACCAATGAACATGTAATGTGATACAGAAGAGATTCACACAATTATGGAAACTTGATATGTGATAAGGTCTACCACACAACAGTGGGTAAAGATGGTCTTTTCAATAAGCAGTTCTGGGTCAATTGGATCTCCACATGTGAATAAATGAATCTGGAGAGACCCATATCCAAAATTCAATTTCAAATTGGATTGAAGACCTAAATGTGAAACGTAAAACAATAAGATTCGTAGAAGTTAACAAATGATAATATCTTCATGAGCTCTAGGTGAGCAATGATTTCCTAAACAGGACAAAACAAATTAATCATAAAGACAAAAGACTGACATGATGGGCTTTTTAAGAATGCAGAGTGAAAAAGCAAAGCATACATTGGGAGAAGATATTTGCAAAATGTATTTCTGACAAATAATTCATATATGGTATATACCAAGAATTCCAAAAAATCAATAAGAACTGATGGACAAATCAATTAAAAATAGGCAAGAGTCTGCAGGGCGCGGTGGCTTACGCCTGTAATCCCAGCACTTTGGGAGGCCGAGGCAGGAGGATCACGAGGTCAGCAGTTCGAGACCAGCCTGACCAACATGGTGAAACCCCATCTCTACTAAAAATACAAAAAAATTAGCTGGGCATGGTGGCAGGTGCCTGTAATCGCAGCTACTTGGGAGGCTGAGGCAGGAGAATCGCTTGAAACTGGAAGGCAGAGGTTGCAGTGAGCCAAGATTGCACCATTGCACTCTAGCCTGGGCGACAAGAGCAAAACTCCATCTCAAAAAAAAAAAAAGGCCAAAGTCTTAAATAGATACTTCACAAAATAAGATATTCAAATGACCTATAAACAAATGAATAGGCACTCATTCTTATTAGTTAATAGGAAAGCACAAATAAAAACCACACTAAGATGTCATGGCATATTCATCAATAGCACTGCTTTAAAACAAAACAAAATATAATCTGATAATACTAATGGCTGGTAAAGTCATAGAGTAACTAGAATTGTTGGTGTAACCATTTGGGGCAACTCTGGAAGAACCTACAAAAGTTTAATATAGTCATACTCCATGTTGCAGCAGCTCTACTTTTAGGAATATATTTAATAGAAACCAAAAGTACATACAAGAATGTTTTTAGCAGTCCTTTTTTAAAAACCAAAACCAAAACTGAGAACAAATGTCTATCAATAATGTTAAATAGATAAAGAAATTGTGGTATATTCTTATTTATAAACTCTTATTAATAGCCCAATTGCATGAAGAAATGTTTTTCTCAATCTTTTCTTTTTTTCTAATCATACATCAGTGAAAAAGAGTGGACTACTTCTATAAGCAACAGCATGAATAAATTCTACACAATGTTAAGTAAAATAAGCCAGTCACAGTGGAGTACATACTATATGAATCCATTTATATGAAGTTCAAAAACAGGCTAACCTAATTATCTGTGTTCTACAGGTTAGAATAGTGATGAGTTTTTGGGTGCAGGAGTGCCTAATAATTTGGAGAGGATGCAAAGAAGGTTTCTGATATTGTTATAGTTCCATTTGAATGCTGGTTACACAAGGCTGTTCACCTTGTAAAAAATTACCAAATTGTACACTTATGATTTGTGCAATTTTCTGCATTATGTTTTACTTTAATACAAACTTTAAAGTATTGTAGGAAGAATGGAAAAGAGATAGTGGGAGGGAAAGAGAGGACAAGAAAAGAAGAAAGGGGTAGAAAGAGGGAATAAAGAGAAAGAAGGAGAAAGGAGAGAGGAAGAAGAAACAAGGGAGGAAAAAGGAGGAAGGGAGGAAAAAGGAAGGAAGGAAGGAAGGAAGGAAGGAAGGAAGGAAGGAAGGAAGGAAGGAAGGAAGGAAAAGGGAAGGGAAGGGAAGGGAAGAGAAGGGAAGGAGGGAGTTGGGGCAATTTGATAGCTTATATACTAAATTATCTGTGTTTTATACTAACAGATAACTTAGGACCATCAACACTCACAAAGGCATATTCCTTATTTAGAATGCACAATTGTAGAATCTTAGAAGTTTGGAGTCATCCAAATTATACCCTTACTTCTAAAGTGCATGATTGTGAACATCACATTATAAGAAAAGAAGAAAACCTGATCCAGTTAATAATGAGAAAGAAATAGAGGCTTTCTGGTCAGGTATCAAGACCGTAATTCTGTGGAGTAAATTTTACATGCACAGAATAACTCATATGAGGCTTATTAGCATCAGATCTCAAAAAAGATGTGTTTACTCAATGACTTTTTCTCCTTTTTTTCCAAAACCTTTGACTTTATGAAAGTTTTTAGAATGGTTTCATTTCATAGAAAATGTGCTGTGAATCTCCATCATTAACAGATGTCAAAGGGTGGAGGAGTGGGCAAAAGGCAGAGAGCTGTGAGTTTCAGCTTGAAAAGACAAGCTACCTCAGCAATACAGACACATAAACCTCAGTTGCCCTTGACCATGATTAGTGTAGAAAGCTGCAGCCAGCAGTGCCCTAGTAACAGAAAGATCTCATGCTGTTCTCCAAATACAAGTCACCCTCCCCGTATTTTGTGGAAAGGCTTTGATGTTGATTTGCAGATGGATATCCTGGACTTTTTCTTTTGCTTGTGCAAACAAAACAAGACAATTTGGGTTTTCTTGGCAAAACTGTCAGATGTTTTACATTTGGCCATAAAAATTAAGTAAAATTTTTCTTGCTCAAAATTCTGCTACTGATCATATATTAAAACACACACACACACACACATATATATACTCACACAAGATTACCATAAGTAGAAAGAAAAAATAAATCTATAGACCTGATTATAAATAAATCAGATATCTGTACAAAATATTCTTAAAAAACCAAAACTCATGAAAGAATGTTTTCCTGAATCTGTCCTGTCATTTTTAAAAAAATTATATATTCACTGTATATATCCCAAACTCTGACTCAATTTAAAAGGAATTAAAAATTGTCTATTTCTTAAGAACAAACTTCTTCCTAAAATGTTTTAGCTATAATTGTAAAATTATTATCAGTGTTCAAATAAACTACTCCTCAAATTCACAGTTTTTTAGTGGTTTGACTGGTTAGAAAGTCCACACTTCTCAGCTTATAATTTAAATATAATTCAAATGTCATCTGGGATCACTCTGTACCTTAAAATCTTGATAAAATTGGTTCATAACTTCTTTCACACCTTTTAGAACGCTTACCAGTGTCGTCACATTCAGGGCATGAAGGAAGAAGAAAGGGAGAATGAGAAGGCTTTTGTTCTCGTGGTCCCTTCTGGCTCTGATACTCTGCTTCTGCTGAATTAGTTTATAAATTCCACATATGCATTCTGTGTTCCACAGAGCATCACCCCAAACTTGGAACAGAACTTCTATGTGGTTTCATAAGCTCACTTTCTTTTCTCTATAGATAGAAATGTATACAAATACAAATAAAATAAAATATTAGACATTCTGCATGGAAAATACCTTTTAGCTGCCCTGAAAGGCATCCTGCCTTCCTGTCTCTTCCTTTTCCCACCTCTTCTTCTCATATCGTACCTCCTAATTGTACATAGAATTCTATATTCTTATCATGTTATTATGAAGACACTTTCAGCTCTTTCCAGATTTTCCACCCCCTTTTCATATCAGGAGTACCTCAAGGTGCTCAGCCAAGCAAGAGGGCTCTCTACTCCCTTAGAAGCACAAAGCACAGGCAGTTCCTCTCAGATTTTCTCTAACCAGACCCTTTTTTAAGAAGGCAAGAGTGGATTTGAAGGGTAGTTGTTTTCCCCTCTTTTATATACAGTTCTCCACAGTCTGGCTTCTTCACCTAACTTGCCAATCTAACTTGGTTCCACTAAGTCTAAAGGAGGGAAGGAGTCCTGTTTATATTTATGTCCTCTGCTGCTGAATCAGTGACCTGTTAAAAGTAGTTGCTAAATAACCATATTCCTCAATTGACCATGAGCTATCACAGAGTACAGTATATAGCTGTATTTGACTGGTATTCTTCAGTGTCTGGCTCAGGGCTTGTCATGTAGAAAATACTCAAGGCAAATGTGTTGGATTTGACTTTGAATGGTGATTTGTTCATGATTACAATATGTTCATTTTCACAGTCCAGGCAGAACAACTCATGAAAGTGGCTCAATAAGAAGAGCTCCAAGCAAGGGGAATGCTGTTCTGTAGAATCCACTGGAGTTATCCAGCAATTTACTTCTAGCTCCTAACAGTACTCATCAGTTTAACTTTTGGTCCCTACTTGCTCAGTTCTAGTATTTAATTGTGGGTTTCCTTTACTGGGTGTGGCTAACAATTCCTATTGCTCTCCCTTGGATGGCAGACCACTACGCATCCACTTGTGTATGTATACCTGGGTGGCACCAATTCTCAACAATTCTGCTTTCCAGACCTGCTCACACTCTATAGTACACCAACATTGTTCTGACACCAACAGCTGACACTGTTCTGCTGGAGCCTTTCTATGTTTAGGTAATGCAGTGAAAGGCTTTGCCCTACTGATGGAAACAACTCTTTTTGGACAGACTATAAAGTCTGGGTACATAACACATTCATTTCTTCCTGTGTCTCTTAAAAATTTATGACAATTTTGGAGAATTATGGGTTTCTTGCATGTTGATCATTGCCTACATGCAGGCTTCTGAGTCCTTGTGATCTATAATATGAAGGTGGGTTGACTTCACAGTCACCTTCCGAATTGGAGACAAATGACTGACCAGCATAACAGGTACATAACTAGAGTTCCTTACTCATAAAGTGAAAGTTTTCTGTGAGGCTGAGAGGTCCTAAAGGCGTGTTTTTTAGGAAGATAACAAATGTTTTCTAGCAGTATAAAGGGTGTGATTCCATTCTCCAGCACTCTAACACCTGCTTCCTGGTCCAGGAGCTGACACTTTTTGATTATGTTTAGTATGGAATGAATGAACTGGAAGAATTAAAGGGGATAGCATTTTGTATTTACACACCTAAGAAGGATACAGTATCTCAAATAGGTAACTTTGATATCAATTCACATAGCTCTTATGCTGTAAAATCATCACCTTATAGTGAGTTGATACAGCTCCCCTTGGGCCAACTTTGTGAAATGATTGGCAGGAGGCCTAACTATTAAATCAGGTCAACAGGTCATTTCATAGAAGGCACTATAAATAATTCTGGGTCCTGGTTAGGGAAGCAATTCAGGGCCACCCTGATCATGTTGACTTATGAATCCACATTTTCTTTCAGCTTTAGCATTCCTATGCAATTTTCTGAAAATAATAGTTGAAATCAGAGTGGGAGACCAGCTCACTCTCCAAAGGTTTTATGAACTCAGGACCTCAAGTTATAAGAAGTAGAAGGAGTTGCAGGAAGAGAAGGAGAAGAAGGAGGAGAAAGAAAAGAGGGAGAGAAGCAGTAATATTTATGGATCAATTTCTATAGAATGCCAGGTATTTGTCCTGTATTGTTGCTAATATTCACAACTATCTTGCAAGACAGGCATTATGGTTCTATTTTAAGTGAGTAATTTATCTGTGGAGAAAGGAAGTAAACTATTCAAGGTCATATAGTTAGGAAGTTATAGAGACAGGACTCAAATCCAGGTCTGTCTAACTATACAATACACATTCTTTTCACTATTCCATAATGTTCATGAAACCAAAACAGATCTTCTGCATATGCAGAAACCATTCAAAGTGATTTATTCCTATTCTGCCTTTCCTTACAACAATCCAAAGTGTGGTTGTTCATCCTGGCTAACACGGTGAAACCCCATCTCTACTAAAAACACAAAAAATATTAGACGGGCACGGTGGCAGGTGCCTATAGTGCCAGCTACTCGGGAGGCTAAGGCAGGAGAGTGGCATGAACCTGGGAGGCAGAGCTTGAAGGGAGCCGAGATCACCCCACTGCACTCCAGCCTGGGCGACAGTGCAAGACTCCATCTCAAAAAAAAAAAAAAGTGTGGTTGTTACACTCATTTTACAAATGAGGATACTGAGGCTCAAAAAGACAAACAAATTTTACCTAATTTACAGTTAGTAAATTTCAGACCTGCAGTAGCTTCATTAGCCAAACTCTGATCCTTTGAGAATAGCATCCTACTGTGGTCAAGGGATCATGGAAGGAACTGAGACCAAGTTCCAATTCCAAGGGATCCTTTACTTTCCAGAAAAAGTCAGGTGATGTATTTCCTCATGCTGTACAAATCTTCAGTTCGTCTCCCATTTCTGGAGGGTTCTCCATGATACTCCAGCAATTAATGTGTCCTTGTCCTCCAGTCCTTGGCACACCATCACCAATCTCATGTGCAGATAAAATACCAACATGGAAAGCTGGGTGGAACAGAACTTAAGGCTCTATGCCTTACAGCAGCAGGTCAACTAGCCTGCCTTCTCTCCCACCAATGAATTCAGCAGAAGTTCAGCCTTATCCACAATCCAGAACATCCAGGCTTATAAAAATGTCCACTTTTCAAACTTGGTATCTTCCTCCACTCATATCTACCACCTGAGTGACTTTCGTCAGTGACTACCCAGCATGAGGTTTTTATAGTTCACCTATATCGAATCCTATATATCTATGTTTTCTTAAAAATCCAGATTCTAGGACCTTATTACACATCTACTGAATCATAATCTCCAGAATTGGGGCTCAGAGACATGCACTTTTAATAAATCTCCCAAGTAATTCTCATGTCTATGTAGTTTGGGAAACACTGACTTAGCAGAACTTGGTGAACCTTAGCACCTCCAGGCCAAGTTTAATGATATAAAAACCTGCTACACAGCTTTTCAAACAGGCTCTTAATGTGAGATGTCAAGTCTATCTCTCCTTGTCTATGTTCTGATACTAGATATAACCTACTAGAAGCAGATGCTGGAACTCTGATCAACTGGTACCATTATGAACTGTATAGCTCTCTTCCTACAATTGCTTCTGTGTGCAAAGGACACTCTGAACTCAATTCCATCCAATGCATGGCCTGGCAAGATCCACGAATGATTCTTACACTTGCATTTACTGTATTTAGAGATCTTGAATACGCCACCTAGGCCTGATAATTCCAGTATAAATGGAAGAATTGTGGACCTACAAATAGAAACAGTCACATAACTATCCAACAAACTCAACCTGATGCCCGCATCCCCGCTCACACCTTGTAGAATACCACACCCTATTTAGACCACAGAAGGTAGAAAAGCATGATGATAAAACAATAGTAAAAGCAAAGCAATACTTTTAAGAAAGCAGTATAAAATCCACTAGCTATGAGCAAGAATTTTGGTGGCAGGAGTCAACGAATCACCTTGTAAGCAAGCAAACACTCATTTTCCCTCTTTTCCTAAGTGTACTCTTTAGATGGTGGTCTTGGGTCTATCTGGGCAATGATACTTAGGACTCATTATTTATGAGGCAGTCTTCCCTTAAAACTACTTCCCAGTTCCATGACAGAACTTACTCCCTGCTTGTGCACTCCCAGCCCTGACCCTTTATAACATCTTCTTCCACCTAGATCCCCTGTCATGCTGGACATATTATTAATGCTGATTATCTATAATATCTGGAATTTCCTTCTGAGTGGTAGAAATCACTTTAAATGGCTTTGTGTTTGAACAGCTGGGTTAAGTGGCACTATAAGGGTCTGAAAGAAATAGTACGTCTCCCCAAATTGCCTATGTCCCCAAGGGAATAGCTTAATTACCTTGTAGAATTAGCCTATTATCTAATCAATCTTTACCAAAACCCTACATTAGGTTTAAAACTGAGATAGATAACAATAATTCAAGTGAAAAAAAAAAAAGGTTAGAGATCTTACCTACATCAGTCCTTTCTCTAAAAAACAAATCACAATCTTAGTGGCATCAGTGAAGCGCTTCAAAGTAACTCTTTACAAATCTCACCTTGATTCTACCTTCCTTCTCAGATAAACTCTGGCATTTTTCTTCTACCTGTCTCGAACAAACTCACCCATTCCTCCCTTGTTTCCTGTCTGCCCTTTATAGTCTATGGGCAGCTTGTGTCTAAATATGTGCTTTGCATTCTATTTTACTCTATAAACATTTTATGTTAATAATTGTTTAACATGAGATGTAGTTGCATAAAGATATTAAGAATAAGGAAAGATGTAAAATGAAATCAAGCTAAATAGAAAAGAGGGCATTGAATAAAAGTCTGGGGCTGTAACACGAAAATAAAAGTACATTTATTTATTTATTTATTTGAGATAAAGGGTCTCTCAGGCTGGAGTGTACCTGGGCTGGAGTGTAGCCTCCTCACTGCAGCCTCTACTTCCTGGGCTCAAAGGATCCTGCTGCCTCAGCCCCCCAAGTATTATAGCTGGATCTATATATAGTCATGCACCACCATACCCAGCTAATTTTTGTATTTTTCTTGTAGGATGAGCTTTCACCTTTTTGCACAGGCTGGTCTCAAATTCCTGAGCTCAAGCAATCTGCCCTCCTCGGCCTCCCAAAGCACTGGGATTACAGTTGGGAGCCACTGCTCCAGGTCCCATTAATTTCTATATTATTGAAATATATAGTTATTTGAGGGCTATCATATTTCCTTGGTCCCTTTAAGTATGTCCATCATGAAAAGGAATATATAAGATGTATATTTTCCACAATCATGATTTTTTTATGAATGAGAAACATTATGTTAAGATAATCTAGCATTCTTCTATTCAAACCACCATTCTATTATTAAGGAGTTTTTTCATATAGCATCCTATGAAGGTAGTTACAAGATCTACTATAGTTCTTATTTTCCTTTCCCTGCATGCTGTCTCCATATGTGTTGAAACTTAAGTACCAGGATCATACAGTTTGTTATTCTTGCCAGTCTCAATTTTTTATTTTAATTAATTAATTATTTATTTTTGAGACGCAGTCTCTCTCTTTTGCCAGGCTGGAGTGCAGTGGCGCAATCTCGGCTCACTGCAACCTCTGCCTCCCAGGTTCAAGCAATTATCCCACCTCAGCCTCCCAAGTAGCTGGGACTACAGGCACCTGCCACCGTGACCAGCTCTGTATTTTTAGTAGAGATGGGGTTCCACTATGTTGGCCAAGATAATCTGGATCTCTTAATCTTGTGATCCACCTGCCTCAGCCTCCCAAAGTGCTGGGATTATAGGAGGGAGCCACTGTGCCATGCCAGCCTCAATTTTTTAAAATTTGGGACTCATTTTATGTTCATATACCAAGACAGTCATTTCATTCATTCAAAGAAGAAAAGGATTTTAAAATAATTTATTGACACCTCAATTGGGGGAAAATGTAGAATTCACATTGATAGTTAATGCATGGATTAAATATATTACTATTTAACAGAACAAAGGTATTTTATATGAGATATGTTGTTCAAATTTCTGGAAAGAGAAAAACCATAGACTATTTAGGCTGACACGCCTTTCAGACACTATCTATCTAGGTTTATCAAATGAAAAGCATACACTGTATTAACCCAGTGGAACGTAATTATTGAATTTTCCAAAATGAATAGATACATTAGCAACAAGAAAGATGAGGAAATTACCTTAGCAACAGATGTGCAAAATTTACATGAAGAAAAATTTAAAATGATCAAAGAAGACAAAATGGAAAGCTTCTTATGTTTAAGGGTTAAATTAAATGTAATTCCAATTACAATACTAATGGAGTTTTATTTGTGATAAGATACATTGATTCTACATGGGAAAAATTAGGCCATTCAGAAAATCTCTGAGAATTAATAGCAACAAGAGGGAACTAATTTATTTTTTTTAATTCAACTTTTATTTTAGGTACAGTAGGTACATGTGCAAATTTGTTACATGTACCGGATAGTGAGAATAATACCCAACTGGTAGTTTTTCAGTCATTCCTTGCCTCCTCCCCACTCTAGTAGTCTGCAGTAACTGTTGTTCCCATGTTCATGTCCATGTGTGCTCTGTGTTTAGCTCCTACTTGTAACGGAGAATATGTGGTATTTGGTCTTCTGTTCCTGTGTGTATTAGTCAGGGTTCTCCAGAGGAACAGAACTAATAGGATAGATATATAAAGGAGTTTATTAAGTACTAACTTACAAGATCACAAGGTCCCATGTAGGCTGTCTGCAAGCTTGAGGAGCAAAAAGAGCCAGTCTGAGTCTCAAAACTGAAGAACTTGGAGTCTGATGTTTGAGGGCAGGAAACATCCAGCATGGGAGAATGATGTAGGCTGGAAGGCTAGGCCAGCCTCGCCTTTCACGTTTTTCTGCCTTTGCCCTTCAGGTTTTTCTACCTGCTTTATATTCGCTGGCAGCTGATTAGATTGTGCCCACCAGATTAAGGGCAAGTCGGCCTTCCCCAGGCCACTGACTCAAATGTTAATCTCCTTTGGCAACACCCTCACAGACACACCTAGGATCAATACTTTGTATCCTTCAATCCAATCAAGTTGACACTCAGTGCTAATCCACCACTAATGGGCACCTAGGTTGATTCTATGTCTTTGCTATTGTGAATTACATGGTAGTGAACGTATGCATGCATGTGTCTTTATGGTAGAATGATTTATATTTCTTTGGATATGTACCCAATAATGGGCTTGCTGGGTCAAATGGTGATTCTGTTTTAAGTTCTTTGAGAACTCTCCAAACTGCTTTTCACAGTGGCTTAACTAATTTACATTCCCACCAACAGTGTATAAGCATTCCCTTTTCTCTACAACCTCACCAGCATGTGTTGTTTGTTGACTTTTTAAAAATAGCCATTCTGACTAGTGTGAGATAGTATCTCACTGTGGTTTTGATTTGCATTTCTCTGATAATTAGTGATGCTGAGCATTTTTTCATGTCTGTTGGCCACTTATATGTCTTCTCTTGAGAAGTGTGTGTTCATGTTCTTTGCCCATTTTTAAATGGGGTTATTTGCTTTTTGCTTGTTAAGTTCCTTATAGATTCTAGATATTAGACCTTATGGATTCTGGATATAAACTATGCATTCAGATGCATAGTTGGTGAATATTTTCTCCCATTCTGTAGGTTGCATATTTTACTCTGTTGATAGTTTATTTTGCTGTACAGAAGCTCTTTTGTTTAATTAGGTCCCACTTGTTAATTTTTGTTTTGTTACAGTTGCTCTGGGGGACTTAGTCAATAATTGTTTGCCAAGGCTGATGCTGAGAAGGATCAGCCTTGGCAAATAATTATTGGCTAAGTCCCCCCAAACCAAGGAAAACCTATTTCATACGTTTTCTTCTAGGGTTTTACAGTTTCAGGTCTTTTTTTTTTTTTTTTTTTTTTGAGACGGAGTCTCACTCTGTCGCCCAGGCTGGAGTGCAGTGGTGCAATCGTGGCTCACTGCAAGCTCCGCCTCCCGGGTTCACGCCATTCTCCTGCCTCAGCCTCTCCGAGTAGCTGGGACTACAGGTGCCCGCCACCATGCCCAGCTAATTTTTTGTATTTTTAGTAGAGACGGGGTTTCACCGTGGTCTCGATCTCCTGACCTCGTGATCCGCCCGCCTCGGCCTCCCAAAGTGCTGGGATTACAAGCGTGAGCAGGTCTTATACTTAAATCTTTATTCCATCTTGAGTTAGTTTTATATATGGTGAAAGGTAAGGGTCCAGTTTCATTCTTCTGCATATGGCTAGCCAGTTATTCCATCAGTATTTATTAGAGAGTCCTTTCCTCATTGATTGCCTTTGTTGGTCTTGTCAAAGATCAGATAGTGATAAGTGTGCAGCATTATTTCTAAGTTTTTTGTTTTGTTCCAGTGGTCTATATGTCTGTTTTTGTAGCAGTATCATGCTGTTTTGGTTACTCTAGGCTTCTAGTGTGGTTTGAAGTCAGGTAGTATGATGCCTCCAGCTTTGTTCTTTTTAACTTTTATAAACATTAAAATATCTTATGAAGCTATAATAATTTAAAAGTGTGGTACTAATCATGAACAGAAAGATCAATGAAATGCAATGGAAAGTTTCCCGAATAGACACAAGCACATATAGGAATTTAACATATTTTGAAGACATTTTAAATTAGAAGAAATGGATTACAAAAAGATTTCTACCAAGAAATGAAAATAAAATTGAATTCCCAATACTTTGCAACAAAATAAAACCAGATGGCCAAAATATTTAAGTATTGAAAATGAAACAGTTATAAAATTAGAAGAAACCAGAGGTGCTTTTGTTGTTATTGTCACAGTGAGGAAGGCCTGTCAAAGAGTGACACAAATCCCCAAAGCCACCACCCTCTCCTACACACACACATACACACACAAAAGAGGGAATGAATTCAACTGCATAAAACTCAGAATCTTTTGTTGGGAAAATGCTACCAGAAATGAAATTGAAAGACAAATGGGAACCTGAGAAAAATGTTTACATCAAATATTACAGACAAAAGCCTACTTCTTTTGACCAAAAAAAAAAAACGTAATGTCTATAATCCAGTCTACCATCAATGCATGAGGTGCCATTTTTCCTACAGCCTCATTAACAGAGTCTGGTGTCAAACTTTTACATTTTTGCCAATATGATAGGTAAGAAATTTTATTTCAGTGCATTTCTCTTTTTATGAGGAGACTGAACATATAAACTTACAGAATAGGCATAAATGTTGATTCCTTTACTGAAGGGCCATGTTGCATATTTGCATTATAAAACAGCACAGCTGAAGGGTTTTCTGCTACAGTAGCAGTACTTGCTACAGTAAACTACTTACCTAGTGAAAAATACACTATTCTCTTTCAGCATCAAGAGAAACAAATGACTGAAGAAGTTTGATGATTAATCTGTAATTTAAAAACAATTTTCTCTTTGAAAATTGTGGAGGTGAATTTTGGAGGTAGAAATATAATTTGCCATAGTCTTTAAGAGCTATTGTGT
Source organism: Nomascus leucogenys (assembly GCF_006542625.1). Lineage (NCBI taxonomy): Eukaryota > Metazoa > Chordata > Mammalia > Primates > Hylobatidae > Nomascus > Nomascus leucogenys. The sequence goes on along the minus strand of NC_044389.1, from coordinate 66,928,345 downwards.
GGGGTTATACAATAGACCTTGAAGTTACTCTTCACAAGGTAATAGAAATATTTAGAGAATAGGGGGAAAAATCCAGGAATGGAGAGGGCAGTAATTTTGTAAGCATTCTTAAGGAAATAGCAGCTCCTATGCAGCAGCTTTCCCTGAACTAGGAATTTGTGAAATACGTTTTATACTAGATGCTGCCCACACTGTTCATCCTGAGCAAAGGGAAGGTCTTATTGAGTCAACCCTCAACATTCCTTGGTGCTATGGCAACTGCGTTTTCACATCTACTGAGAAAATTGTAAATACCAAGACAAAGCTATTTGACAAATGTGAGTTGGAGACGGAATTGCAAACCTTCTCTCACTCAGTCCATGTCTACCCCATATATCAGAGTAGTTCCAAGGATTGTTTGAAATAAAAATCTCTCTTTAAGTATGAACAGTGATAACTTCAAGAATTTCGTATTTTCTCATTTTACATTGGTCATGCATCCTCAGACAACTTTAATGTTATATAAGCAGAGAGAGTTTGAGATTCTGTAGAACAACTTTTCTAACCACAATCAAACACTTCAATTCATATATATTATTCTCAAGTAAATATTCCACTTAAGCAATGCTGCATTCTTCAAAAGAGAATACATTTTTGATGTAATGACTAAAATCAGGAGAGGAATTTATCTTTACACTATTCAAATAGACTTTTGTAACTGAGAGTGATAACAAGTCAGGATTTTTGAAGGTTTTTTTCCCCTGAATTGTTAAATGTACCTTTTAGAAGTCTATCCATTTTCTTTATATGCCAGGGTGATTGTATATATATGTACATTTACAATACACCTTTTAAAAAAGGGAGGGCCATTATAACATGATAAATGTATACTGTTGTTAAATTAGAAATAATTAAAATAAATGTAGAAGGTAGAAGTATGCTAACATGATTTTCCTCCTAGTCATGTGTGATTGGCTATTAAAAATTAGCCTTTGAATTTGCTGGAAGCAAAGACGAAAAGGAAAATAAAATAACACTACATTTTTTCTTTTAATATATTTTATAATGAGATATAATTTACCTACAAAGAATTGCACACATATTAAGTGTTACAATCCCAGTATATTTGTCAAATGCATATACACATGTGACCCAATATTCCTATCAAGATATAGAACACAACGGTCACGTCAAAAAATGTCCCTTTCCAGTCAATTCTTTGTTGCTCTGATTTCTTTCGACATAGATTTGCTTGTTCTAGAACTTCATATAAATGGTACCCAATATTTACTACTTTTTTTTTTTGAGACAGAGTCTCACTCTGTCCCCTAGGCTGGAGTGCAGTGGCACAATCTCAGTTCACTGCAACCTCTGCTTCTGAGGTTAAAGTGATTCCCGTGCCTCAGCCTCCTGAGTAGCTGGGATTCTAGGCACATGCCACCACACCCAGCTAATTTTTGTATTTTTATTAGAAACGGGGTTTCACCATATTGGCCAGCTGGCCTTGAACTCCTGAACTCAAGTGATCTGCCTGCCTTGGCCTCCTGAAGTGCTGGGATTACAGGCATGAGAATATGAACTCTTTTTGTACAGACTTTTTTTTGGCTTCTTTCAGCATGAGGTTTTGAGATTAATCCAGTGTTGTACATATCAGTAGTTTATTACTGTATAGTGCTGGATAGTATTCCACTGTATGAATGTAAAATATTTTTAAGATCATTAGTTTTTTTTTTTTTGTCTGACTGGAAGCTCTACTAGTACTTAAAGAGAGTTATATAATGACTCTTACCCTAACATATATTTGGTACCTGAATCATCAATATTATGAGTGATATGTTCAACAACTAACAAACACAGAAACCATCTTCAATTGCATTTTTCTTTTATTAATCTTTAATAACTACCTACTCTATCACCCTGTATTGATCAACACACATCTGGTTGTGTAACTTTCCAATTTAGTTTTAGAAGAATATAGGAGAGTTTAGGATCTGTTAATGACTGTCTTTCAACTGGCAGGGTATATGTGGGCCCAGAAGGGAGAGCAGATGTTGGGATCTTAGATTACAGGTAGAGATGCAACAGACTTGACTAGATTCAGTGTAATAATCTAGTAATATTCCACTGATTAATTTTGTTGATCTGTATGGCACTAGCTTGGCTGCATTTTTAAAACTAGAGCCTCAACTGTGCTTTGTGTTTTAGAGAGTTTGCTGCAAGGAACCCAGCAGATTTCTAGTTATGAACCTGACATCAAAAGCCTAATTGTCAATTAAGTTTCAGCTGCATCCAACAACTAATGATGGACTACTGTGCTCTTTAAATAAGGATTATTTGCCATCTATGATTCTTATATGAGAACATATTTTATATGTAGATATATATATACAAAATCTTTTAGTGTATTATATATTAAATGTCTGATATATATCCTCCAGTGAGTCTAAAACATTATAAATCATGACCTTCCTTTTCTGCTACTTGTAAGGTACATGGATGTGCTTTGGTCAAGAATTAGGCCAAGGCAGACATCCAGGCCTGCATGACTGTGAGTTTAGGTCACAGGTGCGTACTCCACTTGTTATATAACCTGTTTGTATAAACTCATACTCGGCTCTGAGCCACTATTGTCTGCAGAAGGTATAACTGCACTGCTGACACTGTATGGGCTCTTGGGTGTGGTTTGACATGGCACTCGCACCCAGAGAAAGAGAGAGAGCCAAAGCTGTCTATCTTGTAGACAGACAGGAGGAAGCCAGAACACAGCTCAGCTCACTTGTGCCCAGAGAGAAAGAGTTAAGCTGCTGACCCTGAAGGGCGAGCTGAGCTGGCTGTTGAGAGGAACCTCAGAGCTGGAGCAGACAGCTGAGATAAAGGTGACCAGTGTGAGAGAGCTAGTGTACGTAAGCCGCTAATGAGAGAGCTGCTGAATAAAGCTACATTTTACCTGCTTATGGCCCCCTGAGTGTTCTCTCAGCTATCTGCCCATTCATCCACCCACTCCCCTCAAACGTCAGCAGGGGCTGGAACCTGACCCTAAACCTAACACTAGTCAAATAGACTATTAAAAAATAAGCTGGAGAAGTTGAAAGACTTATAGGCAATGAAGATGTACCACTCACTTTGTTTCAGGAAATTAAGTTTGAAGGTTATGTTTCAGTATGTTTCTAGTGTGATTTTTGGTTTGTAGTTTTATAGGAAGATAAATGCTTTTCATTTTACTTTTATATAATTACTTTTTTAATGATAAAGAATTGACCTTATTTATGGCATGAATTTAATTATAATGTGTCCTGTTTTTCCCCAGGGATATGCCTTTAAATTCTTTTAAAAAATTGAAAGAATCTCAAACTTACAGAAAAATTGCAAGTACAGCATAAAGGACTTTTAAAAATCTGAACCATTTGAGAATAAGTTTCTGACGTGATGCCCCGTCATTACCTCTAAATATTTAGTGTGTATTTCCTACACATGAGGGCATCTTCACATAATCACATACACAAACATAAACATTGAGAAAGTACCATTAGTGTCTTATTATTATCTAATTCTCAGACCCCCTTCAAGTTTTTCACCAATTGTCCCAATAATGTCCTTTAGAGCTTAGCGTTTAGTCATCGTGTCTTTTTAGTGTTCTTCAATCTGAGAGTTCCTTCTTATTTGCCTGACTTTCATTATTTTAATACTTGCTGATTACAGGCCAGTTAGTTTTATAAAATGCCCTCTGTTTAGGTGTGTCTGATGGTGCCTTTTGATTCAATTCAGGTTATACATCTATGGCAGCAATAGCACAGAATTGATGCTGTGTATTTCTCATTGCATTCCATCTGGCAACACGTGGTACTGATTTGCTCCTTACAGACATTCTAGATCACTAAGGTTCCCCCTCCTAACACCTACCTTCTTGGCTCAATCTCATAGCTTTTGGATTAAACTATGCAAGGAAGAAAGAGGAAGAGAAAGGTGCAAGACTATGTTCTTGTAAAACCTTCTAGTGACTCTAATGTATTCAGGGGTTCAGGCTGGTAAATAGGAACCATTGCTTTAGGACAACGTTCAGCTAACAAAATGTTGTCATTTAAAACCACAAATGAACATATGCTCCATGGAATCTAGCAGCTTCTTTCATAGATATCTAGATTCATATACTTGTAAAATGAAAAACTTAAATGAATGTAAAGATTCATCTTGAAATTTCTTCATTTTTTAAAATCAACAATTATACATATATATGTTTATTTATGGAGTATGTGATGTCCTGACATATTCATATGTTGTGAAATGATTAAAGTGAATTAACTTTTCTATATCTCAATGAATATTAGTAATTAGAATTCTGCTAAACAGTTAAACTTTGAGTGTTTTGCCAAACTAATAATCACAACTATCATGCAATATCCTGCTTAGAGGCATACTGCTTGAGAAATAATATTCCAAAGTAAAAAAAAACAACTCACCATTTATTCCAAAGCTTGTGCTAATGGTAATTAATGAACAAAAGAGGATTGTTTTTCAGATTACACTTAGGTTTTTCAGCTTTATTAAGGTATAATTGACATACAATGAACTACATATTCAAATGTACAACTTAATGAGTTTTGGCATTTGGATACACCTGTGAAACCATCGTTACATTCAAGATAACGAATATAACTATAACCCCCAAAAGTTTCTCTGTGCTGTTTTGTAATCCCTCCCGAAGGTCCCTCTTCTCCATTCTCATCCCAGGCAGCCGCTGATCTACCGTTGTCACTGTAGAGTGGTTTTGCATTTCGTAGAAATTTATGTAAATGATATACAGTAAGTACTTTTTAAAAATTTGACTTCATTTAGCATAGCTATTTTGACTTTGAATATATTAATAGTTCATTCCTTCTTATTGCTGAGTTGTATTTCATTGTCTCATTGAAGGACATTAGAATTGTTTCCAGCTTTTCACTATTACAAATAAAGCTGCCATAAACATCTGTGTTTAAATCTTTGTATGGAAACATGCTTTCATTTCTCTTGGGTGAATATCCAGTAATGGAATGGCTCAGCTGCATAAGTGTATGTTTAACTTTTTCTAAAAAGTTGCCAAACTATTTTCTAGGGTGGTTATACTATTTTACATTCCAACCAGCAGTATATCAGGGTTCAAACACTGTAAAAGTCAGTTCTTAAAGTTTTAGCCTTTCTAGTGGTAGTATTATGATATCTCATTAGTTTTAATATGTATTTTTCTAATGGTTAATGATGTCGAGTATCTTTTCATGTAGTTATTTGGCATCTGTATGTCTTTTTATTTTGCAAAAGTGCCTCTTTACATCTTATGCCCACTTTTTTTAATGGATCGTTTTATCTTATCACTATTAAAGTTGTAAATGTTCAACATCCCTGACATGAGTTTACCTATGTAACAAACCTTCACATGTACCCTGAACCTAAAAAAAAGCTAGAAAAAGTTGTAAATTTTTTTATATATTATGTATTTAAGTCCTCAGTTGGGTATACGATTTTCAGAAAACATTAAAGTCTTTAATTTTGGTGAAGGGCAGATTTTTGTGTCATATTTTTAAAATCTTTGCCAAATCCAAGGTCTCTAGGATTTCATCTTTTATTTTCTTCTAAAATTTTAGCATTTATGTCTATGTTCCCTTTTGAATTAATTACATATGGTGTGAGGTAAGGGTCAAGATTCCTTTTTTAAAAAAAATATGGTCACTCATGCATTTGACTCAACATAAAACATCTTGACGGTATCTTAGGGCTTCTAAGTAATATAATAAGTGATTCTTTTGGTTTATGTGTTTGGATGGTATGGAGAAGCTGAATAACTAGAACAAGCTTACATTATGCCTGACTTATGCTGGCAGCCACTGTCCAATTTCTATAGAACAGGCCTCCACATCATGAAGTTATGATCTCAAAGAAATTCTAGCACCTACATAGATTATGTCAGCCACAAAGTTAAGGGATTACTGATTTCTTCTCTCTTGTCTGAATTAGATTGCTTGGCTCTTCCAGGAGGCCCTTTCCCCAGTAGAGGTTGACTGATATCAAAAACTACACTCTTTTTTGCCAAAATGATACAAAGACAGAAGCCATGAGATAGACAAAGGAGAAAGAAAGGGAAAGGTGAGCACATTACTCTTCTTTCAGAGGCAGCTGGGCTTCATGTTCATTATCCTCATTTTTAACATCAGCCCAGAAAGCTGCAGATGGTTATGTCAAATATTATATATTTCTTTCAATTTTCTACTTTCAAAGTATATCAATATTTCTACAAGGCTATAAGTAATTACAGAAAACACAGTGTTCAACACATTTTTTCATGTATAAATTCAGTATATCTGTATGGAGGAGTAACTACATTATTTTATGTTTCACTTAAAAGTAATTACCAGAGGAGTTATATTACATTGGATTTCCATGGAACATTTAAAATATGATTTCATTTTTATTTATTCACATATATGTAATTTTTCAGGAATGTGGATGGCACTTGCACACTGTGTGGGTTACCACATGACACATACCCCACACTCATACACATCACACTATGTCAGTTTTGACATTTCTAAGAGGGGAAAAATTATATGCCAGACAAGTAGATTTATTTCATATAACTACTAGTGCTGCTTCCACAAGAAAGAGCAGACTAATTTTTTGAAGGTACACAAAACAAAACAAAGACAAAAGCAGTTGGCAAAGATACATTTGAAGTTACACCTTTTGTAGTCCATTGCCCTATTTCACTGCCATAATAACTTGCTATTTGCTCTCCCAGCACACTTTTGACTATTGACTCCAGACACAAACTTATTTGTATATTCTACAAATTATTATTACAAAACATATAAACATTCTTGGTAAGTTTGCATACAGTATCATATAAAATATTTTTCATTTATATTGAGCTTTTCACATTTTTGCTTCATTGTGAGCCTTGCTGGCAGAAGGTTGTGCAAGCAGTAAGTTCCATGTAACTGATCACTCTATCAGGGTGTTCCTAAGTGGATTGATAAAATGGGATGTTAAGTGGAAATTTTCCAATTCTATTATCATTCCAGAGAACAGTACAATTTAAGAAGGGTGTTTTGAATCAAGAGGGAGACTTTTTAAGAAAAACCTGAGATGCATATACATTACTAATAGGATTTTTCCGTTTTCTCAAAATGTGAGAATGGATGACTTATAACCTCTCCTACTGTTAAAATAAATTTGGAAGTTGCTCTCTGTGCTATTCACAACAACCATGGTCACCCAAAAGGAAGATGACAAAGAGCAAATGAATAAAAACAAAATTTCCCTAATGTGGAAAGATACAGACCATGATCAGACAGGGAATAGTATTTGTTTTGTTTCCAGCCATTTGGAATGATCTAACATTTCTTACCTCTGGCTCTACCACTCGGGAGATCATCCAGAACTCTTTGAAATGAAACCCACTGTCATATTTTCCACTGTGGCAGAGTCTCCATATAAGCATTTTGTTTCGCATTTAAATATATATTGCTTTTAAATTTTAAATGGTGATATGAGTGAGAACCCTTGGCAGCAAAGAAATTAGATTGGGAAGTCAAGTGAAAAAAACAAGAGCAGGCAAATGTATTAAAATAGGGCTTTTCATTTGTTGTGTCTCAAACACCCATCTGGAATCCAGAATGAGTCCACAGATGCCTGATACCCAGTCTGATGTTTTCTTGAATGTTAACATCTTTCAAGATGGTAAGCTAGTCATGCTTTTGAAACATACTGTTTGGGAGCAAAGAGAAAACAAATATGGATTAATCAAAAGAAAAACTAAAAACTGAAAATCTTTCCATCTAGGTTACATGCTGGAATTAGACCCAGAGAAGGAAAATGAAGACTCAGATCATTAGTTCTCTGCCATACCAGGTTCTTTCCCATAATATTAAGAAATAGACAACTTTATGTCTCTATTTTTAAAAGCAAAATATCAACCCATTTTGTCATCATAGAGATGTGTATAAAGATAAACCTATACATGTGTGCATATCTTATATGTAAAGTTAAATGCTATACTAGGTACTTTGTACATACTTTGTATAAAGGAATACAAATTCCATGTATTCTTTTGGTTTATGTGTGTGCACGCACGTGCATGCATGCATTGTCACTGAAAAATGATATCCAGACTAAAAATGATCAAAGAAAAGTAAACAAAGTTATAAACAGACTTAAGAATATAACAGATGGGGAAAATGTGAGGGAAGTGAATTCATTTTGCCAAAAAATGATATTGAGTGGGTCAGGAAATGAAAACATTACCTAAATACTTACATACTGAGCACAAACACAGGGTCAAATCAGGCCCTCAAAGACTCATAGCTCCCACTGAAGTCAAATGTCTGCACTGAGAGCCCTGTACATGCATTTGAAGACACAACTCAGTCTTAAACAGCTAATAGGTGAGAAAGAAGTATTTATTTTGGATAGAAATACCCAAACAAGTGAGCTTTAAAGGAGGAAAACTCATTTTTGAAGTAAAAGAGAACCTTTTTCACCATGAGGAAAAACAGATGCTGAAACAGCTTGTCTGATGAGGTAATCACAGTAAACAGTAGACACGCTTAATTTAAGATTAATTAGGTCAGTAGAAATTCTCTGTTGATTTAGTCACGGACTAAGTGCAAACACCTAAGGATCTTTTCCATCAAATCACCTCCAGTGTGATAATATTAATCATTATTATATTATAATAACCTTGAGACATCTCTCTTTCTGAATATACTTTTTTTTCCACTTACAATGAATTTACGTGATCATGGACTTTAAAAAAAGCATAGCGATAAAATGAATTTTGAAATGCATTCCTTGTTTGAGTAGATTTCAGAATGCCAATAGATAAACTAGTACCTTCAACACAGTAATTCACCCCAATGTGAGAAGATCCTTTGCTTTGAAGGGAAAACTTTCCTCCTGAAAACCAGAAGTGTACTAAGCAGATTGATGGTCTCTGTTATTGTTACTGGGTCCAGACCCTTGGGTGGGGGCAAGAATTCCAGATCAATCCAAGCTCTAAAAGCTAGTTCTCATCTGAGTACCTAAAAAGTAGTCAACAATCATCTCCATTTTACATTTCCTGTAGTTTATGAGATAAGAAAATTCCCTGAAGGTCTTAACAGACCTCCTGACTAAAGATCCAAAGAAGGTTTGCCCCAACTGATTAAAGGAGAAACATTGGTGAATTCATTGACATTTTTATTTTATGCATTTAGCATGCAATATCCTCTCCAAACAGATAAGATAGAAGCTACCGCTTTTACAATATGTAATGGTAGGCAGCATAATTTTTTTTTCTAATGCAAGGGAATGTGAAAAATAACTGTGTCAAGAATGAATTATTTGAATTTAACACACAAGCTGCAGCTGGTCACTAAAACCCATTTGTGACTTGTCAAAGAAATGTGTGGAATCACAGAATCATTTTCCCAGTTGTAGCTGCCTGTTCGTGTGTGCAGAAATTGAACATTTCTGATTGGTTTTATGAAGACTTCTCTGAGAAACTCCTTTTAGCACTCAAAATACCAAAATAATACATTTGAAAACCATAACACTTACATTTAGATATCACTTTTCCTTTACACTTCAAACTGCTTCTACAAGTTTCAAACTACTTCTACAGCAATATTAGCCTTCTTTAACAGATGAGGAAGTTGGGGGTGCAGCAAATTTCCTCAAGATTGTTTAGTCAGTCTGATATAGCCCTAGGAACATTAAGACACAAGCCTCCTCTGTTTCTCCTGAAACACAATGAGACCAGTGTTTACAGACTCAGAATATCTCAAGACCCATACACTACTTACCCACTAGCCAGACATCCACCGAAGCAGTCTGAACCAAATGGCCTTTCATTTCAGGTATGACCACCTCACCAGTCTTCTAGCCTAAATGGGATTCCTTTTTTTTTTTGAGACGGAGTCTCGCTGTGTCCCCCAGATTGGAGTGCAGTGGCGCAATCTCAGCTCACTGCAAGCTCCTCCTCCTGGGTTCACGCCATTCTCCTGCCTCAGCCTCCCGAGTAGCTTCTACTTTCCTCCACTGCCACACTTACTTACACTCTTTTTTCCAGGGTTGTTAGAAGTCATTATATCATACATATTGGCTTCGCCAGGAATTCACGTCATCTGACATCAGCTGCTACTTAAAAATATTTTACTTATCTCTTATTGACTGCTGATGATACTTCAGAACAGGTGAGTCAGAATCATTAAGGGGTAGACCCAGGTGATTCTGATTTGCTGCCCAGGTAACTACAAGTCTGAAGCAATTCCCTTTGATGGCCATTTCAAAGCTGTTCTACTCTCCTCACATTTCCAGTCTCACTCAGTGCTTCTGATAATGTCTAGTACCATGCTTTACCCATAGAAGAAACTCAAGAACTTCCCACATGGATAAATGGAAGGCTAGATGAACAAATTAATATTATAGGTTTAGTAAACTTTTATCAGTAGACATATTTTATGTTCCAATATTGATTACTTTTATGAGCAGCCGTAAATTAGCAACTCACTGGTATGTTTTGTCTCTTGAAATGTTGGCCCAAATGGCATTTTCAAACATTTAAATAAACTGACAACATTTAAACATTGAGAAATTTCACAAAAAAATTTGCGTTTCCTACTTTTTTTGGGAAAAAAAAGCATGAAGATTTGGCAATGCCAAGTTCACATTCCAGTATAATTGCCCTTAGCTGAAGTAGGCTAAGTTATCCCATTTAAATAGGACATGTCCTTTCCATTTTATTATAGTCCTCTTTTTTTTTCCCTAGTGTCTCTTCACTACCAAGCCGGAGGGCCATTTGCCAGTATTATCAAATCTCTGCCTCTGTTTTTCTTTTAACTAGTGACTTCATTTTTTAATTACCTGCATGGTTCATAATAGAATTTGATTTTGACTTGCTTTATATCTTGTTAAAATGTACAGACAGAAGACTTGCATTCTAGTCTCACCTTGATACCAACTAGCTTTGTAATCTTAGCCAAGTTATTTTATTTTTCTTGGCCAATTTGTTCATCATTAAAAGGAGAAGGCTAGACTTTATCAATGGTTTTCAAACTTTAGCATCAATCACTTTGTTTCCACAAAATAGGAATCCAGCGACTATTGAAATCATCATCAAAACCTAATGGAAATTCCATATTTCTATGATGTCTGTTTATAGCAACTCAGAATTGTACCAATTGATTGTTATCAGGCATGGCTGTTATTGATAAAAATGAGGACAAAGTAAAATTTTTTTTAATAAGTGCAGTTTTCTGGGATCCCACAGCAGTCTCTAATAGAGAAATATTTGGGAACCATCTTTGGCATTCATTCTTGGAGTAAATTCTGTGTTAGCATTGATTAACCCTCTTCACTCTCTTGCCTATATGGGACAAACTGAAATAGTACTTAATTTTTTTCCTTCCTCAATGTTATTCTTTCTGAACGTTTTGCTTTCAATTTTTCCCTCTAATGGTTAGTTCATAAGCAATTAGCATCTTCTCATGTTCAAAGTATGAAGGATCAAATGAGATCATTTAGCTGGAGTCCCTTGAACATGATAAAGCTCAGTGAATGCAAGGTACAATGATTAATATTATTGACAACCACCTCAGTAAGGAGGGAGGGCATACGTATGGCAAATACTGTTACTCTGAACTGCCATCTAGTTCTTACTCCACTACACCTTTGCTATTTCAATAAAAACTCTTAGGAGTATCTGTAAGAATTTTCCAGGCAGAATTTTTGAGTGTCCACAGAGACAATCTAATAGAGTTAGGTAAAGTGCACACACCCATCTGGGGAAGATGGGGCAAGGAAGTATTGGCTTTAGTATGACTGAGTATCTTCAAGTTTAAGTCAAACTGAATTCAACACACAAGCTTAGCAAAAGGCTCAGGGAAGATTCAACACCCCTATCCAACCTCCTTTCCCATACTCCAACATCAGGCCTGGTATTGGGAGATGTCAGGGAAAGGGATGCCATCATTCATAGCAAGGACCAATGGGAATCTGCCTCACATAAGGTAGCATTTGCCTTTCTTTCCAGCCCTCAGAGCCATTTTCTGCATTACACCTGAGAATACACAACTTCTAATATTGCTCCTTCCTGACACCAGCTGGTTTTCTTGCTAGAGAGTCTGTTGGACTTATTTCAGATTGATGTCATCTACTAATTAAGGAAACATTCCCTGAAACTGAACCCTGAGGCAACAGCAGACATGACACTGGCTAGACCTTTCAAAGTAGCCAAGTGAAAATTTAAGCACTGGATAGTGGGACTTGCTGGGTGAAGGAGACTTTCCAAGAGGGCTCTGCCTCGTGGTGGGGCAGGAAAGATCAGGGAGCCCATCTAATGCAAAACAATTATCTCACTGGCAACACTGAAGAACAAAGACATCGCTGGCTTCTGACACAGAACAAATCTTCCTATGAATTGCTAAGGATCTGGCTGACTTTTTATGAAAGCTGAAATGGGATATGAAGTGAGTAAAATTAGAGATTTTTCAGCCACTCCAGAGGCTCCTGTGGAGGAAAAACCCAAAGCAAACTTCACATGAGATGTGAATATAGCTTCTTTTTTTATGCAGTACATTCTGGAATACAAAAATATCATTAGAGAGTATCATGAAATTAGTTCTCAAGCAGATTTTCATTCACTGTGGTACAAATGTGAATCCTCAGATCTGGAAATACTGAGTACTAGATCTAACTCTGCTACTATTTAGGTGTGTGGTATTTTTTTTTGAGCCACTTCATCTTGCTTTTTTATCTGTAACACAAATCTATTAAGGCTATATTATATTTTGTCTGTTAGGTTTTATCTTATGACTCATTAGAAGCAGTTACTGGTGTGCTGCGTTGAGAAGGACTCTGAAGCTGCAACCAAGACTGCAGGGATGATTATAGTAATCAATTAGCAATGTCTGTCAGGGGCAAGGGTATTGGATGAAGGAAATAATGGCAGGTATAATTCATTCAATCTTTTGAATAAATGAACTAAAATTTATTTGTATTCTAAAATTTTGGCATTTTTTAACTTGGTATATTTCATATGTACAGTATAGGGGTCTATTTGGAAATACTCATCATTTGAATAACTGGAATTAAATATTTCCTGTCAAAAGCCCATGCTCCAGAAGGGGAAAAAGGACATGAAGCAGTACATGAAAATGTTTTATTGGGAAAACTATTCCACACGCATCTCTTTTATGATGACTTCATTTTCTCCTTTTGAAAAACCAGGAGGTAAGCAGCACATTTCATCCCAGAAAAAAGAAAATAGAGTTACTGTTAAGATTTTCAATCAATAGTGCATTGTTGCCAACTAAGCACACACTCTCATTTAAAAGAAAAAAAGAATTAGGGGAAGAAGTTATTCTGCAAATCACTGCTAAACACAGTATTGCTAGAATAGCAAAATCTGGAAACAAAAATCTCACATTTAAAAATACTTTAAAAAATGCTAAACACTTCACACAATGATGATGATGGTAGTTCACATTTATTGAACATCTATTATGTGCCAGGCTCAATTCTAATGCATTTCATGTATTAGCTCATTTCATAACTTTCAGTGACTTTTAAGAATGTTGATGTACAAATCTCATTTAATTTTTATGACAATTCTAAGAAATAGGCATTCTGGTTATCCCATTTACAGCTAAGAAAACTGAGAAAACAAGACATTAAGTGACTTGCCTACTGTCACACCAATGTATTTCGCACCTGAATCCAGATGGTCTCAGTCCAGAAGCCCTGTGCTTAAAGTATTATACAGGAGCAAAATCCTCCCAAAATAAGCCCAAGAAATCTGAACCTGAGAACCTGGGCAAAGTCATAGTATGAAGCCAGGGCTATTTAGGGAGCTATGAGCTAGTGAATCTCTACTAACCAGGCTTTTGCTTCCTCCTGGCTTCAGCTAAAAGCTCTGCGGGGTCGTTGTCGGCTGCTGACTTGGCCCATTGTCAGGATCTCACAGTTGGAAGATCCTCTTATAGGATTTGGAGGATTAGGTATTTTAAACATTAAATGGAAGTTCACACAGTCAATCTACTCTGTCGTCAGGGGAGAAAAATTATAATGTGATCATACTGTAGTCAAAATGTGAGTTCTGTAATGGTATATTTCTCTTTGTTTTGACTTCCTATGGACTAGGCATGAGCTCAGCTGCCAGTTTGTCCAGCTACATTTTGAGATGTGATTACTTATGCCCCAGTGAACACTATCGTGTTTGTCTCCACTATTTTAGAAGGCTCTTCTACTATATCCAAGCTCCTTTTACTCTGTCCAAAGTCTTTTGCTGGGCTTGTACCTATAATTTGAAGACGATGAAACAGTGAGTCCTTCTAGAGAAATAGAACTTATATCCTTCTCTGCTCCAAAAGTCATACACCACCCCAGCATTGGAAACAATGAGTTTATTAAAGTCATTTAATTTGGTCTGACCTAATTTCTTCCTTTTAAATGTGAGGAGCCAGGCAAGCCAAAGAGTAATGTCTTGGCTCTTCAGAGCTATCCTCCATAAGACACCAACTTGGAGCCTTTAGTAGGCATTGAAAAAAAAAGTGTATTTATTTGAAGAGAAATATTTAGTAATAGTTTGATAAGAGGTAAGAAGAAACCCATGTCCTTTTATAATAGGATTCCATTTTTAAATAGATCTTCAGAAAATTTTTACCTGCTAGCTTAAAAAAAACAATATCCTTGTCATACACAATAAAACGTTCATATAAGGAGCTACCAAATCAGATATTTATCTCTTTGGGAACACACATGACATCACGGTGAGTTTTCCTGTAGGATAAGAGGTTGCATCAGTCAGGATCCCAGCAAGAAACAAATGATGTGCCCAGATTGGGTCATTTAATGTGAGTTTAATAAAGGGCAGATTTACAAATATGTGGAGAAGGATTTGGAAAAATCGCAAGAAATAATGCTGTATTCTAGGGCTATATCAGTGTAAGAGGTACTTACATCTCAAGATCTGAAGGGCAAGGGAGGAAAGCACTTACCAGAAGAAAGGCAGGGCAGTAGGGGAAGAAGGAGGGGATGGGAGAGCAAGAATGAGAAGGAAAGAAAACAAGAAGCCAAGTGTCAGGGACTCTAAGGCTTTGGTCTAGGCCCACCCTCAACAACCCCACAGAATGGGAGCCAGGAGAGTAAACAGTCATTTCTCATTCTCTTTTCTTCTTCTGATTTGCTACCCGTTTCCTGGTGGGCCACCCAACAGAAACTAGAGGGCAAGGGATGCCATTCATAGAGCCAGCTTCCCAGGTTACAAAGCAGAGCGAAGAACAGAACCAAGAAATAGCAAAGAGGGGTAAAGGAAAGGTGTCCATCACAGAGATTTTTCCTTATGCTACCTTGTAGTCCCCAAGGCAGGAGAAGAAGCGAAAGCAATCGTGGGCAAAAAGAAAGATAGGAGGAAGGAAAGCAAGCCCTTGACACTAAGATGTTCTCCTCCATTATTGTGGCTTTACATAACCACCAGTCAGAGAGGCCTAGAGTGCCCCTCTTCTTCCCTCATGAAGTCCTCATAAGGCGCCTCTCTTGTGCCTTATTTCCAGGGGGCTCTGGTCATAGCTGGCGATGACAAACATCATTTCCTCCTCCCCCCGAAGTGATATATGATTTAAAACTTTAGGCCTCCCAAAGCCACGTGACTTTCATTAGGGCACTCTTGGGATACAACAATTCTTTTATTGTTATTATTATTATACTTTAAGTTCTAGGGTACATGTGCACAACGTGCAGGTTTATTACATATGTATACATGCGCCATGATGGTGTGCTGCACCCATTAACTCGTCATTTACATTAGATATATCTCCTAATGCTATCCTTCCCCCTCCTCCCACCCCATGACAGGCCCTGGTGTGTGATGTTCCCCTTCTTGTGTCCAAGTGTTCTCATTGTTCAATTCCCACCTATGAGTGAGAACATGCGGTGTTTGGTTTTTTGTCCTTGTGATAGTTTGCTCAGAATGATGGTTTCCAGCTTCATCCATGTCCCTACAAAGGACATGAACTCATCCTTTTTTATGACTGCATAGTATTCCATGGTGTATATGTGCCACATTTTCTTAATCCAGTCTATCATTAATGGACATTTGGGTTGATTCCAAGTCTTTGCTATTGTGAATAGTGCCGCAATAAACATACGTGTGCATGTGTCTTTATAGCAGCATGATTTATAATCCTTTGGGTATATACCCAGTAATGGGATGGCTGGGTCAAATGGTATTTCTAGTTCTAGATCCTTGAGGAATCACCACACTGTCTTCCACAATGGTCGAACTAGTTTACAATCCCACCAACAGTGTAAAAGTGTTCCTATTTCTCCACATCCTCTCCAGCACCTGTTGTTTCCTGACTTTTTAATGATCGCCATTCTAACTGATGTGAGATAGTATCTCATTGTGGTTTTGATGTGCATTTCTCTGATGACCAGTGAGGAGGAGCATTTTTTCATGTGTCTGTTGGCTGGGGATGCAATAATTCTTAAGACTCAAAAAGATGTATTAATAAATCTAACCACTTATTATATACCCTTAAGAATAGAGAGACTCCATTTTGATACCTACATATTTGGTTGACCAATATCATGCTGGGAGGTGTGGGACACATAGACAAAGGATGTGGAATATTTTTAGGAGGTAACTTTGGTGAAATTGCAGGTGGGGGAGGTGTTTTTCTGCAGAGGGTTCCCTTGGAATCACATGTCATGAAATCTTCCTGGTTTACTCCCTCTTTGGGCCAACCCTCTGGATTCCTCACTTTCTGATCTCATTGTAAGTCAGTCAACATAGATTTATTTTGTAGCTTTTATGTGTCAAGCACTGCTCTAGGCCCTCTAGAGCTATGTGATACTCAGAGAATTCAGAGAAAAAGCTAATCTGTGTGCATATTTCTGGAGAATAATCAAATTTCAGTTCCCTTTGATATTCAAGATGTTTTAAGAGATTCCTCTTCTTTCCTCATGGAGACTGAATTCACTACTCATTCTGTGTTTCACAATTTGATGCCCATAAATGTATGTTTAGGCTTCCTAGATTTTGCTCATTCTATGTGGGTTAGAACTACACAATCCCATTTAAACAATATACCTTTCCATGACAAAATCATTACTAGAAATCATTATTAAGATCTAAGAATGAAATTAAACTTGATTTTGTCTGCTCCAGCATTAGAAGAAACATAACTCTAATGACATGTAAAAGTAGCATAAATCTGGAACTCTAAATTCAGGGGATTTTGTTTGAAGAAAAAAAAATAAGAGGAAATCAAGTGTATTAACCAACTTAATCAAATAGGACAATTTCATTTTGTTTATTTAAGAGACTTCAAGGCCAGAGGTAATGTGGAATATCCTTAGGATAGCCACAGTTGAGTTATTTGGGCAGGTACAGAAATCAATGGAAGGATATTCCAGATGGCACTAGCAATGTGAGCATCAGCACAGGTACATGATGTATTTCCCGTACAAAGAACTTGTGGGGGGTACAGGAAGATGTGACTAGAAAGGAAGTTTGGATCCTGATGGTAGAGAAACCTCAGTGTTTGCTGTGGAGTATGATAGATAATGGGAAACCTTTGAAGGTTTCCCTATATATATCTATATATCTATATATATGTATGTGTGTATATATATACACATATATATGTATGTGTGTATGTATATACACATATATATGTATGTGTGTATGTATATATATATAAAACGGGAATGAAGAAATCAAAACTACGGAGATGTAGTTATCTTGAGTTAGAAACAGCAAGGTGACTTTGCTGATTGTAAAGACTTGGGTGAAACGGCTGACTGTGGGATTCAAGCTATGTGAGCAAAGTAAAAGAAGGTTGAATAAGTACTCAGCAATCCTACTGATTATTTAAACAGATAAAGCCTTGCAAATGTAAGAGAAGAACATTGTGAGGGATGGAATCTGCAACCCATTTGGGAGTTTTTTTGTTGTTGCTTTTGAGACAGTGTCTCACCCGGCCTGGAGTGCAGTGACATGATCATGGCTCACTACTGCCATGCTCTCCAAAGCTCAAGCAATCCTCAGTTTCCTGAGCGAGTACCTGGGACTACAAGCAATCACCACCATGCCCGCCTAATGCAATCCATTTTGGCTCTAAGGCCCAATACTATGTCCTCCCATAAACGAATAATTAAGAAAGGCAAAAGGGAACAGGATACAGACAAGTCGGCAGGCATATGGGAAGGATAACAGCTGGAAGGATCCTGGCTCCTAAACATTAGGCATGTAATGAATGTATGCAAGCAAGAGAGAAGCAGAGAGAGAGTGAGGAGGTATGCAACTCCATGTGGTTCTGTGTAAAACACAGTCCAGGGGGAGGTAATTTCACTGTCACTCCCACTGTCACTCAGTCTTCCTCTAGCCAAAGTTAGTAGTCATTTACCTGCGCAACACCCCAAGTTTCAATGAAACTGAAGCATACATTACCTTTTTGATGTTGAAAAGAGACTGATAATCCACATCAAGATTTCATCCAAAGTGCAAAGCAATGCTGATGGAGAAACATAAAGGCCAAATTACTTCATCTCCCTGGTGTCACTGCTCAACCCTGTGGCCCTGGTGATCCCCATCATGTTGCTGCAACTTTCAGCACTGAATCAAGCACTGCCAGATTTGAATGGTAGAGTGGACAATGGGCTTAACTTTTCTAACAGATCTTATCCTTTAGCTATAGTCAAGAAATGATTTGCTTTCAACTCACTAGAATGTAAACTCCTTAAGAGAATTGCCTGCTTGTTTCACTGCCATATCTCTGGTACATGGTAGGTGCTTGGTAAGCATTTGATGGATATTTAGTGAATAAACTATAAATAAACCTTTAAATATATAATTTGTACTTAATATATTAAAAATGCATATTATATAAATATGATATGTTACACATATATACACACACGCCATGGTAGTTACTGTTCACTAGAACCAAGCTTTAACAAGAAATTCAAACCACATATTAAAAATAGGTAACTATGTAAAAATAAGAATTAAATTTTAGGCATTTAGATTTATTTACTTCCAGAAACAAAGCAAATTTAATTATCTTTTATAGTTAGGGCTAGTTTTTTAACCTTGAGATCGTTAGGATTTCACTGATAATCTCATTTTCCCAACTGGTGCAAAACAGTTTTCATTGTAAAATCTTGATAGGAAGACTGAACAAAGAATAAATTGGGGACAGGGAGAAGAGGGTCCAACACAAGAACTGAGCATGCCTTTTTGCCTCCTGCATTCCCTCCCTGTGGAAGAGCATTTCCATCTACCAACCTGCCTACATTGAGAAACTGAGTCTCACTTGATCAGTCTTGCTCTCTCAGCCCCACATACTGACTGCTATGAAAGCTTGGCAGTTGTTGCACAGTAACTTTTAAGTTGTGCCCAGTGGTGTGAGTGGGAGGTAGGGAACAGGAGCCTCCCTTCAACAAAACACACCTGCTCTGGTTTGGGGTAAGATTGCAAGGTTTTGTTTGATCGAAAGAGTTCCACTGCGTTAGCAATCATTTGGAAACTTTAAAACTTATCTTTTATATCCATGACATCTCCACTCCTACTGCCTTTGCTCTAGGTCAGACCTTATTCATGTGCAGCTTCTCTGGTCTTCCTCCTTCCTTTTCCTGACCTGTTCATTTAGTAGAAAACTGTTTTTATTCTTTTTTCCTCAAATTTCTTTAATGGTTCCAGTTTGAAACTGGATAAAATACTAG
Source organism: Nomascus leucogenys (assembly GCF_006542625.1). Lineage (NCBI taxonomy): Eukaryota > Metazoa > Chordata > Mammalia > Primates > Hylobatidae > Nomascus > Nomascus leucogenys. The sequence continues at coordinate 66,908,632 of NC_044389.1, read as the reverse complement.
GTACCTTTACATAGTCGGCAAAACCTTCATAAACTCTTTCTTGTTTCTTCAACTGTTTGGCTTCTTCTGCTACCAATCCCCCACTACCTCATTTCTGCTCCTAAAATACAGGTTGTGTATCCCTTGTCTGAAATGGTTGGAACCAGAAATGTTTCAGATTTTGAATTTTTTCAAATTTTGGAATATTTGCATAGCGAGATGTCTTTGGGGATGAAACTTAAGTCTAAACACAAAATTCATTTATGTTTTAGATACACCTCATACATATAGCCTGAAGGTTTCATACAGTATTTTTAATAATTTGGGGCATAAAACAAAGTTTTGACTGTGTTTTGTGCATAAAACAAAGTTTCAACTCTGACCTGTCATATGAGGTCAGGTGTGGAATTTTCCACTTGTGGTATCATGATGGCACTCAAAAAGTTTCAAATTGGAGCATTTCAAATTTTGTATTTTGGGATTACAGATGCTCAACCTGTGATACGTTATTCTACAGTGACACAGAACTCATATCTCTGTGCCTTTGCATATACCAATACCTCTGCCTGGAATATCTGTCATTTTGTGTGTTTTTACTTTTCTTTAAAATACAAGTGAAACCTTTGTACCAATTTAAGATGGCCAAGAGATTACTACATTTTTGAAATCATGCCAAAATACCTATTTTCAGAAATCCTATATTCTCATCTCTCTGTTCTTTTAAGCAAAGTTGATTTTTACTCAATGCTCTCAATGTGTATATTTTATGCCGATCAGCTTTTAGGAAAATATAAAGATAATATAAGTTTGCACCTTCAGGAGTTTGCAGTCAAACTTTGGAGCTGATTTATATAATTTATCAGGCCTTTCCAGGCCTATCTTGTCCACCAATCTACAAATTCAGGAAGATCTCTCATATTGAAGCCCAGGCAATTGGCCAGCACTCCTTAGTGTTAAATGATTTGTGATTGAATATATGCCGCCCCATTTAATTATCATAATTCTTACATAAGAATATGTAATTATTATTAAATATTGAAGGTCCTTCTTTTTTGAAAAATATAAGCTTTTGGTATTAAAACAGAAAATGTAAATGTGTTCAGACTGTGGGTTTAGAATGATTAAGAAACAAAACAAGGCAGTCAAAACTAGTAGTGTAGTGGATAAACCTGTGGAATTTACAGTTATTATATCAGCAATAAATATGTGATGCCTGTTCCCAGGAGGTTATTTAGTTTATTTGGGGTGCTATGCCTGCAATTATGTACCTGCTACCAGAGAGAGGTATGAGATGAATAAACACACTAGCAAATTATAGTAAAAAACCCACTATGGTTCACAGGTATCAATATTTTAATAAACAATTATTATCTTATTTGTATATTAACATTTATAAAAGTACTGTTTGAAACTACATATGAATAAAATATCTAGGCACAGATCAACACCTTCTATCTAATCGTTGTTAAGTGTTTCTTAAGCTTTTTTTGCAACTTATGAGGCATCACTTTCTAGAGTCAAAGGCCTTCCTGGTCTCAGTACAGATTTGGAAAAATATTGAATTCTGTGGATTTGTGGTGCATGCTTTATAATATTTACAGTGCATGTTCTTTCCTCATGCAGTGTGATGTGGCTTTGTTTCACCTCACTCCATCTACCTGTGATTTCTTTTTGCATTCAGCTTTGGTCTATGCCGCATTATAGAGTCATTTTGTGGTGCATTAGGAATGTAACTGCCCTGGTGTTCTGCCACTTGGCTGGCTGCACTCTTCCTCCTCTTTCAGTTCAGCTGCCTCATCTAGCAGGACCCAGGCATGACTACTGACTTCTTTTCTTCCTTGTGGCTCTAACTGCCTAAAATTCCAAAGAAAATGCAAAAAGTGTGACAGAAACTAGCTTATGACCTGAAGCTGGTTTTCTTACTACTACCAGTTGCTTTGTAATGCACTTTTGATGCTGCCCTTCATAACCAGATGAATGACTTGCATAATTGTACTTAAGTATGAAACATATTAGATAATTTGCCCTCTCTCCTAGCCCCGTTTTAAGGAAACATTGCCTCTTACCCTTTACTACTATCAGCCCAAGCCTATATCGGTAGACTTCTCAAATCATAGAAAGAGTTAAATTGCAGAAATACCTATTGCAGAAATACCTATTACAGAAATAATGAGATAGGACATGTTTGGCGGAAGTTTTGTTTGTCTCTTCATCATCCAGGAATACAGTACTAGAATTCTCTCATTTTAGTAGCAGATTATAATTTTTCATTTGTGTATGCACTCGTCTACTTTCACTCCATGTGTTCTGTGGGATGCTACCCCCAGTTTTAGGGGTGGTACGCATGATCTAGCAATAAGCAAATTAATGCAGCTAATTATTTTGGTGATGGCAGTAAATCCAGGGCTGGGCACATGACCTAAGTCCATGAAGTCAGAGTGAAGCTCAAGCCTGTCATATCCAACTTGGACCTGGGAGAATATCTGGCTGGAGCAACTGCAGCTAACTTGTCATCATGCCGAGCTGAAAATGAAATCTATATAATCTCTAGAGGAGAGTAGAAAGCAATCTAGTCCTTAGGATGCTGTCTGGAATCTGAATTTAGATCTACACGAAAGTTCATCTCTCTCTAGACTTACTATCGTACAAGCCAGTATACGCGTTTTCTTAAAAGTTTGTTTAAACAAAGTCATATCGAGATTTCTGTCACTTGCAACAGAAAGAGTTCTGCCTGATACTTGTGCTACACACAGGCAGTTTGTCTGTTATCAGAGCTTTGAGCCTGGCATAGATCTACAAAAAGTAAATATATTTCACAGAGACCTTCCAATAAGCTGCTCCTTATGTAAGAGAGGCATCGTATTTACCTCCAGTTCTTCTGTTAAACATCCCTCCTTTTCAATCACTTAATGTTTCCTCTCCCTGTTAAGGAATAAGTTAATATTTTGAAATCATTCTTTACTGAAGCAACATCCAATTGGTTACTGTGTTCATTCATTTACCAACCTATACTTCAACTTTGATATAATTAATAATACCTTCTCACCTATAAAGCTACTCTTTCCAACTTACAACCAAGAAATAAGCTTCTCATCCAGCTTTCTGAGATTCTGTCCTTTATAATTGCAGGCAAGAGTCCAGTTAGCAGATGCACTAATTGATCCTTAATGAGTACAAAGATTATTTTGTCATACTATCTTGGAGCTAGGCTATCTTGGAGCTAGACTTATTTTAAAATAGATTAGCTCCTTGCTTATCTTTTGTCCTCTTTAGGAAACAACCAACCAAACCATGTGTGGCACTTTTGTGCCTGTGCTCCAATTTCAACTTCATTCATTATATTGCTATCAAGCAAAACAAGTATATTTTTAAATAAATGTCATTTACCATGAGAAACTGTCTACCTAGATAGTTCACTTATCCTTCAGCAATAAAAAATTAATATGATTTCAATAGGAGTTATTTTAAAAAAGAATACAATACAAAAAAGGGAAATACTCTATTGCTTGTTTTTCCTATTCGGTTTCAAGTAATTTCTTTAGAAACAAGAAAAATGGTAATGGCAAGCATATTTAGAACATGTAATGGTGAGTTATCGTTTCCCTCTCTTCCTCTATGAAAAAATAATAAAGTATTAATAATAAAAGCTGCTTTCTCCCCAGGGAGGAGATATTTGGCTACATTTAGATAGGCAAATATTTTAGAATGTCTTTAAAGTATAAAATAAACAAAACAATTTTCTTTCTCAGGAAGGGTTATTTGATATACTTCTGTTTCGCCTTCTATGCATATTCTCTTTAATGAGGTAATACTGTCTGTTCATTTCCTGTCTGGGGACTTTTTGCAGAGATAGATATATTCCAAGCATGTTTATTTACCAGCTACCATTTCTTTCTTCAATTCCCAGGAGGATTTTTTCTACCCACAGATTATAATGAGGAGAAAAATTGTTAAAAACACAACAGTGTCCTTTATAATCATAAGTGAATTGCTTGCTTATGTGCTTGTTTTGGCTAATTGTTAATTTTTATCAATTGATTTTTTTTCTTTTAGATATCAGTAAAGCAAATAAAATTTGAGGTTTTTAAAAATCACATACTCCCACAATATGACCACATTTTACTACCAAAGTCTACAGGGAACCTTTGTTTTTTGCAAGCAGGGTGATTTTCAGATGTTACCTCTCTTGGCCATGAGTCCTTTTTCTTTTTTCTTTATCCTTTCCCCAGCATCCTTTTCTTTTCTCTCCTAGTTTCCACAAATCCCAGAAAGCCTTTTGTTCACTGTCAGGTCAACAAGAAGCCAAATTAAAAACTAACAACTTTTGAATTTCAACAGCCAGACAAAGTGAATGTAGACTAAGAAGAAAAAAAAAAAGGAAAGAAAGAAAAGAGGGAGAAAGACCCTAAGGAAAGAAAAGCCCAGCTGAGGGATTTGGAGGGCAGCAGCTCTGGAGGGGCAAGGCCGCTCGTTTGATGTGGGAGGTCCGAGCACAACCTGCAGGGGTGCTCTCTGAGACATCTCATTAACCGTGTCATCAAAGCCCCCTCAGGTCCAGCGAATCATAACATTATCTCTGACATTACCACACAGATACGAGGTTCCCAAGGCAGTCTATAAACATGCCTGTACTAACCAATTCATCGTGGCTTGACACCCCGGCAAGGGCTGGATGCCCTTTAGTGAGCTCCGTGAATTGCCCCAATCATTCATCAAAGTTTCTTGGAGTGCATTTCACACAGCATTAAATTTAATTAAAGCAACATTGACTGCATTGTAATCCTCTGGAGGCTCTTTGTCAGAGGGATCTGGAACACTTTCAGCTTAAAATATCTATTATTTTGTTGGAGTTTTTCTTGGTTGTTGGGTTTTGGGTTTGAACTTTTTTCTTTTTTTAAGGTTGGATATCCGAATCAAATTGAAGCGGTGTTGACTTCCCTTTCATTATTCTTTTCTTTTTTTGTTTTTTCTTTTTACTTTTTTCTTCTTCCTCTTTTTTGTAAAAAAAAAAAAAAAAAAATCCAAAATCAGAAGAACTGAAAATTTGTGATAGAAGTAGTTTTAAGAAAGTGGGTTGGTCAGGTGTGGTAGCTCACGCCTGTAATCCCGGCACTTTGGGAGGCCGAGGCGGGTGGATCACAAGGTCAGGAGATCAAGGCCGTCCTGTCCAACATGGTGAAACCCCGTCTCTACTAAAAATACAAAAATTAACCAGGCTTGGCGGTGCATACCTGTAGTCCCAGCTACTTGGGAGGCTGAGGCAGGAGAATTGCTTGAACTCGGGAGGCAGAGGCTGCAGTGAGCCGAGATCGCGCCACTGCACTCCAGCCTGAGTGACAGAGCAAGACTCCATCTAAAAAAAAAAATTGGTTGCAATAAATTAAATAGCTTTGTGATTCCTATAATGCCACCCATACAAAAATCAAGAAAATAGGGTGTGCACAGGCATACAAAGACTCTTCAGCACAGAGATGCACTCACACCAACACCTACCTGGGCAGAATGGTATGCCACAGGCTTGGAAAGCATCACTTAAGCATTGCATTTCAGTCACAGATTACTTCAAAGGTGTTAGTTCAAAGTCTGAATGTTTTGAAGTTCGTGCTTGTACACAGTTCTCCTAGACACCTGGTGTCCTAGTGATGTTTTAAATTAATGCCCTCTATAGGTTAATGTTAGGAAAAAATAAATGTCTTTTCTTTTCATCAGCAAAGAAAACTTGATGGCAAGGAGAGGAGAGCATGACCAAGAAGCCAATGAGCTGTTGTAATATCCCTTAGAGCTTGTACTGTCGCTGAGTTATTTATGGAGCAAGCCAATATTTGTGAGAGAGAGTGGGTATGAATGTGTGTGGAGCAATGGGGGTTAGTTAGGCAGGAAGGGAAAGGAGAGGAAAATGAAGAATAAAATGAAATGCATACGGAATTTCAAAACATGCCTTTACTTGGTGATATTTTCTAGCTACTTTCAGAAAATTCTATATGTAACTCTCTTCCTACATCTCCTCCCACAAAAGTGTATAGAATCATCCAAGTAAGGTCAAGTGATGTAATCTAAGCATCGAAATTTAGGGGCAGGGCAGTATAATCTGGTTAAACTAAACTGAGATTGGTCTAATTGGAGAGTTAATAGTTTTCTTTCAGGGACTGTTAACACTAATTTTATTTGTTTGTTGTCACCTTTGTGTGACTGTATTGGATAACTTGATATCTCCGTTAAACTTTCCTGTGTTCGTTCTATAAATTCAGTGATGAGCCCTAGTGGGCATTACTATGTAAATCTACATATATCTAATCTATTTTGCCAGAAAATGATGTTACTTAAGCTTTCTATTTTAATTTTTTTCATCTGCAAAATGAGAATAATATCTATCTTACTCAGATCCTAAGGATACTGTAAGGATCAAACAAAATAATGTATATAATGTATATGAAAGCTCTTTGAATAGAAAAAAAGTGCTTTATAATTGTAAAGTGGTTTTTAAAGTGCAACATCAACTAAAAATGTGATTTTTTTCTAAATTAAAACATTTATCATCCTGATGAATGATTTGAAACTCAAAGCATCACTTACTACCCTTTGAATTTATAGTCTAATGAATAAGGAGTAAGAGTAGAAAGCGGAGGATGAGAAATTAGAACACATTTGGGCCAAACAAAGGGAAAAAAAAGTAGATTTAACATCACATAATCATGTAGGGGAAAAAGAAAAGATCAGAAATGAAAAGATGGTTGAACCATGTTTAGATACCGTGTGCATAGCAGATTAGAAAAGTCTTTAGGAGGAAATCTGGTTTGGGGTTAAAAAACAATTTATTAACTTCACATTACCTTCCAATAGATGTATCTAATTATTAAAGGAAGAGGGATATTTATAGTGTTGTGGTGGAGAGCCCATGGTGTGGGGTCAGATAGGTCCAGACCCAAACCCCAGCTCCGCGTCTTGCTAGTGTGACACTGGACAACTTGTTGAAGTTCTGAGCCTCGGTTTTCCTTCCATAGTGCAGAAATAACAATGGCTTCCTCTCAAGGTGCTTATACTTTGTTACAAGGATTGTAGAAATTAATGTATGCAACACTTTTAGGAAAGATATTGGCAGTTTGCAAACTGCCATTTTATTTGGAAGGAAAAACTTGAAAGTAGAAGGCGTTTGGATGGTATGATAGAATCTAATTAGTTTCCAGAAGATTAACAATAGCTAATCTAAGGGCCACCTTCTGAACCATGAATGCATATTCCTTCAACGGCCCACAACCCCTTTGCCTAGAAGTGAAGTACTGATTTCACAAAAACTTTTGGTGGGCTTTCAAGAAAGAGGAAAAAGTCATTACCCTCTGAAAGCCGGTGTGTAACATCAATACAGAGTGAGATTAGAGCAGAGCTATGTAAGGACCATGGAAGGAAGTAGAAAGATGCCTAAGCCAGGCGTGGTGGCACATGCCTGTAATCCCAGCTACTCAGGATGCTGAGGCAGGAGAATCCCTTCAACCCAGGAGGTAGAGGTTGTGGTGAGCTGAGATCTCACCCTTGCACTCTTTCCTGGGCAACAAGAGCGAAACTCCATCTCAAAAAAAAGAAAAGAAAAACAACTTCCTCCATCCTCTCATTTGAAAAACAAAACAAAATCTCTCTATCCAGCTCCTTCCTGCTACCTTCTTTTTCAGCCTGACACCCCAAAAGAGTTATTTGTAGATGATGTTTCCATTTCTTGGCCTACCCTTTCTATTTAATGCATTCCAATAGTTCCACCACAGTCACAAGTGACCTCTATGTCACCAAATCCAGTAGATGCTTTAGGATTCAGCTAACAGCTGCATCTAACACCATTGGCCATTCATTCCTTTTTATAAGACCCTTTTCCACCAGTGTCCTTGTTTTACACACTCTTCTGGTTTCCTTCCTACCTTTTTGGACACTCTTCCTCAGCTCCTGTTCTTGCTCCTTTTGCTTTAACTAGACTTCAGTTGCTGGAGTTCATTAAGGTCTGTTCTGGGCCTTTTAATTCTGGTGCCTGGCTCCAATTATCATCCATATGCTGATGATTGTCAAATTTATAACTCTACCTGTATCAGTTAGAAATGGTTTGTTTCTGCAATTAATAAAAAACAGAGTAGCTGAAAAAATATAATTTTATTTTGTTTTTCATAAAGTTGGGAGGTAGCTTTTGCTGGCATATTTTAGTTGCTCAATGACATCTTGACTGAAGTGTCTATGATTCTCTTGCCTGTTCTCTGATGGCAGCAATATGGCCGCAAAAGCTCCAGCTGTCACATCCATATTCAAAGTGATAGAATAAACCAGAGGTGAGACAGTATCTATATCAGGAAAAAAAAAAGGTTTCCTGATAATTCCTTGACAAACTCAAGCTTATGTCACATTGGCCAGATCTTTGTTCCATGGCTATCCTCATATGCAGAAAAGATAAGGAAACTGAAAATGTTGCTTATCCAGCCTCTATAGTAGAGGCTGGCAAAAGAGAAAAGAGTTGGGAATGGATGTTGGACAAGCCCATTAAAGTTCTTCCACACCATTTCAGACCTTTCTTCTGAGCTCCCAACTGCCTCTCAGCATCTCTGCTTGGAAAGCGCCTCAGAATCAACATACCTAAAACTTAACTCATCATGTTTTTTCTAAATCTGGTCCTCCACCATTACTGTCTCAAGAATATGGCACAGCTATTTGTCCAGCTGCAAAAGCAGAGAACCAGGGCTGCTGGCCTTGACAGTTCCCTCTCTGTTGTCCAACACATGACAAAACACACACGCACCTGCTACATCGCCAAGACCTATCAATTTAGACTTGTACATATTCCTCAAATCCCTTTACTTGTCCTTGTTTCAGCCACTACCACTCTATCCAAACTGAAATCATCTCTTTCCTGGACAGCATCCTCTTCTGCCTTCCTCTATCCAATCCTTAAAGTAATATTTTTAGAAACAACTTAGATCATAATCCTTCTCTGATTATTACTTTCAATGACTCTTAAAATAAATGATTCTGTATAAGAGCCACAACCTGCTGCTGTCCACCTCTCCAGCCTCATCTCTCACCTGCTTCCCCTTGCTTCCTGAGCGCCTATCACACTGGCCCTCCTGGAATGCACCTTGCTTCTTCGTACCTCAGAATTTTATCTTCCTTGATTTTTTTAAAGGTCTGAAACACTTCTTTCAAGGAGTTCATTCCTACTTATCCTTCACATCTCAGCTCAAATGTCATTTTCTTAGAGCAGAGATTCTCAATCCTTAGACCACATCATGTCCTCCCATTAAAATCACTAAAAGTTTTTAGCTCTTTTCTTTCATGGCTTGTATTATAATTTGTAATTATATATTTATTTGCACTGAAATGTAAGTCCTTTGAGAGGCGAGATCACGTCATTTATCTTTTTTGTTACTTTAGTGCCTGGCCAATTCTAGTTGCATAGTAGGAATTAATATATATTTGGTGAATATAGTAAATATTGATACAGAATTGTGTGTATATGTTGGCAAATTTTAATCAAATAAAAGAAAGTACTTATTGATTTCTTACTGTGTACCCAGCACCGTGATAAGTATAGACAAAAAGAGTACTGATAAATTTGAAAGGACAGGATTTGCTAACCTTTTGTCAGAAATAATTTCTAATAAATGCCTTTTGAAAGTCTCTGAGACTTACCCCCATGTTATCATGTAATCCTGCTGCCCATGCCATCTGGAACACTGGGGATAATTCACTGAAGACCAGTGTAGCCACAGTGACTGCTTCTGCCGAAAGCCAGAGAGAGATTATACAACAGCTCTAAATCTCTTACAGCCCTGGCACTTGGGTAGTTTCCACGAAACCCATTACGTCCAATTTTCAGATCTTATAAATTCTCACTCTACCCAGACATTTCTCTCCTTTCCAGAGCTAGATCTGATCCCCTAGCTCTTTTACCAAACCAATTTCATCTCAGTATGACAGCTGTAGACATGGCTTTAAGGAAACACCAGCAAATAAAACTGAAATAAACTCTTCCTGTTCCTTTCTGCTTGAGATTAATGCTTGTATGTCAAAAGAAATATTGAACTTCAGATTAATAAATAAACCTAATATAGACTTCTATACCCTCCATTCATTCCAACCATCATTTATTCCTTGAGATGAAGGTTCACCTTATCTTTCCAGAGTATATAGAGTATGATCTGCCAGCCAAAATACCACCAACTGGCTAGAGAGACCACTGAAAGACAGAATGAGTGAGGGGTCCATTTTCAGTTCAAGTGTTTCCAGTAGCAGTATGCACATTTCCTGCCTCATCATTTCCATTTTTTTATTTGTACAAATTTATGGGGCAAGTGGGAAATTTTGTTACATATATATGATGTGTAGTGATTAAGTCAGGCTATTTAGAATGTCTATCACCCAAATACAATACATTTTTGTTAAGTATAGTCATCCTACTGTGCTACAAAATTTGAATTTATTCCTTGACAATTACTGTGCTACAAAATTTGAATTTATTCCTTCTATCTTACTGTGTGTTTGTACCCTTTAATTCACTTCTCTTTATCCTCCCCCATTCTCCCCTACTCACCCTTCCCAGCCTCTGTTATCTGTCTTTCCACTCTCCACCTCCATGTGATCAAATTTTTTAGCTCCTGTGTGTAAGTGAGAACATGCAATATTTGTCTTTTTGTGCCAGGCTTATTTCATTTAAAATAATACCTCCAGTTTTATCCACATTGCTACAGATGACATGATTTCATTTTTTATGACTGAATAGTATTCCATTGTGTATCTATGTCACATTTTCTTTATCCATTCATCTGTTGATATACACTTAAGTTGATTCCATTATCTGTGCTATTATGAATAGTGCTGCAATAAACATGTGAGGGCAGGTATCACTTTAATATATATATCACTTTAATATATTGATCTTTTCCTTTGGGCAGATGCCCAGTAGTGAGGTTGCTGGATCAAATGGTAATTATATTTTTACTTTTTTGAGAAATCTCCATACCATTTACCATAGTGGCTGTACTAGTTTACATTCTCACCAACAGTGCATCAGAATTCCCTTTTCTCTGAAACTTTGCCAGTATCTGTTATTTTTTGTCTTTTTCATAATAGCCATTCTGACTGGGGTCAGATGTTATCTCATTGTGGTTTTGATTTGCATTTCTATGATTAGATTTATACTTCTTTTCTTTAGCCAGAGCAACTCCATCTTTATGAATGGCCATGAAGCTGTGTAAGAAGTTTTTTACGGATAGTGAACAGGTTGGGTTATGATATGAAGAATGACCACGCAAATTTGTAGTGCTGGGGCTGGGCTGGCTAGTTCCTACCGCTTCAGTGCCCCCCAAATCTCCACATGCCCCTCAAGGTCCACCCTGCCTTCACCCTGTCCTTTTCTCCAGAGGCCCAGCTGACCCATCACCAGCTCCTGAGCCCTTTGGCTTCTTTTGGATTCAGGCAATAACACCCTGGATAGGAGATTGGAAGAAGCCAGAACAGTCCTGGTACACATTTCCCTCATTTCTTCCTCAAATTTGAAAAGTGCCATTTGCAACAACAACAACAAAATCTAGAATGTACTAGCTGCTCTGCTTCATCAGGAGGAAATACGCAGCTTACTGCAGAAGGGCAGGGGATGCTGCCCCCAGCACTACCACTAGACTTCATCTCTGTGTCAGTTTTGTGATCTGCATTAGGAAAGCAGCATTCTTCTCTTCCTTCTCATTGAATGTCTGTAGTAGCAGTTCCTGAAAGCCAGTCCTAGGATGAAAAATTTGAAAGTGTTTTTGTTTTTACATTATAAACACAGATTCCCGAGTCCTGGATAGTAAACTGTGGTCTGGTGGGTCTTTGGTGAGGCCTTGAAGTCACTACTTTTCTAAGTACCTCTAAGTCTTGAAAAGAATGGAAGCCATTGGTACATATCTATGTCCCATTTCTTCAACCTCCTTCTGTTTCTTTGTATTAAATTTTTGTAAAGAGATTTATATGGAACTTCTATAGCGTTGTGGATTTTCACCGTATCCTTATTATCATATAGTCATTTCCCTGTTACTTCTGTCAGATCAGTTTCTTTTGAAAAAAATAAATCTTTCCAATCACATGAAATGTCATTACTTCAAAACTTCCAGGCTATGAGAATGCTTATAATATCATACAGGAAATTTAATTCAAAACATTAAGTCACTTCTCAGTATTTGTATAAAATATATACTCTCTATGCAATAGATGTAATATCTGAGAACACAGGGATTCTCGTCAAACTTGTTCCTTAACATTTTCTTCCATACTCTTCTCACAGTTCTTTTCCTTCCTGCCATATCTGTCGTCCTCCAATTGTCTGGAATCTCAGTTTTGTCTGATCTTGATTCTCAAGATAAGTTTAACCCCCTCAGCACATTTTTTTCCTCCAACCTATTATTTTTTAACTTTTAGAGAAAACGATCTGCCACTTCATTCTAGTATTCCTAAATCTTCCATTCTCTTCCCAAGTTAACTTTATGCTAAAAGAAACAATACTGTTACCCATGCTGTTTCAAGCTTTTTAACAGGCTTTTGAAACTGTCTTTCATTTCTGCATGATTCAATAAAATTAGACAACAATTTCATGAATCTCATCAAATTTTCCACTAAGTCTCTGAGACCTGTCCCCATAAGGTAGTACATACAACTAGCTGACTCCCTTTATTCCCCAGTCCCCAAGCAGACAGACAACTGCTTGACCATGTCAACAAACTGCCTGCCTCCACCAGGCTCCTGCTCAGAGAGCACGGCTTGAGAACATGACCCTCAAGTCTGGTGCCATCTCAGTGTTTGAGCCCAGTTACTCTCTAATCTAGCCAACTGTGAGCAACTACTCCTATTATTTCCCCAAATCCAGTCTCATATTTTCCTGTAATAATAGAACCTACAATTTTTAGCTAAGTACGTGATTCAATAAAATTAGACAACAAAATGAAGACTGTATTTGCTCCTGGGTGTAGCCATGTGAGTAAATTCTAATGATGTGTGCAACTTTGGAGGGGGAGCATGCTTTTCTTCAGTTCCTCTTTGCCCCTGTGAGACTTTGCTGAAAGTAGCAGCTGGTTGGATTGTGGATATAATGGCAGGTGATCTATGTTGGACCATGAGGACATGGGAAACATCCTAGGGCAAACAAGGTGGTTGGCTGTGGAAGACCTGAGCCTCTAAGCACTTAGAAGAATAACTATGCCAGCCTGAACCACTTATTCTCAAATGTTGTGTACATTTGAGAAAAACACACCATGTGATATAAAACATGGTAGTTTGGCCGGGCGCGGTGGCTCACACCTGTAATCCCAGCACTTTGGGAGGCCGAGGCGGGTGGATCACCTGAGGTCAGGAGTTCGAGACCAGCCTGACCAACATGGTGAAACCCCATCTGTACTAAAAATACAAAACAAAATTAGCTGGGTCTTGCGGTGCGTGCCTGTAATCCCAGCTACTTGGGACGCTGAGGCAGGAGAATTGCTTGAATCCGGGAGGCGGAGGTTGCAGTGAGCCAAGATCATGCCACTGCACTCCAGCCTGCACAAGAGCGAAAATCTGTCTCAAAAAAACGAAAACAAAAACCAAAAAAAAACAAAACAAACAAACAAAAAAAAAACCCCACACATAGTAGTTTGGGGTTTGTATCACTCTCAGCCAAATCTAATCCTAAGTGATTCAGATTTTGTTATCTGGCTATGGGGTTCTCCAAGTAAACACCCAAAATAAGACATTGGCTTAGTGGATTTGGTAGAGTTGTAGATGGATTGAAATGTTGCAAAACATTTGGTTAAATCATTTCCAGCAGGACTTTGGAAGGGAAACCATGATCTGATTGAAGCTTCAGGGAAAATTCAGGATATTGGTGTGTGTTGGCCACTTTATGCCACTTTCAGCAAAGTCTCAGCAGAGAAAGATAAACTAAGGCCAGAGCTAGCTTATCTGCAAGTAGAAGTAGAAAAGAATATTCTTGGCTCATGGTCTACAAATTCTTGAATACCCAGTAATTTGGGGTCTTGCAGAGATGAAAAACCTAATTGCATTTGTATCCTAAATGGACTGGTAATAAGCAATGACTGTCTAGCTACACATAAGATTCTGCCCCAACATACTCTTCAAGCATCTTCTAATCATTGTTCTCTACAAGACAGTGGGAGCCAGCTTTGAGGCAAGTATCAATTCAAGGAGGTTGTTTTCAGATAGCTCTAAGGGAGCCATAATTTTGGTATGAGAAAAGAAATTAATCGCAATGGAAGGTAAAAGTCCAAAGCTTTTCTACTTAAAAACTATTTCAAGGCCAGATTTTGGCTAGGGTGAGCCACACATGCAACACATTGGGCACACACTGATCATTAGAAGCTTACCAAGTTTCTGAGGGGATAATATAGCCCAAGAAACCACAAACAGTCTGAAAAAGTCCGGTCAGCCTCTGAAGTAATCCCTGGGCTCTAAAACCTGTGCCAGCTGGAAACAGGATATAAAAACTGTGAACCCCCCAGAAAGGCATTGTTCCAAGTGCTCACCTCAGACGTGGTCATAAAGAAAAATGGAGAGAGGAGAAGGTCTCAGAGTGCAGAACTAGGAACTTTAGAGGACAAAGGTCCAAGAAGATATTTCCAGAGACCAGAAGAGAAGATAACCAGGGGTGCCAATCATAACATCTCCTTTATACTTGCCCAGAGAGACTTCATTGTTGACGCAGATTTAGTGATGATAGTGTTTCCCATTTTTCCATTGTATTTTTTTCCTAAGTTGCTTTTTTCTTTCCTTCTTTCTTCTTTCTCTTTCTTTCTTTTCCTTCTTCTTCTTTCTCTTTCCTTTCTTTTTTTTTTAACTGTAGTGATTCTGTTTCTACTTCATAATTGTATATTGGATGTGGGAGTAGAGAGGGGAGGAAGGATAAATAACTAGTAAAGGTATAAGTATATACAGTCCCTAATTTTTTTTAACTTCTGAACTCTTCAAAGAAACTTACAATGTCAAACATACTTATTATTCTGTTATATATCAGTACAACCTTGGATTTTTTTTTCTCATTCTATAGATGGCAAGTTAATTATGTGTGATAGAGTAACCTTACTACTGTAAATGCAAAACAAAACGAGCAGAAAAAGCAAAAAGGTTCATAAAGTTAAACGTTGTGCATTACATTATACTTTAAATGACCTCCTGCTGGTTTTGAAGGAAAACATTTAACTTTATTCTATTCTCCCTTGGTATTAGCTTCAGTTTCCTTTCAGGCTTCTCAAACACACAATAAGCTTTTGATTATCAAGATTTCAAGTGCTCTACTAGACAGCCAATGTGTATTTATGAATGGAATTACTAAAAAAGCAACTTGACTCCATCTAGGGAATGGTTTTAGTGAGCCTAAGCGATTCTCTGTGACTATAGAGGAAACTGAAAAGAAATCTTTGGCCTTATTTTCACAATTGTTTTAGTACCTCCAGGGAAATGCACAGAAATGTAGCAGAGAAGCATATATTATACATTTTTTGTTTGTTTATTTATACCCCACCTTATCCCAGAAAGGATTTAAGATGGCTTATGAAGAGGCATATGGTAACACAAATTCACAAGAGGTGAGAAGATTGAGGCAAAACAAAAGCGTAAGGAAGTAAAATGTTACCAGCCATCAGGTTAGTATATTAAAAGTATGGCATGAAATCATATCCATTTGCCAAAAGTGGGCCACCAATTTGACTGCTTAAAGAAGAAGATACTGGTAATTACGCTTTTTATCATCTTCATAAGATAAAAACCAACCAGTAGCTCCAAAGAAGCATCACTGTTTTGAACAGACTTGTTTCCTGTGGGTATTTATAGAATGAATTATGTCTTCAATTAGCTTTATAGCAAATACTTATTTTATAACTTTATCTCTTATAACATCCCCCATTATAAGCTGATAAAATCATTCTAAGGCACATTTAAGTTAAAGTATTTATCATAAGGGGGATGGGGGTGGCAAAAGGCAATACTTTGGGATCCAGAAATACATACCTCTTATTAATTGACTTAATCCAAGGATAAATTCTGAAATTCCCAGAAGCATGGGAGAACTGTATGTCCTTGAGGCAATTATTTTCTTCTTTCACATTTATTGGATGTCTATTAAGTTCAACGCACAATGCTAAGCTCAAGGGTTTTTACAGTACAGTCTTAGTATCTGCCTTTATTGATGAGGACAATGACAACCTCAAAAACCAAAATATAGTTCTCAACTATCAATTATGATACATTGGCTAATGAAAATATTTAGAAAGTCAGTGACAATTCAACGAAGACAAGAAAGTCAGTGAGGACTGGGCGCGGTGGCTCATGCCTGTAATCCCAGCACTTTGAAAGTGCCCCTAGGAGGGGCAATTGTTTGAGGCCAGGAGTTTGAGACCACCGTGGGCAACATGGCAAAATCCCACTTCTAAAAAAGTACAAAAGTTAGCCAGGCATGGTGGCATGTGCCCATAGTCCCAGCTACTCAGGAGGCTGAAGTGGGAGCATCTCTTGAGCCTGGGAGGCAGAGGGAGCCAAGATCATGCCACTGCACTCCAGCCTGGGTGATAGAGTGAGAACCTATCTGAAAAAAGAAAAAAATAGTGAGTAGGATTTATCTGGCCATGGACAGAGGTTATGTTATCAAAGGGAAAAAAGAGAGAATGATGGGAGTAGAGGAGGGAGGAAAGGGGTGAGGAAGCAGTTAGCAGAACACACATCACACACAAAGGCCCTGAGGTAGAAGCATTTGGTCCATTTGAGGGTGGGAGGGGAGGCCACAGTGGCTGGAAGTTTGAGGGAAAAGAGAAGAGGCTGAGAGACAGGGCTGGACAGATAGTCAAAGGCTGGACCATGCCAGAGCTTGTAAGACAGGATTAAGATTTTAGACTTTAACCTAAGAATAGTTAAGAGGTCATTAAAGACTTTTAAACAGGGGGGTGGTCCAATCAGATTTGTGTTTTAAAAATTGCTCAGAGTGGCTGGGTGCAGTGGCTCACGCCTGTAATCCCAGCACTTTGGGAGGCCGAGGTGGGCAGGTCATGAGGTCAGGAGATCGAGACCATCCTGGCTAACACGGTGGAACCCCGTCTCTACTAAGAATACAAAAAATTAGCCGGGCGTGGTGGCGAGCGCCTGTAGTCACAGCTACTCAGGAGGCTGAGGCAGGAGAATGGCATGAACCTGGGAGGGAGAGCTTGCAGTGAGCCGAGATCGCACCATTGCACTCTAGCCTGGGCACAGAGCCAGACTCTATCTAAAAAATAAAAAAATAAAAAATTGCTCAGAGCAAGGTGCGGAAACTGGAAAGGTTAAGGTAGAAGTAAATGTGGAGCGAATTAGAAGGCTCTGGTGTTGCAAAAGACTCAGTGGCTAAGATTAGAGTGTTGTGGGGTATGAAGAGGTGAGAATGGATTTCAGAGGTGTCTTGGGGTTCAAATCAACAAGACAGGTATTTTTGTCTTCCAGAGACTTAAATAGCTATTGATTGGCAGTGATATTGAGAATATATTTCCCAACAAGTCCTTAGGTGAAGTCATTTTAAGTGTCAAGTTAAGTACAGAACTGTACGTTGTAAAAGCCAGCTGAGCTTGGGATAGAATAAATAAAAGCTAAACAGCCTTGGAAAGAGACCATCTCATCCCCCCTTGAAGAGAAGTAGACAGGACCCAAGGCAGGGCCAAGATTCTCTTCAGGAAGTAATTCTCTTAATCTACCTGATTGCACAGAACAAATAACGAAGACATAGGTGTCCTCTGCCATAGAGTGTGGGTGGTAAGAATTTTAAGTGGACAATTTACAAAGCAGATTTTTCTACATTAACCACTAAAAATCTCTGTGAAGCACTTAGGCCACATCCAATTTCTACTGCATTCGGTGTAACTTCTCATGTCCTTCAACAAAACGGGCAACACAATTTTGCCTAGGTTTTCTAATTGAAGTGAGTTGCTACAAAGGAGTGTCAGGTTGAAGTGGAGGTGAGTCAGCCAACAATAATAACTTTGGTTTTGGAGGAGTTGATCCTTAGCCCTTCCCTCTAACAAAGCTAGATAACAAGGTCAGTTGTCTATTAAGACTACACCTAAATTGTGATCCTAAAGTTGTGTCATCTGTGCATGAAAACTCTTTGTTCAGATCTGCCAGTAGTGATTTAAAAAGGGATACTAGAGCCTAGCCCTGTATTAGCCCACTGAGAAGGTTCCCATTCTCAGTGTATCACAGAGTAGGGTATTTAAGAAAATCAATTATCAAGAGTCTTCCTGGAGTTCATAGAACTTGGAACACAGCTGGTTCCTGTTCACAGAATCAAAAATTGTAGCATAGTCAAAACCTCTAGCCCTACATGTGCTGCATGTAGAGTAATAGCTAACATCTACGTAGCATTGATGTTTAAGGCACTGTTCTAAGAGCTTGATGTAGTTTCAAAACCAACTTATTTTACAAATGAGAAAACCAAGGCCTATGGAAGCTAGGAGGCCACTGAGCTAGGGTTGAACCAGACATTCTTCTCCAGTGTCTGTGCTCTTAAAGACTACACTGTTGCCTGGGCTTGCGTGCACAAGAAACTGTCATTAGTATCTCTTCCTTGGTTTTTCTCTCATTTTTTTCCCTGGGAAAGTCAGGTGTACATCTTTTTGGCAAAAGGAAATGCAATGGTGACCTGTGGACTTTGGGCTCTGAGCACACACGGAGCTTTCATGCCATAGCTCATTCACATTCCAGCCAAAAAGCCACGGTAGGTGGAGGCTGGTATATGTCATGTTCTTTACTCTCTTCTGCCACCAAGTTTTCTGAAATTTAATATGATGGCACAGTCAGGGAGCTTAATGATATTTCTCATCTGCTTCAAAATTTGCTTTATTTAAACACCAAAGCAAACCACTTAGGCACTGTCACAGGGGACTGTTTTCAATTGCTTTTGTATTAAGCAACTACAGATTTTCCACCAGCCTGTAAGGAAAGAAAGATACAATCCCTGTCTTCAATAGATTTGTGTTCAAAGAAAGGAACTGGCACCTTTAGCGTGTCTCTTAAAGGTACCCCCAGGAAGGTCAGCTTGTGTTTAGAAGTCAGTTGTTGGGTATCCTTGACCCGGCTTCCTATTTCTTTCCTATTTCCCTGGAAACTATCGGGCAGGAAGTGCCTCAGCTTCCTTTCTCCAACGCGTGAGTCTATCTGTATCCCTTCATAATTCTGGCACTTCCAGTCTCAGAGGTGGGCTCAGTAGGGGGGCCTCCAGAAGGTGGGCTGAGGAGGGAGGACCTGCAAGTGTAAGAATAAACAGATTAAATGGGACAGGAAGAATATTTACAAGTATACCTTAGTGTATAAAAGAAATAATTTACTATGAAGGTGGGGTTTCAAAAGAGTAGGAGAAATAGATATATTAAAATAAATGTTACTAGGTCTCTAGGTGAATAATTTATGGTATTTGAGTAAATAAACAAAATATACACACATATATATGACTATACAGCTAGATCAACGTTATACCAATCTAGGTTCTTGGTTACTAGTAATGAAAACTGACTGAATAATTTAAGCTGAAAAGAAATGTCTTGGTAGGATTTTAGGTAGATCACACATTTAATGAGAAACTCATAAAACTGTCTTGGGACATAAGGCCACCTAGTATGGTTATGAAGGTTGTTTGCTGCCCAAAGGTATTTAGCTGAGAGAATAATTAGGGGTTGAAATTAGGGGCCAACCCAGCTTCTGCTCCCCAAGCCATGTGTCCTGGTGTGTGCTACATCAACCCAGAGAAAAAGATGCCTCATGTCTTCACAAAAAGCTCTATTGGCCAAGCCGTGTATTCAAGGGCCTATGAGCACCTGGAGGATGCCTTTCTTTAATTTACATAAGGGCATTGTCTTGGTTAGTCATGGCCTGGTTCTACAACTAACCCGGTTGGCCTGGGGCCCCTGACCTTGAATACTGAATGTCACAGTGACACTTGAACCCAAGACAGAGCCACATCTACTGAAGTGAATTTAAAACTGTTCCTGCTTTATAAATTTCACTGACTCCACTGGATGGAAGGAGTGGAGTCATCAATTAGCCAAGCTGAATTTACAACCTAGTTGTACATACAACCTAATTCTATGAGATATGGGGAAGTGAGAATTTGGCTTTCTAACTTCTCAAAACACACGGTAGCATATTCCATGTATGTCAAAAATAATTCAGACACTAGAAAGCCAAAATTTAACCAGTCGGTTACATTTTTTAAATTTTAAATAATCGGTTAATTTTTAAATAAATATTTTATGTTTTAAAACAGAAGAGGAAAAAATTGATTTTTGTCAGATCTTAGGGTGATGAAGGACTTTAGAACATAAAACAGAAGAAACTACAAAGACAGAGATTGACTGTGCAGCACAAAATTAAAACTTTTGCACCAGCCAGTTGCAGTGGCTCATGCCTATAATTCCAACACTTTGGGAGGCCGAGGCAGGCAGATCACTTGAGGTCATGAGTTCCAGACCAGCCTGTCCAACATGGTGAAACTCTGTCTCTACTAAAAATACAAAAATTAGCTGGGTGTGGTGGCCAGCTACTTGGGAGGTTGAGGTACAAGAGTCACTTGAACCTGGGAGGCAGAGGCTGCAGTGAGCTGAGATGGTGCCACTGCTCTCCAGCCTGGGTGGCAGAGTGAGACTCTTTCTCAAAAAAAAAACACTTTTTAGCAAGGAAACTCTCAATTATAAGGTAAATGAAAATAAAATGGAGAAAAAGAATAACACATAAGATAAATAAAGCTCTAATAAGTTTATCATATAAACATTTTTCAAAAATCGGTATGAAAAAGTCCTGTTAAAGAAATAGGTAAAGGACATAAGCAAAAAATTCACAAGAGAAATAATGAAGGAATGTGAACAATGTATGGCCTTTTTGATTATTTACTTCATGCTCTTGGATCCAGGTTTGCCGGGGCTGCAGAGCCAGGTCTGTGAGATGCTATCTGGGAGCCCAGCCTGCCACGCACAATAAGGTTGAAACTGGGGGGAGGGGGGAAGAAGAATTTGGAAAAGTCAAATCCAGGAGAAATGATACTGATCAAGAATGAGAAAGTGGACAGCCAGCAAAGGAGCACAGTCAAGACCAAGTTAGAGGTTCAGGAGTCCCTCTTATTTCATTATTTCATTTAGTCCTCAAACAACTGTAAGGCAGATGTTTTTATCATTCCTATTTTGCAGTGGAGGAAATAAAATCTTAGAAAGCTGAAGGGATTTGTTGATAAAGATACATGGAGCTTGTGGAAGATTCAGAATTTCAACCTACTGATGTTCATGGTTTAGCACTGATCTCCAACTTGCCAAAAATATTTATGATATTTACAATGCAATAGAACAAATAGAACTGTGATGTATGATTCGCAATCATCATAGCCAATTTCATGTACTATCATGCCTCAGACAATTGCACTTAATTTCCTCCTGGAACTCAACAGAATGACATTGTCACATGGGTGGGGCCTCAGAATGCTAGGGGGGGTGTGGGGGTGTTAGGATTTACCATGCCTTGTTGGGTCCCTGGCTTCTGTCCTGCCAACCTCACACTTGGCTCGACCCTTTTTTCCTAAGGAACAACAGTATAGACAAAAAAACTCCTCCCTGGGCAGAAGTGCTTCCATAGAGATGCTAAGCTCATTCTTTGAGCCTCCCCCTCCTTCCAATCTTCCCTTTCAGGCTACCCGCCCCTCTTCTTCACTCTTTGCAGCTGCAGAATCACCACTACATCTCCACTCATTGTAAGTGACCAGACTAGGCAAATAGGAAGACGAATGGTTAGTCAGGGAAATTTGGGCCACCATGATGGGAAAGGTGCAGAGGAAAACATTATGGCCAGAGTCCCTTTGAAACACGCTGACAGTTGACAGATGAGCATCCATAAAATGACAAAGGCCTCCCTGTGTAAAGCCCTTTGCCACCAGCGCTTCTCCCTGGGAAACTAACTGCCCTCAACTGTCAGTGAAAATATTATTTTTTTTTTTGCTGGTAATTATTCTCATGCCTGTTTCTCTAGCCACAGAATAGACTGCACTTTGTGTATGTGGGTATTCTCCATCCTGGAGGCTGCTGCACCCCCCAAGCCCCCACCCACCAATCCTCTCGATCAGAAGTGATGACTTACCCTGTTGATTAAATAATTACAACCAGGATAGTGAACTGGAGCATGTAACTGTATAAAACCTATTTATGGTTGCCAGGAATACATATTGGGAGAATCCTAGGATTTTTTAAGTGATGTCAGTGATTCCCAAGGGGCTATGAAACAGATCTGCACATACGGAGTGTTGAGCCTGCAGCAAACACTGGGGACTAAAAAGGACGCTGTATCTGTCCTCAAAGAAGCCCTGCTGATGTGACTAAGCAGTTTCTTATTCTGTTTATTTTGCCTGCCCTATTGCTTTCTGTGACAGAAAATATTAAAAAGGGAAAGGGGAAGAAAGAAGACAGAGGGAACCTGAGGGGGTCGGGATGTTGTGACAAAATGTGGCAACTCCAAAATACAGGGATCTTCTTTTCTGCAGATTCCTTTATTTTGGGATTTCTCCCAGGAATTAGAAGGAGGTATCTTCCCTCCCAGATGAAAACCTTAAATTCGAGTCTCCCTTGATCATTTTTTCTCTAGAGCAGTGCTATCCAATAGGATTTTCTGTGGTGATACAAATGCTCCATATATGTGCTGTCCAACTGTTGTTTTCATGTGGCTATTGACCCTTGAAATGTGACTACAGTGACCGAGAAGCTGGACTCTAATTCATTTAAAATTGGATTTAAGTAAGCACATATGACTAGTGGCATGGGACAGTGCGGCTACAGGGCTGCCATCGTGACCACCTCAGTGCAGTCCATGGAATATTCGACCGCTGTGGGTGTAAGCCTCAGACGAGGAACTGAAAATTAGACGCACATTTCAAATACAGATTCCTCTGAGATTCAAGCCATTCCACACAGGGTTAAGCAGTGGTATGCCCTGTCAGGAACTCTCTAAAGTTACTCCCTCTTCCTATCCATGAATTTTCCCTTTAGAGCCTGACTTTGGGATTTTCTACTTCAGCCTCCAGCTTGGGCTAAATTTTATTTCATGTCTTTGTTTTGAAAAAGGGTGGATGCTTTGCCTTTTTGAACTTCAAGCCCATTTCAAGCTTCAAATGAGAATTTCCTCCCTGTTAGACACCTGATCTACCAACTAAGACAGTGTTTCCCGGGCTCTGAGCCCAGAAATGCCTGCCCAGCTTTTCCCCAGCTTTTTAGCTCAGCTTCTGTCTTGATCAGTGACACCTGCTGGCTTCCAGTTCCCTCACCTCTGATCTTCCAATGTTTTCTTCCCAGCCCTTCCTGGCCTTGCTTTTTAGTTTTGAGCTTACATCTGCATTTTTCTTCCTCACTCTACCATCGTTAGCTTGGCTCTTTTCATGCAGTAGAATTCCTGAGTCATGCACCCAGTAGGATCCCTTTCTTGGGTAGCTTCAGAGTTCAAGTACAGTTGGTATGTGAAAGAAAACTTCTTGTCACTTTCCAAATTCTTAGCATTGTTTACGTACAAATTGTTTATATACAAATCTTTACAACTTTTAAGTTCTGTGACTACATTTACATTTGCTTTCACTCTGTAAGCTTTTTTTTCCAGTCTACTGTCCCTTTCTCGCAAAATATTGTTTATATTGCTTTATTATACTGTTTTTGTTTGTTATTTCTTTGTTTTATTGTTTCACCCCACACACACACAGATACACATGCACACACAACACACACACAGACCATAATAATTCACTAAATCATAGTATAAACTCTGTAGGTAGAGGCTTTTTTAAATATGTGTGTCAGTATTTAGAGATATTTATGGATAGGTGGATAGAGAGAGAGAGACAGAGATAGATTTTCTTTCTTTCTTTTTTTTTTTTTTTTAGATGGAATCTTGCTCTGTCACCAGGCTGGAGTGAGGTGGCGTGATCTTGGCTCACTGCAACCTCCACCTCCCGGGTTCAAGTGATTCTCCTGCCTCAGCCTCCCAAGTAACTGGGACTACAGCATGCGTCACCATACCCAGCTAATTTTTGTATTTTTAGTAGAGACAGAGTTTCGCCATGTTGGCCAGGATGGTCTCGATCTCTTGGCCTCATGATCTGCCCCCCTCGGCCTCCCAAAGTGCTGGGATTACAGGAGTAATCCACCGCATCTGGCCGACATTTATGAATATATTTTATGTGGCCTTCCTCTCCTCCAAAATCCTCTCTTTCACCATTATTATGAAACAAACACAAAAAGGTATACAAAAGCATACTGTAACCTTTAAAGTGCCATCTAAATGTGAGTTTATGTCATTATTGTTTCAACAAGACTCTTGGAGGCCCACCCTTGGGTGATTGCTTCAGAGTAGCGTGGTGGCTGCCTTCCCTGGAAGTTGTCTGCTGGCTTTTATGAAGTGTCCTCAACTGCAATTATCCGTACATAATTCTGTTCCATTCCTACTGACTGGACTCAATGTGAAGACTCGGCTCATGCTGAGCAAATGGCATTCTCCCTTCTAGGAATTTGATTTGGGATTGAAAGATAGGAGGTCAGTTTGAGCTCATTATGGTGGAGGAAATGTAATTATAGGAGCTTCATAGGGAAAGTCTTCTGCCTTCCAAGTAGATTGAGAATGTAAAAAAGTAACCAAAAAGAGCTTGTAATCCCAGCATTTTGGGAGGCCGAAGCCGGACAAATCAGGAAGTCAGGAGATCGAGATCATCCTGGCTAACACAGTGAAAACTCGTCTCTACTAAAAATACAAAAAATTAGCCAGGTGTGGTGGTGGGCGCCGTAGTCCCAGTTACTTGGGAAGCCGAGACAAGAGAATCACTTGAAACCAGGAGTTGGAGGTTGCAGTGAGCCGAGATCATGCCACTGCACTCCAGCCTGGGTGACAGAGCAAGACTCCATCTCAAAACAAAACAAAACAAAACAAAACAAAAGTAGCCAAAAAGCTCAAACTAAAACAAGCATAAAAAGTGAAAATATAAAAATATATATAATACAACATAGCATAATATAGTTAACCCATGCTGTTCTTGGTCTAGTCAGCCATTGTACGAAGCCATGCTCTTCATCAAAAGGATAAAGAGTGATGGAGGATCAATCAAAATCCATTATTACCTCTGGAAACACAACACATTGTATATCCCATTGATGGCTCAAGGTTTGTGACTAGCAGAGAGAACACAAGTTGTAAGTGGTCATGGCGATGGCCTTGTGAGCCACTTGTATAGTTTGCTATTTTTGTAATGTCAGGGCCTAGGGAACCCTAAGGGGCATCTCCATGAAATTGATTGACAGATTTCCTCTTGTCAGGCATTATTACTCTCATACCTGGCAAAAAATTACATGAATTCCAATCAAGTCATCTTCAGCAAATGTTTATTTGGAATGTAGGCACATAGCTCCTACAGCGTCTGCCTCATTTCCCATCAAATCAGTAGGTATCCCCTAAGGCAACACATGCTACTAGCGTGCATGGTATTGTCTGTGTGTAGTGGGTGCATGAGGAGTGAGGGAAAGAAGGAATGGGTCTCAGAGGCCTACAAGAGATAATGCTTGTGATGACAGTGTTCCCGTTTTCTCAGCCAGTATGACTGTATCTTTGATGTCTCTGGCTTGAAGTGACATCTCATAATATTCCCAATAATAATAATTATCCCTTGATTACTGTTTTCATATTTAGCCTGAAAAATATTATACTCTCTTATACATATTTTAATGTAGCCTGAGACCAATGTTTCTGCTTCTTTGTCTAATTTGGGCTATACACATGCTTACCAATAAGATTTTTTCTCTGTTGCTACTCATGAAAAAGACTTATTCCTCTTCTAAGACTGAATTCCAATGAGGAGAAATGAAAAAGCAGAAACAGACACTTGTCCTTCCCTAATGTAAATCACACTGCAAAGCCTAATTTATCTCACGTAAGAAACATCCACTTATGCTTTAGAGAAAGGAGCCAAGACAGGTCTACCCATCTTTGAAAGGATAACCATCACTCAGACCGGTTGGATGTTGTGAACAGAGCTTCAGAGAAGAAATCATAGAACTTGGGTTTGGTCCTGATGCAATTACCCATGAGTCCTAATCATACCACATGAGGCAGTTTCCTCATCAATTAATTTTTTTAATGGAGATAACAATATTCATCTTATATTTCTCAGAGTTAGTATAAAGGCCAAATAAGATAAGGTATGAAAGCACTTAGAAATAATAAAACATGGCAACAATGTTAAGATAAGCATGTGATGACAAGCATGGTTTTAGATGATGGTAGACCAGACCAATGCAATGTATATATAATTTATTTATGTGTATGTGAATTTTCTTTGAGTCCAATTTTTTTAACCTCTTATTTAAATGTTGATCTCACATTTCCTTTCATAAAACACATTTTTGGTCATCTTATCTTTACAAAAAGAGAATATTTCACCACAAATTCAAGATAAAAAAAAATTGCAGCTAAAGGTCTATAGGGGTATAAATCTAAATGAGTCCATTAACGAGAACTAAAAAGTCAGTCCATCACAAATGAAAAAGGCAAGTAAACATCACGTTTAATGAAATCTAGTTAAGGAAATAAATTACTCTCTATTTCTCTTTTCCCCAGTGCCAGTGTTTCATGCCTAGGTTTGCGAAACCAAGTGTTTGGAGATAAAGTTAATTCTAAATGTAGTTTCTCAACTATTTAAATAGCAAGTCTTTCTCATGTTTACTTAAATGCACACAGAGCTGCATGGAGTCCAAACACTGAACACTTTATATACTGACACTATGTAGTATCAGTGCAAATGAGAATCTACGTGATAAGAAACATCATGCTTATACCCCATTCTTTCCTGTTCCAAATGGAATTTTTAGAGAAAAAATCCTTGAAGTGAATAATTCAAAAACTTAGATTTTAAACATCATAACGAAAAGCAAAGTTGACAAGCAGCTTCAACAAGCAATGTTGTATGGTAGAGATTCTCCGTTAGTCCATGAGGCAGTCAATTAATGATTCCCACTTTCTATAAACTGTTTAACAAATATCCCACAAGCATTTATGGAATGTTTATTACATACCAGTTGATATTTTAGGCATTTAGACTACATATGTAAACAAAAGAAAATATATTCAAAATTAGAAAGTAATAAATTGTTTAATGAAATTTATGTCAAATATAGTTTTGGGCTTATCTAAGTTGTTAAAGTAGATAACAATAATTTCCTTAATCTATAAAAATAATAGTTATCATTTATAAACCAATGTCCCATTTCAATGTATCAACAGGAAAAATATTTTTTTCTTTCTGAATTCCTTTGACCTTGTAAAACACACACAGTAATAATATCATATTGACAAAAGAGGTTTAGTTCAATAACATCCCACCCTCTTTCCTTGCACATTGTGAGGTACGGTATTAGTAGTTGAAGATGAAAAATTAATAGGCATAATTTTGTGTATTTTGTTTCTCCTTCTAAGAAAATTGAGGGTGTAAATAAAATTGGAGACCAGGGTTGTGCACGGCACGAATTAACATTCTTGTGCGCATTTCTCCAGCAGTCTTGGCAGCAGAGGATTAGAGTAGAAAGAGCACTGGATTAAGAGACAGAGTCATCGGTTCTATTTCTTGCCTTGATGCAAATTTGTACTATGAGTGCATTAAATTCTCTATATTTAAGTTTCTACATCTGCAAAATGAGAGCTGGATCATATTACTGTAAAAAGTCACTTTTAGGCTGGGCGTGGTGGCTCACGCCTGTAATCCCAGCAATCTGGGAGGCCGAGGCACACGGATCACGAGGTCATGAGATTGAGACCATCCTGGCCAACATAGTGAAACCCCGTCTCTACTAAAAATACAAAAAAATTAGCTGGGCGTGGTGGTGGGCACCTGTAGTCCCAGCTACTCGGGAGGCTGAGGCAGCAGAATGGCATGAACCTGGGAAGCAGAGCTTGCAGTGAGCCGAGATCGCGCCACTGCACTCCAGCCTGGGTGACAGAGCGAGACTCCGTCTCAAAAAAAAGAAAAAAAGTCACTTTTAGATACAAAATTATTTAATTCTCAATGGTAAAAAATATATATAAGGCATAGGTCAATATGCAATTTGGGGTATGAAGAAAAAATGTTGTAAACAAATATGCTATTAAATACTAATCTGAAACATAAATGAAGCAAATGCAAATTTTTAGCTACATATAGATTAAAACTGTAAAAACAGTGAGTTACATTTAATTCCCAAGACCACAGTAGCCTGTGGAAGGAAATAAAGATGTGAATACTAATACAAAGTTAAACAGCAGCCTTTGCATTCCCCCCTGCAAGAACTAATGAGATGTCCCATACTCCAGTTTTTCTCTCCTCCCGCAACAGCACCCAAATTAAAGTTTTTCTTTTATCCTTACATGTGCTGCTCTGTGCTCCAAGGCCAGACTGCCTATAAGAGTGTGTGATGCCTGTGTCTACATCAATGGCAACCACAATCACTACCTTACATACTCACCTGGTCCAACCATGCTTAGCCAATGCTTATTTCCAGATCCACCACCAACAATTTTACCATTTTAGTGGCCCCCAATGATGTCCTCATGGAGGTGAGAGAGGGCTTCCCCAAAGGCTTTTATTCTGGGCCTTCTTTCATTTTCTTACAGGTCTCTCAATTAATTTAATTCCTTCATTCAATAAATTTTTAATTAATTGTATATTATATGGAAAACACTGTCTAGAAAACCAGGAACACAAAAGTATTCATAGTAGAAAATGTGGTAGGGAAGATAGGCATAGAACATGTAATTGCAAGTATTTGTTAAGACAGAATTTCTAAGACTCTGTAAGAAGCATGGTGAAGTTCCCCCAGGCTAGTTTAGAAGCCATTTGAGTGGCATCAATCAATTATGAAATTGCAAGTATCTTCCCAGGGGCAAACTCAAGCTTTCATGCACACGTGTCAACCCTGTTCCAACTCCCTAAAAAGCTTTCTGCCAGTGTGGGAACTATTTTTATCCCTTTTGCTCAAGGGTCTTAATATTAACTAACTAATATTAATTAATTCTGGGGCCAGACTGTCAGTTCCAAAGTTGTCCTTACCACACCAAGTTCCTTCCATGCCAGGATTCGTATCACAGAGGACATGGACTATTGGCTTCCAGATTCAGTTCTAACATTTACTGGCTGGGTGACCTTAGGTAAGTTATTCAACCTTTCTGAGCCTCAGTTTCTTCATCTGTCCAACAGGGAACTTATAAAGTTATTGTAAGGATTAAATTGTGATATCTATGCTTCACACATACCTTATTCATGATAGGCCCTCAAAGGTGTTAGCTTTTGCTGTTTCTCTACTCTGTGAAACATTTTTCAATATGTATGCATTTTGACAAGGACTGAATGAAAATGGGAGAAATTTGAATCATGAGTTGTGGTGATGGAGTTGTCATCTTTAATGACATTTTAATATCTGCTGCTATACTTGTATATATCAAAACTTTTTCCTGTTTATGGTAGAAAATGTAGAAGTCCAATAAGTAAAAAGAAGAAAAAAAATCACTCATAGTCTCATAACTTAGAGATATCTACTGCCAAAAATAAATGATGAAACCCTGGGCTAAAATTGCGGTAAATTATTGGAAAACATCAGTTGCATATTTACAAAACAGAGGATAGCTATTGATGAAGGGCTGACTCAAAAGGAGGTAAGAAGGGACTGATATACTCAGGTAGGTTTTTGGCTACCCTTTTATGGCTGCTAGAGGGTCTTGATGACTCTGTCTCTATCCACGTAAACAACTAGGCTAATGGAGCCCAAGTCTAAGGAACCATCATCACAAGAAAGTCCAGCTCATTTAGTGCAAGCCCTGGCCTCTGGCCCTCTTTCCTGGGAAAACAGGGATCATCTTTGAAGACTACTTCCAATTTGTCCTATAAAATACTTAATCAGGCTCGTCTTTAGAGCCAGCCTTGCAGTGGGCCCTCAGTCATCCTCTGCCCCTTGTTACTCCACATTTCTGCCTTGGTGCTCATTGATCCCTCCTGCTGTTTTACAAAATAAGAGATTTTGATGCCACACACAGCCAATCTTGTTCATGCAACCTCCAGCCTTCTTAGGCCTCATCAGCCTTATTTTTCCCTGTAGTTATCAGTGTCTTAAATACTGAGATATTGTACTTATTCATATTTTTGGTTTTCTCCCATCTTTACAATGAGTGCTCCAAACATGGAGAGAGTTTCATTTAATTTATTCTGTGATGTATCTCCAGCACATGGTGCATAGTAGCACTAAATAAATATTCGATGAATGAAAATTTAAAAAATAACTAAAACATAATCTTTTGCTATGGTTTTAATATTTGTGTCCCCTCCAAAATTCTTGCTGAAAGGTAATCCCCAATGCGGTATTAAGAGGTGAGTTCTTTAGGAGGTGTTTAGGCCATGAGGGCTCTGCCCTCAAGAGTGGGATGCCTTATAAAAGGGCCAGAGGGAACTAGCAAGGCCCTTTTGTTCTTCTTTTCCCTGTGCCCTTCTACCATCTAGGGACATCATGTCCGCCCCCTCAAGAGGAGGAAGCATTCAAAGCACCATCTTAGAAGTAGAAAGCAACCCTCACCAGATATTTAACTGTTGGCATGTTGGTCTTGGACTTCAACTTCCATAACTTTGAGCAATAAATTTATGCTATTTGTAAATTACCCAGTCTGTGATATTTTGTTACATACAGCAGAAGAAATGAACTAAGACATCTTCCAGTGTGTAAGTATAAAAGGTCATTTCAGATCATCCACTGTTAGGTGATGGGAAATGTTAAGGACAGCCCACTGGGCATGAAATGGTAGAGGGTGGATATGTGAAAAGGAAGATCCAGCGCTATCTAGAGACATGGAATACACACGTGACATACCCCACAGCATGGCTAGGTTATAGCAGGTTTATTTTCACCCAGTTGGGTATGAATAAAATTCTTCACCAATTTTACAAAATTAAAAAAAAATGAGTAAGGCCAGAATATTAGCCTGCTAGGGCTGCCATAATAAAATAATACAGACCAGATGACTTAGGCAACAGAAAGGTACTTTCACACATTTTCACACATGTCCTGGAGACTGGAAGTCCAGGATCGAGGTGTTGGCAGGTTTGGCTTCCTCTGAGGCCTGTTTACAGAGACTTATAGATGGTGCCCTCTTGCTTCCTCCTCATATGGTCTTTTCTCTGCACATGTTTATGCCTGGTATCTCTCTGTATGTCCTAATCTCCTTTTTTAATAGAAATACTAGTCAAATTGGATTAAGGCCTACCCTAAAAAACTCCAAAAACAAACAAACAAAAAACCCCTTATTTTAACTTAATTAACTCTTTAAAGGCCCTAACAGCAAATACAGCCATAGTCTGAGGTATTGAGGGTTACAGCTTCAACAGATGAAACTTGGAAAGACCCATTTCAGTTCATAACATCCAGTTGTCTAATTTTTGGTGACTAAAGCACTCTGCATAGCATGAATATAAAGTTATTTTAGTGAGCTTTTTTAACCTTAGAGAGAGCTGTATAATTTTGTTCCCAAAAGCCTCTTTCATAGAGGAATCCTTTTTGAGTCTTAACTGACTTGTAGTGACTCATGATCTGAATAAATAAAGCATATCTCCAAAAGTGTCAGTTTCTGTAAGTATTTTATAAATTTGATTGAAAATACTATGATAAAGATGCAATGATGTCAGAAATGTTAGAAATCATTGGTTATCATAGGACTATAAGAATATTGTCATGTGTAACTAGGTAGCTCTGAAAATTTTTGACACACAGGCATATAAAAAGATTTTATATAAAGGTGATTAGAGGTCTTTCTACCAGATCTAATTTCGTTTGTTCAAAAATAGAAAGCAGAAATTAGGTAAGAGTATTTAATGCAAATAAGTAGCATAGAGTGAAACTCTCAAAGATAAGATACATACGGGCTTTGCAACCAAGGATGACGAGTAGAAGAATACTATATGTGTGGGCTAGAAGGAAATTGAATATCATTTAGTCATTTATTTTAGTTATGAGGAAATGAATTCTTGTAAAGGCAAATTATCTTCTCCAAGAGACAGAATATAAATAGAATCCATACCTACCCACTCTGGTTCCCATTCTACACTCACTCTGGTGAGTATATCTGAAATCCAAGGTAAATGATTTGGACTGCCCAAAGGCCTTCCTAACCTTGGTAGAATAAAGTTCACAGAATATTACAAGGAATAAGTTCCATCAACAAAATCTAGGTAGAAAATTGTAAAGCCTAATTGAAAGAGTAGAATCCAGATTCAGGAGACGCTGGAATACCATTTACTGTCTATGTGATCTTAGGCAAGACTCTTAACTTCATTAAACCTAATTGTGTCATCTACACACTGGGAATAACAATAATTCTTGCCCTATAAACTTCATTGGGCTATTGATGAACAAAAAAGATAAAGGACTTACAACTCCTGGTAAATATTAAAGTGGTATTCAAACACTGTGTGTGATAATCATTGTTATATATGCCAGGAATAAGTATGCCAATGAGATCTATCTTTTAAGCAGAGAGTTGACTTGAAAATGTAATCTGGGATAGATATATTAAGAATGAAAATGTCAGTTTTCTTTACTTTCCTTTAAAAAAATAGTACCAGCTGCATAAACCACCTTGGAGCTGAAGTTTAAAGAACACCTTTGCCATTTTAATTAAAGTATAACTGGTGGCCTATAATGACAGTTACATCCAAGAGGAGGGGCTTCTCATACTAATCCCTAATGTAGAAACTCAGATGAAAGAACTCACAGTGTATAGAAATACCAGTTCCATAGTCCAGAAGATTTGGAACTGAGATAATATTCATTATGCAGCAGGTCCTAAAGATATGAATGAATTTGGGTCAAACCTAAGATAAATAGAAAGCCTACCACAGGAGGACCTCATTGAAATTGATTCTTCCAACTAAAAGAAAACCACTGAAAATTTAAGACTTTTAAGGATGTTTAATATCCCTGAAAAGGAACAGCCTGAATTGAGCATAGTAAGAAATAGTCACATGGATCCCAGACCTGGAAGACTTTTAGGTTTCAAGAAAGTATAGCTTGGAGAAATAAGAGTCTAGTGCATTAGGATAATTGAGAGGATATATTAAAATCCAAGGGAAAGAAGAAAGTCTGAAGAAATTTCAATGATAATGTCATTGAGGTCCAGTAGGTTCTTTCCATGAAAGAGCAGGAGTCCATACTGAGACATGGGCAGAGTATTCAAGAGACGGGGCAGACGGGGAGGGGAGGGAGAAAGTGAAGAGGGAGAGAAAGAGAGAAAGGAAGAAGAGAATAAGCAGATGAGAGGGAGAGGAGGGAGAAAGAAAAAGGGAGGGAGAGAGGAGACCAAAAGGAAGGAAAGAATAAGCAGATGAAAACTGAGAATGTCCTATACTGGAAAGAAGAAAGAAGAGAATAAGGCTCCCTCCCTTGCCACACACACACACACTCCTTACTGCCAGAGGCAGATAGACCCTGAACCTAATGAAGTTTAAGCTTTAGGACACCTCACTTACCCAAATCCCCTTTCAAACTCAAAGAAAAGGCCTGAGCTCTACACTCTCACAGTCGTATGATTTGTTAAATTTGCACTCCCAAGACCTTTTAACCACAGTTAATCAAGACCACTGGCTCTTTCTATTCCCTCTTCCTCTCCAGTCAATAGCACTGAAAGGACCATGCACATTTTGGGATCAAACTAAGAGGAAGATAAGTTAGGAATACTTTTGGTGTGGATTCAATGGGGTCCACAATCACAGAAACATTAGGAGCAGGGCCAAATTTCACATTGCCATATGGATATCTCATGGTGTCAGCACCAGAAAGGTGTGGCTGTGGGAGGAGAGATGATGTTTAACATAAACGAAGCTAGAAGCTAGCTTTGAAGAAATTCTTCCAAATATTATAGCTCATACATGAAAGAAACTTGATAGAGATTTCCCCAAATTTGACATCCCTAAAGGTTTGCATGATATAACCAATAACAAGTTATGAGGTTACAGAAACTCTTGTAAATACCAGCAAATTAAAAATTCTCTGACCATTCCAAAGGATAAATGAAAGTATGTTTTCTATTCTTTTGTATAAATATTACTAGGGTTGCCAGATAAAGTACAGCATACCTGATTAAATTTGAATTTTGGATGAACAGCAAATACATTTTTTAAATTAATTCATTAATTTTTATTAGATATATGTTATAATTGTATCTATTTATAGAGTACAAAGTGATGCTATGATACACATATACAACGTGAAATAATTGAACAAGCTAACATATCCATCAACTCAAATACCTATTATTTATTCCTACTGTCCAACTGAAACATTGCACCCTTTAACCAACATTTCCCTGTTCCTCTCACACTCCAGTGTCTGGTAGCCATCGTCCTGCTCTCTGCTTCTATGTGTTCAATATTTTTAGCTTTCACATATAAGAAAACTTGCACTATAACAAATTTTTAGTGTAGTATTTTCAAATATAGCATAGGACATATACTAAAAAATTATTCATTGTTGATCTAAAATTCAAATTGGACTGAACATCTGTATTTTTATTTGCTAAATCTGACAGCTCTATATACTCCAAAATCATTAGTGTGTGAAAAGATGATCAATGATTCTGTAGCCAGAAAAATACAGGAAAGAAAATATTAGAGAGGTTTTTCTGATAATTAACTAAACAAGCATTATTATTTTTCCAGATTTTGTGATATTTATAGTATTTTGTAGCTTTGTCCTATAATAAATATTCATATTTATATTGAAATTTATCATTTTTTTTATAAGGGGGCCCACAAACCTTATCTGTCCCTGCCCCCCACCCTGCCTCTAAAGGATACAAAAATCTATCAGTACTCCCAGGAATAGAATGGAAAGGACAGCGAAAAAGGAATAATGAGCTAATGCTGGCCAAATACATTAAAGAGAGTAAGAAGGTATTTTACAACTATCAGCGAAAAGAAATATTTGAGCATATGTAGAGCCATTAACAAATAAGGAAAGAAGTGAAATTAATAATGACTCTAAAACAGCTGAGATAATGAACTCCTTTCTCAACTTTGTCTTTGGCAAGATAAGTAAGGAAATGGAATTTGAAGAATTAGGAAGTAATTAAGACCTTGTGAAAATAGCTATTAATATATGGTAGGTAAAACATGCTTAGAAAATCAGAATAAAACAGGGTGACTGGGAAACATGTCTCCTGGGGTACAGAGGGGAGCACATAACGAAGTTGCTAAACCACAGACCATTGTTGTCAACAATTGTGAAGGCTAAGAGAGGAAATTGAAAACAAACAGAAGGAAATGGGAAAGAAAGTGAAAAATATAAAAAATTGTTCCAGAATTCAAAATGCACATTTGAATTATTTAGTAACTCAAAGGAAACAGAACACTTATTAAGGAAATCCCATAAAAAATGTATTAAACTTCATCAGATTACAAGATTGGACAAGATCCAATTATTTATATGTACAATAAGGAGGGTGTCAGATAAAAAGGACATACAGTAATAGAATAGGTATGTATAGTATTCTAAATCATGAACATTTTATACTCAAAATTATTTTTAATTGGCTGGATAAGGAATATAGTTATTTAATTAAAGTCAACTGGAGTCATATATAACAATGCTAAAATGTAATGCTGAATAAAAAATAATGGACTTCCATGGAAGCTGATTGGGTATGAGCTATTCTAATTGCCGGAGTCATAAACTTTCTTACAGAGATTCCCAAAAGGGAGATAAACATGAACTATAATTGATAGCTGATTCTCGCTAGAAAGATATTTCAGCATAGGCCTCATGAAGTCAAGGAGTCATAGAACTGGAAGGTACTTAATAAAAGACAGGCAAAATATTTTTTCATAAGGCAACAAATAAAATCTACAGAACTACAAATCAATGGAGACCTGGTATCATCCAGTTTATTCATTTTGTAGGCGGCAAATTTAAGGCCCAGAGAAACTAAACAACTTGCCGAAGGTAGCGAGAGACAAAGCTAGGATTGGAAATCAGATCTCTTTTATTTTCTTTTTAATGATCATTCCTTCACATTTTGTTGTAAGCTTTGTAAGGGTAGAAACCAAATTTGTTTTAAACCACTGTTCCCCCTGTGCCAGACACACACACACTTAATATGTGCTAAATGACTTCATGAAGCGTGTGCATAATTCTACTGCTATTTATCTCTACTTTTAATTAATAATACATTTCTCCTCATCTTCTCTGTTGGTTTCTAGTGTCCTATGAGCAAGGGGTCTTGAGACAGCTACTATTGAGGTGCCACAAGCAAATAACTACTTAATTCATTTTTTTAAAATGATGCTAAGGCCACTAAAAGTAACAGTGGCACTAAAGCCCACACAAAGACATTAGAGTTAGCTCAAAATTTTTATACTTAAAGAGTTGCAGAGTCATTTGTGACAACTCTTTCAGGAATGTGTGGGTTTATATGCATTCAGAGGGAAAGTGACCTGTAGAGAATTGAGATCATGTATGTGAAGAACCTACTGTAAGCTTCATATACTCTACAGCAAAATAGGGGATAGTCAACAAATGTTTATTTCCTCTCTAATCTTTGAAACAGCACAACTTCAGCTGTGATCACTTATGCATCATGGAGACAACCTGGAATGCTAGTAGAAGCTATTGTTAATGAAGGACATTTCAGAAAAGATGTTTGAGAAGGGCCAAGAAGTCTCAGTGAATTAAATGGTTTCAATCTACCACCTTCCAACTACATTAAGACTTGATTCAATTGTCAACTAACCTTGCAACATTAATGAACGTGCCGTTTGTACCTCTAAACGAAATTACCCTCTGTTTAGTGAAGACTCCAGAATTTCTACAGAGAAAGGGCTTATGAGAAGCAATCTGTTTCAAGATGCTGCAAGAATTACATAGCACATGTGCTGTCAAATTTAGATTGTGTATTTATTTATGGTAACTGGAGGAGAATTGGTCTGCTCTTGGAGATTATCAGTATTCTAATATCCATCTCTCCCAAAGCCACATCTTGGGCTGTAATGGCCTATGCCCCTAAAAATAATAAAGAGGTTAATCTTGGACACCTTGATATGATGTAGACTGAAAAAGTCTCTCTTCACTGTGAATAACAAATCATTTGTTTCTGGGAAAAAACACACATAAAGAGTGACAGCAGAAAAAATGGGAATGATTCCCTACTGCACCCACCAGGCTGGGATACAGCCTTAAAAATGATCTCTTAAATCTAAAATGGCTAAGTAGGAATCTCAATCTAGAAGTAGGAGAGACCAAAAAGAACACTTACCTAATGCAGCCCTAAGTGCTGCCAGTTCTCAGAGGCCAGCTCTCACCATGGTTAAATATGCTCAGAAGAGAGTTATTTATTAAAATGTTGGATTTGAAGGCCTATTGTGATTTTTTCTGACATCAAGACTTTAGGGTTCTTGACTGCAGATAGACACAAGGTGATGTTCTTCATCTATCGTTTGGATGCATGCAAACAGCCAAATTCATGTTTAAATACTCATGTGTTAGTCAAATATATTTCTTTTACTTGACTGTTTTTTCCCCAAAATTATTTTGGCACATACGTCCCCCTTAAACATCCAATCTCTTTACTCTTGGAAAACCGGAACCAGGTCACTTTGCATTAATCCTCAGCATTGTATTAAGAAGAGCCTTTCTAGGAAGACAGATGGGAGAAGTGTATTCTCAGCTGACTTAGAAACTAATTATAGAAAAATGCAGACAGAGTGCTTAGGGACTCAGCGAGAACAAAGCTGAGTTCAGACATGTTTCTGAAAAAGCGTATGCATAAATTCCATTTTGTCATAAAGAAAATTCAGTCTTCTTTTCACTCAGTGTCTGTAACTCAGATTTAAAATTCACCTTCTTTCAGTAGAGCACTGTTTCAGTAAATCCTTTTTTGGTAATAACTCAAGCAAGCAAAAAAGTTTCATTACTCAATAAAAGAGACAAAATGGTGGTGGTGTTTTTGCTGTGACTTTTTCAAAATATATAGTTTAGAAAGTCACCCCAAACAATGCCAATTTGAAGGCTCAGCATTTATTAAGCTCCAAATACATGTAAGTGTTATGCTGAGCAAAGTAATTACAAAGATATATAATACATGTTTTGTATTTTATATGTATTATATAAAATACAAAATACAAAGATATATAATACATGTTTTGTATATATTATACATGTTTTGTATTTTATACGTGTAGTTTACCACATATTGGACACTCACTAAGTGCTGAACACTCTCTCAGGTGTGGGGACACAAGAGAATGAAGCACAGCTCTTGGAAACTGAGAACTCAAAGTTGAGGAGAGGAGCTCTAAGTAAGAGAACAACTGCACAGTCATACAAATTGGTTGAAAGTTGTGGCACATACTGCCCACAAAAGAGGATGTTTTTGGATAAATCTAAAGACTAATAATCAAAAAAAGGCAGGGGCACATTAACAAAAAACTATGACTCAATGCAACCATAACCAGAAATTACTGTGAATTCAATATAAGTCAATAGATAAGGATCATGAGAATATCTATAAAATCTTAGGTTGTATCAAAAGTACTGAAATTTTTAGTACAACGAAGGGCATAATTTTGCTCTATTTGGTGGTGGTTAAATCATATCTGTATTATTGGGGTGAGCTCTGATATCACATATTAAGAGGGCTGTAGACAAGCTGGAATACCTTGACATAAAAATAAAAGGAGGAAACTAACTAAACATGTCCTGAAAAGTAGCTTCAATAACTGAGGATGGTTAGCCCTGGGAATGGGGGATAAAGTGGCACAAGCCAGTTATCTTTAAAGAGCTAAAGAGCTGTTGTGTAAAGAGGGACTGGATTCCACCAAGCAAATCCGGTATCTGTGAATGGAAGGTAAATCAGAGAGTTCTGGAGAATATAAGAATTTTCCAGCAATTGAGGCTGTTTTTAATTGGAATGTGCTGCCTCTGGAAAGTGTGAACTGCTTGCTTGGAGAATTGCTAAAGGAAAGGCTGCAAGATTACTCATGGAGGTTGTTGAAGAGGTGGTTCATACAACAATGAGACTTCGGCTAAATGGCTCCTTTGAGGTCTCTGAGATTCTAAGTGTTATATTAGAGGAGTAAAAACAGGCAGTGGAAGAAAGGAGCATGAAAATGAATGCTGACTGTAATGGTCTGAGAGGCCCTGTATAAGATGTGTTCAACAAATTCTTATCATCTCTATCGTAAGATAGAGATCACTAAGTTCCAGCACCCAGTTCAAGTTTCATTAGTGCCACCTCTAAGATTCGGTCCACCTTGATATGCTGAGGGCTACTACTGAGAGAAAGAAAAACTTAGGATTCACTTATTCGATTTCCTAAAATACATTTCATTTTATAAAATACCTGCCAAAGTCAACTGACGGCAGATTCTAAAGACATCTTTAGTTTACTACCATGTATTGGACACTCACTAAGTGCTGAACACTCAGGTGTGGGGACACAAGAGAATGAAGCACAGCTCTTGGAAACTGAGAACTCAAAGTTGAGGAGAGGAGCTCTAAGTAACAGAACAACTGCACCGTCATACAAATTGTTTGAAAGTTGTGGCACATACTGCCCGCAGAAGAGGATGTAAAGATTAGGAGGGTGTGGGAGGCCTGGGCTTCTTGTGGTGACTGACAAGGACAGGGATAAAGAGCATGGTGAAAAATGAATCTTGAGTACGGTGGGGCTTCAATAAACATTCGTGGAGTGAAGCAGTCAACAGGGATCTTAAAATTCACAAGCCAAGGGCTGTGAATTACAAGTGATATCTATTAATCATTTGAAGGTATCCAACTACTGCATTTGGCATATTTGGCAAGCTTTGGACATGGAGGAGAAACGGATCATGGGCACTACTCATCCAGGAATGGAGAGGTGGGGGAGTGGGACATGTACCCCATTGCTGTTACATTCCAAGTGTAAGGGCTGGAAACAAAATTTCATTCCCATCCAAATGGGCCCTTTGGGGCCAGTGAAGATACTAACCCAGTCACTATTTTCACACAAGCCAGTTTATT
Source organism: Nomascus leucogenys (assembly GCF_006542625.1). Lineage (NCBI taxonomy): Eukaryota > Metazoa > Chordata > Mammalia > Primates > Hylobatidae > Nomascus > Nomascus leucogenys. The sequence continues at coordinate 66,868,592 of NC_044389.1, read as the reverse complement.
ATTTTTTATTATATTTTAAGTTCTGGGATACATGTGCAGAATGTGCAGGTTTGTTACACAGGTATATTACACAGGTATACATGTGCCATGGTGGTTTGCTGCACCCATCAACCCATCATCTACATTAGGTATTTCTCCTAATGCTGTCCCTCCCCGTGTCCCCCACCCCTGTCAGGTGTGTGATGTTCCCCTCCCTGTGTCCCTATGTTCTCATTGTTCAACTCCCACTTATGAGTGAGAATATGCGGTGTTTCTGTTCTTGTATTAGTTTGCTGAGAATGATGGTTTCCAGCTTCATCCATGTCCCTGCAAAGGTCATCCCTCACAGTTTTGGTGAGTGACTCGTTACATTCAAATTACAATACCTTTATTTCAATCTTTCAGAGGGGAAAGCGACCAATTGAATCAGAGATCAGAGGAGTTATTTTTTAAAAATGTTTTTATTCCAATAGCTTTAGGTGTACAAGTGATTTTTGGTTACATGGATGAATTGTACAGCAGTGAAGTCTAGGATTTTAGTGCACCTGTCACCCGAGCAGTGTACATCATACCCAATATGTAGTTTTTTATCCCTCATCTTCCTTCCACAACCTCCCCTTCTGAGTCTCCAATGTCTGTTATACCACTCTATATGCCTTTATGTACCCATAACTTAACTCCTGCTTATAAGTGAGAACATGCAGTGTCTAGTTTTGGATTCCTGAGTTGCTTCACTTGGAATAAGGGCTTTCAGTTCCATCCAAGTTGCTGCAAAAGATGTTATTTTGTTCTTTATATGGCAGTAGTATTCTATGGTGTATATATACCACATTTTCTTTATCCATTCATCTGTTGATAGGCATTTAGGTTGATTTCATATCTTTGCAATTGTGAATGGTGCTACAATAAACATACACACGCAGGTATCTTTTTGATATAATGACTTCTTTTCTTTTGAGTAGATACCCAGTAGTGGGATTGTTGAATTGAATGGTAGATCCACTTTTAGCTCTTTGAGAAATCCCTATACTGTTTTCCACAGAGGTTGTGCTAAATTACATTCCTACCAGTGTCATATACATGTTCCCTTTTCACTACATGCATGTCAACACAAAGATCAGAGAAATGTTAAGCCACTCTTCAAGTAAGTTTGCCATGCTGGGAAAGGTGGTAGGTTATTCTCTGGTGGTCAAAAAGCTAGAGAGGGTCAACCCCTGATCAAGGAACATAAATTATTTGTTTGCTGAATTGACAGTATATGTTTGCAATGTGATGGGGGAGGGGAATCATTTCTCCTTAAGGATTGCTCCAATTCTAACAATAATTATTATTATAAACAAAGGCTATCATATAGTGCAGGAAGTCATCTAAGCACTTTCCAGGTATTAACACACTTAGCCCTCACAAATACCTTATGAGATTGGTACTTTTACTGTCCCCATTTTACAGATGAAGGAATTGAGGCACAGAGAGGTTATGCAATTTTGCAAAGACATGCAGCTGGTAAGAACTGAAACAGTGTCTATACTTATGCAGTCTGGCTCCAGGGTACGGTCTTTTCATTAATATAATAATCTAGTTCAGTAAGTAAGGCATCCAGCTATCTAAAAATATTCTGTGTTCATATAGACCTGTTATTAAGAAAATCTATGTCATGACTTTAGCTCAGAAAAGATAATAAAAGGAGATTCATGTGGGGTTTATTGGCACAGTGAAGGGAACATTGGACTATGAATATGTGATATATGAGTAAATTTATACTCATGATTTTTATTCCAACTGACTACTAGCTGTGGATGCCTTGGTTATGTTCATTTCTTCATCTGTAAAATACAGATAATGTACCTGCCTTGCAGGATTATAAAATTAAATAAATTTTTACAGGCAAATACCTAGAGTACAGTAAATGTAAATAAATGCTATCACTAACAAGTTCAGCCCCTGTGCTAGTTGTGGTAAGAGTCACAGGTACTTATCACAGGCATCAGCTCCTGTCACACCAAATCATCTGCCCTGATGTATCACCCCACCTTAGAGATGATAGCTGTTTCATGCAGTTCTCACAGTTTCTAATACTAATCCAGCATCACCTTTCTGTTCTTTCAGCCTTCCAACATCTAACCAATCCCCTTTATTACATCCTCACTGTTTGAAAGACCTAGAACATTTTCTGTTTTCTAATAGGATCCTGATATTGATAGCATCTTTTAAAGCAGAGGTAATTAAGTCTTCTCCAGAGGTAATTATTCTCAAAACAAATAATCCTCCAGAAACCTTCATAAGTCACAAAATTTGCTTGGTATGAACATTACTTACTAATGCTTTCAGTCTGGTCTTCAGCAAATTGTGCGGCAGGCCATCTTATAGTGTGGCTTGCAGTTAGACATGTCTGAGCATAAGTGCTGTTTCTGTGTCTCCTTACCTGTGTGTCCCTGAGAAGTTACCTAGCATGAGCCTTGTTTATACACCTATAAAACATGGTTAGAGATGCTAACTTTCTTGTTGTGAGAATCTCATGGAGTCATACAAAGAAATATTTAGTCAGTCATTAATCACTGTATAAATAGTTATTTATCCAGATTCTCTTTCTGTACCCTCCCATACAGGGTCCGGCTTTGCTCACCTTCCTTCACTCTCTGCCCAACAGCTTGAATCAGGATTTGCACCTTGGTCTTGTGCCAATTTTAACACACTGTTCTACCTTCTCTTCTAGTTATTTTTCTTAGCTGTCCTTATGGAATAAAATGCTCTGAGAATTCTTCATGGAATTTGAGCGGGTATGGTAGATTCAACTCTTATGGAGGTCAGAATCTTACTGTGATCTCTGTGAGCCAGAATAATGCCCCTCCCCACCAAAGATATCTATGTTCTAATCCCCAAAACCTGTGAATACATTACCTTACATGGAAAAAGGAACTTTGCAAATGTGATTAAGTTAAAGAGCTTGTGATAGAGAGATTATCCTGGATTATGTGAGTATTTCAAATGTAGTCACAAGGGTTTACAATAAGGGCAGGCAAGAGCATCAGAGTAAGAGGAGACGTGATAACAGAAACAGTGATGTAATTTCCTAGGAGGCCATAAGTCAAGGAATCCAGGCAGCCTTGAAGCTGGAAAAGGCAAGGCGGTGGCTTCTTCCCCAGAGACCCCAGAAAGAACAGTCTTGCTGCCCCTTGAGACTCATTTCAGACTTCTGACTTCCAGAACTATAAGATGATAAATTTGTTTTCTATTAAGCCACTATTTTGTGGTAATTTGTTATAGCAGCAAGAGGAAACTAATACAGCCTCTGAAACCACATTGTAAATACTGTTGCTTTTTCTATTCTAATTCTATTTATTCCTTTTTCTTGACAAAACCAAAGTGCTCACTTAGTGGAAAATGTAAGAACACTTGTCCCTTTTGATAAGAAGAAATATGGAAAAAGAAAAGATCAAGAAAAATTAATAAATCCATAAACCAATGCTTTTCTTTCTATGGAATCATAATGTGTATAATATGCCTGTGATGACAATATTAACTGCTGTGTTACCATTAAGTTGAATCTCTAGCTTTTCCACTTTATGACAATAGACCATCTTCTGGTGACAACCTGAGACAGGGTTTACCAACTCAACTGCCCACAGGAACTAGGTGGGTAAGGTAAATGAATGAAGCAATCCAGGCGTTGAATTAGACAGGGACTCTGGGAAACTGAAGCAGAAGAACCGAAGGGGCTGCTTCTCAGATGCAGACAATTGTTGCCATATCAAATGCTAGTCACTTGTTGTTATGTAAATCCCCTCTCTTTTTAAATGATTCCTCAAAATTGTTAAAAATATTACTATAATATGTTTGTCAAAAAAGCCACTTCAACCTTTTTAGTAATCTGCCTGCCAGTCTTCCATTTGTGGCCTTTGCCTTTAGTATCTTACTACTTATTTCCTCCCTTGCAAACATCTGATGCAATGTAAATCACAAAGTCCAAACTCTTTAGGTGGGGGTCCAGATCTGGTTGGTCTTAGCTTATAGCCCAGACAACCTGGATGACTTACAAGTCCTCACCCTCAGCCTGTGGGTCCCTTCCTCTTTCTTTCCTCCTTCCAGCCTGAAATCCCTCCCCATCTGCATTTCTTAATCCTTTCCACCCTTGAAAGTCAAGTTCTAGTGCCAGCTCCCTATGAAAGCCCCTGGGCACTCCCAGCTAGAAATGAGGTTCTTGCTTCTTGGTACTCCGTCAGCACATTCTGCCTTGTGCTCTAGTTATCTGAGTCCATTTCTTACCTCCCCATCTAAGCTGTGACATCCTTGAAGATAGGACCTGGCTCCCTCACCTTCAGGCTTTTGAGAGCTTTTACAGGTACTAATTATCCAATCTACAATTGTTAACTAGATGGGCTTTGAGGGAATCTGTGAGAGGAGGAGGATACTGGGTATTCTGCAGGTCCTACTAGGCAGTACAAGAGCAGGTAGCACAGTGGAAAGTGTTTTGGAGTCAGAGAGACCTGAGTTCAAGTTCTGATCTTGACACTTACAAGCTTCCTGACCAGTGGTAGCATGTTGCTTTCCATTTGTTAATTTCAACTTTCCCAAATGCCCACCTCACTTTTTTCAGGAATAAAAGAAATAACATATGGAAAGTCCAGCGCAATGCTTGGTGGACCCCATGGGCACACTCTTGCATATTCTCTCTCACACACACACACACAACAGGTCTAATTAGAAGTTTCCAGAAACCTCTTTTCTCTGAATGATGTTTCAGTTCAACTTTATGAGACCAACACCTAGGTATATCTTTTTTCAACCAAGAAGGAGAGTTGAAAAATTACCACAAAATTCTATGACCCTGATTCAGAGTTATCAAGGACCTTTCCTTGAAATTTGCACATTTTTCTCTGCTGAATTCTTTTTTTCAGCCATTATCACATTAGCCTAAGAGAACAGAACATGAGAACCAAACCTCCCCCACCCCCAGAAAAAAACAAAACAAAACAAAAAACTGAAGCACAAAGAGGGACCAAGTTTGTAGTTTGTAGATCATCTCCTTAGTCTCACTACCTTGAAATCTTCATGTCCAGCTCTTGTGGGCCAGAGCTTGTTTTCCTATCATGATGGCAGAGATCAGTTTCTGGACTGTATGGACAATTTCAGGGAGATATGTGATTCTAACCTCTGAATGCCAGGCTGACTTTCACAATTCATAGGCTAGCTTTGGGAAAAACAGCCTTTGATCATCTCAGCTGGAGCTAACTTTATTAGGAGTGCTTATTGAAGAGTGTGCACACACTGTCTTTTTGCTCACCCACTGTCCACCCAAGACGATGTAGTGGCACATGGCCTCTTCTGACTCACGGGAATCATGCCTAAGGTTTATTTTATTTCTTTTTAAAGTCCAGCTCCCTCTATAATGACTTGTCAGCCACAGTCCTCATCACTTAATTGTCAAAGGGGCAACACACCAAGATCAAAGCAGCTGAGACGATAGAAGGAAAATATTAGGATAGCAAAAAGAAAAGAAGAGAAGGAACAAAGGAGGGAAGAGTATAGAGTAGAATGGGATTATATCATGACTCCAGGGTATCTCCTTCTATTGCTTTATGTCTATTAAACCTTCACAGCCAAGCACCTTATATACCTAAGATTCATGGGCAACATGGGGCTCCTGGGCAAGTTATACTGCATATCCCCAAAGAGAGGCCAGTAAACTTTCAGGGGCTCAGCCATGACTGCTGTCTCTGGACTTTGAATACACATTTCCCACTGGGTTCTGTTTGGCCACTGCCTGGCTTCGCAGCTGTGCTGATTGCTCAGTAGGGAATGCCATGTCTGTTCTCCAAAGGAATTTAACAAATTAACTATGAACAAAGTAACTTGGACATGACATAGATTCACACATGCTGTGTCATGCCAAGGAGAAGCTTGTCAGCTTGCTGTTTCCACAGATATGAAAAGAAAATTCCCAGGACCCACCAAATGGATGGAAATACAACTATATTTAGAAAAGAAGGCAGGAGATGAAATGAGAGAAAAGGGCAGCACTGCAGGCCAAGATGAAAATCCCTAGCTAGACCTACATTAACAAGGTCACACAAAAAGTGTATTAGTGATAGGAAAAAAGTTTACATTAAGTAAATCCTCACAGATTAGTATAATATCTACATACATACAAAGATATATGCAATGATTTTAAACCAAACAATCAAAGAGGAACTATTTGACAGAATGCATGGTTCCAGGGTTTGTGTTTGGTATTTTATGGACATGATCTTATTTTAATTCATACAATGATAATTCATACAATAAAGTACATGTTAGGGTGGGAAGATAGTGGGGAAGACTGAAGCTTAAAAAAAGTTAAAGAAGTTAAGTAAGTGCAAAGTTCACATGTTGTATGATTTTATTTATATTAAATATTCAGAATAGATAAATCCATAAAAATGGAAAGCAGATTAGTGGTTTTCAGGAGCTGGGAAGAAAGGGGAATGGGGAGTGACTGCTTAATTGGTACAGATTTCCTCTTAGAGTGAGGAAAGTGTTTTGGAATCAGATAAAAGTAGTCATTACACGACTTTGTGAACATACTAAATGTTACTGAACTGTACACTTTAAAATGGTTACTTTTATGTTATGTAAATTTTATACCAATTAAAAGAAGATGTTACATAAATTTGTCTAGAATTACACAGCTACTAAGTGATAGGGCCTAGACTGGAATCCAAGTTTGCCTAAATCAGGTTCATAACAAAAGACGAATAATAGATAAATTCATTAGTGGTTCCTATACGGAATTAACTGTACTTCCAAACATAGAGTATTCTTATATTGACCCTGGCACTTGGTGTATGCCACTTCTTCCATATCCTTTCTCCTCAGTTCACCAGCTCCAGACTGTCACCTGATTAACTTCTCATCGTGCAGGATTCTTTCTGGATCACCATGACCATAACAGACACTTGCATATATTATTTACTGTGTTGTATTTTGGCCCTAATTTATTTGTGAGATAAAAAAAAAGATTTATCATGATGGTTAAGTTCAATGTCCTGATTAGTTAAAAGCAAGAACTAAATTATTGCCAAAGTGTTTTTTATAATGAATATCTCTAGGTAGTAGAAGATCATTTTTAAATGCATTTTTAGATTTATCTTTATTCTCCAAATTTTCTATGTCAAATGTAAATAAGCATTAGATTCAAAAAAATTCTTAAAACTTTCTATCAACTTTAATACATTCATGGTGTATAGAAGTATATTTAATTTTGTCATTAACCCCCATCATTATTGTCCTTAAGTGTCATTTTCAAACACCGTCACTGAAAACGCAAAAGAAAATATTTATTTGATTTATTACATTTATCTTTAATTTCTAGTACTTCAATACTGTTTGTTTGTTAAAAATAAAAAATTAAAAATTATCCAATCTTAAATTCATATTTTAAAAAATCATATTTTTAGCTATGTTATGGGTTTAAAGGGCTTTGTGAACTGGACTAAAATCCAACCAGCACTAATACATTGTTTGTGTGGGTAAATATGTCCTCAAATCTCAACAATCCACGTAGAAAAACTCTAAATACAAACCTGCTCAAGTGGGGAACTGCCTGTGCTGTTTGTCTCCCACGGAGCCACTGGCACTATTGTGGATGAGGTAACCAAGGTCAGAGAGGTTAAATGATGTACTGGAAGCCTCACAGCTAATTATTGCCAAGTTTAGCACTCAATTCTTCAGAAGCACTAATTTCTCAATCACAAATTTAAAGCATAACCAATCTTGGGGAAGTGACGTTTATTTTCCAAGAGAGTTGGAATATTTTCCACACACTTGTACAGGAGACGCCTCGTCCCCTGCAACTGTTAACAATCTGCCACTTTCTAGTTATTTTAAGTTGGGCCCTGTCAACTTTACTAATATTGCAGAACGCTGATCTCCTAAAGGCCAGGAACAGTTTGCCAGGAAGCAACTATGGCAGCAAAGCACAGATAAACGAGCTAGAGGTCATAGATGGCACTGGATTTTCATGGTGAAACTGCACAGCCATGTTTAACACTCTGCATAAATTCCTGGATTTGGACAAATAAAATTTTGATTGATTACAGTAAACCCTTAAATGAAAAAGCAGTATGTTTTTGTTTGACTTAATTCGAAGCATACTAAAATTGTACTCTATTTCTACAAGGAGTGGATAGCAAGAATGTTCAAGGGGCTCAGCCTATTTTTTAAGCTGTCATTAGAAATGATTGATATTTAAGAGAAATCAATAAAAATTGAATTTGAAAAAAATCAATATTTAAGCAAAAGCATTACGAATCACATGACTAACATTGACACCCTTCATATATTAAAAAGGTTGGTTTTTCTGTGGCATGTGGGTGAAGCTACAGCTGTATGAAGCAAAATTCTAAAGTGGTGATGTATTAGTAGGAGCCATAGGGGTAAATCATTTTGAAAATCAACCTCAGTCCTTTAAGAAAAAGAAAAAACATTAGAATAAATGCCAGCAAATATTAAATCTCACTGTCAAATATATGTTAAATGTAAGTATATATGGATTTGTGCATACATCTATTTCTAGCAATCTTTCTTCCACCCCTTCTTGCTCACACAGTGTCTATGTCCAAAAAGCAGTTGTGATTATTTAAAATGGTAAATATAGTTGTATTTCATTTTAGTTGTGATACATGAAAACAGTAACAGTATTGCTAAATTCAGAAACCATGCTACTCACAATCCCAAAGGACTCTCCAAACAAATATATACTCTTTGTAACTAGTTATAACTTCATCCTCAATTTACTGTAGGGTTTTCTACTCTGGTGACCTAAACCAGATCATGCATGAGCTGCACAGTCTCTTCTTGTCTCTTCAAACATTAGTGTCCCCAAAACTGGGCCCTTCTCTAGTTTGTACCTCACTTTTTAAGAGCAGCCTAGTCTCATCCCAAGAGACATGCTACCCTAGCAATGTCTGCTTGTCCTAACTACATGTGACCCAAGTAAAAACAATGGAAGAGAACATTTGCATTTATTCTTCTATTTATAATTCTCTAAATACACCCCCTATTTTAAGATCACTTCTATCATTTCACCCAGATACCTTTTCACCTTCATGCCATTTTGCACTTCCCCATGTTCACTCTGTCTTAGCCAAAGTGGCCTTGACAGACAAAGAAGCGTTTGCTTTCTTAAAGGTCAATCCATCTACCAAATACCTCTTCTACCAAATATCCATCTTAAAGGTCTTCTACCAAATATCTTTCTTAAAGGTCAATCCATCTACCAAATACCTCTTCTACCAAATAGCCCAAGGTTATTAAGAGACTTTGAAATCTAAATCCTTCAAGCATTAGTAATACAGGTTTTCTTGTTGCTGTACATGGGTATTTCTGCTAATTAAATATTATCTCTATTAATAAATGGGCTAGGTCTTGACCAAAACAAAGTGCTGAGATATACACACAATTTAAAGGTGTAAACCAAAATGTATCTGAGACAGATCTTAATAATTTAGAAGTTTATTTCCCCAAGGTAGAGATAAAGGAAAAGACAAAGGATCATGACCTATGACACAGCCTCAGAAGGTCCTGAGAACCAAGGTGATTGGGTTGCAACTTGATTTTATATATTTTAAGGGACAGAAGTTATAGGCAAAGACATAAATCAATACTGGTAAGGTAGACATTTGTTTGGCCCAGAAAGGTGGGACATCTCAAAGCAAGGATCTTCCAGGTCATAGGTGGATTAAAACATTTCCTGATTGGCAGTTGCTTGAAAGGGTTAAGCTCTGCCTGAAGAGTTGAAATCGGCTGGAGTTAAGGTAATGGAGGGGTTGTAGAAGCCAATGTTCTTATTATGTAGATGAAGCCTCCATGTAGCAGGCTTCACAGAGAATAGATGTGAATGTCTCACTGGACCTTAAAAAGTGGCAGACCTCATAAAGGAAGGAGATTCTCTACAGAATGCCAATGTCTCCCAAAAGAGACAGCTTTGCAGTGTCATTTTAAAATATGTCAAAGAAATATATTTTGGGGTAAAAGACTTTGATTTCCTTCAGGGCCTGCTATCTGTCATGTGATGTTATTACAGAGTAAGAAATTTGATGTCTTATTGCTACAAAGAGTCTATTTTATCAGTGTTAAGATTTTTGTTTTAATGTTAATGATGATCAGTTGTGTCTAAACTCCAAAGGGAGGAGGGTATAATGAGACATGTCCAACTTCCACTTCCCCATCATGACCTGAACTAGTTTTTCAGGTTTGTTTGGATCCCCTTGGCTGAGAGGAAGGTCCATTCAGTCAGCTGGGGGCTTAGAATTTTATTTTTGGTTTACAAAACAAAATAAAAAGTGCTTCTAATATGATAGAGATTTTACCATAATTGAATAGTTATGTAGGAAGAATAAAAGGGGACTGGAGAAAATTATAGTATTACGAGTATAAATATTAACTTGTTTGCAATTCTTCTGAGGTGCTTTCTAGAAAGAGGCTTTGTATTTGCTTACTTTTTTTTATTCTGAGGCTATTTAACTTCTTGCCAATTACTACATACATTTGAGTCAATCCAATTTCCTTTTAGTCAGAAATTAATCTTTGAGGCATTTGAATGGACTAGTTTTTTAAGAACCTGCAGAATATGACAAAATGTGAAGTCAGCTGAATGAATGACTTTGTTAGGAAGAATATAATCAGCATCTATCTCCTGAAATATCATTGAATCAACCCTGCTTGTAGTCTACTGAAAACAATGTGAACTGGGATTTTTTTTTCGCTCCAGGCAAAGGTCACTATCTCTGTCTGAGTCTCCAGTTCAGGAAGATCATATATAGAATGGTGGAAAGCAAAGAACACCTACCCAGTTAGCAAAATCATATGAATAAATAGAATGATGTTTTGGATAGCAGAGGTTATTTCCAGCTGAATCTCATATCTAGAATCAAATAAAATGTATTTCTATTGTGTGTTCTTATTCTAGCCACTATGTTATTACTAAGTTAGTTCACTCATTAATGCATTTATTAACTCATGCATTCATTAACATACATTTACTTAAGTTCTACTGTATGACTTAATAAGAAGACACACATTTAAACCAATAACTAGAGCATATAATGACTATAATGGGAGAAAATCTTAGGATATTTTGGGAGCAGAGGGGAGAGATGTTTAATTCACATTGGAGGGAGAGGTCAGACATGACGTTAAAAGAGGAGATACCTGAAATTAATTTTAGAGCTTGACTATGCAGAAGGGTCAGAGGAAGCATTAGTAGGTGAATAGATGTGAGTCCCAGCATGTTGTATGTGCTAGAGCAGTTTCATGTTGTCAGAACAGCACTTTCAAGGCTAGGCAGTGCAACAAGTGAGGCTGGAATGACAAGCAAGGTCCAGCACACCAACCGCTTCTTTGCAATTCTAAGGAATTTGGATCATATCCAATAGGGGATGCAAAGTCTTTGAAAGATTTTAATTAAAGGAGCATTAAGTCAGATTTGAAATATGGATTATTTCCTATAGTGCCTCAGTGGTGAAATGGGATTTGAGGTAGACAAAACTAAAGCAGGAAAGTGATTCCAAAGTTGCAATAGTAACCTAGGTAGAGATATAAGGAGAGTCAAAAACTGGAGGGAGGTGATAAGGTTGGAGATGATGGGGTGAATTCAATAAATATTTAAGCTATAAAATTTGCAAGACTTAGTAATAATAAATGGGTGCTGGCATTGGAGTCTGAGGAAAAGGGCAGCATCAAGCATGACAGGTTTCTAATGTGGGTAACTGTTGATGTCACTCAAATGGAAAAATAAAGAATCTACAATGGGTGTCTTAGTCATTGTAAGCTACTATAATACAGTACCATGGACTGGATGGCTTAAATAACAAACATTTATGTCTCACAGTTCCGGAGTCTGGAAATTTAAGATCAGGGTGCTAGCATGGCCGAGGTCTTGGTAAAGGCCCACTTTCCTGGTTTAAAGATAGCTGTCTCCTCATTGTACCCTCACATGTGCGTTGGGGGTGAGGGTTGACAGAGAGAGACACAGAGAGAGAGAGAAGCAAGCTCTTTCCTTATCTCTTCTTGAAGGGCTTTTATCCCATTTATATGGGCTCTACCTTCATGACCTGATCATCTCCCATAGGCCCCGCCTCGAAACACCATCACATTGGAGGTTGGACTTCACCATATGTATTTTGTGGAGGCACAAACATTCAGTCCATTAGCAATGAGAGATACGTTTAGGAAGAAAGTGTTCTTTTCAATCAGTCTGAATTTTGAACATTATGAATTTCAGTTACATAAAAAGTATCAAGTAGGAACTTGAAGCAGCAGAAAGTCTGCTCTAGAGATAACATTGTAGAAATGACCAATATAACGACAGTGGCTTAAAATACAAAAGCAGATGAGATCCAATCCCCTAATTCACTTTGACAATGAAAATATGGTTTTGCTCCCATAAACACAGCTTACAGTGGTTGCTTTTTAGCCAGGCTCTGAAAAATATTAGGGACATTTTTTATTTTTTCCTCCTTTCTTGTAAGAATATTTTAATGATTGTTTTTCAAATTGTGTTTCATGGCTGTTAATGGATTGTGAAATAAATTTACATGATTATGATAAATATACATTTTGAACCAAGTGGAAGAGAATAAAATAGACTGGAATAGAGAAGTCTAGAATATAAATTGCATAGTATTAATCTCATATAATACTTTTGTATGTGTGTATAAAATTAAACAAAATTTAAGAATACTTACCCTTACTTTATGAGATGCACCTTACTATAAGAAATGTTTTCTCTTCCATTATATTATATTCTGTGTGTGTGTGTGTGTGTGTGTTTGCTCTGGGTTGGAGTGTTTGGGATGTAGTCAAAAGCATTTGAATTCTCTGGCCCAGACTTAGAGAAATTCGAAGTGGTCTCTTTTAGATTGGGAAAGAAAAGAGAAAATAAAGAGTACTCTAAAAATAGCAAGTTAATATTTAACACAGTCAGTGTACATTTGTATTTAGGAAAACAGCTAGAAGTAAGGCAGAGGCAAACAAGTCATAGGTTAAGAAAGAGGCGGAACTACATACAAGTAAAATAATGTTATGCCAATGTGTATAGAACTCCAGTTTAAATAAAGTTTATTGTAATAAAAAAGTAGATAAGATCAGCTAAGAATATGGTATAAAGGTCGGGCTGGGGGAAGTACTAGATTAAAGGTGAAGCCTTAAGGCACATCAGAAAAATATTGGTGAAGTAAGAAGTGTCCACAAAGCAATTTGAGCAGCAATTATTAGAGTTATAAGGAGAGACAAAGGAGTGGGCTGTCATTAAAGACAAGAATAGTAAAGAGTTTCAAGATTCCCCTAAACTCTACAAAATCCCCACCTCTAAAATCTCATAGGAGAGGTTGTCATAAAAATGTCAAAAAAGTGAATGTCTGGTTTGGTTTCCTCTTCCTTTGTAAAACCTTCCCTTTGACCTGTATTTTATACTTTAAGTTAAAGTAAATTAAAATTAATTCTTAATTTAAAGCCTTATAGCTCTGAAGGCAAATAAAGATTACAAAACTAAAATGAGGAATCATGACCTAAGAAGGTGTGGGTTTTCCTCTGACCATGGAGGAGCTGAGAAAATCATTTTGTTAAAACTTCTTATCAGAGGATTTGATTCAACTTTGGGTGAGAGGAAAGCCTCAAATATCAACAGTTTTAGAAATATAGAAATTTACTTCTCTGTCTGTTGGTCAAGAAGATCCAGGGAAGATATGGAGCTCCACAGTCACAGGCTCCACTGGGCGTGACTTTCATTCCCAAGATCATCTCATTATCAAATATGGTAGCAGGTGTGGGAAGTGGAGAAAAAGGGCACATTACCTCCCTTTAAGGACACTTCTCAGAGTTCCATGCATCACTTACACATATGTCCCATTGTACAGTTTTTAGTCACATGACCACGCCTAGCTAGAAGGGAAACTAGAAAATATAGACTTATTCTGAGCTGTTTTGCTCCAAGCTATAAATCTAGGGTTCTATTACTAAAAGTGAAAGAAGAAAAGAAGAGCTATTGGACTAAAACTAGCAGCTTATGACAGCAGTTTGTTATTCTCTCTTAAATTCTATATAAACTCTATATACCATAATAGAGTCCAAGCAACTTAAGATTACCATTATCCAAATTAAAAACAGTCCTCTGTCTAGAGTGGTCTTTCTTATTCTTCCTAGGATGCAATACTTTCTGTGCCAAAAGTGAGAAACTCCTGGGCAAAATGGGGTGAGGTTTGCTACAGGGAAAGATTTTCAGATTTGAATGGAATAGGGCAACTTCATAAGTCATTTCAATCAGGCAACAGATCTGTACTATTAATGAAGAAGTTAATAAATACAAGACACCCCTCCAAAAAAAAGAACTAGCTGTGTGCCACTCTACCTTTGACATAGTCAAAAATTTATTTTCTTATTTTCAACAATGCTGCCACTCCTAAAATCAAGATTGGAATGACTATTTGAAATAAGTTTTCAAAGCCTAAAGCTGATTTATGTGAATATTCTCTGTGGTAGAAAATCTCCATCTTTGCCATCTTTGCCAGCAGATTTCATTTCTCCAAATATCCAAGACTCATTTGGAGGCAAGTCTGGTAAAGAAGGTTAGGCAGGAAAATACTCTTGACTGTAAGTCCAAAACATACTTTAGGAAATATTTAAGCATTGACAATATTTGAAATAAGACTTAAGTCTCCTCACAAGACGACTTCGAGAGCAAATAATTGCAATTAAAATGACCTCCTGCTTTACTAGGTCATTTTATTTTGGCATATTTATGCCCAAATATATGGCATACCCCCATATATTTTTCAAAAATCAATATAGTTCAATTAACACATAACGAAAGACTGCATTATATTTAATTATTTTGAAAATAAGATTTTCTCAAGCATATCTGTATCTAAAACTTTTTTAAAAGGCATTTTAATCTTTAGTAAACTTGCATTGTTTTTAAATTGTGATTCAAAGCCAATGTTATACAAGAGATCATTTCCATTACAGTTCTGGACTTGTCCTTAACTGTAAGCCAAAGATTGCCCAGCGAGTGGGGAAGGTCATTTTTACACCTGCACAACCTGAGATGGAGTAGGCTTCTCTTTAGCCACGGAGGGAAGAGAGGCCAAGGACCTGCTCCAATTTAATCTTTACTTGTCAAATCTGGACCATACTTTATTTCACAGAACCAGAAACAATATCTCAAAACACTTGCTGTAGGGAAGACTTCCAGATTTGAGTGGAATAGGGCAATTTCATGGGACACTTTAATCAGGCAACAGATTTTTACTATTAATGGAGAAGTTAGTAAAAACAAGTACCCCAATAAAAAACTAGTTGTGAGCTGGCATTTTAGACACTTTGGAGCTGAAGAGATTTTCATTGACATGTAGCCAAAGAAAAACAATTTTACTACTGAGAAAAGAAAATGCATTTTACCAACTTCATCATATATGAATACAAGCTTCTAGAGTGAAAACCTAAGAAACTAATAAGCAACTATTTGGCAAAGGGAAAAGAGGCAATATTTAGGTCTTGAAAGATTTTGCTCTCAAACTAAATTACATCTTATCCCCTGCTTTACATAATATATATTTGATTCTGCTTAGGTTTTTCTATTTGCCACAAAAAATGAAGACCTTGGATCTCACTCCATTGTTTTCTGATGAATTCTTATCCACCTTATAAATGGAGGTAATTTTTTGTTTCACTTTGGTTTTTATTGGAGTCAGTGTGGTGGATGCTAGCAAGATAGCAACTTCTGGCAACCACTTTCCTTGTGCTTTCTACCTTTGCCTAGCTACTTGTGTCTACCATAACGCTAATCAAGATATTTTCTCTCATTTTTCACATCTCTTCACATAAGATATATATAAGAATAGTTGTCTTTGTATAGCAGTTTGTAATTTGCAAAATGCATTCTAAATCAACATATCATTTTATGCTCCCAATAACCCTACTAAGTTGCTATTACTTTACCTGTTTTACTGACAAGGAAACTGAGGTATACAATGTTTAAGCCTCTCACTAAAGATCTCACAGCAAGGAAGGGGCTAAAAATTCAGTTCTTCTGAGCCTACATTCAACATTGTTTTCCAATGCCAAAGATTCTATTGAAAAGTTATCAGAATTCCTTTAGGCTGCTTATCAAGGACAAAACTGAAACCTGCTTTGTGTTGTTCATTCTGTTACTGTGAGAGAGATAAACTAAATATTGATGTTCTTCAGCAAAGATCAGCCAGACTCTAAAAATGAACACCCACATGCACGCATACACATACACCAAGCATAGGGAAGCAGATAGTTGATTCCCTTAGCGTAATATATGATTAAGCCTGTAGATCTTCTCCACAGAAAAAGGCGTGTGCCTATGTAAAAACATTTTCAGACAATTTCTGGGAATTCTCTAAGTCCCCTTAACTCATCTGTGTACAGCTGTAGATATAACCCCTATTGCACTGAAACCTTTTCGTTCCCATGGACACCTAAATCTAATCTATTTTACCAATGAAATAGACATTTTCTCATTCTCCTCTTACTGGGTTGCTCAAAAACCTTAGACTCTGCTTTCCATTCCTTCACTCATGAAACATTTTCCTTTGGCTTGTGTGAGGGCCCAGTAAGTTTCCCTCCTATTTCTCTGACTATCTCAGAGTTTCCTTCACTAGCATATTCTTCCTACCTGGTCCCTGGATGTTGGGAAGCCCTCAAGGTTTGGCTGTAAGATCATCTCAATTTTTAATGATTCCCTGGATGACATCATCAATGCCTGTGACTTGAATCATCAGAGTAAATAGATGACTCCCAAATTTCCAGTAAATATATTTCCAGCCCAGGCCATTTTTGTGCATGTCAACTTAATAATCAATATTCCCTTGGAGGTGTCAAAGACATATCAATCTGTATCTGTTCAAAATACAACTCATGTGTTGTTCCTACAATGTAGTTCCTCATTTCTATTCGATCTCAGTGGCTGGCATCAGATCCCTTCTAGTTTCACAGAAAAGATACCTAGTAGTAGTAATGGTGTGAAACAACTGTTTTTCATTGCCCTCAATCTAATCCATTAAGAAATACTGCCTGAATATCTCTATCACTATTGCCACTGACCTCACCCAAGTGGACATGACGACTGGTGGGCAATAGCAATAACCTCCTAACTGATTTCTCCATATCCATTCTTGACCACTTCACATTCATTCTTTAAGTTATGAAGGGAGTTTTGGAAAATGCATTCTTCCTTTATGAAAGGGAGCTTTGGGAAATGCAGTTGATCATTCCAGCTTCCTATGTAAGACACTTGAGTCATTTACTGATATCCTTAGGATAAAAAGTAGTATCTTTAATATGATCTTCAATGTGCCATGCATGATTAGCCTTACTCATCACCTTTCTTACTTTTCACTGTGTGCTGACCCATCACATTACCTCTCTTCCTGAATTTGTCATATGCCTTCCTTTGCTCAGGTCTCTTGGACAGCCAGTTGATCCCTTCTGCCTAGAATGCTCTTTCCTCCCCTTACCTGCAACACTCTCCTAGTTATCATCTATTCAAACTTCAGCACCCAGTTCAAATATTATTCCCTTTCAAAAGCCCTCCCTGATTCCCCAGATGTAGATTAGTTTCTCTGCAATCCTTAAGTCTTTGTCTTGCTCTTTCTAGTATTCATCATGGTTTATAACTATGGATTTGTATAATTGTGTGATGATGCTCTTTCTTCCACACTGATATGAAAGCTCCATGTGGAAAGAGACTCTATCTCCTTTACACTGAGGAATAATTAATTAACCTACAGAAAGGGTACATCTTCATAGGCATACAGTTCAAGATACTATGGGCATTCTAATCAGGGTGTAGAACATTTCCATCAACCCAAAAAGTACTTCTACACTCCCCATTAGTCAACCCCGCCAACCTCCAGGGTCGATTCTCGCTGTGATTTCTATCGCCATAGACTAGCTTCTCCTGTTCTTGAATTTTTATCAGTAGAATCACATAGTATGCATTCTTTCTTGGTCTGGCTTTTTTCAGTCAACATATGTCCATGGGATTTACTCATGTTGTGTTTATCAGTAGTTTGTTCTTGGTACTGATGAATTCATTGGGTGAATCTATCACAATTTGTTTGTTTAATCTTCCGTTAATGTACATTTAAGTTGTTTTTTGTTTTTTACTGTTATGACTAAGGCTGCTTTAAACACTATACAAGTCTTTTAATGGACATAAATTTTTTAGAACATAGAACAGTGAAGATTGAGATGTAATTATTTTCTTTTATTTTGTTTATTTTTCAGAGATTATAAGCCATTTCTCCATGGCTAGAATTCAGTTGATCTGGGACTGAACCTATTTCTAATGGGTAAATACTTAGGAATAGACTTAAGGGGTTGTAAAATAAGCATATGTTTAACTTTGTAAGAAAGTCTCACACAGTTTTCAAAGTCTTTGAACTATTTTACTATCTTACCAGCAGTGTATAAGAAGTTCCTTTTTGTGTCTTTTTTCTCCAATTGATTTTGAGATTTTCTCTTTATTTTGGTTTTTAATAATTTAATTATGACATCTCTCAATATGGTTTCCTTGATATTTATCCTGATTAAGATGCATTGAGTTATTGGATTTATACATTATTACTTTCATCATACTTGGAAAATTTTTCAGTCATTATTTCTTCAAGTAATGTTTTGCCCTATTCTCTTTTTCATTTCTTTCTGGGACTTCATAACTTATAATAGCCCTAAATATTTGTTTGCCTGTGTTTATTTTCAACATTTTCTCTCTATTCTAGTTACTTTTTAATTGATGTATCCTGAGGTTTACTGATGCTTTTTTCCTCCTATTCAATTTAATGTTAATTCCACCCCATAAAATGTTGATGGTAGATATTTTATTTTTTATTTGTAACTTTCCATTTAATTATTTTTGAAAGCTTCTATTTCTCCCCTGAAATATTCCATATTTTCACCACTACATCTCCTTTTTTCTGTAAACCCTTTTACATTTTTATAATAGTTGTGTTAAGTTACTTCTGCTAACTGGGCCCTCTGTCAGTGTTCTATTGAGTGTATTTACTTTTGATTGTATATCACATTTTCTTGCTTTCTCACATATAGAAAGTCACATGTAGTTTTTAGGACATGAAACAGTGAAGACTGACATATAATTATTTCCTTTTATTTTGCTTATTTTTCGGAGATTATAAACCATTTCTCTATGGCCAGAATTAAGTTGATCTGAAACTGAACCTTAGCTTTCATTAGACTGAGCTCATCTGTGATTAGCCCAACTTCCAATCTCCCATAGCAAGATTAACTATTTGACCTTGTATTGACAAGGTCTATTAAGCTAGAATAAAGTTGGGTTATAGTTTCAAAGACTTTTAATTCCCCTTTTATTCAACTTAAGCAGAGCCTTAGAATTCAAGCCTCCACAATGTGCAGAAGTTTGCAACTTCTCTCTGATTTCCAGATCTTCTGCCGCTGCCACTTTGCTGGCAAAATTTGTAGTGGGAAAATTTTTTCAGGTCAAACCATTTGTTTTTGGGATCTCTGTCTCTTTTGGATTCCAACCCATCCCCAGCCCAAATTATTGTCTAAGAATCAGCTGATTTCTTTTCATAATGCAATATCTGTGTGAATATGTCAAGCTAATTCTTCCATTCTCTCCACTCAAATTAGGAAACTGCCTCATGGTATAGAAGCTGTCATGGTTTTCTGCTTACCTGTGAAACTTTCATTTCCTTCTGGAATTCAGTTTATCAGGGCTTCCTTTGTTCATTGCTCTTTGCTAGCCCCATAGAAAATATTGTTTCTTCTTTCTATCTGTGGGTTTCTTGCGTGTGGGTTTCATCAGGGTGAAGGTCCTTTGCATCTTTCTACATCTCAGCTGGCAGTAAAACTCCAAGATCATGTCTTTTATGCTCACCATTAAATCTCTAGTTATGGAAACAAAGAAATCTCTTTAAAATATAAGCAGACCATAAATTTAAATAGAGTGAAGTTGAATCAAGTATGTGGAACAAATAAAGTGTGATATTCACCGTACACAGGAAAGAAATAATAGTTGGTAGCCCAAGACCAAAATATCGTTTAGGGTGTTTTTAACCAGGGTGTTGTCCTTGAAAAGTCAAGTGATGCTTGGTGGTAACATTCATGACCAGGCACTATTTCTAGATCAGAACAAGTATGTAGTTAGGGGAATTCTCTCAGGTGACAACATTAGATAGATAAAAATTTAGGCCTTGAGAAAAATGGCAATAACTCTTGAATCCAGCATCCTAATGAATGAAGACCATAAGGGAAACATTTCTTATGAAGAATATACCTGCCCAATGGCTCAAAGCTCTCCACTAACATGGCCTTTTTGATGAAAGGTTGTGTTATCCACAACTAGGTTGTTTTTCTTTGTTTTTTGTTTTGATTCAGTCCCAGATCCTCTGTATCTATCCCGTTTACTTGGAAATCTGAAACTTTTAGGATCTTACCAATAGTTTGAGAGGTGATTGAGCCTGCACATGAAGTGCAAGTGTCCCCATGCTGTGTGGAAGGAAAATAGGTAAAGTCTAGGAATCAAGCCAAAGCTGGGATCTTGCCATCCACATGGAAAAAGAGTTAACCTATTGGAAGCAATGCATGGAATAATACTCTTTATTCCAAAACTTCTCAGGTCTCCTAATCTAGAAAGCATATGCAGATTAAAATGATAGAAGATATTCAGTCTTTCCATTACATATTATGCCCCACTATTTTGATTAAGTTAAAAAGAAGTAATTTAAAAAGAATACTTGCTGGCAACAAATGGCATAGAATCTATCTGGATACCATCAAGTACTGTTCAAGTACCCCTTTATCTCCCACATACAGAGTGTGCCACATGTTCTAACTCCCGAAGGAAAATTACGAATGACTCTGAGCCAGCCAGGGGTCAAATAGCCTTTATCAGGTCCATTCTCCACTGGTGCCAATGATACTACTCTAATACTAAAATGCTTATATCAATAACATTGTATTGAAGTTGATGTTGCTATGCTGAAATTGGCATCATCTTATTGGCATCAAGCCTATTGGACTAGCTCCTCTATGGGTAATCATTATTGCATCTAAAGGATTTATTCAATGCCTGTTTCAGTGAATTTCTCTCCTGGACCTGCTTTTTAACATCTGACAATACATGATAAGCAGTAGTGGCAGCCAAAGACCCAGATAGTGAAATCAACTTTCCATAAGGATATGTGTATGTGGAGAAAAAAATATGTTTATTGCAAAGAGGTGATTGAATAGAAAACTGTGAAAGAAATGAGGTCAAAGGAATGTTCTCCTCTTTCAACAGGCCCAGAAAGGTTTCCCTGAAGTAGGAAGATGTCAGAAACTCCAAAGAAAGAAAAGATAGTATATGATACATATGATCATTACGTGTGAGACTCAAAGGTTATGTTTCACAAAATGTGTTCAACTGATGTAAAAGGGCAACTATATGATCTACAGAGAATGGAGAACAATTATTCTATTTTTATTGATTACCCCAACTGACTAATAGATCCCAAGAATACTTCAAGCAGACACATAGGTCCTTACTGCTTTATCATAAACTTACATAATGACTGGCTGGTGAGGGTAGATGTAAATAAGTTAATTTTAGACATAAAAGGTCACAATTGGATCCACTTCCACATAGACATCTTCTTTGCTTCCGACTCTTCAGTCATTATTTCATGTCATGCATTTAGCTTTAGACACTGTGGACAGTCCTCTGTACTACTTAGGTCAACTCTTTCCTTGACACAAGCCTTGTTCCCCCTATTTCATTGACAAAATATCAACTACTTTTTCTAAAGCTCTGATTTAATTTTTAAAAACATATAAGTCTAACAAAATAAGAAGGACTTAGGGATAAATCTAACAAAATATGTAAAAGATCTATATATGAAAAACTATAAAACTCTGATGAAGGAAATAAAAGATTTTTAAAAATTAAAATAAATGTCATGTTTATGGATTAGAAGACCCATTATTATTCAAACGTCAGTTCTTCCCCACTTGATCTGTAGAGTCAAAAAAATCTCAATGAAAATTCCAGAAAATTATATTGTGAATACTGATAGGCTGTTTCTAACATGTATATACAGAAAGCCAAAAACCCAGATGAGTCAACACAATACTGAAGAAAAAGAAACAAATTTGAAGAACTGGCACTACCCAACTTCCAGACTTAGTGTAAAGCTATGGTAGTCAAGACAGCATGGTACTGGGGGGCAAAAGAACACATAGATCAATAAAACAGAATAAAAATCCCAGAAAGAGATTTACACAAAAATAAGCTCTTCGATAAATGATAATGGAACAATTAAATGCAAAATAATGAATCTAGGCACAAACCTTACACTTTTCACAAAAATATTCAAAACTGGATTGCAGACCTAAAAGCAGAAAACTACAAAACTTTCAGAAAATAACACAGGAGAAAATCTAGGTGATCTTAGGTTCAGTGATAACTTTTTAGGTACATTAAAGGCACAAACCATGAAAAAAGTTGGATTTTATTAAAATTAAAAATTTCAGTTTTTCAAAAAACGCTTTTAAGAGAAAAGACTAGCCACAGACTAGGAGAAAATATTAGCAAAATTCATATCTGATAAAAGACTTGTTTCCAAAATATACAAATAATTCTTAAAACTAAACAATCAGAAAACAACCCAATTAAAAAATGAGCAAAAGACATGAACAGACATTTCATTAAAGAAGATATATAGGTGGCAAATAAACGTATGAAAAGAAGCCCCACATGTTATGTCATTAGGGAGTTGCAAATTGAAACTACAAGATACTACTACATACTTATTAAAATGGCTAAGAAAGATTTTAAAAACTGCCAATACTAAATTCTTACAAGGATGTGAAGCCACAGAAATTCTTATTCACTGCTGGTGAGAATACAAAATAGTACAGCCACTTTGGGAGACAAAGCTAAATTTAGTCTTACCATACTAGGCAGCAATCATGCTCCTAAGTTTTTACTCAAATGAGTTGAAAACATGTCTACACAAAAATCTGCACATGGATACTTATTACAGTTTTACTTATAATTTCTACCAAAATGTTCTTCAATAGGTGAATAGATAAACTGTGGCACATCCATAAAATGGAATTCATTCAGTGATTAAAAAGAAATGAGCTATCAAGTTTCAAAAAGTCATGAAAGAACCATAAATGCACATTGAGAACGGACAGAAGCCAGTCTGACATGGCTTCTTACTCTGTGATCCAGTTATATGACATTCTGAAAAAGCCAAAACTACAGAGAGCACAAAGATCACTGGTTGCCAAGGGAAGGGAAAAACAAGGAGAGGAATAAATATATGAAGCACAGATAGTTTTTAGCTTGGTGAAATTAGTCTATATGGCACTGTAATAGTAGATACATAACATTATATGTTCGTCAGAATCTATAGTATGTTCCAGCACAGAGTGAACATTAATGTAAATCAATTTTTAAAAAAAATTTTAGGAAGAGGATCTCAAGAAATAATGAAAACTATGACAAGAAAATCTAACTTTATGAAACAAGGTTGGGAGACAAGATGCTGACCTAAGTAACTTTGGAAATGCACGTAGTTTGTAAGATTGAAGGCAACAAAAACCGTACATTAATGTACTCTAGTTGATAAAGTTGTTTCCCTTAGAGGTCTGGGTTAAAAATTTTCATTATATATATGGAATTAACCAAGTAAATGGATGGTAGATGGTGGAAGCCAGGTTATTTACTGATATAATGGGAATTAGCAGAGAAGGAGGCTAAAATGATCCATGTGCTAGTGAATTTGAGTTGGAGACATGAGAAAAACATCATGTTTAACTTAATGTACAGATTTTTACATGTAGAAATATATATATATGTCTGTATGTATACACATGTTAATACACACATGTATTTTTGTTCAGTTAGCTGAGAGGATCTAAAAGAAATAGTACCCTAGCAGCAACAAGCACACCTGGCACCCAGACCTTGTTTTCCCATTTTAAAACAGTTTCTAATACTGTTTTCCCATTTTAAAAAAGACTGTGTTCTTGGCAAAATGGCTGGTTCTAGGACTGGGGCAGGAAATATACAAGATGAGCCTTGAACATCTCATAGTGTCAGACAGTAAGGAAGTTTTCAAAACACAAAACAGAATTAAAAAACACATTGATGGGGGTATGTCAAGAGGTCACTGGAGCCAACTGAAGAAGCTCCCAGTGGCTAAAGCTGGAACAATTTGTGCAAGAAAATAAGTAAAGTAGTATTATAACTCAAAGTACAAAATAAATATCCATGCCATTTATAAATATCCTAATAAATATCCATGGTATAATTATATAAATAAATGATTAAATAAATTAACAACTGGGGAAAAAGAGAAAATCTTCCATGCAGAAGCCATATACACCATATACAAAAGTTAATTCAAAATAGATTATAAACCTAAAGGTTAAACATGAAACTATAAAACATCTGAAAAAAATAAGATATGTGTACAATCTTATGTTAGATAAAGGTTTCATAAGACACAAAAATCACAAAGTATAAAAAAATTGGATTTATCAAAAGTAAATTTTGTTCTCTAAAAGACACTGTTACTAAATAAAATGGCAAGATACAAACTGAAACAATATTAACAAAATATATATTTGATAAAGAAAATCTTTGATTGTATCCAAAATATGCAAAAACTACTAAAACTCAAGAATAAGACAAATAACCTGACTTTTAAAAATGGACAAAAAAAAAATTTGAACACACATTTCACCAAAGAAAGTATATAAATTGCAAATAAGAGTCTGAACATATGTTCAACACCATTATTCATTAGGAAAATTCAAATTAAACCCACAATTAGATACTGGTACACAACTTCTAGAAGGGCTAACATTAAACAGATTAAATTACCAAACGTTAGTGAGGATGTGGAACAACTGCAATGCTCATATACTGCTGATAGGAATGTAAAACTATACAACCGCTTTGGGAAACAACTAGGCAGTTGCTTATAAACTTGACATACATTTACCATATGACCCAAGAATTCTACTCTTTGGTATTTACCCAAGTGAAATGAAAACACATCTGTCATTTCCTGTACAAGTTATTTCATCACCCAGGTATTAAGCCTAGTACCCATTAGTTATTTTTCTTCATTCTCTCCCTCCTCTCACCCTCCACCATCCGAAAGCCCTGTGTGTGTTGTTCCCCACTATGTGCCCATGTGTTCTCATCATTTAGCTCCCACTTATAAAATACCACGTTCTTATAAGTGAGAATATGTGGTATTTTGTTTTCTGTTCCTTTGTTAGTTTGCTAAGGATAATGGCCTCCAGCTCCATCCAAGTCCCTGCAAAGGACATGATCTTGTTCTTTTTTGTGGCTGTATAGTTTTCCACGGTGTATATGTACCACATTTTCTTTATCCAGTCTATTGTTGATAAGCCTTTCGGTTGATTCCATGTCTTTGCTATTGTGAATAGTGTTGCAATGAATATATGCATGCATGTGTCTTTGTCATAGAATGACTTATATCCCTTTGGGTATATACCCAGTAATGGGCATATGGTATATACCCAGTAATGGGCATATGGTATATACCCAGTAATGGGCATATGGTATATACGCAGTAATGGGCATATGGTATATACCCAGTAATGGGCATATGGTATATACCCAGTAATGGGCATATGGTTTATACCCAGTAATGGGCATATGGTATATATCCATTGGTATCAACAGGTATATATGGGTCAAATGATATTTATGATTTTCGGTCTTTGAGGAATTACTACACTGTCTTCCACAATGGCTGAACTAATTTAATAACAAACCTACACTTGTACCCCTGAACTTAAAAGTAAAAAAAAGAAAATATAATAAGAAAGAAGGAGACAAATACAGTCACTCAGAAATAACTGTTGTGAACATTTTTGGAATATCTATGAATCAATCATCTTTTTATCTATCTTGTATGTTTGTTAATCAATCTACCTATATTTGAAATCACATAATGCAAACTGTTTTGAAATTTAATTTTAACTGTCCAGCACATTAAGAACATCTTTCTCAGCAAACTATTGCAAGGACAAAAAACCAAACACCGCATGTTCTCACTCATAGATGAGAATTGAACAATGAGAACACTTGGACACAGGAAGGGGAACATCACACGCCGGGGCCTGTTGTGGGGTGGGGGGAGCGGGGAGGGACAGCATTAGGAGATATACCTAATGTAAATGATGAGTTAATGGGTGCAGCACACCAACATGGCACATGTATACATGTGTAACGAACCTGCACGTTGTGCACATGTACCTTAGAACTTAAAGTATAAAAATAAATAAATAAACAATATCTTTTATAGTTTTACAGTTGGTTTTAAAAATACAGGAAAGCCCTTTGCATGTGTTCCTTTTGTACTTAAAAAGGGAGGGAAGAAGAAATAAAGAAAGATTGAGGGATGAACTGAAACTCTTCACTGAACAGGCTTCTGCCACAAAGCACTGCTCAGGAAATTTTTTAACAATCAGAGAAATTATTTTTAATTAGTTATGTTTGTCCCATGTGGCTCACAGAAAAAAACGTTCAGTTAAAGTGAGAGACTTTGTAAATTTAACCCAGAAGAGAGTTGTTCATATAACAAGGCCAAGCTTTTTATTTTGGAAGGAATAACATATAAACTTCAGTATTCTTGAGACTAAGTGGTCTTGAGAAGAAAATCAATTTTTTTGTGGCAGGAAAATATATTTGCTCTTAGACTATTAAACAGCAAAACGAGTGACAGCCATTGCTGTTGGAGACCTGGAACGAGATTTGAAATATCTATTTCCCCGTGTCCTCTAGTACTATGGACCAGGGTTCCCTTCTCTTCCCTCAGAGCCCACTAAAACGGGGGCTGCTGATCAGATTTTGATATCCAAATGCAACCAGAGCATGCAAAAGGAGGCAATGAGGTTTGCAACTTTATTTTAGAACGAATCAGAAGTGACAATGTGTCGATAGATCATGTAGTCAAACCCAGCAGGAAAGAGCCCTGCCCACAGAGCGGGGACAGTGTAAAACTTCATGGTGAACAAGGTGTTGCTCCAGGGAAGGGTGAAGAATTGGGGCTATTAATGAAACAAATGTATTGCGATCAGCTGTCATGGGTGCAGTTATTCATATACCTTCCCCGTGCCAAATCCACTCACTCTCATTCTAAGACCAACAAATATCTTTTCCAGGCATGGTCTTAGGCTCAAAGTCCTGACACAAATCCTGACAGTTCCCTGGACAAAAACTTCTGGTAGCTCCCCAGTGTATTTAGAAGTGTGTACAATGCCCTTGACAATCTGGCCTCAACCTTCCTTCCCAACATCAATTCCTACACATGCTCAGCCTCCTCCCCAGGGCAACTGATGTCTAGCCTTCCTTTATTACTTACATCCCATACATATTCCGCTCTTCGGTGCTTTCATTCCTCACACTGGTTCTTCCCTCTGCTTTTACTCTCCTAGGGAAGCAACAGCTCATTTCTTTTTTTTTCTTTTTTTTATTATACTTTAAGTTTTAGGGTACATATGCACAACGTATGCATATGTAACAACAGCTCATTTCTGTCACTAGACTGTAAGCTCCATAAAGGGAAGAAATAAAACTGATTCATATTTGCATCTTTAGCACCTAGCACAGGGCCTGGCACAGAATAAGTATCTAATGAACATCTGTTGAATAATCTAAAGCATTCAATTATAAAAATTGAATCCTTTGCAGACAGTTTAACTAGGACAAACTTCATAGAATTTCCTCCCTAAGTCAATCCAGCTCTGTCTGGAAGTGGAATCCTAACCTAGGTGTTGCTTAGTAAGCAATGGCATTCAATTCATAGTTTATGCAACTAGATATAGGCCTTTTGCTCTAATATCATATATATATATATATATGTGTGTGTGTGTGTATACACATACACACACAGACATTGTTTCTATTCATTGTCTATCCAAGAAGACTGAGAATCCAATTTATTAGAAGCCCCACTCTTTTTGGTTTGTGTTTCAGTGTACAAGGTTGGGGAAAGAAATGGGAAGGCTTAAAACACACTTATAACATGACAGAGGAAGAAAGGGAACAAAAGAATGTGTAGGGAATGATTAAGTGCTTCTGAATTTACACAGTGAAATATGGACAAGTTTAAATGTCTTTGCTGTTTGCTTCTTTTCAAACTGTGAGCAATTTCAAACACCCCATGCTGCTTCAAGATTAATTGAGTTCTGCATGCTTTTAGCTTGCTTTGGGTACCAAGGAGAAAGGATTTCCACAGAATCTGTATTTGCCAGAGCAAAGAGAATATCTCATTAATGTGTATGATTAATAGCCATTTGTGGAGTGATTAATTGGTCATTTGACAATAAACTGAGCTTATGTGCATGCTTTTGCAGGACTTCACATTTCACATCTAGAAGAAAAGGAGAGAAAGTCTTGTTTCTCTCTGCTTCCTTCCTGCACCAGGACTGGAAAAATCCAAAGGCCTTTGCATATTCTGGTCTTGTCTGATTTCATCTGGTTTGTCTTTAAGAACAATGGCCCTGAAATGGAAGCTCTCTAGCATGATTGATGGCTTCTCTTTCTATCTGCAAGTTGGAAATTCAGAAAAGGATTTCTCCCCTCTAGGTCTTACTGCTTATTGGTACAAGAGTTATTTCCACTTTGCCGCAGAATTGATTTGCAACATTGGTGTATGAGTTTGTATATTTTTCTCACTGGCCCATCACAAAGCATAAGTCAGCAAGTCTTCTGCAGTATGATGGATTATGTAGCCAGGAACCTCCTAGTAATTTTTCCATTAAAAGGATGAGCATATTGTCATTAACTTTTTAGAACTGGAATCATCCAAATTCTGTACCATGACATTTTGCAAACTATATTATTTAGTAGCACCAATTTTCCCCACATCCAATACTATCCATTGGACTTCAGAAAGATTCCTGTATTCCTGATTGCCCACTTTATAAAATAAAAACATTAGGAAAACACTAAGGAATCAATGGCAATAGGCCTAAGCTTTCATCCTGCTTTTTCCCAAATGAAACCATTTATTTAATTCAAAGGAGGAAAAGAATACACAGAAAGAGGAGGAATTCTTGCTTATCTAAACTGTTAACAAAGAACCATTCATACCAGGATATACTGAATAATTCAATTAACCAAAATGATAACAGGAGAAGAAAAATCAAACCATAAACTCCTGATTTCCAGTTTATTGTTTAAGAAAAAAACACTTAAACATAGAAATCATCATCTTCCCCTCTACTTGTTTCTTTCCTCTCCTCCATCTCTATATAATTTGGCATAGGGTGTGCGGGGCAGGGGGTTTATCACCTGAAGGCTTTTTTGGTACAAGATAGAATAAAACAATGGAATAAGGTAAATGTTTTAAAAAATGTAATTTGTTTGGGAGAGGCATCATAGTGGTCAAAACAACAACAACTGGCTTTGGAATATGACAAACCTGGGTTTGAATCTTGCCTTCACCAGTTGCTAATTGTATTGTGTAGACAAGTAACAATCTCATTAAGCTTCAGTGTGCTTTTTGGTAAAATAGACATACTAGTAACCACCTCATAGATTGTGGTAAATATTATAAGATTAAGATTAAACGTTTATAAAGTAAATGTTTATAAAATGTATAAACAGTGGCTGACACATAACTAAAGTTCCCTAAATAGATATTAGATACTGAATTCCATGTGTGTGCATGCACATGCTCATGTGTGTGTGTATGCGACACTTTGGGTACCATTTTTCACCATTTAGAGAAGCAGCATGCCTCTACAGAACAGCTTCTTATACAATCATGTTGATATAGTTAAATCCAAGGGTCAAGGGCTCTGGACATATAGAGATCCCCTAAAGCAGATCTGCAGTCTCTAAACAAGCAAGGCTTAAACTGATGAAAGAGAAAGAAAACATCTACTATTCAGAACATCCTGTTACATAGACCTAATTTTAATTAGCACATTTCTAAAGAAGACTCAGACTAAGAAACACATCTTTCAGTAACTGACATGTTACTAAAAGGCTAACATGAAGGTCATATTAAGCTTTTTCCATGTTACTAGTACACACATGCACACACACATACGTATCACAAGTTGTACTCAATAGACATGGCTACATTACTATTTCCCAAAACACTGGAGGGAACGTGAGTGGCCACCTGGAGTGAAAAGTCTGAGAAGAGCTAATATCTTTTCTTATTATTTTAAGACATGCTGTCTTTTTACATTTAATGTCTTTGAAATCAGAGATGTCTTATAATCAATGGTGTGTCTTAGTTTAATTGGCAGCACTTTTTATTTCTTAATGGAACATAAAATATTAGTATGACTTATAATTGATGAAGTTTTAGATATGATGAAATATATTAAGTTGTATGCATGAGTCAAGAGCAGACATTGCCACAAATTCTCAGGTGTTCCATTCGGTGGCTTTTGGCCAACCACCTTCTATGTTATTAGTCAACATTTAAAAGTAAAAGAGCTGTTACGGATTTGGGTAGTAGAATATGCCTCAATTTAATAATGATTTAATTGGGGACAGTATTAGACAGGGTAACAACTTTTTTGAAGATGTAATAATAATTTCTACAACAATCTCCAAGAAATATGTACTATTACGCATACATAATAATAGCCTCATCTTCTGAGATCAGCACAGTAAACTTAATAGGAATTAATAGACTGCTTCAATGTCACTTGACAACTTCCATTACCAAATTTGCCATAAAACTAAATTATATATCTCCAAGAAAACTCAATCAATATCATATCCAAGTCACGCTGTTATTTTACGTAACTTCAAGTGAGCAATAAATATCCTTTTATTTTTTGATTCACTCTAAGCGTCTGAATTCAAGTGAAATATTGCAGGTTAAGCAACTAGTTGACAATCCTCCCTTTTATTCTTAAGATTTCTTAAACTTCTGAATTCAAGCCTCCTAAGATTATTTTTAAACTTAAGAAATTTTTAATCTAATTCTTATTTTTTTCAACTAATGCAAACGGCATAATTACAAGATCACATGGATTATTTATAAATTCATAAGAATATGAGCTTTATCTCTGGCATGAATGATTCCTGCTTTAAGAAAACATTTTGCAGCAGTAAAGATTTTATAAGAATGAAACAAAGTTACTAAACAAAAATTATCTTTCCTTTCATATAGAATTTGTCCTTTATATCTATTACTTAGGATTTGTCTACCTATAGATAAGAAGAAAAAGTGAGTGTTAAGTCTCCAGCTAAATCATTACTGTGTTTTAATTCAATCACAGATATCCAAAAAATCTCTAGTAAGTAGAACTTTCACAAAACAAAGAATAAAAATGTCCTTCCTGAATCATGCAATTAAATCAAAGTTGGGAAAATCAAATGGCTTTCAAATTAATAATATATTACACTGCCTCTTAAATATGTTCAGACAGTGTAATACATTCACTAGTATACCAGTAGACTAGTAATATATACTATGTAACTTATGAAATAGGGAGAAAACAAAGATTCTCATGTTAAGCTATAAAGCAATGGTAAGCACAATAAGCCAATTCTAGCCTCATATTTAAAAGACTTTAATAATAATGAAAGTAGCAGGATGAATGGAATTAAATTATATGCAACTAATAGCAAGGTTTTCCAAATGTCTAAAATTAAGACCAAATTCACAAAATTCCAGATTAATTTATAATTTGGATAAATATCTACAATGGACTTGAGTTCTGCAGTTATTCTGTGGAATATAACTCAAGTATTCACTTAGAAGTTTTCATATTTAAAATCGCTAGAGTGGCATTTCCGAATGTGCTATACTATTTCTGGATTATATTTTCAGGGTGTGTTTCTGTGTATACATATGTGTCTGTATGTGGGTGCATGTGTGTTAGCTACATTAACAATGTGGCAATAACAAAGCTTTATCCATTACTCAAAACCCACTTGATTTCCCACCCAACTGTGAGAATATGACAAATGATGGAAGCCCAGTCAATTACTTGCTATTGTCTGTTTTAAGTTAGTACTCTTCTCTTGGCTCAGTTGCTGTCTCCTGTGTGATTTTATCCAAATTAGTTAGTTTTAACCTTTTTTGGATTCATACTCTTCTTTGAAATTATAATGAAAACAAGAAAATTTTCCTTTCAAAAATGTCCATAAATTCACATGGACTAAATCCCTATCCAATTTCAAGGGATTGGTAGCATTTAACATAATGGAATAGGCAGGTGAAATGGGAGAGATGAGAGTCTGTGGCACATGGATGGTGTACGTCCTCCATCTGATTTTCACCATGGGACAATGCATGTCTACTGTTGGTTTTTTTGTTGTTTTATTTTGGTTTTGTGTTTTTCGTGGGTTTGTTTGTTTGTTTGTTTTGCTTTAAAAGAAGCTAGAGCTTAAGATCATTATGTGAAATCTCCAGATTTTTGAATATTGACAACTAATTTTTTAAAAACATAGAATAAGACAATCATATTTAGAAACTCAGTATAACCAGTGAGTCTTCAGGTGTGTATAACTTCTGCCCAGAGACCCCCATCTTAAGACTCCTTATCAAAGCAGTAGAATTGCTGCAATCATTCCTAGAAGAGCTACTCGTACTTGTCTTGAAGAAAGGGAGGAATTGACAGCAATAGGTTTTAATGCAGTAACTTCAAGGTGATATTTAAGAATTGCCTCTAATCAAGGAAAGAATCCTCTCATAATCTCAAACACACAATCCAATATTTCTGATATGGGCTATTCTCATGGATTCCCTCATCCTACCTTAAATATCTTCCAAGTTCTCAGGGTACACGTGCAATCCATGTTGATTTAGGGTCCATTATTTCCAGGCACTGTGCTAGGCATTGGAGATACAATGATGACAAACACACTTTCTCCCTTGTAGGCAACCACATTCTAGTAGGGTTAGAGATGTGTAAAGAATTTATTGTATGATGTATGTGGTATTACAATAGATTATATATCAAGACACAATAGAAACAGGAAAGAGAGAGAGGGCACGTCTACATAGGGACTCACAAGAGATTTCACACAAGAGCAAGTCCATGGGAAGAAGTCACCAAGCAGGAAGGGGAAGAATTACATTCTAGATAGAAGAAGGAACATGTGCAATAGCAAAGAAGAGGGAAATGGCATAGACCAATACAGTGCTTTGGAAAGCAGTATGGAGCTTTTTCCGGCTAGAGTGAAGATGTAGGATTGTTGCTGAAGAGATGGATGGGGCTTTGAATACTCTGCATACCATCCTAAGGAGTTGAATTTTTCTTGCTCAAGATGGCTATAAGTAGGGTAGTGAACTGGTGACTTAAAGATACTTAAATCTGATTCTGAATGTCCCATTTCATACTGGCAGGTAGGCACACGCAGTCTCATCCCAGACCATCCCCTTCTCAGGGTTGCACATTTGTTTACATAGAAATGGGCACAAGCAGCTTGACTCCACACACTATGAGGTTTTATTTCCTGGAGACTACTTTCTAGCTGGTGGAACCAAAAAAAAAAGCAGCAAACTGTATTTTTACATTAAACAAAATTAAGGTAAGAAAAAGAAAGAAAAGTAAAAACAAGTATATTTGCAGTTTGATATATTCCAGTGTAGTAGGACTCATTGACACTGGAGCTGTCAGTGAGGAAAGAAAGGAATAAGTTAACCTAGTCCACATAGAGAGACATTTGAAACAAAACTCAAAACCTCGTCTTATATAGAGAGAGACACAAGAACCTGAACTCCTTCACTCTGTCTGATTACTTCTGCAATAACTTGCTAGTTTTATTTAGGAATCTCTGTAGCTGGGAATGAAGTCTCTTACATCCGTCAAGTACTGGCACTATATAAATGAAATAGCATTATAAAACAACAGACAGATATCTACACCTACGCATATTAACGATGTACTAACATTTCACGGTGGTTCCGAATTCGTAATGAGCTTTCTGCCTCTGCCAAGTGCACAGTGGCACAGTATTGGTAACTTGTGTGCAATCACACCTTTAAAATAAATGCAGTGCATTAATCAAATATGACCCTCAGTAGCAGAGGAAAGAAATCCTGAAAATGTGATTTTTGTTTTATTGCTTGCCCCTCCATGCAAGTTTTGGCTCCCTGCCGGCTGCTGATGGAGAACCATTCCTTGTGACAAGGGGCCTGGAGCTGATTGTAAGGGAACCTGCTGTGTTCCTTTAGTGTATGTTTTAAACAAACAAAAAAAAGAACACAGCATTTTTTTTCTAGGTGGAAATGTGCTGGTAATGCTTGCTTTTTTGGCAACTTTTTATTGATACATAATAATTGTATATATTTTATATGTATCAAGTGCATGTGATATTTTAAAAGTCAAAGTATTTCAGACTCTTCTGTGCACCTAAGCCATGTAATTAGTAATAGAGCCCAAGTCCTGGTCACAGAGGATCTGTGTTGCAGGATAAAAGAGAAAAGAGATCAAGACCACTCCTCAAGTCTTATTTGCACCTAAAAACCTAAGGATTGTTCCCTCCTTCATCCCATCCTACCTCCTCCCTTGACAGGTCTTGCTTTTCTGCTGCCTTTCGCCAAAACATAGTCTCCTCCATGATTTTTATCTCTATGAAAGGGAAGTAGCCACTTCAGAACCCCGCAGACTGTTGCCTGTAAAATCATATCTGGTTGATATCTAGGCTGGAGTTCAGCATAAACCTTATGCTATTAGGAGGGAAATTATAGCCTCATTAAAAGAACAACTGCACAGGTCTAAGAGGAAAAATGCGTAATGATATAAACCTAATCTTTCTTTCCAACTATTTGCTTTGGTTTTATTCTAAGAAATGGAGTAGCAGTTGACAATTAACATAATAATTAATTTAACATAATTATATAATAAAATATATAGGTTATATATAATATACAATATATACTATGTTTATATACAAGTATATATCATATATCTTAATTTGCATTTCTGATTACACGAATGATAATAAGCATTCTTTCATGTATTTAGCCCCATTTGAATTTCCTTTTCTGTGAACTATGAGTATTCACATCATTTGTCCATTTTTTTCTTGTGTTTTCCTCTTTCTTATTGTTTTGTAGGCATTCTTCATTTACTAGGGCACTTAGTCCTTTGTAATATGAGTTGTGAATTTTCCCTCAGTTTATTGTTCTTATGACTTTACATATGATGTCTTTTGCCACAAGTAAGTTTTTATGTATTCAAATTTCTCAGTGGATCAAATCTCCCAATCTATAGCATCTGGATTTTGAGTCATAGTGAGGAAGTTCTTCATTAAGTTAAATTATGATTCTCTCATTTCCTCTGGTACTTATATGTTTTATGTTTCATAGTGAAGTAATTGATTGGTTTAGAATTTGTAGTGGTAAGTGACATAAGATATAGATCCAAATTTCTTTTCAAATGTCCATCCTGTTAATGAAAAAACCAAGCTCTGTAAAATATTTTAAACAAGTCTATTATGAGCCAATATGAGTGACCGTAGCTTGTAGAAAACACAAACCCAAGAAGCCTTAAGTGGTCCCAAGGCAGTTAGGTCGTAACTCTGTTTTATACATTTTAGTGAAGCAGAAGTTACAGACAAAGTCATAAATCAACACACAGAAATTATATATTGGTTTGGCCCTAAAAGGTGAGATATCTTGAAGTGGGGACTTACAGGTCATAGGTGAGTTCAGAGATTCTTTAATTTGCAATTGGTTAAAGGAGTAAAGCTTTTTCTAAAAATCTAGAGTCAGCAGAAAGGAATTTTTAAGATAAGGAAGGCTGTGAACCAATACACTGGGTCAAAGCGACCTGTAACTGTGTGTGATTTCACGCCAGGTCGCTAAGGCCTGGCGTGGCCTTAGGTCCCATTTTTAATTTGGTATCTTAGTGTCACAAAGAGTCCGTTTTGTTAGTCTTACGATCTCTATTCTAACATTAATGCTGGTCAGTTGTTGTGTCTGAACTCCAAAAAGGAGGGTGTATAATGAGATGTGTCCGATCTCTTGTTGCAGGACTTTTCCTTAGTTCAGCTAAAAACGGGGTTCTTTGTCCCACGGCCATGGAAATTCAGACTCGCAGACAATTTAAATGTAAAACAGGGTTTTATTGGGTAAAAAATAAGAAAAGGGGGAAAACAGGGACTCCCACAAGGCTGAAGTCACTCTGCTAGAGTGCTTCCTGCTCAGTCGTTCAAATCCCAGGTTCCACACAAGGAGAGGAGGGGCCAGGCTCCTTCCTGCTGCAAACAGCGTGAACTTCCCAAGACTCCACCCTGATGCTCATTTCTCCCAGTGCACAGGCTGGCTGGAGTTTCTCTGTGGGCCCCCTCCCACCTGGCTGTCTCATTCCCCGCTCTAAAGAAGTATATCTCTAACTGCTGCTAGATTAAAGATAAGGATGAAGACCAATCTAAACCGCTTCCTGCTGACAGGGGGCGCTGTTTTGGGGAAACGGCATTCAGAGCTCCCTCAGAGGCCTAAGTGGCCTCAGCAAAAGGCACCATTGTCAGAGGCTCCAGATGCATGAGCATTTGGAGTCTGATGGCCTGAAAGCAAGAACAGAAAAACTGTGTTATTAGAAAACATGTATCAAATCGAAACAAGCGGGAGGTAAGGACAGCTCAAAAATTATGAGGCCTTTTACCAGTTTGCATAGGGTGAGGGAGGCCAAAATCCTGACTGGTAAAAAAAAATCTTTACCCTTTTGTCAGATGTTGGGCTTCTGGGTTCCCTTCCAGTGAGCCCAATCCTAAACCAACCAGTTTAAGGTTTGGGAAATTAACTTTTTCCAGTTTGGAGGATGCATCTGAGGGGAGTGTCTCATAGTACAGAGATACAATTACCTATTGGTGAAGAGAGAATCGAGGAGGAAAAAGGAAAAAAGAAGGTGTTTTTTCAAAAGAGTCCCAGTGGTTCAGGATGCATTCGAAAGGGGTACAGACTGAAGATGAGTGGCTACCCTACTAGAAAGAGGGGAACAGGTTTCCCTCGTTTTCTTCTCTTCCTAGCAGATGCCCAGGGTAAGTGAGTGACAGAAGGAAGAGCATCCCCTTTCTCTCTTCCATCCTTGCATACCTGAGTCCTGGTGAACTTGGCAGGTCCTGCCATGAGTGTAAAAGCAGCTTGCACCCATGACACAGGGAGGGCCTAGAGAATAGGAATTATCTGCTCTCACCTATGCCTCTATCCCCCCTACTGTCAGTAGCCTTGGAGTTCTCTAGACCTCATTTATGCCACGGATATTAACGTGGCCTTTATTCATAAAACAGGAAGCTTGGGGTTGGCTTAATCGGCAAGAATCAGACATGCTCACCTGTGCCGTGCCTTTTAACCTCTGTTGTCATTTGCCTCTGTATCCCTCAGATCCAGTTTTCCTTCCTAGAGCTTTGACCCGAAGCTTAGAATAAAGTTTGGGACAAAAATATGTCTCAGGGGGTTGCATAAGCCAAATGCTAAGGTGAAACTGTGGAACTGAGTCCTCCTCCAACAAGGGAGAGAAAAGGATGTCTTGTGATACACCCAGATAACTGGTAGCTACAGTTATGCTTGTTAGGATTTGGGTGCATGGTGCTTGGCTTTTGTTAGTTTTCTTGGTCTTACTTTTCCCATAAGGAAACCTCTGGGTGATGGGCGTTCTATGTATTCCCTATTTATTCCATCACCTGGCAGGATTTGCAGGATAATTGCTCAGAACTAGAATATTGATCCAGATTTCTATATTACCCATCCCTTTTGTTCTTTCTGAGCTGCAGCGGAAGATTTCTAGTTGATTCACAGGAACAAGCAGGGTTAGTCTAAAATGTAGGCAAAAACTTTAAAACAACTAGTGAATATAGAATTTAATGACAAATATATGATAAGTTTTGAAACAAGATTTCTCTCTCCAGTCCTCATGTTTGCTAAAAAAAAAAAAATCATCATAGGACTGAGTGGTTTGCAAAATAGACTTTAGTCTTATAATTGGTCTGATTATTTGCATAAAGTGTAGCAAGAATAACTATTTATACATAGGCCTTTTGGATTGGCTTTGATGGAAGTCTGTTCCACAAGGAATCTCAGATAAGACCTTTTAAAGCCAAGCCTAACCATGGGTTTATCCTCAAATACCTGTGAGTTGGGTAATCCTCTCCTCTTAAGGTCCCATAATAAACCTGGAGCTCCTAGATCTGTTAGAAAGTGACATTCTTTACTGACCACAGGTCAGGAACCCTGTACAGGAACTGCATAGACAGGGGTATGAGGCCACTTTCCCCACTGGGCTTTTATTGGCCCTGCATGTCAAGATTGACTCGTTTAAGGGAAGCATACCCTTCCAGTCAAAGCCTTGATAAAATTACCAGTTTCTCCAATTGTGTCCTGTTGCAAAAGAAAAATGGATTCTTATTGCACTGACACAAACAACTATATTGCCATAAGAATACTCACAGATAGTTTCCAAATTCTAGAGGAATCAGGCAGAGAGAAACAAACGTACTCCAAATTTTGATCACAGGAGTGTATACCTTACTTAATTATTAAAAGCTGTAAATAGTTCAAAATAAGTTTCCTTGACACTGAAAAATCAAACAAGGATCAGCAATATACCAAGCAAAAGTAAAAAAGATTTGCTTCAGCTCCCTGAGTTCAGTCCATTTAGTTAACTCCGGTTTTGCTTGATATTCATGAACATTTCAGCTCTTTGTGAGTCCTGTACGTATTCCTTCATTCCAGTGTTAACAATCTCTAAAGTTATCAGAAGCCTGTATTTGAGAGCACCTGTTAAAGTCCTATAGTTCATTATAAACCATCTTTGAAAAAGATTAAAACAAGACAACAATTGTCTGTGAATAGTAAAATATCTAGGGTAGTTACAGTTAGAAACAAGATTGACAGAGAAGTTTGGTTATCTCCATGGTTTACGATAACTTAACATAACAACCTTAATTATGATTCACAGCATATACTTAGACATTAGAATTTTGTAAATCTCATACAATTGTGGAACATATATTAGCATTATTCACCAAGACATAACCGGAAGAAGATTGAGCATCATTTTGACAATCCCATGTTCCTAAACATGTCAAATAATCTTGTTTACCTCTCTTTTCTGGACACTTCAGGGGCTCTCTGATGTATTCAAAAATCCAGGTGCCAGGGAAGACAATTTTGAAACTTAAGTTCGATTTGGGGAAGCCTTATAAATATGTTTAAAGCACTTGATATTATGAAATAAAATTCCAGATGACCATATGTTATTTATTTTGCCAGAAAGATGACTCAGAAATTTGAAACAAGCAAAAACTTTTTATAACCCTTTATAAATTTTGCCAAAGAGCAGATTAGCATTTTGAGAATACCTACCTTGTTGTGCTTTTATTTTAATGCTCAATTTACAGAAAAACCATATAATACCCTTCCGAATTTAGTCAATATGTTCACATAGAGAACCTCTTCTGCAAGACTAATTTTGACAATTCTTCCACCACTTCTTTGAACCTTCAACTTTTTCCTAATTTAAAGCAATCCTTAAACTCTAGGCAAAAGTTTACACTTCCATGCCTTCTTATAACCTTTTACTAAAAAATACATTTCACTGTTATTACATACCTTGCCTGTAAATCTATTTTCAGCAGTCTCAATTATATGTTATAATGATAACTCCTAGAAATTTTTAACTTTAAGGTAAAACTTGGTAAGTTCCTTTAATTGTGTACTAACTGCAGCCAGGTTTGCCTTCTTAGTTAAGAGTGTGGTTAGTTCCATATGTCCCCAGGCCTTACAAGTTGTGAAGCCAGCAAGTCAAATAGTTCTCAAAACCCAAAAAGCAGTTTGTAACCTCAAAACACTTAGCAAAACTTGCATCTGACCTGCATTTTACCAATAGTCTCTAGGGCTGTTTTTACTTCTCAAAGATTAAAGTCATGTGAACTGAAAGGTACCACAGCTTTTACCTTCCCTTTAAAAAACACTTGATCCAAGTGCTTGTCTTTCTTTAGGCCAAATTAATTAGAGCTCTTTTTACAGATATTACACACAATACACACACAGACAGACAGAAGCAATACACACACAGACAGGCAGAAGAAAACTCAGTCCCCACAAGATCCTTTTTCACAACCAAAGCTTTAGAGTACAAGCAGTGATAATTGGGGGACCTAGCCTAGTGAAAACATCTTCTAAGAGGAAAATAAAAACTTTAAAGGTTAACTGCTGTGGGGTAGATAAGGGGAAGAAAAAACAGTTAAAAAAATGCCTGGGGAAGAACCTCTTATTTTATGCAACTGGTTCCTTCACCAGGAGAAAAACTTAATTACTGTTGATGGAGTAAAGCCCCTTGGCTGGGGAAGGGGAAGCCTCTGGTGGTGTGTGGTGGAAACCACCAGCCAGCTGGCTGTGTAGGACCCTTGGGCCATGTGTCCCAGCCCTGACAGGGAGAGGAGAGTGGTGTAGAGCTGCTGCTTGCCTGTCAGTCCTGAAAAAGGAAGGAAAAGACCATGAAAAGCCCTGGGAGTGATGGAGGATGGGGGCATAGTTTCCCCCACCCTCAGAAGTCCAGGGATGAAAAGCTTAGAAGCAACAGTGAGAGGTTTTGAGTCCCCATTTCACTCACCACCTCTTGAGCCCCATGTTGGGTGCCGAAAATGTTGCAGGACTTTTCCTTAGTTCAGCTAAAAATGGGGTTCTTCGTCCCACAGCCATGAAAATTCAGACCCACAATTTAAATGGTGAGTAAGACAGGGTTTTATTGGGTAAAAAGGAAGAAAAGGGGGAAACAGGGACTTTCACCAGGACAGTGTCCCTCTGCTAGAGCACTTCCTGCTCTGTCATTGGGATCCCAGGTTCCACACAGGAAAAGGAGGAGCCAGGCTCCTTGCTGCTTCAAATGGTGGGAAGTTTGCGAAGCTCCGCCCCGTTGTGCATTCCTCCCAGTGCACACACTGGCTGGAGTTTCTTTGGAGACCCCCTCCCACCTTGCTGTCTCACTCTCATCCCATCACAGCCAAGAACTCAGTGTTTCAGGTTTCTCAGGGGTCCCCTTGGCCAAGATAGGGTCTGCTCAGTCAGCTGGGAGGCTTAGGATTTTATTTTTAGTTTACAACCCAATTGTAGCCAAAACATGTATTGAGAGCACCTTTTTTCATCCTTGTATTTGAGATGTCACCATTTTCATATATTATTGCTATATGCATTTCTGTCTATTTAGGACTTTCTATTCAATTTTATTGGCCGGTTTTATTTTGTTCTGTTTTGTTTTCACAATCCAATACTACACTCTTTAAATTTTGAGATTTTCTAATATATGTTAATATCGGTATGATATTTTTTCTCAGTACTCATTTTTTAAGAGTATTCCTGGAATTGTTTTATTTTCCCATATGACACTTAGGATCATCTTATTCAGCTCCCTCCTTCTGCCCCATCCTCAAAAAAAAGCAGCTGTGGCATTTTTATTATATCAAGAGTGTGTTAATTTGTAAAATAGAGAGTATTATCATCTTTATAATGTTAAACATTCTTATATAAAAATATAGTATGCATTTTCATGTATTTGGATCTTGTACATTTTAAGAGTGTTTTAGAGTTTTCTTACGTCTCACATATTTCCTGTTTAGCCTAGATAGTTTTATCTTTTTTAGCGCTATTGTAAGTGGGAAGGTATTTTTTAATCACATCTTCTAACTAGTTGTTCTTTTTATATTTGATTACTTATGGTAATTTTGTGGCTGTCTTGATTGTTTAATGGTTTTAAATTAATTCTCTAGGGTTTTACATTAAGCAATCAACTATTTGAAAATAAGATGTATTTTTCCTACCACTTTCCAATTTTTATACTGCTTATTTCTACTGTCTAATCACATTGGCTTGTACTTCCAGTACAATGTTAAAAAGCAGTGGCCATAGCAAGCATGTTTCTCTTGTTCTTTAACGGGAATGCTTCTTATAATTTCTCAATAAGTAATGTGTTTGTTTTGGGGATGTTATAGCATAAATGTTGAAAAAGGATTTAGCAAAATTTAGTATTCATTCTTGATAAAATACTCAATAAAAGAAAAATCGCTATTTTTATCATATGATGCACTATATCTCTCTTCTGGTTTCTGATAACCACTCACATTCCTCATCCCTTTGGGCGTAACTGGAGCATTAGTTCTCCTCTTACCAGCCAGATGTTGGGTATGCTGCACTATTCCTGGTGGTCCCTTATGCCCTGCAGACACATTTATAAATACCTCCTTCATTAAACCTTCTTAGATACCCTAATATGAGTATGCCATCACTGTCCTGTTGGGACTACAACTGATGCAGACATTTTTTCTTGATGTCCATATTCTTTAATAGTGCAAGCCAGAGCCCTTCAAAGAACCCTTCTTCAGCAAGATAAGAAGAGTGCACCAGAATGAAAATCCATATACTATTCCCATCATTGAGAAAGTTTTAGTTTAAAAAAAAGTTAACTGGACTGAACGGCATGTTTAGTGACATACTTGATTTACATTCCTTATGTAATATAGTTACATAAGAATTTACATAACAGGATTTACATTCCTGTCACTAACCAGTTACAATGCTGACTATAAGCATGGATGGGCTGCTGGCCCAAGGACCACACTTTCAGTAGTACGGGTACAAACAGCATCAGATTTGCTGATCTTCAAAGATT
The DNA here is from genome assembly GCF_006542625.1 of Nomascus leucogenys. Taxonomy (NCBI): domain Eukaryota; kingdom Metazoa; phylum Chordata; class Mammalia; order Primates; family Hylobatidae; genus Nomascus; species Nomascus leucogenys. The sequence goes on along the minus strand of NC_044389.1, from coordinate 66,825,950 downwards.
TGAAAGACTTCTCCTGTGAAAACATTAGAACCTAATAATGCTTTGGAGAAGCTCTTTGACAGCTTTATCTGTTTATCTTTTCTTCAACAGAATCCAGTTTGTTTAGATTTTCTGTCTCTTCTATATTTAGTTTTTATTTTGTTGTACTGTGCTTTTTTTCCCTGAGGTATAATTTATATACAGAAAAAAACTGCGTAGTTCTAGTTTTGACTAATGTATTCACCTATAACGAGTGCTTGTAATCAAAATATAGAACATTTTTCACCCCCAAAAGTTTCCTCGTACCTCTTGACAGTCAATCCAAACTCTCCCCAGGCAACCATTGATTTCTATCACTATAGAATTTTTGTATATTCTTTAATTTGTATAAATGAAATCACACAGTAAGGCTCATACACTTTGGTATCTGACTTTTTTTATTTGGCATGCTTTGGAGTCTGTTGGTTTTTCATTTTTCTTGAAAATTTTACATGTTATTGACAGATATTGAAATTTACCAGCACAAAGTTGAACAATGTCTTTTCTTAAGATTCTTTAATTAACCATTTTTTCTGTTTATTTATCCCTATTGTTTCTTATATTATTATTTTCCTCTCTATCTCTATGATTTTCTTCTTCAGATTTGATTTACAGACCATTAATAGATTAAACTCTCCAGGAAATCAGCTGTGATCAGGTTATTCTTCAGTTAAACTCATTCACATTTTCCAATTGCCTATAGAATGAATTCCAAAGTTTCTATCCTGTCATCGAAATCTCTCTACTGTATGGTCCAGCTTAACCTTTCCTGCTTCTCTTCTCAAGACTCCCCCGAGAATTTTATATATTTTGATTTGCCCTTAGTTGAAAAAAGCATTGGAACCAATGATGAATTAATTGTAGAAAATTTGATAAGGACATTAGCCTTTACATCTTTCATTGTCCCCCATATAAATATTCACATAAATAAATATTCTTTATGAATTGGCATGTTTTCTTCAAGTGTGCAATGAGATCTATGGAATTTACCAGGTTTCCTTTTCATTTGGTCATGGAAATTTGAAAGTCATACTCCAACCTGGAGACTGTGTAGGATTTAGAAACCCTATTTTTCTTCTCTTCAACCTTCTGTGTGTTGACCTTTTATTATCATTTGCATATTTTAATCTCTCATGTATCTGATTGTTTTCCTTTTTTATAACTATCTTTAACAATCTCCACAAATGGTCTATATCCCTTATACAGTAAAATGAAAATGCATAAAATTATCAAATTTTAGTCTGAATGCACATATTTTAAACTTTCAAATCCCTGTGCCTTTTGTCTCATTTTTTTTCTGAACCTGGACTATTTCCACCCCGCTACCACCACCCCATCACCTAAAATATTTTACTCTTTGTACTCCAATGATCAAACTTCTACTTTTCCTTTTATATTGATCTTGAATGTTGGCTTTTGCATAAAATTTTTCTCACCTCCACTGGGTGAATGCAACTTGTGTAACATTCACCTCTTGCTGAACTTGTCTTACTCCATGCTTCTCCACGTGTTGGCTTTTGTCTCAGGCTGATGTCAAGATGCCTGCAGCAGTACCACACATCACATCCAGTGCTGGGAACATGCCAGTAAAAAAGGGATCCATCCTCCCTTTTGCTAGGTGGCAAGGGAACTTTCCCTAGAAGCTTTCCCTTACCATCATTATTGGCTACAGTTGACTGCATAACCATTCCTAAATAATGCACAGGAGGGGATAATGAGATTCCCAGGATTGGCTTAGACTAATCAGTTTAAATTCTCAGAAGCTGGGCATGGGGTCAGTTTCCCCTGAAGCCCATCTGGAGAACGGCAGATACTAAATAAAATAAAAAATCGGTGAGAAAGGAAAATAGAGGGGGATATATATTGGGTTGATCAATGGTGTATTCTGTAATTGTGACTTTTCCCTCCCAGAATCTTTATATTATGATTGTACTTTTTGTAGTTCACCTAACACTTTCTTGTATTTTAGTTATCTGTGTACTTATTTTATTTCTACTGCCTGCCAAAATTAAGTTCTCTGATAATAGAAACTCACTGAGTGCCCCACTCAGCAACCTGAAGAGTGGCTTGCTGTATTAGGTGTTCAATCAGTAAGTATATGTTTAACTGAATTCCTTGTTTTCCTCCTGGACAGCATGGGTAAATGACCTGTCTCCACTGATGTGTGTCCGCAGCAGGTACTTTTGTGTAGCTTCATGTTTTGGTTTGGGTGTCTGTCTCCTATTAATTACCACCCACTAGCCCACACCTATAAAGATGTTACTATAAACTTGGGTTTATTAAGTCCTGTGCTTTGATTTCCCTGTAGTGAAAATGAATCCCCTATTCGTGAACATTCTCTCACCTGGTTCCCCTTCTGACCCATTTTTAGAATGGCTCTCAAGGGCTAGGTGCAAACTGAGGCCAAAGGACAAAGCTTTTCTCTGTGCAAAGGTGACTGTCTCACACCTGGATCCAGCTTGTGGCCCAGGCCTCATTAGCACCATATTCTAATCCTGCAGAGAACTCCCAGCCAGACTTCCAAGAGCAGCAAGGACAGCAAGCACTCTGTGTCCTACCGTGGCCAGAACCAGCCAGAAGGGGCCAGGAACATCTGGTAGGATTCTGCACCATAGGGTGGCTGCAAAATATTCAATGTTTAAAGAAAGGAATACCTCCAACCTCACCAGGCCCCAGAGATACGGCATTTGAAGAAAGATGTCTCCTTGCTCAAAGCTGCTCTCTTCTCTTCAACCCTAGCAGTAACAGTAAAACTTCAAATAATCTCAGTGGCTCTTTCCTCCCACAGTGTGAATACAATCTGAGTATAGTCAGACTATTGTTTCCAGGATCCAGTGAAATACTTTATTTATTTCAACTAGAAATCATCCTAATCAGCTCCTTTGAAAAGGTATATCCTCTAATACATAAACAGGACTTCTCTATCCTGGAAGAAAAGATACACTGTGAAACAAATTTAAAAGTTCCTAAATTGCTGAGAAGCAAGCCTCACCAAATTTCCAGCAACTGCTCTAATAAAAATACCACCTTCAGGACAGTGGGGTGCTTTTAAGCATTAGTATCTGACCAGCTGGTAGAGGGAGAAAAATCATTATGCATTCCCCCAAAAGTGTTTGAGGACTCAGAAAAAGCAGAAAAATCCTCTGGGATGCCCACCCAAAAGGATCATTTCTGGGAATACTCGACGAAGGTCAGGATCATAAAATGGGTTTAGTCATTTGGGGTTCTCTGAAATTGATGATGCCTGTTTTTCTCCACCCAATACCATATAAGAAGGCAAAGCACTGCCATGGTAAATTGTTTCAAAGGGGCACTGTCATGCAGGAATAAGGATGTGTTCCCAGTTTGTTTTCTCACATTGACTTCTTTGTATTGTATAACATATTCTAGTTTCATTTCTGGATAAGCAAGCTTCAGGTAAAGAACCCAGAGCTGAGAAAAAAAAAAAAGAGGTGGTGGTTTGGGGAAAAGGATGGAATCCTTATAGATGATTAATATTTATGCTGGTTTTTAAAACATTGCAGTTGGAATAATATATAGCCATTAAAAAGAATGAAATCATGTCCTTTGCAGAAGCATGCATGCAGCTAGAGGCCATTACCCTAAGCAAATTAATGCAGAAACAGAAAACCAAATACTGCACACTCTCATTTATAAGTGGGAGCTAACTATTGGGTATTCACGGAAATAAAGATGGAAACAACAGACACTGGGGACTACTAGAGCAGGATGGAGGGTAGGAGGCAAGTGTTAAAAAAGTAACCCACTGTTGGGTTACTGTGCTCAGCGCCTGGGTGATGGGATCATTTGTACCCCAAACCTCAGCATTATACAACACACCCAGGTAATAAATCTGCACATGTACCCCCTGAAACTACAATAAAAGTTAAAATTATTTTAAAAATTAAAATAAAAATGAATTTTTCACATTGATCACAAGTTGAAATGTTAATATTTAAATAGGAGTTAAATAAAATATATTAATAACATTAAAAAATAAAAACGATGTGTTCTCTTTGCTAGAAGTAAAATTAGGGAATGTAGGTACCAGTGTTATAATGACAGAATGAATGAATGAGCAAATAATACAGTTTAAGCTCTTACAGGTGCTATGACATTAGAAAACTTACTTGGCCTCTCTGAGTTGGCTTCCTCATTCATAATTTGAGGAGAGCAATAGCTTTCCCATTGAAATATAATGAGGATTAGGTGTGATAACCTATGTATTATTCTTAGCACAATGCTTGATACATCGTAATAACCCGAGAAATGTTAGTCACTTTGATTATTATAATGATTGGGCTTTCTCATTACATGATAATAGGGGTCTGTGCCTGGAAGAGAGAGGACATAGCAACTTTTAACTTACTGAACACAAAGCTATATCTTGAAGACTAAGCCTTTTTTAGTAAAAAGTTATTCTGGTATAGGCAATATTAACTGGGCCATGGCTAAACAACAATGTTTCTGGCCATGAGGAAGTTACTGTAGGCAGAAAGCTGCCAGTTAATTGCCCATAATCTTGGTAGAGACACTTAATTGAAAGCTGGATCTACTGGCTGGAGATCAGAACTGGCTCTCGATGAAACAAGTGACAGCAGCCAGACTAAATGGGAACAATCTCTAGAGTCAGACATCAGCTGAATGTCCTGGTGCTTCACCTTGGGGAGAAATGGGATTTAAAGTGGGTGAGCACTCCAATGAGACTATGAAGTCTCACTCTAGAGAACTGGACTGACAGGGGTTAAATGGATATTTCATTTTCAGTTTTTTCAAAGCCAATATTAGGAAAAGTAATCCTAGTCTCTCTCTTTTCCCTCAAGCTCCCCTCTCTTTCTAATATCTCAGCTTTTTAAAATTATTGTTACAAACCACCCCTGTACACCATAGAGCAGAAACACATAAGCAAACTCTAAAAATAGTTAGTACTCACATACTGCTTACCATGTGCTAGACACAGTTCAAAATGTTATATGACTACTAATCCATTCAGTGATCATATTAACCCTTTGAGATAGGTACCATTTAGGGATCTAATTAAACTAAAGAGCTTCTGCACAGCAAAAGAAACTATCATCAGGGCGAACAGGCAACCTACAGAATGGGAGAAAATTTTTGCAATCTACCTGTCTGACAAGGTCCGATATCCAGAATTTACAAAAAAGTTAAACAAATTTTTTAAAAAACAACCCCATCAAAAAGGGGACAAAGGACATGAACAGACACTTCTCAAAAGACATTTATGTAGCCAACAAACAAATGAAAAAAAAAAAAAAAGCTCAACATCACTCATCATTAAAGAAATACAAATCAAAACTACAGTGAGATACCATCTCATGCTAGTCAGAATGGCGATTGTTAAAAAGTCAAGAAACAACAGATGCTGGTGAGGCTGTGGAGAAATAGAAACACTTTTATGCTGTTTTTGGGAACATAAACTAGTTCAACAATTGTGGAAGACAGTGTGGCTATTCCTCAAAGATCTAAAACCAGAAATATCATTTGACCCAGCAATCCCATTATTGGGTATATACCCAAAAGAATGTAAATCATTCCATTATAGTATGTGTATTGCAGCACTATTCACAATAGAAAAGACACAGAATCAACTCAAATGCCCATCAATGATAGCCTGGGTAAAGAAAATGTGGTACGTATGTACCATGGAAAACTATACAGCCATAAAAAGAATGAGATCATGTCCTTTGCAGGGACATGGCTGAAGCTGGAAGCCATTATCCTCAGCAAACTAACACAGGGACAGAAAACCAAACACCACAAGTTCTCACTCATAAATGGGAGCTGAACAATGAGAACACATAGGTGATACTAGAGTCACCTGAGAGTATTTTTAAAATACTGATGCTTGAGTTAATACTGAGATGTTCCCCCATACTCAATAGAATGGCCAAAGTTTAAAAGTCTAACAATACTAAGTATTGGTGAGAATGTGAAACAACTGGACTTCTCACACATTACTGTGAAAATGCAAATGGTATTGAGAAACAATATGGCAATATCTATAAAAGCAATAATTTACTTACCATGTAACCCAGCAGTTCTGCTCCCAGAGAAATTAAAACATATGTCCACACAAAGACTTGTTTGCAGATATCCATGGGAACATTATTCATAATAGCCAAATAACTGGAAACAGCTCAACTCTCTATCGACTGGTAAAAAGATCAATGAATTATGGCTTATCCATACTATGGAATTCTACTCAGCAACAAAAAGGAACAAAATATTAAAATATGCAGCAATATGAATGAATCTCAAAAGCATAAATGTATGCTAAGTAGAGAAAGTCAAATCTAAATGAATACATAGTATATGGTGTCATTTATATAAAGTTTTAGAAAAGGCAAAACTATAGTGACAGAAGATAGATTAGTGGTTAGCTGGGGCCAGGTGTCAGGAGAGGGGATCACCTAACAAAGGGCACAAGGAAACTTTGTAAGGAGATAGAACTGTGCTAAATCTTGATTGTGGTGGTGATTATGTGGCTGTACAGTTAACAAATTTCATCAAGCTGTATAGTTAAATGGATGAATTTTTATTGTACATAAATTATACTTCGGTTAGCTGATACCACAACACAGACTAATTAAATCAGGACCTGAGAGCTCTGGGCATCAGTATTTTTTAAAGCTCCCCAGGAACTTCTAATATACAGCCAGGATGCAGAACTGATGTTCTAGGAAAAAGAAACATTATTAGCGAATGCGTGTATATTTATACACACACACACACACACTTATATATATATACACATATAAATATGTAAATAAAATACATTTTTAAATAGTAAAACTTGGCATTTCAGGATATCAGGGAACAACGTGGCTAGACCACAGGGTCCCCATATATGACTAGTACAGATTAGTCTAGAAATATAACTTGGGAAAGATCAAGGAGGGCCTCACATTTTCTTAGTGAATGAATGCTCCAGACCGTCCATCAGAAAAGCAATTTTTCCCTGAAAACCTGTAGAAGAAATATTTTCAAAGCTTAGAAGTGAGAATATTATTAGTATTCATGTTTCTGCAAATGATATTATTATTGATCGCAAATATTCCTCTGGACTATATTGTATGTATCCATGCTAAGGAAGGGGAACTGATTATGTCACTATGTGATTTTGAACAAGTTTTCTGTTTTTAACTTCAATAAACTTCTATTTACCAATCTGTAAAATCAAGTGCTGGGCTGAAGAATTTCTCAGACTCCTTGTAGCTTCTACCCATTTCTTCACGTGAAAGGAATTAAACCCAGAAAGCAATGCCATATTGGAAATAATGACTCCGGTGGGGGTGGGGAGTGTCTCAAGGGTCCTGGATCAAGGTCACGTGATTGATATTCCTTTCCCCTTTTTTCTTCAAGGGCCACATGATGCCTGTCATTGAATCTCCTTGCTTTTTCTCATTCTACACACTCATTTTTTCTGCTAACTTACCTTGTGCTCTAAAATGGCAACTTCAACTCTCCGGTCTATAGGAGCTTTTAGTTTGGTTTCCCAAATTTGAGAAAAAATGTAATCATGGCTTTTCATCCTAAATATGGCCCCTACTCCAGTGGGTATCAATTCCTGATAAATTCATCTTGGCGGGGAGGGGCTGACAGAATAAGTGCATTATTTAGGATTGCTCCTCCCTGTGCAGGATAGATAATGGAACCATCTAGTACACTAGCAACATGGTCATTCAATTTTTACTCTACAAGATTCATCGTAGATCCTATTATCCATGAAAATTCTCCACTTCTATTATCTGAATTTAACTTCTGAAGATGCGTGTGTGTGTGTGTGTATGAATATGTATCGTATCGTGTGGGCACATGTGTGTGTCTGTGTGTGCCACGTGCATGCTTCAGGCAACATTCTGATTCTGTTGCAATTTGTTCTGAAAAAATATCAAATGATTAAACATTTTAGGGGGGTACAAAATTAGATTTATATTTTCTTTTTAAAAGTATCATTCTTATACCTAATAAGAAAGGAAATATTTTTGTACCTGCATGTCTGGTGCTGTCAGTAACTCTTTTTATTTATGCAGCAAAATTTCAACAAAGCAGTAATTACATGATCTTAAACATAGTTGATAACATTGGAGGTGACATCTGATAGTTTGATACTTAAAATAGCCACAACCTAAGAATTCTGAAAAATGGAGACAAACATTTCCAGGCAACAATATGCCAAGGTGGGGATTTGTTCTTTTTCAACCAAAAGCCAAAGCATCATTGATAGAACAAACAACAGACCACAAAGAAAACCTTCTTATTACTACAACAGAGATGTTTTATAAAATCTTACCCAACAGATATTTTTGTAAGTATGCACTGAATTAGAATTTCAACTCATGAAGGTCTTATAAATACATAGATTGATATAGTAGCAAATAGGATCAGAAAAGTCTAACACTATGGAAAATGAAGTTGTCTAAGACTATAAACTTCATTCTCAACAGAGAGGCCAAGGATTTTCTGCAATTAGTTTCTGACACATGGATATGAACATAGGTCTAAGAAAGAGGATATAAGCAACACAAAGAAGAGAAACAGCGCTCTCATAACTTTCATTACACTGCAGTGAATAAGGATTCATAGTTTAAAAATCAGAACTACACTTAATTCTACTACTCTGTGTGTCACATATATGGTTTTAAGTGTGTGTACACATATGATTATACACATAGGTACATCTATATGTTTAAGATGACCGCATAATAGTCCATGTAGATCATCCAGAGTACATGCATGGTTTCTGTTAGCTAACCCTTTTTGTTGTCTCTATCCAGTTAAAGAACTCCTTCCGGTACCAGGAATAGAACTGACTGTGCTACCTACTGTGTGTATCTGTCAATATGTGTTTGCTTCTCTGTGTCTGTCTGATTCTCTCTTTCTCTTTCTTTTTGTTTCAAGAGGCACTCAAAAATGCTCCCTAGCATTTCCATGCCACAGCCATTTGCCATCATAGCGGTTAAGCTCCTTTGACGGTAGAATATGCCCCCATGTGAAACTCACATAAAATCTTTTGGGCCATTAGCCCTTCTTCAGGCTGAGATGTAGCATTGCCAGTATGAAATATAAAATTGCTTATTAAAAACTAATAAGGAAAAAATGTCCCTGATAGAAGTAAAAGCCTGGCATCCCTAGATTGCATGCATCATCACAGCATCAGCAGCTGCTTCCTCAGTCAGTGGCAGAACAGTAAATCTAGGAGCATGGCTATTCATCTGCAGTATGGTTAGGAGGAGACCAGAAGAGAACAGAATGACATTGGGTGAAAAATGAGTTGCTGATCAGCTAAGGTTACTGTCCGACTCCAAAGGTTATGGCAATATAATCATCTGCTCTTGCTCTGCAAGGGAAACTCAATATTGCCTTAATTACTTTGCTTTTGTTATCCATTGTATTCCCAATGCAACATCACATCCAGCAAATGAATGAGTAGACCATTCAGTTATTATATACATAAATTTATATTACTGAGATGGCACATATACTTTGATCCTATAAAGAGGATTATGGGAGTTGACAGAAGGTTTTCATCTAAGCCTCCAAATGCCTGGCCCAGACGCTGGGGTAAACCATTACTCTTATTTTATTTTACTTATGTATTTATTTATTTATTTTTGAGATGGAGTCTTGCTCTGTCACCCAGGCTGGAGTGCAGTGGTAAAATTTCAACTCACTGCAACCTCTGCCTTCCAGGTTGAAGCAATTCTGTCTCAGCCTCGTGAGTAGCTGGGATTACAGGTGCGGACCACCACACCCAGCCAATTTTTGTGCTTTTAGTAGAGACAGGGTTTCACCATGTTGGCCAGGCTGTTCTCGAACTCCTGACCTCAGGCGACCCGACCGCCTCAGCCTCCCAAAGTGCTGGGATTACAGGTGTGAGCCACCACACCCAGCCAAAAGATCTGAATTTTTTAAACTATTCTCAAAAATCTTCAGCCAGTGGGCTATTGATCCATTAGAAGAGAGTTGACTGACTTAACATTGAGGTGATGCATCTTCATCTATGGAGGATGCTTCAGGAAACTCCAAGTCCCAGCCCCTAGGATTTCCCAGTGGACGTATTTCTTTAACTTATAAATGTGTATCCTTTACCATATGGTCCTACATATTTTTGCTCATTTGGCTTATAACAGTTGTCAGGCTCAACTATTCTACTCTAGTCTACTTAGGAAGTATGTTGTTTGAGCTGACAAGAATAATCATGTTTCAGTTTATTTTCACTTGGTAATGATGAGAGGAAAAGAAAAGAAGTAGTAGTCATTCTTTGACTTTGATGAAACCAGAAGGAAGCCACTGGGGTCGGTTAAAGGCAGATGAATTCAAAACCAGAACTTTTGTGAAGACATTCATTTCAAGAAAAATAGTGCTTTTTCTCTTCTGAAAAACACGTTATCTCAATCATCAATGAACATTTAGATCAGCAAAATGAAGGAAAAACATTCCATAATTCCAGTAAACAGAAATAATCATTATTAATATAATAGGGTATTCATATATATAATTTTATTTATAAACATGAATGAAAGTCACTGGTTTTAGGGTATTAATACATAGACATTGAGTATGTATAAGTGAACGAGGAAATACACACTTCTCCCTTTCTTGCTGATAACCTCATATCAGGCCAGGACACAACATGGATGTGACTTGCCTTCTTCACCACAGCTTTCCCTGCTCCAAAAGAGTCACCTCTTTTATCCAAACCTGGACACTCAATGCCTTTTCCAGTAAAAGTCATCACTGTAAAAAAAAGAGTAAAAGTAAAGAACGAATCCAAAAACCAAACAAAAAGGCATGCATAGGCTTAGGGGATAGTTTGCTTCGTCAAACACTATCAATCACAATGTTAAGCACTCATAACACATTTCTATCAAACTCATGTGAAACTTGGCACTTCTGAGCCCTGCTTCCCTCACAATCATATGTTTCTACTCCCCCCAAGCAGTCTTCAGCTTCACGGGAATGACTTCTGTATCTCCAGATGTTTGTGTGTTATCAGGCCCTTCTCAGCCATTTTGATCAGGGTGCATGTACACAAATTATATCATAAATCTCTCACACTTCATATGCTGTATCAAATAAGAAAAACACCAAATTTACTCAGAGCTATGTTAAGCCTAGGAACTGTAACTTGAGATTTAACATGCTATTTGTAAGGATGTGCTATTGCTCTTAATCCCTTGATTAATACAGGCTAACACTACTGTACAGATTTATTATGGACCATATGCTCTTTAATTATCATTGCCTCCCAAAGTTACCACTCTGCACATCTGCAGCTGATGTGAGCTGCTGTTCCTCTGTCCCTGCCTCAGCAGGATCTGATAACCATTTTTCAGCTGGACACCTTGATGAAGAGTCAGTCCCAACAATGTCTCAGAAGAGTGATTAAAATAAAATAAAAGGGAGGGGAAACAGTGTTTTGGGGAGAGCGTAGGAAGTGGGGAAAATCCACTGTCAATGATGCACCTCATCTGTTCAGGTTCACTTTAGCTGAAATGATTTTTAATTGTAGATTGTTAATGTTTGTCTTCCAAAATCCAGCTGTTGTAAATGGAATTAAGGGGAAACCTTCCTCTCTTGAAGCAAATGAGAAAGTGGAGAGTGTGCAAACATTAACATGGTTCTTGGATCAAGATGTGCCTTGCTGATTTAAAATCTTTTGGACTGCACAATCAGATGAGACATAATTCATGGGGAGTTGGGATTAATTTTTTAAAGATTTACACTACAATTTTACATGATGTTCTAGCTAATTAAGCATCTCTCTACATCACAAAGGAACAGTTCTTAAAAACTCTTTTCCTATTTATTGAAGTTTAACATTCTTAAGGTCACACATCTCTTTCTGCCAATAGGTACAAGACATATGTGTATCAAGAAAAATGTTTCCTAAAATATTGTAGGTTTGATTAAAAGATGGCAAGCTTTAGCAGAAAGAAACATGACTTGTGGATCAGGAGACAGACATTGGGAAAATCACCTACCTTAACAGTTTTTCACTTCTGTTATAAAGGACTTGAGCCAGGTGATACTTGAGGTAACTCCCCTCCCTAAATTAAGGGCACTAATTCATTAGTATTGAATTCAAGAGAGTTATAATCATTTGCGTTTTAGCCATACAGCAATCCAAGGAGGTTGATGGAAATAATTTAGTCCTATTCTATCACTGCAGAAATTAAGATCTTAATGATCCATTAATTCACCAAAGATCTTATAATCAGAACGATTTTGAAGGTCAATCCCTTGCTTTGAAAAATTTATTAATTCCCAAAAAGTTATTTAAAAATCTTTCAAAAGTAGAGCTTTCAAATATCTCTTCAGTGAATATATGGAGCCTAGAATAGTCAAGAATGTCTAGAAAATGAATAATGATAAAGCTTCAGGACTTGGAACCAGAATTCAAGACTTAATGTTAAACAAAAGTAGCTAAGACAGTGAGGTTTCAGCTCAAGAGTAGACAGATAAACCAAAGAGACATACTGGAGAGCCAAGAAACAGATCCACACAGATATGGTCGCTTGATTTGTAATAAAAATGCCACTGCAATCCAGTGGGGACAAGATAGTCTTCTCAATAAATGGAAAAAGGGAAACATTGACCTTTATCTTACATCATACATGAAAATTAATTAGAGATGGATCAGATACTTAAATATAAAAGATGAAAGCATAGCTATCTTTCAGAAGAAAGCACAGATATCTTCAAGACTTTGAGATAGGCGAATATTTCTTAACTGGAAAAAGGCAAGAAATTAACCACAAGGGAAAAGGTAAATCAATTATTTTAAATGAAATTTAAAACTCCTACTCTTTGAAAGACGACTTTAAAAAATAATAATGCAAGCGACTGGAAAGAAACAATTGCCATATATATATATATATATATATATATATATAAAATGACTCATATTTAGAATATATAAAAAACTACAAATCAAAAAGAAAAAGACGTCCAAGATTTTTTTAATGTGGAAAATACCTGATCAGACGTTCACAAAAGTGAAATACATGGCCAATATACATATAAAAGCGAGATCAACATGCTTAGTTGGTTGAGAAATGCAAATTAAAATCGCAATAAAATATCTCCACACACCATCTAAAATGCTGTAAGAGCATCTACACTTAACATATTAAATGTTGGTAAAGATGTGGAACTCCCATCTGCTGTTGATGAGACTGTAAACTGGTATAAGCCCTTCGGGAAACTTTTGGCCCATCAACTAAATCTAAGCATGTGTTTATCCTATGACCCAGCAATCACGCTCTTGGTGCTATGTTCACCAAAAATGTTCACCAAAAACATTTACTATAATGTCGTATCTGTACTATTTATAGCTAAAAAGTAGGAAACAACCCAAATGTCCATCAATAATAGACTAACTAAACTGTAGAATATTCATACAATGAAATAATTCACAGCAGTGAAAAAGAACACACGATTGCTCCACACCACAGCATGAATAAGGTCTCACTGAAATAATGCTGAGCAGAAAAGAAGCACAATGTGAAAGACTACATATTATTACACTTATATGAAGTTCAAAAACAGGCAAAATTAATATATGGTGGTAAGGGACAGAAAAGTGGTTACTTCTGTGAAGGAGTAGGAGGTAGGGGGAGAGAAGCAGGAAATCTTCTGTGCCTTGGTCTGAGTGGTGATTATACAGGAATATGTCTCTGCAAAGAGCACGTTGTCCTCTTGGGATTTGTACACTTTATTGTTTATAAGTTATACCTCAAATAAGAATATATATGTGTGTGAGTGTGTGTGTATATATATATATGTGTATATATATATGTATATATATATATATATAAACTTCCAGAAAACTGAGGTGAAGATTACATTCTATTACTTCTATATTTTTTGTTCTCCATTTTCAGTGAATTGGAAACATTTCCCTGAATGTAAATTAGAAATTCTCAATGTATGAGAAAAATAACCATTTAAGCTTCCACCATAGGTAGACATATTCTTTCTTGGACAGACTTGCCTTCTCAAATGGGGTAATAGGTAGGGTTCTCTTGTTATTTAACCCATGCCTAAAAAGTAGTGGGGTAAATGAAAAATTGTTTGAGGTAGGAGTGTGCAGGTAGGAATATGTAGAGGTGGGAATTTATATGATTACATGTCAAGTGATTAGTACATTTGCAGAAATAGGAACATCAGTCTGAGACTATTCAACTTTCCTATGAATTGAGAGTGAATATGTGGCTAAACTATCAAGGATGGAGGCCTTAACTTTTCCCCTTGCACTTTCCTAAACAGAAATGAAATTCACCAAAGCCCAGAAGGAATAGTAGGTTCCAATGTCCTGGATCTTCAGAGTTAGAAAAAACTGAAACTTACATCTACTATTTTTAAAAAATAATAATATGCCTTTTAAAAATTTACACTTTGCTGCTTCAATTTTCTCTTCTAAATGACTTTGGTTCACATCAAAATAAAAAAAAATAAAAAGCCCCCAACTTCCATCCTTCCACCTTCTAGATCCTGATGTGCAAAGTTTTTGTCTAGGGAGTGAGATTACTCACTTCCTATGACCCTTCCAGTCTGTGTCTCCATCTGGAATATCAGTTCTCATCCAAAGCATCCACTCATACTCATGTGTTGTGATCATACATAAAATGAGTCACAAGAAATGTTTTATTGTTCATAAACAATGAAGCAAAGTTGCTTTTTAAGAAATTAGAGTAGGTTTAAGGATAACAATTTCCATTTCATAGTTGAAAATAAAATGGTGTTTGAGAGGTCAATGACTTGCCCTAGGGCACAGAGCTAGGAAGAAGAACTGGAGCTACTGGTTTTTATCATAAACTGCTTCTCCATGGGAGTAAATTAATTGTGCATGTGCCATGGGAGGGGTGATTCATCTGTGACACACATCGGACAGAGAATCAAGTTATTAAGATCTCAGGCTTTCTTTTCAAAGAGTAGGTAAATTCACCTCCGTGTCAGTATAGTTAATATAGCCATTTCTTAACTAGGAAATTGCAATCACATATTAAAATATTATGGTCACACACCTTAGGTAGTAAAAATTCTCAGGCATTGGAAATTACCTGACAGGACTTCTGGCTCAGAAAAGTGATATCGAAGGTCTTTAGAACAAAAATGTCTACAAATCTGTGAAATATAAGAACATTAAGTTTTTACAATGTTCTACAAGAGGTATGAAATGAACACATAATCACGTCAATTCTGCCTATTCCATTTTTTAGTGTTTTCTATTTTTAGCATTTTATTGTTGGAACTTACACATGCCTTCCTACGAAACTTATTTTACTTTGTGTCACAGTCAAAAGATGGGAAATTGTAACCAAATGTTGAAATATGATAATTAACTCCTTGACTAAACAAAACTAACACTATTGCTGAATAGAAGCAATTATTTTAAGTCTGTAAAAAATGCAATGTAATAGATTTATTTGCACAATGTACACTGGTTGACTTGGCCAAAGCTACCTGTCAATGGAAAAAAGATAACTGCTCATGTAAAGCTATTTTCTAAGTGTCAAAATTTTGCTGATTTTTCTCACTAAAACCTTTTTTATTTTTTTGAGACAGGGTCTCGCTCTGTCCCCCAGGCTGGAGTGCAATCCTGGCTCACTGCAACCTCCGCCTCCCGGGTTCAAACAATCCTCCTGCCTCAGCCTTCCAAGCGGCTGGGATTACAGGCACATGACACCATCCCTAGCTAATTTTTGTATTTTTAGCAGAAACGGGGTCTCACCAGGTTACCAGGCTGGTCTCGAACTCCTGACCTCATGATCCACCCACCTTGGCCTCCCAAAGTGCTGGGATTACAGGCGTGAGCCACCGCGCCCAGCCACTAAAATCTTTCTTAATTATTATTATCAAATCTAGAACTGCGTGAGCCTCATTAATGCAAAGAAATATAAACTCACAGAACATGAAGCTTGAAATGGACCCAGGTGATCACTTCATTCAATTAACTAGATATTGTCAGGGAATTACGCCATATTGGTTCTGAGTTGACAGCAATGCCTGCATGTGTGTAATTTCTGATAGCTAAAACCCTGGGCTATGGAGCTAAACCCTGACTACCCTTACTACCTGTATGATCCTGAGCAGGTTACATAATTTATCTGTCCGTCAGTTTCCCCATTTATTCAATGGAGATAATAATAGCACCTGCACCATAGGGTTATTGTGTACATATAAATACATGTAAACACACAGAACAGTACATGTTGGCTATTATTGTTATCCTTAATGATCAGATGGTGATGATGATGATGATTATGATGCTTTGTAAAAAGGAGGCAGTGGATGAGATTTATTTACTCATCCTTAGTCATTAACAAATTAATTTCATTCCAAAATTTACTTCAGAATTATGTTTAAAACTAATTTTATCTTAAATTCATCTAGATATGTCATCTCCACTTGTAACTTCTGAACTCAGGTATTATGCTTTAGATATCTTTGTATATAAATTATAGTGCCTGGCAGCTTGCCTTATACATATCAGCTGCTCAGTAGGCATTTGCTGAATTACTGAATGAAGGCTTAAATAAACAAAGCTCAAAGGAAAAAGAGACTGTTGCCCACCTTCCTTTCCCACCCCACCCTGCACAGACACATAAGCCCCATCCAATTTATTGGAAGGCGCCCAAATCACTGATGAAACATTTGGCTCAAGTCTTCAAAATAGTACACAAATAGATAAATGGCCTTTTTTTCCTATAGCTTTTAATATCCTGTTCTTTATAAATGACTTTCAGACTCATTTTATATTATGGTTATCTTCTGAAAATGCATTATATCCTAATAGCCAGGCTTCTTTCTCTACCTCCAACCCTAGCTTTTTGGTTTGGTGCTGATTTTTTACTCTGAGACATTAATTTAAGTATTCTGCTTGTCAGTGGATGAGTGAATGAATTATTCATTTTATTATGAAACATAAATTTTAACGAACAGCATTATAACTTCTTTTTATATGCCAAAAATAATAGATCATTCCAAAAGCCATTATGGCACCCTTTATCTAACAGAGGGTGCCCTTTTGAAAGCTGTGCCAAACTAATATGTTTTAATATAACTTCAACCATGAAACATTAAAAGAAGCCAGCTCAATTTAATATCTAGATAACAAAAATATAAGCCATACCTAACTTAAGTCATGTTAGGATTATTTAATTACTATCAGCATTAACCAGGCAAAACCAAAATGTTTAAGCACTGCCTCCTATCCACAACCATAATGCAAAATCCTCACTTCTTTATCAAAATGTTATCATCATGAATATGGGTTAAACTAAGAAACATAATTGACATAAAATAAAGTTAATCTCAACATTAATTACAATTTATTCTAACTAAAGACCTTACTACCATACTCCACACATTTGTATAAACATGCATAACTAGACTGAATTGCACTCAGTATCTATCATACAAAGCATGCCATCTAAAGTTTCTGACTTTTCAGATCATGGTTATCACGTTAACATTTTAAAGATGTGTCTGCATAGCCAAGCATTGTAACATACCTCATAGTAATTATTGTTTTTTCTTTAATGCTATAGCTTCTGCTCAACGTGATGATAAATTTTCAAGATCTTGTTAAAAATTCCAGTCCACATCCTCCCTTTCCCAAACTTGCCTCTTTAGTTATAAGAGCAATGCGGCTTAGCTGACTGGCAGCTTGTTAGGCTCAACAGATAATGTGCATATTACTTTCTGGCCCATCTTTATTTTTAAATAATAATAAAAAGGAACATGAAAGATAATCATTAAAGACTAAGAAATAGTCATTACAATGGTGGAGATAGATTTACTCCATGACAGAGAAGTGAATGAACCTAGACAGTTAAGCCTACACGGGAGCATGAAAAGCCATACTGATTATTTTAATTTCCTAAACTCTTTAGTGTTCTGAAAGGCTCTTTAAAACTTCATATTCTTTCACATTTGTCTGTTGCTATTATCTTGTCCAAAGCTTTCACTCACCTTCATGCTACCCAGGAAGACTGTTAGCATCAAACTGGCAAGATTTAATCAGAGTTTATTGCTTGAGATAAAAACACCGCCACATTTTTTATCTTTTTATTAAATTTACAAACTTGGGCATCCACATTAGGGATCAAAAGGTGATTGCCTGTTTCCTCTACTGGAATGCAATGTTATACTTCTCATATAATAAAAAGCCCTTTCCTTTGATTTGGTAAAGAGAAACAAGACTTTTTCTTATTGGAGCAGGGCCCAGGA
Source organism: Nomascus leucogenys (assembly GCF_006542625.1). Classification (NCBI taxonomy): domain Eukaryota; kingdom Metazoa; phylum Chordata; class Mammalia; order Primates; family Hylobatidae; genus Nomascus; species Nomascus leucogenys. Next base: position 66,807,671 of record NC_044389.1, on the reverse strand, counting down.
ACTTTCTTTGAGATTATATTCAAGGATGATAATCTCTTTAGCCAAAAAAAAAAAAAAAAAAAAAAAAGGTGAATTTGAACATCTGGCTGTTGCTCATGGATATATTACAAAAGCAAAGTAATCACACTGTGCTCCTGGAGTGCAGCAATAACATTGTTAATTCAGAAGTCAGACAGTAAAAAAATTTTAGAGTGCCCACATATGTATACACAAATACATGCTAATGCAAATTAGAATGGCCTTTAACGAGGTTTCATGATAGCCGTATTTTAGATCTCAAAGAAAAGTGCTAGAGGAAGTTTCTCCGAGAAAAATACTTTTTCCTTTATAGTGTTGTCAACTGCCACTTTTGAGACTTAGCCTATCTTCTAAATTGGAAACTCACAAATTCCAAATGCCCACTTTCATTGCTTTTTTTTTTTTTGACAGGGTCTTGATATATTGCCCAGGCTGGAGTGCAGTGGCTATTCACAGGCACAATCATAGGTCACTACAGTCTCAAACTCCTAATCTCAAGCAGTAGCTGGGACTATAGGTATGCACCAACACTCCCGGTTTGGGTATATCCATTGATTGGCAACCAGCACCACAGTAGATGTTGATGAAAAGAAAGTTATGAATGTCATTTAAAATGACAGTAGTATTAGCAAATGTGCTTTTATTTATAAGAAAATTACAATATGTAAAAAAGTTTCAATTTTCCCATATTATCTCTTAATAATAACTGCCATTTGTTGAGCCCATTGGGTATGTTACATATATTAACACAATAGGATGGACATTATCTATCTTATATCTATTATGTGTATACATACAGAAAACAGGACACAAATTGTCTGAGGCCATGGACAATTAGCTTGCAGTAAAGTAGGATTCTAAATTAGGTTTCTCTAGCTCCAAGACCCATGCCATTTTGTTTTGTCATTTGCTTCTGATGAATCAAATATTAATTCAGCCAAAGATAACTATTCAAAGCTGGTTGAATAACTTACTATGTGTAATTCACTTGTGTCCTGCCTTTCTTCCGTACTTTTGTACAAAACCTTGATTATTTTAATAAGGCATTCTATACATAAAGTTTCAAAAAAAGAAAATGTCATATAATTTAGAATTGAATCATAGCATATTTTTAATCTGGAAGCAACATATCTAAATAAGCCATTTTTATATTATAAATACAAACATGTACAAAGAAGTATAGTAGTTCACTTTACAATATAATACCATATTGTGCTACCAAAGAAACTATTAGGTTGTACATATTTTTTAGAGCTTTAACTATTTTTGTTGTCAATTTCCTCTAATAAGATATTTTTATAGATAAACAAAAATTTATCTACTCAAATGATTGTTTTTCTTCAACATCATAATGTTGCAGGCCTATTGATGTATATTTTTGTGTACTAAATAGTTTGTGGAGCTCTTCTTGAAGAATTATCTTCAGAGCTGATTAACCAGACACACCCTCCAGACATCATAGTCACAGCTGCTTTGAGACAGCAACAACCTCATCCCCGCAAATAGTATGGTTTCCTGTCTTATTCAATAGGTCTGAATTTTAAATATTCTTAGCTTATTTCAAGAACTAAATCTGTCCTCCACAAATAAAAATGTGCTGCCACTCAGAATATTTAGGAGAATATGTGATAGCCAAAATACTTTTGGCTTATTTCAAAAATTCATCTATCTCCACAAAGGGAAATGTTTCACCATTCAGAATATTCAAGAGAATTTTCTTAGAAAAGAAATCCAAGATTGTATTCATTGGAATAACAGACCTTTCTTCAAGGTGACTTCTTCCAAAAGAACAATATTTAGGGGTATATAGAACATCATTTTTAAAATAATTTATTTTGCGATATTTGTCACATTTCATGACACCCTAAAAGATTTTGGCTAATGAAATTTATACAGTTCAAATGTGTATTCCTGAAGAGACAAGACTGAGGGGAAAAAATTCTCCCAAAGTCATTCTCAAATTAGATATGAAATGAATTATTATTAATTTCTACATATTTTGCCATCATGCTTGTAGCTTTAATAAACAAAAATCAAATGCATATAGGCTTCACGCACTTTGTGTAATTGCTTGTTTAACATCCCCAAATTCCATAAATGCAAAAACCAGATCTGTCTGGCTTTCCATTAAGTCCCCAGCACCTAGCAAGGTGCTTAACAAATAGCAGATGGATGTTGGAAGGAATAAAGGAACAAAGAAAAGAATAGAAGAAATTAGTGACTTGATTCTATACAGAGTGGACCTTGACACATACTGCAAGTGAATGTTAAACTAAAAGTAAAATTTCTTTATCAATGAATATATTTCCATGAATTTTAAGTATTTTGCTGATGATTTATTAAATACGTATTTCACTACTTTCTTTTCCTTTAATCAGTCCTATTCCATCCCCTTCAAATAATAAAAAAGTTTCAATGATTGAGACTATTTTTGAAAAGAAACATACACACACACACACACACACTAAACAAGCCTTTAAAAAAAAAGTTTCATCAGAAAATCTTACAAACTCTGGGGAAAGAATACATCTCAACAATTCTCTCCTCCACTTGAAGGATAATTTGAAAGGCACAGTTTGCCTTCGTAAATAAATCTTAACACTAATGAACCTGCAAGAAGGATTTAGGAATCCATTGCACTTGAAAAAGATCAAGAGGAACATTGTCACATCAGGAAACCATGCTAAGAGCTCGTTAAATGGCCTGACTTAGAATGCTGTATGAACCTAAACAAAGGAGTTTTTATAGTGTATCTTTTTGCTTCTACCTGCCTAGATATCAAATTATATTATGAAGCATTCTCTATAAAGGAATAGATCAATGCCATGTCTCCCTCATAGGAATGGGACAGATATTATTTGACTCCACTTATGGTTGCTATGAAATTTAGGCCCTCTCTTGCTAGAACTTCTCATTTTTCAAGAGAAGCCAGAAATAAGATTGCTACGTAAATCTTAACATTTTTAGTGCTGGCAACTATTTAAATTTTTTAGACACTGTGGGGGACTTCTGCTTTTCGTAAGGATATCAGAAATTCACCCTAGAACAAGCTGGCTAAACTAGGTTAAAATTAAAACCATCCAGGAATTGAAGCACAAAGAAACCTAAATGAGGTAATAAGCCCTTCCTAGGACAGAAGAGATGCACAGCTACTTTCATCCCTGATGAAGCAGCAGGAGAAGGGAGACTCTACCATAGACAGCAGTAAGGAGGAACCAGACAAACTTTTAACAAACTTTTAATGGCTATCTGTTGAGATTATGGATTAAACTTCTGGGCTTTAGCCACAGAACAAATCTGCATCATCTCACCAATGGTGTCTTCACTAAGTGCGTGCAGGTAGTACACTGAAGGCTGGGAGTGGAAGGGGAGAAGGAGGCAGGGTCTGCTGAGGCATGCAGGTCTTCCCCAAGTCCAAGGGGGAAACCACTGAAGATCAGGGACAGGAGAGAAATGCTAGGAAAAGTCCCTTTAAGGTCTCTACTGATGTTCAGAAGTAGACCTCCAAAGAAAGGATCAGATCAGAAAGAATTAGGGTACCTCTCAAAGATACAGAAAGCTGGAGGTGGGACCTGTGGGAAATGTCACCTGGCTGAGCAGAAGAAGAGATTGAGAAGAAATGTCCCAAAGCTTCCCAAATTTAATGAAAAGGCTGGAGGTAAATAAAAATATTACCAGACAAACAGACGAAAGAAAAAAAAACCACCGTGGATGCCAAATACAAATACCTATAGGCCAGTACTGATTGCCAGTTTTCAGAACTTCCCCTAAACATTATTCATAATTCCCAAAATAGCTATTATCAGGCTGGTTACTAATTATTAACTAGCCAATAAACCATTTAGCTGAAATTTACCAGTCAAATCTTCACATAAGATTATCTGGAAACAAGACAACATTAGTGTCTGGAGATGAGAAGCAGTCATGCGTATAATTAGACTGAGAGTTCTTTGAAGTTAGGGTCCCTGTTTCTCTAATATTTATTTATTTATTATTTTTTAGAGATAGGGTCTCACTCTGTTGCCCAAGCTGGAATGCAGTGGTGTAATCATAGCTCACTGCAGCTTCCAATTCCTGGGCTCAAGCCACCTTAATAGATAGGTAGTACTACCACATCCAGCTAGTATTTTTTTGTAGAAACTGAGTCTATATTGCCCAGGCTAGTCTCAAACTCCTGGCCTCAAGTGATCCTCCCACCTCAGCCTTCCAAAGTGCTGGGATTACAAGCATGAGCTATTGTGCCCAGCCCCCTTTGATCTTTAAATCACCAGTTTCTGGTGCAAAGAAGTTCCAAACAAATGTTTACTGATCACAGAATGTAACATATTGTTATGAGTATTCTGGACTCAAATTGATAAGATATTGCTTTTATTAACTAGTTCAGTTGCTCTTATTTCATTCATGTTTCTGTTTTTTAAATAATCTCTATCATACACCAAGGAAATAATTTTTTAAATAATCTCTATCATACACCAAGGAAACCACACACCAGGACACAGTTACACTGGTTACGATGTCTGTGGGACATGGTGTCATTTCTTACCCATTTTGACATCATCATGTAGACATAGGGGAGGCAGGAACTGCTGATGTTTCATTGCTTAATAAGTTTAAGCAAAACCTTCCCACATTTTGTCTTTAAACAAGTTTACAAGGATAATGTCTGTTTACAAAATTGGAGCCTGAAGAATTAAAAATGTCATTTTTACCTGAAAAGGATCTAGAGTACCCAACAACCAGACAACCAAGCTCCTGAATAGAAGACATCAAAAGTAGAGCATACTTCATTAAAGGTCCCTTTCAAGCAGCTGTCATTTCATGATATATTTCAGTCAAGTAAAGGACAGCCCAGGTGCATTGTGGATTAATAGAACTTACCTGGGAGAAGAATTCTGGTTACTTGGCAGCACAAATAGGGTTGTAAATGCACAAATGAGATAAAATCTCAGTAATTCCTAAATATTAGAGTCTGCATGTCAGAGTGAGTTTTAATTAATAGAAGTATATAATGGTTTCTCAGAAACAACTATAAAATATTCAAAAACTGTTATTTGTTCAAAAAATGATTTTAAGGAAAATGAATGTACTGTGGTCAAGAATAGGCCAAGGCAAACATCCAGTCCAGCATGACTCAGCAGGTTTGGAGTGCATGTGCACAACTCTACTCATTATGTAACCACACCACATGAGGTGCATTAGGTGATCACTCACGTGAGCTTGTGCTTGGCTGAGAGCCGCTATTGTCTGTAAAATGTATAATTACCCTGCTAATGCTCTACATATGGCTCATGCTCAGGCTTGCTCACGCCCAGAGAGAGAGTAAAGCCATGTCAAAACTGTCTATGATTTCTCTAGCGTTTTTCCAGCTACCCGCCACTCGCCTGTCAACTTCCCTCAGACCTCAGTTAGAACCTGACAATTGGCATCATAAACAGGATCCTGGAGTGAGTAAGACTTCTGTCCCTGCTGATTCCAGGTTGGCCATGTGGCCGCAACATGGGTTGTGGTACCCGGTGGCAGCTGTGCTGCTTGGATGGGCCCAGTAGAAACCTGGGCAGTGGTAGATGGGTCCCCTACAAGCATGGAGAAGGTGCTGAAGCAGCTGGAAGCTCAGAGCACCAAGAAGGGGCAAGCCTTTGCCAGCAGGATTGGATGGGTGTCCCCTACAAGCATGGAGAAGGTGCTGAAGCAGCTGGAAGCTCAGAGCACCAAGAAGGGGCAAGCCTTTGCCAGCAGAATTGGATGGGTGTTTTCGACTGCGCTATGAGAAGTACACACCTAGTCCCTGAGGGATGCAGCACAGGTAAGAGCCCTCCAGGTACAGGCACGGCACCTGGAAGGCCTGCTACAGAACTCAGAAAAAGAGTTAGAAGCTGTCATGTATGGGGACCTTCAGGTGGAGGTGGAGTGCCTGGAGGCCTGGCTACAGAGCTTAGAAATGAAGTGACCACTCCTATGGCGGCTCTCAGGGAAATAGAAGGCCATTGGTGGGACCAAGGGATCTGTGCCATAAAGAAGGGGAAGATGCCCTGCCCACCAGCGCTCCCAATGGGAGAAAAGGGGGCCCCAATGAGTGACACGCTTACAGATGTGGATAGATATGGTTTTGGCTGGGGTCAGCCAAGAGAAAATCGATTAACAGCCCAATGAGGAACACACTGAAGTACCCAACTTTGTGGAGACAGTTGTCTCCAGAGCAGCAATTCCAGAAAATGCCCATGAGGGAGAAGGACATTGCTGAGCAACCCAGTCCTGCCCAGGCACTCCAGCTCAGACTATGTGCTGCAGCCAGGCAGGGATGTAAAGCCTTTTCTGTTTGATTAGGGAACTGGTTGAGGTGACCAGCTTGGGGACACACCAGATAACCGGAGGCCACATGTGGACTTGGCAATCCACTGGTCCCTGCACCCAGATAAGTTTCTGGACAAGGCCACATAGACTGTTACGAAGACCAGTCAGTGAAAGCGAAACCTGTATCTTTGCACCTCAGCAACAGCCGCTTGGCTCCCCTCTTATGCAATGTGTATGCCTCTCTCATACCTGAATACATTGTGAGAGTGGATTGGCTTGGCACAGCTTGGCAGCTGTGCCATCTGTCACGCACTTGATGGACCACTTGATGACAGAATTGGGACAGTACCACTATGTGGTGGACTTGACCAACGCATTCTCAACTAACATTGCCCTAGAGAGCAGGAAAAGTTTTCCTTCATGGAAAGGCAACAATGGACTTTCATAGTCTTGCCACAGGGATGTATGCACAGCCCCATCATATGTCATGGTCTTGTTGATGATATTATGTTAATCTCTGATTATCTTGCAGGTTTAGAAGCGACAACACTCCTCTTGCCTAGAATTGAGATGAACTGGCTGAGACTCCCTTCCTGGCAGCCAGACGGGCTATTCAGCAGGCACAAGCCCTATGGGTAGTTGACTGGGGGAGCCCACTTGAGCTGGATGTGCATATGACCACAGGTGGCTTCAGTTGGGGCCTGTGTCAGTGCACAGAGAGCTTGAGAATGCCAGTAGGCTTTTGGTTCCAACTATGGAAGAGAGCTGAGCTCTAGTATTCCCTGATAGAGAGACAGCTAGCAGCTGTATATGCTGCCCTTCAGGCTTGTAAGAGTATGATAGGATGGGCTACCGTTGTCGTGAAGGTGACTTATCCAAGAGCGGAATGGGTGCATTCATGGGTAACAACCCCTTGGACTGGAATGGTGCAGACATCCACTTTTGCAAAGTGGGACACCTATTTAGAGCAGCAGAGTACTCTGAGTACAAGTTCCTTAGCTGCAGAACTAATCCTTAGCAGGATTAGTTCCTTAGCACCAGAACTAGATTAGCAAGGTGCTAATCTATTCGCAGTCCAGCCTAGCACTGAAACCATGTGGTTTGATACCAGGTGTGGACAAAGTAGTCAATGGACTGAACTCAGAGCAACACAAATGGTGATCACCAAGGAGGTGACACCTATGATAATCTGCACCAATAGCTGGGCAGTTTATAGAGGTTTAACCTTATTGTTAACTACCTAAAAGTTACAAAAGTGACTAGTTGTTCACCAGCCCATGTGGGGCCAGGCCATGTGCCAAGACCTCTAGGAGGAAGGATGACCTCCTTCAACCAGGTATAGGGACAAAGGGTAACCTGTTGTTGCCTGGCCCAGTGCCCCTAAAGGCAGGGAAATAAAAACCTGGCTTTATGTGTAAGGCCTATGTGTTGGACCCATGTGTCTGGGGCCTGTGTGCTCAGAGCCAATGTATAAGGCCTATATGTCAGACCTGTGTGTTTAACGCCTATGTCTCCCTCAGCCTAGGAGGTGGAGTGTAAGGAAAATGGATGTGCTGCAGTCAAGAATAAGCTGAGGCAGACATCCGGTCCAGCATGACTCAGCAAGTTTGGAGCACAGGTACACAACTCCACTCTTATGTAACCACACCATCTGAGGCGCATTAGGTGATCACCCACATGAACTCGTGCTTGACTTGGAGCCACTATTATCTGTAAAGGTATAATTACCCTGCTAACACTGTACATACAGCTCATGCCCAGGCTCACTCATGCCCAGAGAGAAAGTAAAGCCATGTCAAAACTGTCTATGATTCCTTGAGTGTTTTTCCAGCTACCTGCCACTTGCCCATCAACTCTCCTTGGACCTCAGTTAGAACCTGACAACCTTGAAGATACTTTTTCACCAATGGTGTTTAAAACCTAGCTGGGTATTTGTAGTTTAGATGGCAGTGATATCTGCTCTAATTTGGCATGAAATATAATAAAATCTCTAGAAACACTCTGTCACATAGATATTGTCATAAATAAGTCAAGCCTTAAACACTTTCACACTACTTTTAAAAATCATGGGAATTAAATGAAGCAAAGAAAAAATAAACCTACAATGTCATTGTGAATGCAGTGTTTGCTAATCCTCTTATAAAATGAATCTTCCCTAATCCTCAAGGAATATACTATGATAAAAATCAATGTCAAAGCCTGTCACTACAGAATTTCCAAGATACTAAAAGTTTTTCTGGGAGAAAAAGTGGAGCATACATTTTTATTACATAGAATATTTAATAGAAAATAGATCAAAGTAAATAAAATGGAACACTGTTGATGGATTATGGAGGAAGAAGAGAGCATTACTGAAAAGAAAAAGTTACAATTACAGAACCTATCACAGAGTTATGCCTCTTAGAATTACTATAATCTATAACGTCTGAGCTCTGTTGACTCTTTGAACAAAGCTTCAGAAGAAAAATTATGTTTGGCACCAGCAGGTGGCATTGAAAAATAGCTTATTAGCATATTTTTATCTGAAGTCCACAGAACTGACCTTACCAAGAACATGTACTCCCAGCACAACCATTCCTGGGATTTTGCCTCAGACCCCATTCTAGAGAAGTAGAAAGGCTGTACTTTGGAGGTTTTGTGCATCGATTTGGAGGGTAGTTGGAATCATTCAAGTAGGCTGTTCCCAAGTCCTGCTCCTCTGTAGGGAGGCGTGTGCTCTGAGCACATATTGAAGAAGCTGCATTCAAAGAAGCTCGCTCAGTGGTTGGGCTAAGACTTTTTCCAAATGTGATTCTAAGGTTACTTTAAAATGCAGCAATTCAGGATTTTTATAATAATTTTTGTTTTCTATTTATGTTTTTTTGTTTGTTTTTAATTAAAACCAGAGCCAAATACAACTTCTGACATTTACTTGTCAGAAGTATCTTAAACAGGTATCTTAATTCCTCTGTGCCTCAGTTTCCTCAACTACAAAATAATAATAATAGTGCATCTCATATGCTTGTTGTGAGATTTAATAGTGTCTGGCATATAACACACATGATATAGGCATTTGCTATTTTACTAGAAATTCTCAAAACAGAAAAAGAAGTCACTGCCAGAGATTTTTATCTAACGAAGACTATAAGAACAATTTCCAGATAAGGATCTCAATGTAAGGACATTTTTATGAGGGCAACAATAATTGACAGGTGAATCCATTTAAGCAAAACCACCTTTGTAAGTTCAATAAGTATAAACAAACACCTACTTAGAGTGATTTTGAAAGACATCAGGTTTTCTTTTCCCTACTTTTACTTCTTCCCTCAACTTCAAAACATACCTTCTATCAAGTTGTTTATTTTAAATGTAAATAATTAGAGATATAATATTTTTATTCAAAAATGCAACTATTCCTGTAAGCGTGGGGTAGGGTAAGGTAGGGAAAGTCACACATGAAGCCTTATTGCTACCGTATTTCTTTGAGTAAATGAATATCAGATATTTCCTAAGAACCAGTTCTGATTAAACAAATCATGCACAGAATACTTTGGAGAATGATAGAGACAAGAAAGGATATATTAAAGTCTTCAAAGACGAACTTCATCTTCTTCACTCTCTTGCCCTGGACTAGCTAAGACATCTTATAAATTATAATGAATTATAGAACAATGCTCTGTAGGACATTGCTTTAAGTTCTGCAATTTTAACTTTTATTTTAAATTCGGAGTACATGTGCAGGTTTGTTACATAGGTAAACCCTTGTCATGGGGGTTTGCTGTACAGATTATTTTGTCATCCAGGTATTAAGTCTAGTACCTATTAGTAATTTTTTCTAATCCTCTCCTTTCATCCTCCACCTTCCAATAGGCTCCAATGTCTATTGTTCTCTATAAGTCCCTGTGTTCTCATCATTTAGCTCCCCCTTATAAGCGAGAACATGTGATGTTTGGCTTTCTGTTCCTGCATTAGTTTGCTAAGGATAATAGCTCCAGCTCCATCCATGTTCTTGCAAAGGACATTATCTCATTTTTTATGGCTACATAGCATTCCATGATGCATATGTACCACATTTTCTTTATCTAGTCTACCACTGATGGGCATTTACCTTGATTCCATGCCTTTGCTATTGTGAATAGTGCTGCAATGAACATATACATGCATCTTTATAATATTAGACTGGTGCAAAAGTAATTGCCATGCTGCAACTTATATTTTTTTGGGTATGTACTCAGTAATGGGATTTCTGGGTCAAATGGTAGATTAGTTCAACTATTGTGGAAGACAGTGTGTCAATTTCTCAAAGACTTCTTAACAAATCTCCACATAACCAAGTCATTAGATTAACCAATACTCTGTCCTCCCTCATTGTACAGTGGACATTGCATGTAAGGAGGGCATGAAACTGCTGTAAGCTGGAAAGATACTCTCTATTACCTCTGCTCCCGATAGGTGTGGTGCATTTTTCTCAAGGTCAATTATATTCATTCACATGTCTGCTTATGCCAGTTGCACTTGTTATAACCATGTAATAAAATTAAACATTCAGTAAAATAATGTGAGTTTTTAAAATAGGGGTGTTGCTTCTGTGTGTCTTGGTTTGACTTGCCTCCTACAAAGCAGAGCCTTGCATGTAGACAAGAGTTTACATATAAGTAGTTAATGTAATCCCAAGAGTGGAGAACCTGAAAGAGCAGGGAGCCAATATAAGAGTGTTACTGAGCTCCTGTTTGTTGTTAATATGAAGGTCTAAACTCCTCTGGAACCTTCTGAGAAGCTGTATAAACTGGACAGAAGAATGACATATTTATCTACAAGATCCTATCCCCCATTGATCAAAGGTTTCCTAGGGGGCACAACTCCCTTGCACATACTTGAAGTGGCTGCACCTATTCACACCACATGATTCCCTGAGGCTTTCCAGTGGTATCTCATGATGTGGCACTAGAAAGCCTAGGTGGGTAGTCAGATGAGACTCAACATCATCAGTTTACACCTACAAAATGTTTGTGGCTGCAACAATAGCTGAAATAAAGATGGGCCAAGGTGATGGGAAGTGTCCAATATACTGTAAAAAATAAGTTGATTGCTTTAGAAAATCATAATAGTAAGTAGCTAATAAAATATTTCTACCAAATTCAATGTGGGCAAAATAACTGTAACAGGTTGGGAAAACAATTATAAAAATTTTCAAATTGCTTTATAAGGGTGTATAATTTTTCACTCCGCTTGAACTAAAATGAAATTGGATATCATAAAAATGCATTTGTGATATATGCAAAAATAGACTACAGATACTTCTAAAGAAAAGATTAATGGTCAAAGAAAAGGCTCTGGCTCTGTATTGAATGATTGGTAAATAAGTATGTACTTATATTTTTAAGTTAGGTAAGACATTTAAGATATGTGTGTGTCGTGTTTTATTATTTCATACTTTATCCAAGTTTGCATAATGGTACCAATGGCATTAGATAAAGGAACTTTCACTATATTTTCCTGAAATTCCTAATTTCATAGAATATTGACAGTGTGGCAAAAGCATTCCTGAGATTATCTGAGATAGATAGCACACATTATTACCACACAGTTTTATTAGCTATTTAAATCAACAGAAAATGCTAAATATCCAATATTCCAAACATTAATTGACTAGCCACTACCTTTACTCTGGCCACAAGCAAAAGCCTTCTAACTGGCTTCCTGATCTCCAGCTTGAATCCATTCCCCACAGTGCAAATCTTTCTGAAGCACAAATCTGAGCACATCATCCTCTACTTGAAATCTATTGGCCTGTGATCAAATTCAAACTCCTTATTTGGTTTTATAAGGCCATTCATTCGTATGTTCACCATTAATTAGGCATCTTTTATACACCAAGCCCCAAACTAGAACACTGTTTATCTCTCTAACCCAGGGGTCCCCAACCCCTGGGGTGGCAAACCTGTACCTGTCCATGGCTTGTCAGGAACTGGGCCACACAGCAGGAGGTGAGTGGCGGGCTAGACAGCATTATCACCTGAGTTCCACCTCCTGTGAGATCAGCTGTGGCATTAGATTCTCACAAAAGCACGAACCCTATTGTGAACTGCACATGCGCGGGATCTAGGTTGCCTGCTTCTTATGAGAATCTAATGCCTGATGATCTGAGGCAGAACAGTTTTATCTTGAAATCATCACCACACCCCACTCCCTGTCAGTGGAAAAATTGTCTTCCACAAAACCAGTCCCTGGTGCCAAAAAGGTTGGGGACTGCTACTCTAACATATTCTCTTACCACTACCTCCTCACCAACGGAACTCTGGCCATTTGAACTTTTATCAGAGGGGTTGCTAGATGATGAGATGAACCTGCTGGCTTTTCTAAGTCTCTGCTGAATCCAGTGCCCTTGGAAATGGCCAGGCATTCCTCCCATGCAATAGCTGATCAAATGATCATCTCCTTCTCACTGGTCCTGACTCTGTATTTGTGGAAGAGTCTTGAACTTCACTTCATAGCTTCTAACCTTGCAGAAAGCTGCATGCTGCATTTTAGCTATCCTGTCTCTGATCTATATTTTTCCACACCAGAAAAATACTTACCTGTACAAACCCTCTCTAGTGTCAATAAGAGAAAAATGTTCACCTGCCACAATCACATGGTTTCTCTGCTGCACATAATTGCTTTGGTTTAGACCAGAGCACCATTTCTTACTCTTGCTAGTTGCTCCAAGGATTGCTCTGCCTCTAAGTCCTCCAGCCCTATCTTTTTCTGTAATACAAAGGTTTTATAATCTTTTGGAACAAAAATTAAAATAGGTTTTTATGGCCAGATGTGGTGGCTTATGCCTGTAATCCCAGCACTTTGGGAGGCCGAGGCAGATGGATCACGAGGTCAGGAGATTGAGACCATCCTGGCTAACATCATGAAACCCCGTCTCTACTAAAAATACAAAAAATTAGCTGGGCATGGTGGCGGGCACCTGTCGTCCCGGCTACTCGGGAGGCTAAGGCAGGAGAATGGCATGAACCCGGGAGGCAGAGCTGGCAGTGAGCCGAGATTGCGCCACTGCCCTCCATCCTAGGCAAGAATGCAAGACTCCATCTCAAAGAAAAAAAAAAAGGTTTTTATTACTTTAAAATGCGTCACAAAAATTAAAGCCTAGTAAGCAGAGAAGGAATTACCAGTAGTCGAAGACAAGTTGACAGAATTCTTAATACTAGATTCTTTGATTTAGTTTAAAAAAAAGTACATATTTTAAACCAAATTGACAGTACTTAAAATTTGAGGGAAGAATTTTTAATTTTTTTTAATCACAGAGAATGTGAATTACTCCAAAGCCTAAATAATAATAGACTTCAAAGCCTAATAATAACAGTCTAAATAATATGAATTAAAGAAGTTCCATTTTGCCTTTATCACAAGAACATTCTTGTATTCTTACCTTCTTCCATAGGGGAGGCCTGGTCAGTCTCTAGAGATTGTGAAGTGTAGGAATATTTTATCTGTACAACACCTATAGTTAATACAAAATCAGCTCTCACTAAATGTTAGGGAAATAATGTTCAGATTTAATTTCAGATTCTAAGATGACAGATAACATTTAAATAGAGTGTTGAGTACTGATTACTGTGCAAACGAACATGGTATTGAGGAAAACAATGCGAAAAGCCTTGGTTGTATGACCTTGAGGAAGTCATTTATCTTCTTTGGTTCTGAATTTCCTTAGCTGTGAAATGAGGGAGTCAGACTAGACTGTCTCCAAGATCCTTTTTTAAAATTGGATTCTTCTTCAACACTAACTTGGACTGTTTTCAATCATCCTTTTCATGCTTATTTGACATACATAGTTGAGATTTTCTTTAAACATTAGAACTGTGCAATTGCTTATTTTCCACATTGGATTTTATCCTCTGACAGAGTCGTCATTTTCTGCATTCCAAAATATTTCTCTTATTCTCTGATGTGGGTATTGACAAGCAATGATGCCGATGCCCAACATGTCAGATTTGTCAAGGCTGCTCCCTCCCTCTGCCATGAATCAATGGCCAGCTCACCTCCTTGGAAAGCCACAGGCTCTCTCTTAGAGAGTCAGGACAAATTCAACATTCTCCCCAAATCCCAAGGCACCAGAGGAGAGGAGATGAAATCTCTGCAAACTTTACACTTTGCTGGTGAAAATCTCCAAGGCTGCCCTAGGATACTGACTTTGGTGCATTTAGCAGAGCTACATGGAGAGAAGACAGCTGTAAACGGTGAATTCAGAGGAATGGGCTTCAGTCTCCTTTAACATGTTGGGATGTATCTATTTCTTTGGTACAGGTTGTTTTCTAGCTGTCAATAAATACTAGCATATGTTTTTGAAAGTCTTAAACTATGGTCTTCTTTTTCAATAGAAAGGGAAATTGAAAATATCTGGCATATAAAGTACAACAGTGCATGACACTTTTTACAGCAGGTCTTAGAAATAACATAAATGATCACGTCAATAGTTTTGCCATATTGCTTATTCCTTTATCCACTCTATAAGCACTTTTTTGAATGTCTAGCAATATCAGGTCTTGAACTAGGCATTGAGGATACAGAGATAAAAGGATCTCTGCCTTTAGAGCTTCACCATCTGGTGAGAAGCTAAGCAGGTGAAGAGACAGTGGATGAAGAGGGACATACTCAAATAAATCTTGTCTATTAACTTGAAACTTGTCACCAGTTTTATGGGCTTACTAGTAAAAGCCCTCTGAACTGAAATGAACCAAGCAACAGTAAAAGATCATTACTGAACACACTGCTATGCTATTGATTGGCTCCTATTTGTCATACACATTAATGACAAAAAGCAACATGTAAGTGCTAAGTATGAGTATTTTCACCATCCAGTTAATAACTTAATTGTGACATTTGGGTTATATGTTAAGCTTCGAGCAACATCCAAAGTATCACTAAAATGCAACAGTATGGTGTCATCAAATATAGTGACCCAAAGATGATAAAATTTTATGTATGTTTTTATGCGTTGTCTATGTACAAGTCAGCAAATCTATAACAAGTAATTTGTAATAGACATAAATTGATATTAATATAACAGCGGTATATTTAACATAACTGTCCATTTTGTCTCATAGTCCACAAAATGTGTAATAATCATGAGATGCATAAAGTCTCCCAGTGGGAGGCATGGACTTGAGTCAAGGGAGGCAGCCAACCCATGGAAATTCAGCAGGAAAGGAGTTAGGAAAATAATATTCCTGACTTCACTCCTCTCCTTTCCTCCTATCTTCATTCAGCACTCCACTGGGTAAACCCAACTAGAAGCCATAGAGCTGAGAAGCCTATTGATGCAGTCCATACAGGCCAGCCTCCCAGGGCACGTAGTAGGGTAGGTTAGGGTGAGGTGTGGAGGGACAAGTGGAAGATTTCCAGCACAGTGGCAGTAAATGTAGAGAAATATGGGTTAGATGTTAGCACAAGACCGTGTTTTAAGTTTATTCAACCCTATGCTCAAGGGTGTGGATTTCAAGACTGAAATCAGGATGTGTGTTAGTGCTATTGTATGCCATTTTCCATTAGTGGCTAAAGAACACTAAGCTAGAAAGATAATTATGTCCATGATACAATAAACCCAAAAAAGCAAATAAATTGAAATGATAGGCTGAAATCAATATAATAACATTTATTTGGGGGAAAATGTTACATTTTACACGTTACAAAATAATCACAAAAGAAGGATAGAAATAGATGTGATAAAAGCTTGAAGCTTTTAATTGACCAGAAGTGCAATGGAAGAATGTTTGACTTCAATCTATGAATAGAACCACAGTATCAGATCCAAAGAAGGGACTAGATACATTGTCAGAAAATATTTCCACATTCCGAATATGGGGACTAATCAACATGGTAAAGATGGAAACTATGGCACACCCAAAAGCAATCCTGCTGAGTCCAGAGCCTTGAAGCCCTGCTGCAGGTGGTGCATGCCTCCAGCAGAGACTCTGAGTGAGCTCTGTGTTAATAATCAACTAGAGCATTTGGTCGTTCTGTTTCTAGATAGGATTTGAATCATTTCTTTATGCAACTTCAATTTTTCCCAGGTGAGAAATTCGAGATATTTCAGAGAAACTGGCAATATTCCAGTAATTTTCCATTTAAATCATATACATAAAAATATCTGACATAATTTATTTGTCTTGAGATTCCTTTTTCCCTTCAATTTAAGATTTTTAAGTGGGTCGTTTAAAAGTAGAGATTGACATGAAAAATGGCATCACAGATTCTGTGAACATGTGATGGGGAAAATGGAGAAAGCTAACAAGCTTTGAGCATTTACTCTGCACAAATACTTTACATATATTACCGTATTTACCATAAAACTATCCTAGAATGTTGATATTACTATTCCTATTTTATTGATGTTAAAAAAAGCTTTGTTTAAAAAGGCAACTAAGTTAACCTATCTGCAAATAACAGGATTCAAATCACTTATTTCAGAATGAACAATTTTTTCTTTGTCTTGAGCTGAGATATTTCAAACCTTATTTCTCTTTGTAAATCCTTATTATAATTTTACTCTAATTAAGTTGTGTGAACTACATTTGGAAGACAAAACACATGAGATACTCAGAAGTATTCAGATGAGTAATGATCAATAGTGGAGAATAGCAATGAGGTTCATAAAATTTAGGCTGACCAAACCTCTCACCAAACTAGGATTTGTCAATGCTAAAGCTACTCCATTCTTATACATTTATATTTTCAATCTAGATATTTACATAACTAGTTAGCAGATTATATTATATCCTCTCTAGCCAGGTGTCTTCATCCTGCACACAGAATATTCTGAGTTGCTAAGTAATTACTAAGAGGAAGATAGGATGTTATCTAGAATAGGTCGTATTAGTGAGTTATTATTTATGGTTATACATATAAGCCCAGATGAATCTTTATTGGATCACCGGTAAAAAAATATTGTGCTACATTATAATAGCTTAGACATACATGAAAAATACACTAGGTTATTTTTTAGTATTTGGGGAATAACAAAGCAGGATAAACCCATTACAATTATTAAGTCTTAAAAAAATAAATAAATGATTTAAGAAATTCTACTAGGCAATGCCTGGCCAACCAAATTCAAACATATTAGGAAGTAACATGACTGTATTTTTAAAGGATATAGTTGCATTGCTTGCACTGTTTCAGAATCCTGTGTTTTCAACTAGCTTGAAATTCTAGCCTCCTGGAGCCACACACTGACTTGCTGAGCCCTATTCAGCTTTCTCTGAAGCCCTGGGCCAGGGCATGAAAACAGTCTTGCTGCACAGGAGACCAAATTAGCTCCTTAAGGGCACCAGGCACTTTCCCCAAGGGCAGCGTTTGGCCCTAGCTACAGTGCTTGTTTTCAGTCATCAAGAGACAACATTTAGTTACTCTCTTGTCATGAACCTCTTGTGCCTTTGGGAGAGAGAGAATTATAGTCTGTCTTCCAACCACATGACTGAGAGCTTCAGTCGCAAAGCTGCTAATGTTGATCATATGACAAATAACTAAACCGCCCTGTTAAAAGCCTTATAGGGGTCTATTCAGAAGAAGACAGCCAAAAAGAAGAGAGATGGGCGGCAAGAGCTCCCACCTATTTCTTCCCCTTCCCACTCTCAGCTCTTCGCATGGAGTGCGGAGGCAGCCCTCAGTCACTTAAGACTGCCTTGATGGGGAAGATACTCATGGTGTTTGACTTTATTACAGTCAAGCCAAATCAAATGCACAGGCACTGCTTCCTTAGATGTCTATATTTCACTTAAACTAGGATAAAGCAAAGAAACTGGAATATTGTCTCATCATGCATTCTAAATCAGCCAGGGTAGAAAATAATGGGGAGTTAATCAGATCACTGAAACTCTAATTCACTTGGTATTGATCGGGCAGATTCCTAATGGGATGGCAGACCAATTTCCAATTACAGTAAGCTGACTTGTCCTGGAATACCAATGACCAGGCTGGAGGATGAGCCGAGAGGACTGTGAGCTCTGCTCTCCGGATGCTCCCGCCTTGCTGGCAGGCATAAATGCACAATCCAGTGCGGCGTTTAGCTAATTAATAGGGGATTGATGAAAGGTTCAGTTTTGAAAGCAGCCATCTCACTTGAATAAACGTGGGACCAGAGCCCCATGGGGAAGGCTAGTGGGTCCTTGGAAAGTAAGTATACAATGAAAGCTAATGGAAAGTATGCAATTAACTCAGGCTTTTAATTATATTAATCAGTGACTTCATAGGAGCTCACTGCATATAGAATTTACTCCTTAGCTCTGTGCCAACACTGTGTTTCTGATTCATGTCTGAACCGAACTTAAACAGCAACTTGAAGAAATAGGTGCAGGTACATTTATGTTAATTAATTTTCCCCAAGGCTAGAAGGTTTTCTGGTATGGAAGGATAAAGAGAAGGAGAAAAAGGAGAAGAAAGGGGAGGAGAGAAAGAGGCAACTGGCGATAGTGAACATTTTCAAAGCAGTGAGCTAAGAACTACTTTTGTTAAGATTGGTTGTTACTTTATACTTTCTTCCACTTAGGATGATTTGGCCTGGGTGTGTGAACAAATGACCAGTGTATTTACATGTAGTGAGTGCAGCCTAAAGACATAATGGATTAACTGTTACATTGTAGAAATAATTTGCTAAACTGCCAGGTAGAATATTCAAATGGATAATTTGTTCTCACCAATGATAATTTCTTGGCTGAGGTCCCTTCTTTCATCCTCTTTCTCTCTCTCCTATGTGTGTGTATGTCTGTGTGTGTGCATGTATATTTGTATGCACAATGTGTGTATGTGTGAGACAGAGATGTTTGTGTGTATGTGGGGGAGGTGTGGGTGTGTGCGTGTGTGTGTGGTATGTGTGTACGGTGTGTTTGTGTCTGTGTGTGTGCTGTGTGTCTGGGTTGTGTTTGTGAGCACAATGTGTGTCTGGTATGTGTGTATGTGTGAGGGGTATCTGGGGGTGCAAGCATGTACAATATATATGTTTGTGTGTGTGCCTCTATGTGTGCATGTTGTGTGTGTGTGTAATGTACTTATCTATCATGCTCCCTTTCTCTTCTTAGAGTCTCAGCAGACACAGATCTAGACAGACATCAAATGGACAGAATCTAAGGTGAGCAGCTTCCAGTAAACCACAGACAGTAAGGTTGATGCAGATAGACAGACTCCAGCCTTTTACAAAGAAAACAAAGTCATATTGTTGCCAGGTGGGGGTCTCTTTGCTTTATTTTTCATTTTCTCAATATATCCCTCAGGGAACTTGATTTAGGAAGTAGGCAGTGAAAACTGATTTATTTTAAACCAAAGCTTTATAGCAGTTAGTGCTTAACCAGACATAAAACTCACTGTTTTAAGGATTTTTACAAGTATTAACTAAATGTGTTATTAACCCCATTTTACAGAAAACTGGAACACAAGGGGGTTAATTAATTTGCCTAAGTTCATCTACCTAGTAGGCCAAGAAACCCACTCCAGAGTCTAGATTCCTTACCACTATGCTAGTCGGGGTTGCGGGCTGAGTTTCAGTGTGTGAATGGGAAGAAAATGGGAAACATGGACTATTGTTCATGATAACAGCTGAGATTTGGCCTATTTGAAGTCAGTCTGAGCATCAATCAGGCATACTCCCCCAGTAATAATACTACTATGTAGAATTTACCATGTAGACTACAACACTACTAGTCGAAGGTCTGTTATTCTGACATGGATGTCATGTATGTATATGTTCCTAAAATAGAACACAGCATAGAACACTGTCACAATTCCCTGAGGAAATAGATAAGCAAATCATAGTATATTAATATTATGTAACATGAATTGCTAAATATAGCAATTCTTCGCACAGCATTAAAAATTATGATTTCACAGACTAACTGATTATGTCAAATGTAATACATGATCCAAGAAGGCAGGGATTTTTGTCTCTGTCCCTAGATGCTAGTCTGGCCCTGAGGGGCACTAATTAAGCATTTGTTGAATGAATACAATGTTTATATGCACTTGTGTTAACTGAAAACGTAAAATTTAAAATTGTATGTGCCCATTGATTACAACTCTGAATTTTCTGAACAGAATGAAGAAGAGAGGAAGTGGTGGAGATTGTCAAAAAGTAGATTGTTACTTTTCATTACAAAAGTAGATTGCTAATTTTAATGTAAATTGTAGTACAATATGATAAAATATTCAATTGTTTGGTTATTCCCCTTGCCTCTTATTTTAGATGTATAATTTTAAATTACAAATTTACAAGCTTTATAATATAGTATATGATATAATATAGTACAGTAGTATAATATGGTATATTAATATTTTTAATAGCTGGGAAAATAGTAACCACCTAAGTTGTCATCAATTAGAATAAATTGCAATCTATAAAACTGACTACTATATAGAAGGTGAAGTTACTAAGTTACATTTGCATAGAATATGGATAATATTTAAAATAATGTTGGTTTTTAAAAACCTACCAAGGAATATATAGAGAATATACTATTTAATGTAATAAATAGCATTATAATAAACAATACTGTATTGCACAGTATTGTAATCAATAATATAGTATTGCTTCCAGATAGAAACATATATGGTAAATGTTTTTAAATGTAGACATTAAAGAATTTTTAAAATGTGACAAAATGTTAATGTCTTAAGATGGAATAATGAGTCCACGTGTATCTATTATATTATTCTCTGTGGTTTTGTGTATATGGAATATATAACATAAAATTAAACAATGTAATAAGAGTAAACATCTAACATTTAAAAAAAATTTTTTACTTGAATAACACCTCGCGTATCACAAAACAATTTATTTTATCTCTAGATTCTTTTTGAGCATGAGTTAGAAAATATTCGGGGCAGGGAGGAAGGAGCTTTCTCTTACTTGGTGAAAATTATGCCTAGAGCAGTTTTTGTATGCCTGTACTAGCTTGTATAAGCTTCCTATGTCTAAAAGAACTGAATGGGGGAACACCAAAAGAAGTAATCATTAGAGAACCAAGGTGGTAGGTAGGGATGAAAGCCAGAACCAATGTCAAGTCAGATCCCCAAGAACATGGTCCCATATCACCTCCAGAATCACCTAGGATGATAGCTAAAAATAAACTCCTGGGCCTGATCCCAGATCTATTTAATTACCACCACCAAGGTGGAACCCAATAATCTGGTTTGTTTGTTTGTTTGTTTGTTTGTTTTGAAACAGAGTCTCGTTCTGTTGCCCAGGCTGGAGTGCAGTGGCGCAATCTTGGCTCACTGCAAGCTCCGCCTCCCGGGTTCACGCCATTCTCCTGCCTCAGTCTCCAGAGTAGCTGGGACTACAGGCGCCCGCCACCACGCTCGGCTAATTTTTTTGTATCTTTAGTAGAGACAGGATTTCACTGTGTTAGCCAGGATGGTCCGGATCTCCTGACCTCATGATCAGCCCTCCTCGGCCTCCCAAACTGCTAGGATTACAGCCATGAGCCACCGCACCCAGCCAATAATCCATATTTTTAACAACAACTCTGCAAATGGTTACCATGCACATTAAAGTTTGAGAACCACTGAGTTAAATCTTTTCATAGATTCAGGGCATGTCTCCAAGAAGCCTAGGAACTGGTAGTTTCCCTTCAACGGAACCCCAAATTCATTGAAAAGTCCAATAAAATGTGTGAGCTCTTTGAAAGAGAATGGGGGAAATATGAGGCAGGCATGAAGGCTATGAAACCAGTTGTAAGATCGCACAGCCATTCTAAAGGCAACGCTTAGATGTTTGCTTGGAATACTAGGGAAATCTGCTTATCCTGAGGCTATAGTCAGCCTTATCAACAAGCTGTTGCATGTGGAACAAACAAATCAAAAGAACTTTGATAACAGATGCAAAGTGCCTAGCATGATACTCAGCTTACCCCACCTGGTCAACACTGTACATTGTGGTGATGTTCAGTCAGTATCAGGCAAACAAAAGGTACTGTGGGAACTTAGCAAAAGGAACTTCTGGATCAGCACTGGATGGTCTGAAACCCAGGAGAATTCTTAAGGGTAAGATAGATGTGCAAAAGGACAAGGGCCTTCCTTGGCTCTCAGGTTGGGGAACTCCAGCGGGGGTCAAAGAAGCATTGGCAAGGGCTGCAAGAATGGCCGAGATCTTTCAAAGCCAATTCCACAAAGGCCTTTTTCACTGGGCATAGAGATGAAATAAGTAGTTAGGAAACTAGAATGCAGATTCTGAAAAGGAGTGAGGCTCTCACCAGGCTCTTGTAATGGTGCCAACCACATCTATCTAGGACCACAGTCTGAGCAGCTTGATCTCACGGTTAACCCAGACAGGCAGACTTTGAAGCACACCAAGACACTTTCAGAACCAGATGCTCTCCAATTGCATCAAAGAAATCAAACATAGAACTACAGACTGGAAACAAGCATGATGAATACTTTATAAGACTGGATAATGGTAGCAAACATACAGGGAGAGATTTGATAGAACTTGCAACTTCCGGCTGGGCACGGTGGCTCATGCCTATAATCCCGGCTCTTTGGGAGGCTGAGGTGGGCAGATCACTTGAGGTCAGGAGTTCGAGACCTCCCTGGCCAATGTGGTGACCCCACTTTAAAATTAAAAAACAAAAGAACTTGCAACTTTCTAAAATTGCAGTGGAAGAAAAAGCGTTAAAAAATTTGATAATCACAGTATATAAAAGGATTTTAAAAAGTACAGTATTTCTACTTTATAGATATAGGAATAATGAGTGTCTCCCTCTCCACCAAGACAAGGGTTAGAAGAAACCCTTGTTGTACGAATTCCGTTGACCAAATTGAGAGCTTCTTAGAAAACTCAGACTGGAAACTGAGGTTATAACTAAACCCAGAAACCCTTTTATTACACTTGCTAAGGTACTTAAAGAAAATGATAAAGATCATATACTTTAAAAGACATCAATTGCTTTTTTCAAAATACATATAATTAATAATCTAAGCTTAATTAATTTCATGGTGTATATGCACCACATTTTCTTTATCCATTTCACCTTCAATGGGCACCTTGGTTGATTCCATGTCTTTGCTATTGTGAATAGCGCTGCGATGAACATACGGGTGCTTGTATCTTTTTGGTAGAATAATTTACTTTCTTTTGGGTATATTACCTCTTCAGGGTAATATATATATTATACATATTTACCCCTGAACTTTAAAACACAGGCAACAAACACAAAAATAGAAAAATGGAATCATATCAATTTAAAAAGCTTCTGCACAGCAAAGAAGGCAATTAACAAAGTAAAGCGATAACCCATAGAATGGGAGAAAATGTTTGCAAACTATCCATTCAATAAGGGATTAATAACCAGAATATATCAGGAACTCAACAACTCAATAGCAAAAAAGCAAATTTTAAAATGAGCAAAAGACCTGAACAGACATATCTCAAAAGAAGACATACAAATGCCCAACAGGTATATTTTTAAATGCTCAACATCACTAATCATCAGAGAAATGTAAACCCAAACCAGTGAGACATCCTCTCACCCCAGTTAGAATGGCTATTATCAAAAAAAGAAAAAATAACAAATGCTGATGACGATGTGGAAAAAAGAGAATGCTTATACACTGTGGGAATGTAAATTAGTTCAGCCACTTTGGAAAGCAGTTTGGAGATTTTTCAAAGAACTTAAACAGAACCACCATTCAACCCAGAAATCCCATTACTGGATATGTACCCAAAAGAAAATAAATTATTCTACTCAAATGATGCAAGCACTCGTATGTTCATTGCAGCACTATTCACAA
This sequence comes from Nomascus leucogenys, assembly GCF_006542625.1. NCBI lineage: Eukaryota > Metazoa > Chordata > Mammalia > Primates > Hylobatidae > Nomascus > Nomascus leucogenys. Next base: position 66,783,614 of record NC_044389.1, on the reverse strand, counting down.
TATCAAAGACATGGAATCAACCTAGGTGCCCATTGAAGGTGAAATTGATAAAGAAAATATGGTGCATATACAACACAGACTACTGTGCAGCCATAAAAAAGAACAAAATCAAGTTCTTTGCAGCAACATCCATGCAGCTGGAGGCCATTATCTTACGCAAATTAATGCAGGAAAGGAAAACCAAATATCACTTGTTTTCACTTATAAGTGGGAACCAGACATTAGGTACTCATGGACATAAAGATGGCAACAATAGATATTGGAGACTGCTAGATGGGGGAGAGAGGGAAGGAGACACTGAAAGGTTGGTTGAAAAACTATTGAGTACTATGCTCAGTACCCGTGTGGTGGGATCAATTGTACTCCAGATCTCAGCATCACACAATATACCCATCAAACAAACCAGCACATGTACCCCATGAATCTAAAATAAAGTTGAAATTATAAAAACAAAAAAGAAAATGTGGTATATATACACAATGGAATATTATTCAGCCACAAAAAATAAAATCCTGTCATTTGCAGCACCTGGATGAAACTGAAGGTTATTATATTAAGTGAATTAAGCCAGGCATAGAAAGAAAAATGTTTTCACTCACATGTAGGGGCTAAAAAATTCTGGACCTCCTGAAGGTATGAGATGGAATGGTGGTCACGAGAGGCTGGGAAGGGAATGAGGAAGCAGGAGGATGAACAGAAGTTGATTCATGGGTACAAAGATACAGTTAGATACAAGGAATAAGTTCTAGTATTCAATAGTAAAATTAGGGAATTGTAGTTAATGATAATTTATTGTATCTTTCAAAATAGCTAGAAGGGAAGAATTGCAATGTTCCAAACATAACGAAAATGTAAATGTTTGAGGTGATGAGTATCTCAATTACACTGATTCAACAATTACACATTGTATACATGTATCAAAATAGCACATGTACCCCCAAAAATGTATGACTATGATATTTCAATAAAAAATACAAAAAAAAGTATATTTACCCGAAATCAGTTTTTTTATCCTGAACATTTTCAGACTTCCCCTTCAAATTAAGTTAAAATAGTGAAATTAGTTTTCTGGGGTTTTGTGTTGCCGTTAATGTTCTTATTAAGTGTCGTTCAACATGGCTTCTCCCGCCTCCATCCAAATGCCTGCCACCCTCATCCCAGCTCCCACACACCTGTGTGACACTGGAGAAGATTTTTACAGGCTTTCAACTACTGAGGCCCCAGTTACTTTCTGATTTTTTGTTGTCATAGTACAAACTGTAGATTCATTAACAAAAACAAACTCTAAGGGCACTTTCGACTTAGAGGAAGAATCTAAAATAGTCACCCTCCGTGTTTTCAAAGCCACTGCACAAGTCACACTCATTCCTGAGCTCCTATACTAAAGATCTACTTTAGATTGATCTATAAATATTTATAATTAGCTAAATAGATTATTGGGTAGTATGCAATATTAGTAACATAATATTTAAGGACCAAGGGAAAAATTTTAACTCAGTGGTTGTTTTAAATGTGTTTGAGCAGGAGTTAGCACGAATGTGAACACCTGAATAGGGAACAGCACCAAAAGAATGATTTAAAGCAAGAGCCCCAGAGGCCTAGCTCACCAATGCATCCCAATTTATTATTTTAAAATTCTGTATGAGAAGAAGAAATAGAGAAATAAACAAACACATACTGGGATTTTCCATGTCTCTGTAATGGAAGAAGGGTAGAGGGAAAATTTCTATGTCCCTTCCTGTCTTAGTGTTTCTCTTGTTCCAATCAATGGCTTCAATTTTTCCAACTAAGATGAAGTCTTAGTTGCCTTGGGCTTTCTTAGTCATTAGTCTTCAGCATCTTACCCCAAATGAAAAGGGATTCTGTGGAAAAAACAGGTCCCCCTCCATCTGCTTTCCTGCTTCTCTGTGAGACAAAAACAGAATGATTGCAGTCACATAGCGGTTTGGTTTTTGTTTTTTTTTTAAATCAACAACATGAACCTACAAAACTGTCTTTTCACTTATTAAAAAAGTACTTTCCTCTACTTGACTGCCTTTGGCTTTATCCTTTTCCATTCTTCTTTTCCAGGAAAACTCACTTTAAATTTCTTCATGTGCCTCTGGTCAATACATTCTTTCACTGGATTTACCATGAGCTACCGATGGTGATTTTACTGAACTTGTTCTTTAGTACATACCACCCCCCCAAAAAAACCAGTGCTTCTTCCAAAACAAATTCTTTTTAAAACATTGAAATATTTACTAGTAGAAATGTGGGTTTCAAACAGTGCTAAAGAGATTTCACCAGCTGGAACAATTAGAGCTGCTGGAGTAAAAGATGAGACAATGATATCAACAGGGCCAAGAGTTCATTTATTAAGAAACTGAACCCTATCTGTTAAAGATATAATGTAAAATGGTAAAAGGTAGCAAACTAGCGGCAGTAGTAAGATTCATGGAATATGTAGACTGCAAGAAAAGGACAAATGACCAGGCTGTAACTCAAATTCTATATTGGTCAATACATTTTCTACTCTGTCTTATTTGCCCTGTGTTATTAGGGAAGCATTATATATTTTAATTATATATTTTAGTCTGTAGGTCAAAGACCTTCAAGTGAATTCTGCCTCTGATAAAGGTATCAATAGGTAATCTCACAACGTCCCAGAATACCCAGTACGAATTGACAAGAAAGTAATCACTCGAATGTCCCTTCATCAACAGTGCCCACAAGTGGTATGTTTTTGAAAATTTACACTCTTCAGTGAGGCAACCTTTAAATGTACCTTTAAATTGCATTAAAATCTGAGTGTTTTGAAATCACGGCAGCATATTGTATTGGTCAGCACCGGCTATGTTATATTGCAGTAACAAATAAACCCCCAAGTCTCAATGGCTTAACATCATAAAGGTTTAATTTTTGCTTATCCAATGCAGTTTGGTAAAGGAGCCCTATCTCAATTTGTCACATAGTATCCCTGGCTGAGAAGGGTTCCATCATCTTGTGACACTGCCATCTCAACATTGCTGAGGCAGAAAATGAGAGAGCTGGAGGGTCATGCAGGGGCTCTTCCCTATACACATGTGAAGTCCACTAACAGTCCATCAGGCCTAATCAGTGACAAGGTCCCAGATAACTCCAAGGGGGCTGAGAGGGATAGCCCTCTGTGAGTACTATAATTCTACCATTCAAGTGTGGTATTGATTTTACCTAAACAATATTTCATAAGGAAAATGCTCATCTGATTATAAATTTTTTAAAACATTCCTTATGGTAACATATTTTTTAACATTCAATTTTCTAAAATCTGTATTTTTAAGCTATTGTAAATATTGCAAATTATGAGTTTCAATTTGAATGTTTTGAGTTTTTGTGTTAACTTTTAAGGTAGTATTTGCATATAAGAAAATCATCATTTTAAGTGTATAGTTTGATGAGTTTTGGTGTTTATATATCATCATATAACTACCACCACAATCAAGATACAGAATATTTCCCTTACCCTAAAACATTTCCTCATTATCCTTTGCAGTTAATCCCAAGCCCCACTCCACCTCTGACTCTAGGTAACCATTAATCTTTTAGCCAAGGTAGTTTTGAATGTTCAGAATTTAATTTGTAGAATTTATTTTATAATTCAAAAGAGAAAATTAAGAAGGTTTTGTTCCCTTTTGTAATTCAGGCAGGTTATCTGATAAATATTTAATGCTATTTATCGGTCATAATATTTCTATCATATCATTTAATAGCTGTTCCCTGCATCCAAATAATAAAACATGTGCAGCCCAACACACTTTCAGAAGGCAATATCCTGGTAATTGATTTATTTAGAATATGTCCATTGGCTCTACCTATGCCACAGGGTAAAGCAGAAGTGTTCCTTCCTCTTTGTATCCAAAACACTATCAAGATTGAGCTTAGAGAACTAGTAAGGGCAGTTATGGGGAGGTCTTCCAAATTTTCTTTGAGACTTACAGAAAAACTGCTCTGTATATCAATGAGAGTAGATAGGGATATATCAATGTGTGTGTGTGTGTGTGTGTGTGTGTGTGTGTGTGTGTGTGTGTGTGTTGGAGAGTCACTACAGAGAGCTAATACAAGTACTCATTGCATTGATGAAAATTCCCCTCCTTCCTTCCTCATCACAGAGCTGTGACAAGGGATCACAGTAAATCCAAGCTTGGAAAATGAGCTGTGTCAGCCCTCCCAAAGACAACCTCCTTTGCAACAGGAAGTTGTCAAAGCCCCAGGGACCAGGTGAGTTACCCATCTCTTTCAAACACAATTGTGATTTGCTCTTACTGTCTCGTGGGGAAAGGAAAGATTGCCAGGAAGGGATTCGCCACCGTGTTCTGGGCATGCACAGTAGTGCTGGCGGCTTTGTATTCCGGTGCAGTAATGGCAGTCGACAGGGAAATTGTTGAATCAGCAGAAGGACAAAGGGCACAGGTAATATAATGTCAGCTACACCTTGACAGAGAAAGAAGGTGGCTGTTTGTGTTCCCAGGGAACCCAAGGACTTGAGGCAGAACACTGATGGTGCTATGGCGTAAGGCATGTGAAGTAGGTGTTCTTATGCTATAACTAAAGATCAATGTATGAAAATTTGCTAACACTTAAAGTGCTTTTTTCCAGAAATCTTCAGGGCAGTCATATGTTTTTGTCAGCAGCATTGCCAGTCTCCACAACATTCCATCCTGTTTGAAGTATTCATCTTTTTCTTCAATGGAATGGTTCAACAAATATTTAGTAAGCACCTGCTGAATTTAAGGCAAAATACCAGAGTCAAGAGAAGAGCGGCCGGGCACGGTGGCTCACGCCTGTAATCCCAGCACTTTGGGAGGCCGAGACAGATGGATCACAAGGTCAGGAGTTTGAGATCAGCCTGGCCAACATGGTGAAACCCTGTCTCTACTAAAAATACAAAAATTAACCAGGGATGGTGGCGTGCGCCTATAGTCCCAGTTACTCAGGAGGCTGAGGCAGGAGAATTGCTTGAACCCAGGAGGCGGAGGTTGCAGTGAGCCGAGATCGTGCCATTGTACTCCAGCCTGGGTGACAGACTGAGACTCCATTTCCAAAAAAAGAAAAAGAGAAAAGCACCATGCCCAGCACTTGGGTTGCCCCAGACAACACTATATTAGTATAAGTACTTTACCTTCACCTTCATCCGCTCTTTCAGGGTCTCTTCTCTCACAGCAACATTACTGCACTCCCAGGACTTTCCACCCTCCCTTTTCCTGAGAACTTCTGCTGTAACTCCTCTTCATGATGTGTTCTAGACCACATTTCCTGCACTGATGGAAATGTTCTATTTCTGCACTGTTCAATAGAGTAGTCACTGGCCACCTGTGGCTATCAAGCTTTTGAAATGTAGCTAGTGAGACAGAAACTGAATTTTTAAATTTATTGTTTTAACTTATTCAAATTTAAATAGCCATTAAATACCACATTGGACATCATTGTTCTGGATATTTTCTATTTTTTGCATCCTCACTCCCTAATACTTACCTTGCCAATTTTCTTTGGGGTTTTTTTTTTTTTTTTTTTTGAGACAGAGTCTCCATCACCCAGGCTGGGGTGCAGTGGTGCAATCTTGGCTCACTGCAATCTCTGCCTTCCAGGTTCAAGTGATTCTCCCACCTCAGCCTCCCAAGTAGCTGAGACTACAGGCATGTGCCACCACACCTGGCTAATTTTTGTATTTTTAGTAGAGACAGGGTTTCACCATGTTGGCCAGGCTGTTCTTGAACTCCTGACATCAAGTGATCCATCCACTTTGGCCTCCCAAATTGCTGGGATTATAGGCATAAGCCACCACATCCAGCTGTTGCAAATTTTCTTCTAGATAGCAACAAGTTAATATAGTGATGTCACGCATTAATAAGTGTTTCAATGAAGGAACCCCTTATGTATTGTACTGGGTTGGATAGTGTCCCCCCCAAAGTTCATGCCCTTCTCAGAACCTCAGGTTTGTAAACTTATTTGGAAATAAGGTAATTTAAGATGCAATTAGTTAAGATGAGGTAATGCTAGAGTAGAGTGAGCCCTTAATCTAATATAACATGGATCTTTATAAGAAGAGGAGAAGATAGACACAGAGAATGCCATGGAAAAGAAGAGGCTGAAATTGTAATGATGCATCTACATGCCAAGGAGTGCCAGTATCATTGGCACCCCCCAGAGCTGCAAGAAAAGCATGGAACATACCCTCCCCTAGAGCCTTCAGCAAGAGCATGGCTCTGCTGACATCTTGATTTCAGACTTTGAGCCTCTAGAACTATGAGAAAACACATTCCTTTTGTTTTAAGCTACTCAGTCTGGTAATTTCTTAAGGCAGCCCTAGGAAATGAATACAGGTACTTAGATTGGCTTCATCTTTACTCTTATGTTATTTAATAAAGACTTTATGGTCTTGGATTTGTCCCCCAAATTATTCATGGTGAAAAGGGTACTCTACCCATGGTAGAGTAACTAGCAATAAGGATATTTAAGAACAGTAAAGGACAGGTGGTACCTTAATAAAGTTAGAGTTTCCCATTTCTTCCTGTCTATATTTTCTCCCTCACCAGACTTTACCTCAGAAGCCTGCTATACATAGCCTGAGACCTATTCTGAATCAAGGATGTGATTTAAGTCTTAGAAGGAAGCCTGGCTTCTGTCTGCAGCCCATTATTGACCTAAGGCTGCTATGATCACATTAAGAAAATAAAGCATTATTCATCCAGAGAAAAAGTATGACAAGTAATCATGTATCATTACTAAAATATAATATTCCTAAAGCGGCTTTCCTAAAACTTAGGGAAATACATACATATACATATGCATGGATATTATGTGTGCATATAATGAATGTGTGTATAAATGTGGATATGTATGAGTGTATATTGTATGGGTACATCACTGAAGTGAAATCTGTTTTTCCTGAATGACTGAGAGTTCTTTCAGAGAACCTGGAATCCTCTAGAGTGAGCCACACACTGGCCTCTCAAAGAGACAGCCTGGAGTAAGTCAAATATACATTGAAGTCAACCCTGAGGACACCACCAGGATGATCTAGAATTGCCCTGAGGGAGAATCAAAGGCTCCAAGGCTCATAGTTCTGTACCCTACATGTTGAGGAAGCTGAAAGTTTAGAGCAAAACCATATCCAATACACCACAGTCCACTCCTCTGCTATGGACTTCACATTATTTCCACAAACAAGCTTTGCTGCCATAATATTCATATTCAGCTAGATATGTCAATTTCACAGTTTTAAAATATGCAGAGAATGTGAAATTTTTATGGACAAGGGTTTGTTTCACCTCAGAGAGATTTTGGGAGCTGGTATCTGGCTGTTCAGATTCCCTGGAGCAAACAGACCCAGTGAAAGAAACCGCAGGGATTTTCCAGAACCCAGAAAAGCAGACAAAAGCCCATGGAGACCTCTCTCTCAGAGGGCCACAGTTGCAATAGAAAAACAACTGTTTTTACATATACATGTACACCTGAGAGGCAGCGGCAGAATGAAAGCCTTACTGAGACAGATGTCTCCTGTGGCAGGAAGGACCTTATTAGACCATAATTGATGGAATCCAAGACAGGTTGCAGAGAATGCCACTGCATCTCAGAGAGTTGCACGGCCTTCCCATAAATTTCGCTGATGACATTGATCCCAGGCCTGGAAACCTTTGTGGGGGCTGTATTGTTAGGCTTCATTGGATTCCTACTCTTTTCCAGAAAGCTATCAGCTATAAATGTTATTGATAAATGTTGGAACCCAATTCTGGTGTTTTCAGAGACTGTGCAACCTGAAAACACTCCACATGTGGTACAGAATGAGAAAAGGCAAACTGACAGGTTTGTTCACATCGACTGTAGCTTGACAAGCAGCAGGGAATTCCAGCCTCCCCAAAGAGAGGTTGTTCATTCAGCTGATGCACATTTGCCCCTCTGATTACTGCCAGTGTTCTCTGCAAGGGAGCAAGGGCTTTGGTAATTGGCTGCTTTGGGTGAATTTCAGAGGTTTGTGGGGTTTCAGAACCCAGTCACTTTGTTTCTATCAGAGTCCTACTGCTGATCTGGCTGTGACCTAAAAGGAGATTTTAAAGAGAACAATCATACTGTAGATTGAGAAATACCTACAATGATAGCTGGGAGTGTGAGCGTTTCATGAAAGAAAATGTGAAGAGAATACAGTGTAGATGTTTTATTTCCTAGAAGAGCCTGATTTTTATTCAGAAGACATTGTCTATGTATTCTGTATAAAGTCAGGACAACTTTTTTTTGTTGTATGTGCCTAAGATATATAAGGCTCTTTGGAAGCATATTTTAAAACTACGGTTGCATGGTTCCAAGAACTGATGTGCTTCCAATAGGTGGAACTCCATGCCACAAAGAGGGTGAGAGAAGACCTGCACTGTGTCACGTGTGTATTTAGCATGAACCTAGTAAACACTTTCCTTTAATAGCTTTCTTTACCTTCTGAGGCTTCAATTGTGACCTTGGGCATTCGGGCTATGAAGTCCTATTTTTCATCAAATATATTCTTATTTCTCAAATACACATGAGGGGCACTTTTTTTAAAAGTCAGTAAATTCAGAAATTCCCTATTTCCACTACATAGATTTGCTCAAGTATCATTCTTCTCTAAAACCTTCTAGCTTCTCTCACAGAAAATCTAAGTCAGAGTTTATAAAATGGTAGGATCATGTAATGTATTCACAACTGAGCTATTTTAGTGCTTGGAATGGGATATGGTGTATACACAATATATTTCAATGAGTATTAAAGTATATTTTTAAAATAGTAGCTTTTATATTGAATAAAATCTTATATGTTGGTACTATATATAACAGCAGAACGAAAAATTTGTTATTTCCTATTTTCAGGGGGCAACACTAGTAATCACTTATTTTGTTTCTTTAAAAATGTGGTTGTTTTGAATTTGAAATCTGACTTCCAGAATGTCTTAATATGTCATATAGTGTTCTACTACTCTTAGCATGACATTTCAAAAAGTAATAGAGTATCTAAGATCTTTTTAAGCATCTCATTTATTAAAATTAATAGACATACATGCACAGCTTTGCAATTACTTACTGTACCTAAATTCGTGATTATACCAAATTTGAAGACGAAATAGTCACAAGTCAAACACCAAAATTTAAAAGTGTAGGAAATCATACTTTAACAATTGATCATACAAATAACTAGGAAGTAGTATAAGTAGTAGTTAAGATCAAGAATCTCAACACCAGAGATACCTGAATTCAAGCCCCTCTTCTGCCACCTAGTGTTTGTGTGAACTAGAGTCTCAGTTTTGCAATCCATAAAATGGGGATAATAACACTTCCTACAGGTTTCTGTGTGTGAGAGAAAATCAAATAAAATAACACTTTTAACATGCTTTTTGTAGTGTATAATACATAGTAAGTAGTATTTGCTAGCCATTAATTTTTAATAACATTCATAATGAAAACATACATATAAAGAGCATCTCTAGGCATACAATTTAAACAAACTTCAGGGACCAAAAAAAAAAAAAATAGCTTGGTCTGAATTAGTGGAAGCCTCAGAAGTGAGGAACAACCAACTGGAGAGTGGTGTGTGCAAACTGGACCAGTAGGAGGGTCATGGCTAAACTGATCATCTGTGTTACATTCATGTTACAAATGTTTGCTGCTCAAATCCTTTTAACTTTAGTGAACAAACAAATATTCCCAAAATTCAGTGAAGGTTTTCATCACAATTGCCAAAATAAAGTGTGTATGTGTATATGTATGTGTGTGTGTGTATATATATATATATATATATATATATATATACATAAAACAATTCTTTGCTTAAACTCAATAAAGGGAAAATGACTCCACTGCTGCTTTCCAAAAAGTGCATTCACATTGGGGGGATGATGAAAAATGTAAAGTTAGCTAAGAAACACCTTAGCTAGAAATATTGGCTGATATTCAAATAGGCATCACTTTGATCAAGAAAATTACAAGTGCAAACACTTGTCGTTGTTTAAGTGTAACCAAAGTAACCTTATGGTTATTATCTAGTATTACCTAGCCACAGAAACTGTTCATGCAAAGGTTACCAATTACCTCCTGAGGTCAACCCAGTGAACATTTGTAAATTCTGATTCTGCATGGCCTCTCTGTGGCATTAACTGCACATTATTTCTATAACACTACTGCTCATTCTAACTCTGCTTTCTCAGTCTTCTAGGAATCCTCATAACTTTTGGGGGCTGCTATTTCTGAAGATTTTGTCCTCTGCCTGCATTTTATAACTAATACTCTCCCAGGGAAAGCTTAACCACTCCAATCACTTCGATTATCCTCATGCTGACAAGTCCTGTATATGTAGTCATTTTTCCTGAACTCCAAATACATATTCCTAATTTCCTTTGGACCTCTATATCCAGCACACTGACACTAGATACGAGAAGTATTCTCCTGTTGTTGTTTATAATCAGTTTATCATTTAGTGTATTGTTACGGAATTGTCACACTCTGAAGAAAGAGTCAATAACCTTGGTCCTTACAACCAGCCATAAGTGAGGCAAGTCTCTCAGACAAGAAACCAGAACCCCAGAGGAAGAACCAATCTGAAATTTTCTCTGGTCTCTGTACCAGGGGAAAAAAAAAAAAAAAAAAGACAACATTACTAAGAGCCAGTTTGGGGGTGCTGGAAATTACTATGGGGCTGTTCCACTGTTTTGTAACATTGGACAGCCTTGCTACTTTCATTCTTTTTTCATGTATTCTGTCCTTCTGAGTTTCTATCCAGCTGTCACAAATTCATGCAATAGCAACACCTATCACTTCCTTTAAATGTAATTTCCTGTTCACATGGTCTTGATAAATTAGTGTTGATTACCTGTAGTTTTTAAGTCCAAATATGTGACTAGAAACTATTTAAAGACAGGGTTCATTTTACCTCATCTGCATTACCAACTATCCCATTATTCACTCAAAGTAAATTTAAAATTTCATAACACCTCTATGAATTGCGCCTTCATCTACCACGTGGACCTGAGATATATCTTAATTCTCTAATAAAATTGCTAAGAGAGAGTTAGCTAGAATTGGTGAGAATCAGTTGGGCTCTAGGAGGGGGAAATAATCTATAAATTTAAATACACAAAGCATCATCTCGCTGTTGTGATTGTGATTAAATTAGCCTTTGTCTGTGCTCACAATGTCATGGAAAACATACACAGAAAAGGCAACTCTCTTTCATGAGTAAATGTTATAATTTGATATATTAAAAGAGAGCTCAGCCAGTGAAGAGGGTTTCTTTGTCCCTTTAGAACCTTTAAACCTATATTGTGCCCAAGGTACTCAGACATACACACACAGAGAGACAGTATTGATTTCCAGAATTTCTCTATGGAATGCCAAAAATAATAAACAAAAAATAAATCAAAAGCAACAGGCTCCTTCCATTATGTATTAAATATCCTCCCCATGAAGTTAGGACAAATAGAGATGTATATAGAGAGCAATGGAAACATAAATCTAGTGTCGTAGTCATCGATTTCTGCCTTGTTCCTTTATTTCTAGTAAATAATGATCTTCAGATCTTTCATGGTGGCACTATAGTAAAAGTCAGTTCTAGGAACCTTGGAAGTGTTTTATCTTTGAAAGAGCCAATGATACTGCCTCCTCTCCAAAATCATTGCATTCATTCATTTCTTGTTATGGAATGAAAACAACATTTAGTAGAATCAGAAGAAATTGACAAAAGATATTCGTTATAAGAGCTTTCTGAACAGTTATGTATATAGTCAATAAAACATTTTATATTGTCCTGCGTCAAATTAGAAAAAAAGGATTTCCCCAGAAAATGCAGCCCCTGAATATTATCATTAAGTTACTAAAAATAAAAATAAAATACTATAGATATGGATTACTAGAAAAACAATTTTAAAAATCTTAAATATTAAGTATACCTGATTGGACCTGAGGCTCAGCCCAAGCTGAAAATTCTTAGCTAACAAGATAAAAAGAGAAATAATTTAATCTACTTAGATATATGAATTCAGTAAGCAAAGACCACTACTGCCATTTTATACAGACCTCTATATTCCCTCCCATTGCTCATTTCTCAGCAAATTCATAGGATGATGCATGACCAAGCCAGGTCATTAGATTTTAGAGCACATGAGAAGATGCCAATATATTTACAAGACAAACAATTAAGGGTGAATTCTGAATCTGGCAGTTAATTATCTATATGCCTTGAAAAAAGAATCATGTAACCTTTCTATATAATGAGGTAGCATGGCAATATACATGGGAAGTAATAGATAACTGTCAAGCGTCTATTTAAGCCATGTGGTTTGTATATCTTAGTTTGAAATCAAGATGCTTTCTGGGATCTAAACGAAGGCATCCCGAGAGGAAAGAAGGGAAAGAAACATAGAGAAGGTTAAGATTCAGAGTAGTTTGATAATACAAGAATAAGTCGTATAACTTGAGTCTTTTCTTTCCTTTTATTATTATTATTAGTTGTTGTTATTTCCAGTGGCAGCCTCTCATGAGGTGAGCACAAATGTCTTCAGTGGCATAGTCACCAAAGCTCATATACATCTTAATAAATCCAATTACTTCAGTGAATCATTCTAAGCAAGACTCCTGCTTTGTTCCGGCTCCTCACTTCAGGATATGCACTTTTTATAAAGGGCTGTGTTTCTCTTACACAGAGATGTAGGGACTAAATTTCTGTGGGACCTTGTAGGTGGATGTCAAAAATAAAATAAATGCTGAATGAATCTTTTAGAGAAATCAATTGTGTCAACCACAGATTCTCTGGGTCAGTAGGTTGGATGTAATAGAAGTAGTGACAGATGCCTAGGATGATGACTTTTGTAGTTACCAATCAAGCCAGTCAAAAGCACAGTGTTTAAAAGGAGCAGATATCCTACAACCAAAGAGGTGAGAAGAAACTACATGCTTCACATAATAAATTAAATTTGTGATGCCATCAATGAAGAGCCCTTCACATTCCTCCAGAATTCCTCCCCCTGCAAAATTATACCCATCACCTTGGGTAGCTGTGCCTTATGGTCTACTAAAGTCCATGGCCTCAATTATATATTAATACAGCTTTACAGTTCTTAGGTGGGGATTTTTTTCTTTTAACAAAAATCTTGATATTTGTGCCCTACACTCTCACTTTGACCCAACAATCATCCTGTGAAGGAGGTGCCACTAGTGACAATTCAATTTGCTTTTTCAAGAATTTGCAAATGTAGGCAAAGTCAACTGGGAATAATGCATCCTTCATGCAACTTTTACATTAAGAAGATGTGAGCTTTATTGGATTAGTCTCATAGAGGCAAGAACAGTAAAAACTAAAAATGACATGTTAGCTAATCATTACTTTGACAATAATTGTCATGAACAGAATTTTTTTTATAGATTTTGGATGTAGCCTTCGAAGCAAAAAAGACTCAGATGCTGTGTTGGCCTGAGCTAAAAGGATTTTTTAAAATTTAATCTTTAAGAAGCTCCCGAGATACAGGCTAAAAGAGTTTATAAAGGTCATAAAAAAATTAACTTATCTTGCTGACTGAAGCTTTTTTAATGCACTCTAAGTTACAAAGGAATCGCATCTGGAGCCTTTAGGCCAATGGTCTACTATATTTTTCTCTCATTAGTAAAGACAGCAAAAATCTGCATTTGGATTTTTACCACCGTAATCATCTCTGGTTCATTAGTCTTCATGATTGAATATGAGGAGAGCATGGAGCCAATGGTGTAGGAATATTTTGTACTTATCTCATTTGCTCACACTGCAGTTCAGGAGGCAGCAAGAATCGTGGGAGGATCTGGGCCAGCTACTGGAGCTTGAAGTGGTTAAGGAAGAGTCAAACTGACTTCTATCAGGCCTGTCTGGAAGAAAAAAATATACAATGAAAGGTCTTTAATCAAGGACTATTACTTAGGTAAAGCAAAATTTACTCTTCTCTTGATGTTTAGCATCAGAAACAAAATTGGCTGGAGACATCATCGTAATGGGCAGCTAGATCCAGAGGAATCTCACCTTGAGAAATTTCAGCTTCCTCAACCATATATTGGAGATAATAAGCTGGCCTTAGTTATCTCACAGGGAGTTGTAAGGCATGTATGAAATAAATATATATAAAATATTTTATTGTGATCAATCTCCATATAAACATTGTGCATTTTCATCATATTGACCATGATAGGTTAGAAAATCGGCAATTTCATGCAATACTTCTAAGAGTAAAACTTTCTACAATCTAGAGAGTATTCTATATATTTTTATCAAAGGCTTTTCTTAAGGGAAGCATGGCCTCTGGCTTGGCAATTCTATTACTGGAAATTAATCTTAAAGGAGAGAATGATGTACAAGTGTGCCATCAAAAAATTGTTTACAAAAGTAAAAACACTAGAAACAATTTAAATGTCCAACAAAGGGGATGAATAAAATAGAGTGTGGGTAAATAACATTCTATACATAATTAGGAATGATTATGTAAATTTGTATTTATTGACCAAGAAAAGAAGGATATTTCACCTAGTATTGTTAATAGGTATCCTGAGCATGTTATAAAACACTAAAGATAGTGTTAAAAAGGACAAAGAAAAATTCTTGAACAAAATTAGAAATGCACAAAAGTATTAATAATGGTTGTTACTGGATAAGGATTATAGAGGATTTCACTTTTTCCTTTGTGTTACTAAGTATTGCCTGATTATTTTTATTTTTTTATTTTTAAATTTAATTAATTAATTTATTTATTTATTTATTTATTTTGATAAAGGGTCTCACTTTGTCACCCAGGCTGGAATACAGTGTCATGATCACAGCTCACTGCAGTCTCAACCTCCCAGGCTCAGGCCATCCTCCCGCCTCAGCCCCCCAAGTAGCTGAGACTACAGGCGTGTGCCTCAAGGCTTGGCTAATTTTTAATTTTTTGTAGAGATAGGGTCTCACTGTGTTGCCTAGGCTGGTCTCAAACTCCTGGCCTCAAGCAATCCTCCTGCTTTGACTTCCCAAAGTGCTGGGATTATGGGCATGAGCCACCGTGCCCAGCCCGTTTTTGTAATTAGCCACAAAAATAGAAGTTACTTCCACTTTGGAAAAATAATAGCCCAGGCTCACAAGTTAAAATTCGGCATGAAAATTCAAATTTGAGGTTAAGTAGCATATTAAAAACATGAAGACCATGGTTATGCCCAAAAGACACATATATGGATATAGTTGTACCTTAGTTTAAATTAACCCAGTTGACACAGAGAGGATTTTCTAAAGTCAAGGACTGTATCTTATCCTTTGTTCCTTTAGCATCAGCAGTGCTAGGCACATGGCAGATTCTTAATAAATATTTTTTAAATAAATGAATGATAATTTTATAAGAAGAATAACCTTAAGAATCTTTTAAATCAAACAATCTCTGCCACAATGAAAACAAGATTCAATTTTTAAAAATCTGTTTACATACACTACATAAAGGAAGTATAGCATAATGGATGAAAGAACAGGAATGACTAGACTGCCTGAGTTTGAGGCCCAAATACACCACATAACCAAGGCATGTTACTTAACCTTTTTCCCCTCTTTTACGAAAAAGGTAATAATAGTATCAACTTCAGTTGTTGATAAATGAATAATCCACAAAAAGTATTAAACACAATGCCTGGTAGATTCTTAATAAAAGTTGTGATTAATGTTGTTTTTACTGCTGTTGTTGTCATCGTTGTTGTTGTTCAATTCATCATTGTTTAAAAGTGGGCTTCAGCAGGGGGAGACAATTCAGTGAATAAGTTGGCCAAACTGGATGTTTGGCATCACACTGACACACTTTGAGGCCTCTCAAGATGAGAGACTGGCTTGAATTACTGTCACTTTTCTTGTTCTTAAGACTGATGAGCAAAACCAATGAACACTTATCAGGCCTCGGTTTTAAAAATGTCTGTAGGATTTTTTAGACATTTCTCCTAATGCTGAAGTCTTCTCTTTGTTGGAATTTTGAATGGGCTGCCTCCTTTAACCTAAATTATTTTTCAAATTAAAAAGCTTCCAATAAGCTAACCTTTAACAGGGAGGTTATATGGGGTGCTTCTCTGAAGTCAATTGCATTCTTCCCATTAGTATTCATAATAAAATACCCTAACAATTGAGGATACATAGCTGGACAACAAAACATAATTTTTATGAATAAGAAGATCCAGCATAATCTGTTTGGCAACTTTTCTGTTAGAGATCTTGCTAGGGTTTTTATTCACTTTGGCTAAACCCTGTGATTGCGTTAGAGGTTCATGGCATTCTCATTATTTATTACAACTTGTTCCACCTAGGGGTCATTCTTTTCTACCCTTTTTAATCATAATGATGACAGTTGAGAATTGACATTGTGCACTATTGTGTACTGTCAAATGCATAACAAATACCTTAATCAGGCTTAAATAGCTCAAGAACCACAACTATTTATTGCAGGTCAGAGGCAAATTTCTGGGGATGGCAAGTGGAGATGTGAGGATATTAATTTCAATATGCCCTGCCTCAAATGATAGCACCTAATTTGATCAAACATTTGCTTCATTTTATATGAAACTATGTCTCTTCTACAGTAGCAATAACCTGGATCAAATAATCTTGCAGAGACAACTAGAATTAATAACCAGACTGTTCTAGCAATTTTGTTGACTTAATACATTTACAAAATCAGAAACTTGGTGAATTTAATATAGCTAATTTCCTTAATACGCTGAAGAATCTTAAGAAAGAACAATGTCTTTTGTGCATTTGCTTAGTGATAAATAGATTCTGTCATTACATGCACTCTTCTTTCTTTGATTTCTGAGAGCAAAGAAGAAATTTTCAAAATGGAGTCTTCATTCCTTCCCTAGTAGCTATTTCTAAGGTTCATGTGATTTCTCCCATACTGGTAGTAAAGCCCTTTAAAAGAGGCACATGTTACATTTTAGAAAATGATCACTAAAGGGCCACTTTTTGTTTCCCATTAAAATAGATTTATTTCAAATTTAGAGGGTAGTGATAACAGATCACATTTCCACATTGCCTGACAGATAGGATTAACTACATCAAGGCTCTGTTTCAAAACTAAAAGGGTGCTTATGGCTCCTTAACACTTTTAAAGCAAACTCTTTGTGTCTGCTCTAAGCATGCTAAGGTGGAGGGCATTTATTTCCACAGCAGGAGGCCCATGGCAACACTCAATCGCTTTGACTTCACATTTATTATGCTAAATGACCAATGCACACTTAATCACTTGGCCTGAGAGAGGTGGTTAAGGGGATGCAGGTTTTCTCTGTAATGGTATTGATGGAGTGGCTTAGAGATCAGCCTGCTTGGTGTTTCAGTCAATTAGAAAACACCTTATCCATGAAGTGGACTGACTGTACTTTCAAAATAAACTTGGATAAGACTGGATGCTGTTCTGTTCCAATACGAATCTTTAAATCATGATCAACGAGGTCAATGTACCTTCACTTAGCTGTTTGCGCTATTTGGGATATGCTAAACTCTGGCTCTCTGTAATGATTTCTAAAAATATTAGTGTAATAATCAGGATGATAAATGCCAAGAAATTTTATGCTGATTTTATAACCACAGCAACAACTTAGAAATATTTTGTTTCTCCTTTTTCTCCCAACTCCAAGTAACTCACTCAACTTTACCCAAATTACTATGTGTGAAATAAAAGGCTTACAATAGCAGGTGTCTGTAAATTGAATTTTGAGCTCAGGTAAAAGATATGCAACTACATTACATTCTATTTTATAAAAGCATTGATCTTTTCAAGATAAAGGAAAAAAAATTAAGTTTTTTGAGATTTTATTGTTAACTTCTCTGACTCTTTTGTTCACTCAATCAAAACCTTAGAATCATCTTCGACCTTCTCATCTTGTTCACCAGTCTGTTGCCAAGTCTATGGATTCTATTTGTGTAATACTCTGTCTCTTCTTATGAGTTCCCACTGCTCCTCTTCTTTTAGGTTATTGTTTCTTCTCTTTAGGATTAACCGGTCTCCTTAATACCAATCTCTGTTCTTTAATCTATCTTATACACTGTGACCACATAAAGCTTCCAAAAGTGCAGAGTAGATCATGTCATTTCCTTGCCCCCAGATCCTTAATGACTCCATATTATAATATAATAAATAAACTGCTTAGGCTGGGCACAATGGCTCACGCCTGTAATCCCAGCACTTTGGGAGGCCAAGATCACAAGATCAGTTCAAGACCAGCCTGGCCAACATAGTGAAACCCCCTTTCCACTAAAAATACAAAAAAATTAGCCGGGCATGGTGGCGGGCACCTGTAAGCCCAGCTACTACTTGGGAGGCTGAGGCAAGGAGAATCGCTTGAACCTGGGAGGCAGAGGTTGTAATGAGCCGAGATCGGGCCACTGCACTCCAGCCCAGGCGACAGTGCAAGACTCCTCTCAAAAATTAAATTAAAATAAAATAAAATAAAATAAAATAAAATAAAACTACTTAATCCAGTATTCGGTGGCTGTCCCCTATCCTTCTATCCCTGTCCCCCAGTCTACCTTTCCAGTTTCATTTCTCTCTGCTGTCTTCATTCACCCACTAATTCAGTAGTGTGGAATTCGTTAATATTCATCATGCAGGATCTGTGCATGGGATTTCATGTTCCCTTGTTCTTCTCCCGCTGGATCTCCTTTCCTGCCCCCATTTTATACAGCCAAATCCTGTCTGCTTAGCCTTCTCTGATTTCCTCCAATGTGTTGATCCCTCTTCTCTATCTGTATACCTTATGACATTTTCATCTTGTACGATAGTTATATATATCTCTTAGACTTTAAATTGTTTTTATAAATTCCCTGAAAGTGGAGTCTAGGTCTGATTTTGTTTTGACATCCCCCTTAGTACCTAGCACCTTGACTGACACATTGTATCCATTTAATACATATGTATTGATGTATTCCATTCACAAATGAATCCTAATTTACTATTCTTAAAACATCATAAATTTATGTTTTCAGACACCTACTTTCACCTATTCAGATCTTGAAGCATTCCAAATTCGAACAGATGTTCGGTGACAGCTGGGAGAAATTACACTGCAGATACCAAATCATCAGCACAGCTCTCAGGATCACATCTTCACCTGGTTATGTGTTCTGGACAGCTGTGCCTTCTTGGAAATGCACTTGGCTTCAGGAGCGAGCTCTGTTTGTAATACCCTTATAGCATTCCAGAATAAACATGACAGGCCTTGATGTAGAGTAGAATATGTGCAAGTCCATGATCTATTTATGTTCTTAGGGGATTAAGGGGGGGCTCATTTTGCATTTGTAAAGATGTTTCTTATCTCAAGGCCTCAGTCAATTTCAGATCACTGTAATTTTACTTTTAGTAAAAAAAAAAAAAAAAAAAAAAAAATTCAGATAGCCTCTGATGGGGAAAATATGAATACAAGGAAAATGTGTAACTCAGCATATGCTGGAGGCCAGAAACAAGACCAAATGATGCATAGTTAGGCTCACTTTTCCTGAATTGGATGCATGTTCTGCATCCAAATGTGCATTAAATTTGGCTATTGCATCGTTTTTTATACTTGTCTGCCCTGAAACTGTTCTTACCATTCTCTTGGGACTATGGCCAAAGGTAGAACATTAGTGAATATCCATGTTACCTAATCTCCTGTGGTGTATTTTATTCCATGCCCTTTGTTTTCTTTCTTTCCTCTTGATTACTCATATGTACCCCCTTCCTGTATTCTATGTTGGTAGGGGTAGGTGGGGAAAGAAAATAAATATGCCCATGTTTGTCCTATAGACACCAGTTTATAAATAGTACTGGTTTGAGTGTGCACTGGTTTTCTGAATACAGGGAGGTCAAAAAAAAATTTTCTTTTGAAATGAAAAAAGGAGGTTAAAACAAGAGTTCTAATAACAGGCTTAACACAGAGCAGTAATGCCAGTGTGAATTACACTTGGTACCAGACTTTTATTGGAAGTCCTAGATTGCTTTGTTCCTGTCCCTGACATAATATTCAGAGTTGGGTTTATATTTGTCCAGAACGGAGCTGCTTGCTGCAGTCCATGCAAATCAAATGCTTGATTTATGTACCATTTTACTGGAGGGTATAGCATTAAATTTAATTTTGTGAGGGAAGCCTGAGGTGCTTCAATGCCTGGGCCTGACATTGTGAACTAGGTAGAGAGGTGCACAAGAATTCATTACAGTTTCCAATATGCGAAATGCAGCATTTGAATGAAACATTTGTCTCTTGTCAAAAGGGCGTCATGTCTATTCTTGGATAAATATTTCCACCCCACCCCTCAGGACACAAAAGCACATTTTTGGCCTTCATCACAGATCTTAATAAAAGAAGAGTGACTACAAGCATTTGGGGGACTCCAGGGACATCAAGCAACATGTGTCTGTGAAATTAAGAATTAGTAGTAATATCAACACAACTGTCTGTACCTTGACTGTTGAATGTTGCAGCAGAAAATTGGTACACCTATACTAATTAGCTATATGAGAAATTTGTGACTTTTTTCATCTTCAGCTAGATACTATTTACCAATCTTGTTGTTCATTACCAGTTGGCTTCCTCTTCCATCCCCTACAGCACCTATTCAACACTTGACTGCACTCTTCCCAGTATCCTAACCTCACCGCTAACTCCTGGGTCTCAGCAGAAATCCTGTCATTCACCTCCCCAGGAGACTCAGGGCCATCAGGAGTCAACATCCCTAGCTTTCCTTCCATATGCCTCATACTCTTTGTAAACACTGTTGATCCTCCATTGCTCATGGAAGACAGTCTTTAACCTTGTTACCCTTGAGCATGCAGGTAAATCCTTTAGTAACCTGCCCTGTCCTTCCTTTCCAGCCTGATCTCCTGAACATTCCTCATGCACTCTAAATGTTCCAAAACATACCTGGGCTCACCTGCTCCCTCTGCCAGGAATGACCTTCCCCTGTTTCACCACCAGCAAAATCTGCTTCTCCGTGAAGCTCTTCTCTCTCCAAAGAGGCTTGCTTACACCATTCATAGCGCTAGTATAAAAACAATAGCACATTTAGTTGAAGTATGCCCAGTTTTAAGTATATCTTATTTAATTTTGTATCATCCAGAGCACCTGGCACAGAATCTGGTACATAGTAGTTACTGAATAAATGCTTCTAGAATTAAATTGAGTTAAATGATCACTATGATAGTAGGAGGAAAATAAATGGGTGTGAGGCAAAGAGAATTTATATCATCTCAATTTTTCCTACCTTTTGCCAAAGAAATATAAGATGAGCCCAATCGTAGACCCAAACTTTTATCTTTAGGAATTCTAGGTTTGAGACCTAACAGTGACATAAATCAGTTGTCCTTTTGAACTTGTTCTTTAATTATTGTATATGTAGTTGTTCTTATTTGTGAAATAAATATAAATGGACAAAGTCTTAAGCATATTTTAATTTCAGTTTCTTGAAAGTTTACATGAAAAGAGAATTTGTTAAAGTTTCCCCAAGGACCCTTTTCTTACAGAAATGCCTCCTACAGCATTCTCTTTGTCAAAATAGTCAGAAATGTTGATATTCATTTTTTTAATATGTAAATAGTATAAGTATTTTAGACTCAGAAAGGACTAAAGAAAGGCTCTACTATGTTGATTGATAAAAATTATTTTAAAACGACCTAATCCCATGTCTGAACTATATTAAGCACTATGCTGTCAGGTTCTAGCCCAAGCCGAGATCCAAGGGGAGTGGGTGAGTAGGTGGCGGGTAGCTGGAAAAACACTTGAGGAATCGTAGGCAGTTGTGACATGGCTTTATTCTCTCTGTGGGGGCCAGCCGTATGTATATTGTCAGCAGGATAGTTATACCTTTTATAGACAATAGTGGCTCTGAGCCAAGCACAAGTTCATGTGAGTGGTTACCTCATGTGCCTCACGTGACGTGGTTACATAATGTGTGGGGTTGTGCGCCTGTGCTGCAAACCCGCTGAGTCATTCTGCACTGGAAGGCCGCCTCAGCCTCCTCCTGACTAAAGTGCAGCCATCTCCCTTACACTCCATCCGCTAGGCCGAGGGTGTCTTCTGGGTAGGGACACATGCCCATAGGGCAGAGCCCTGAATCCATAACCCACAACAGCAATACAGAGAGAAACAGCTCACTCCTAGGGTCCCCGCTACGCTACTTACGACTATTAGGGCCCAGCATAGGCCAGAGCCCAGGAATGCCCGCCATCTCTGCAGGGGTTTGTCAGTAAGGCTCTTGACTGCTTCAACCTCCCATGAGACCCCTTGCAGGGCTGCTGTTATGTTCTGCGGATTGTCAGGGATAAAGGTACAACATTGTCTTCCTAAAATGGCATAGGTGCCTCCTTGGGCAGCAGTTCCTATGTCTAAGGCCATTCGATTTTGCAACACCACCTTTCTGATCTGATCAACCTCATCTGTTAACAGGAGGAGGGTCACTTCGGTGTAATTCAGAGCCAAGAGCAGTGATGAGTGCTTCTACAGTTATGACATCCGCTCCAGGGATAGTCACTGCCAAGGGGCAGAACCAACAGGGGGCTCGTCGCACTTGCAAAAACCAAGAGTGTGGTGCCTCCCAGTTATGTGAGCGGCTGGGTAATGTGGGGAGAACAGTGGCAGGTACATAAGGCGACCCCCCGGTACAATGTCCAGTCCAGTTTGCTGGTAGATAAGGCCACCCTATGTCCCCATAGACCCATAAACTCCCAGGGGACACAAAGTCCATTGGGGCCTGACCTTGTTGGGGCCACTTGTTCCACCATACCTTCAGTGTGGTGACATGTGTTATGTTTGAACAGGCTATGACGGGTACCCCTCCCACAGTGGTTACCCCAGTGTTGCTCTATGCTCTGTGGCGCCTGGGCTGGCAGTACTACATCTTCCGCACTAGCCAGCCCCACCCATCATAAACACTATAGCCAGCCAGGGGGCGGGTGTGTTTGCTTTGTCCAAAGCTTACCGTGTTGTGTTCCAGACATCAGCCATGGGGCCCCAAGTCTCCAGCCATGTCCAGTTCTCTGCAGATGCTGAATGTATGTGCCAAGGCAAGCCATCCACAGCTGCTGCTGGAAGGCACTGCAGATCCAAAAGTTGGAAACATTGGTCACCTCAGCGTAGGTGTGGGCCCAGTCCACAATGCAGTTGAAGCATGTTGACCTACGGTCGAAATGACAAAGCAGGCATGGATACTAACAGAGGTAAATCACATCCCTCAGGCAAAATACAGGCTAAATTTTCATCCCTGGCTAACAATGCAGCCACCAAGGGCTTCTGCCCTGGGTGATGGTACTACACCTTCTCAGCTCCCCGTGGTTCCTCTGGGTCCTGTATCCATACCAAAGTCACAGGGGAGCTCATAATAGACCACACAGACAGTACATATGTCTCCCGGAGGAGGGTTCCTTCCCTGGCCATTCCCCTATGAATAGTCAACTGTGGGGGCCACGTATTGAACATCCAAGGAGTGGCATGCAAGTCATACTATAGGCCCTCCCCCCAGGGAGCTACGGTGGCCAACCACTGGCAGCGGGGTCTTGGAGGGTCCAAGGCCACAGCCAGGTTTTCTGTTCCCCCACCTTCAGGGGTATTGGGCAGCTGTTCGTCTCCATACCTGGTCGGAGGAGGTCATCTGTAGTACGTATCTGCAACCGAATGGAATGGGGGTGGCAGCCTGGTGTAACAAACCCTCCACCAGGGCCAGGCTGCCTTTCTGTGGCCATTTATTCAAGGTTTGGAGCACCAGGTCCAGCCTGGAACTCCAGCCCACAAAGATGAGGGTGTGACATGCAAGCGTAACCCATTCTTCAAGAGCCCGTTATATTATTCAATCATACCTGCAGCTTGTGTGTTGTACGGCACATGGAATCTCCACTTTATGTCCATTCGTTGTGCCCATTGTTGTACCTGTTGTCCAATGAAATGTGTTCCCCTATCACTCTCAATGGCCAGAGGGCAACCATACAGGGCACATAAGTGTTGCAGGGCCTGGATGGTGTGCTGTTGGCCAGCTGCCCTGCATGTGTAGGTGAACAACAGGCCTGTGGCATTGTCCACAGCTGTTAGCACATGCGTATACCCTTGCGACGTCAGCAGCAGCCCAATATAGTCTACTTGCCACCTGGGCAAGGGCACTCGCCCTATCATCACTTGTTGTGTAACACTGGGCAGCTGCCTCCATTTAGGGAATGCCTGAGCACATGCTGGGCGTTTTTGACAAGCCTCCCAAATATCTTGCATGGGCAAGGACAGACCCCAGTGCTTATTGACCTGTTGCATCAGCTTACCCCCTGCATGTCCCAGTTTCTGGTGCAGCCACAAGGCCTCATCTTGTGTAGGTGCCAACTCTATTAATTGGGCCTTGGGCAAGGCATCTGCCTCATCATTGCCGGGGGTGGCCAAAGGCATATGGCCTGATGCATGATAAATAGTTACCTCTTTCTGATGGCCCATTTCCCAGAGGTCTTGCTACATGGCTTGGCCCCAAATGGGTTGGTGGCCGACTAGCCAATTCTGTGTTTTCCAAGGAGTTAACCACAACGCTAAGCCTCAATAGACTGCCCAGCTATTGGCACAGATTACCATAGATATCTCCTCCTTGGTAATCACTATCCATACTAACTTCAGCCCCTTGGCTATTTTGCTCACACCTGGTTTCAAACCATATCATGTCGGTACTAGGTTGGACTGCAACAGTGGTTAAGCAGCAGTAGCACCTTGGCTAGACCCATCTGTGTACCATGCTCCACTGGGAATGGGGGGATGCCCTTCCTTAAATGGTGATTGCTTGTCCAAGGGTGCCTCAGGCCCCATGACCTTATCTTGCATTAGAACTACAGGCCCCAAGACCTCTTGCAACTCTGCTGCTAAAGGGCTTGTACTCAGTGTACTCCACTGCTTTAAGTAGACACCCCACTTTGCCAAAGAGGATGTCTGCGCAGTCCCAGTCCGGGGGGTTGTTACCCATGAATGCGCCCATCCCACTGTCAGGTAAGTCATCCACATGACGACTATAGCCCATCCTGTCACATTCTCACAAGCCTGAAGTGTGTCATATACAGCTGCTAGTTGTTTTTCTATTAAGGAATACCAGAGCTCAGCTCCCTGCCATATTTAGGACCAAAAGCCTACTGGCATTCTCAAGCACTCCATGCACTGCCGCAGGCCCCAACCAAAACCATCTGTGTTCACATGCATATCCAGCTCAAATGGGCACCCCCAGTCAACTACTTATAGGGCTTGTGCCTGCTGAATAGCCCACTTGGCTGTCAGGAAGGTGGTCTCAGCCACTTCCCAATCCCAGATAACTTGCTTCTTTGTTAACCAATACAACAATTTTATCATTTGAGCTAAATGGGGAACAAATGCCCGCCAATATCCCAGGAGGCCCATAAGAGTTTGCAGCTGCTTCACCATTGTGGGCCTGAGATACGCCTGAATTTTATCAATGATGGCCTCTGGTATGACCTTCATCTTACCTGACTAGATACTTTCCAAGAATCTGGCAGATAATCCAGGTCCTTGGACCTTGGATTCACTGATGGCCCAACTGCATGCTGCCAAATGTTTCCCCAAGAGTGGCACTGCTGCTTCTATATCTGCAAGGGAATCAGAGGTTATCATAATATCATCAATAAAATGGAATAGGTGGACCCCTTCTGGACATTGCCAGGCAGCTAAATCCGTGGCAATGAGACCATAACATATGGTGGGGCTATGCACATAGCCCTGCGGCAACTGTAAAAGTCCATTGTCGCCCTTTCCATGTGAAGGCACACTGTTCCTGGCTCTCTGAGCAATGTCAATGGAGAAGAATGCCTGGGCCAAGTCCACTACATAGTGGTACTGTCCCAGTTCCATCTTCAAACAGGCCATCAAATCCATGATTGACAGTACAGCTGCATGCAAAGGGGGTGTTACTTTATTCAATTCCTGATAGTCCACTGTCATCCACCAAATTCCATCAGGTTTTTTAATTGGCCACACTGGAGAACTGTAGGGGCTGTGGGTGCCACGCAATAGCTGCACCTCCTCCAGCTTTTTAATTGTCTCAGTTATCTCCGGATGCCCACCTGGAAAATGGTATTGATGGGTGAAATTAACCAGTCGGGGTTGTGGCTGGACCTGAGGCTGGTGATGCATATATCCATGCAGCACCATCTTCATCACATGCACCTGGAGTCTGAATTTCCTGGCCATGCTTTGTAATGCCAGGCCATGTAAAGTGTCCACCCCCAGAATGTATTGCAGTGTGGGACAGACATACACAGTATATAAACATGAAGCCAAGCAGCCGATGCTGAGGTGCAGAGATACAGGTTTCACATTCACTGACCAGCCTCCATAGCCAGCAACGTATGCAGCCTCACCCAGAAACTTATTTGGGTTCCCATAAACAAGGCTACAATCTGTGCCAGTATCTACCAGTGCCAGCACCCACTGTACACTGGTGGGGGACCAGTGGATTGCTAATTCCACATGTGGCCTCTGGTAGTCCATTGTCCCCCGCAAGCCAGGCACCTCAGCCAGTTCCCTAATCAAACAGAAAAGACTACAGTTATGCCTGGTTGCAGCAAGTAGTCTTTAAGCTGGAGTGCCCAGGCGGGACTGGGTTGCACAGTAATGTCTTTCTCCCCCTCGGGCATTTTCTGGAATTGCTGCTCTGAAGACAACCGCTTCCACAAAGTTAGGAGTACTTCATTGGGCTGCTTATTGATTTTCTCTCAGTCAACCCCAACCAAAATCAAATCTTGCCACATCTGTGCATGTCACTAGTTGGGGCCCTGTTTTTTCCCATGGGGGAGCCCCCTGTAGGCAGGGCACCTTCCCCTTCTGCAGATGGCCTTCTGCTTCACCAAGAGCCACCATGGCGTGGTCATTTCATATATGCCGCACCCTATGTACAGGGTGAACACAGCAGCTAGGAAGCCAAAGGCACTCAGGGGTACAGAACCCAACATGCGATCCCTCATGTGGGAGGTGAAATGTTCATAATCTGGCCCCCGGGTATTCAGGTCAAACATAGTCTGCCGAATACCCATCCCCCAGATGACTTGCACCAACTCGTCAAATGACTGCCATTTACTCACAGTTTCACGTATTTCACTGGGGTCGTTCCACACAGTCCACTGGCTGCCTGTAGCCACTCAGTCAGAGTGTGGTCACCTTGCCCTGCTGCTAACTGCCTGCTCACTTGCAACCACTGACAGAGGGAGGGGTGAGTTGTGATGGAGCCCAGCTTTTCTTTTTTTTCTTTCTTTTATATATATATATATATATTTTTTATTATACTTTAAGTTCTAGGGTACATGTACACAACCTGCAGGTTTGTTACATATGTATACATGTGCCATGTTGTTGTGCTGCACCCACTAACTCGCCATTTACATTAGGTATACCTCCTAATGCTATCCCTCCCCCCTCCCCCCAACCCACAAGAGGCCCTGGTGTGTGATGTTCTCCTTCCTGTGTCCAAGTGTTCTCATTGTTCATTTCCCACCTATGAGTGAGAACATGCAATGTTTGGTTTTTTTTGTCCTTGCAATAGTTTGCTGAGAATGATGGTTTCCAGTTTCATCCATGTCCCTACAAAGGACATGAACTCATCATTTTTTATGGCTGCATAGTATTCCATGCTGTATATGTACCACATTTTCTTTATCCAGTCTATCATTGTTGGACATTTGGATTAGTTCCAAGTCTTTGCTATTGTGAGTAGTGCCACAATAAACATACGTGTGCATGTGTCTTTATAGCAGCATGATTTATATTCCTTTGGGTATATACCCAGTAATGGGATGGCTGATGGAGCCCAGCTTTTCCATCTCAAAGACAGAACAGGAGATACTCTCTTCTCCCTCATCCCACAGATGAAGCATCCAGGCTGGCACGGGTTCCCCTGGATGCTGGCGGCACTGCTTGCCTAATTCCTTCATTCGGTTGGGGTAACGCAATATACAAAGTGTGTTGCGTTATGGTTGGGGGGAGGTCCCTGAGCCTGCCCTTGGGGCCCCAATGGCTGTTCATGATCTACCTTCTAACAGTGGCGAGCCCACAACGGGGGTTCCTCCTCCTCAGCATCAGACTGAGTGGGGGTCTCTGGCCAAGACAACAGACCGAGGCCTGCATTCGTGGCAGCCTCTAATTCTTTCTCCAAGCACTGAAGCCAGGCCTCCAGGCACCCTGCCTGCACCTGGAGGTCCCTTACCTGTGCCGCATCCCTCAGGGACTGGGTTTGTACTTCTCATAGCACAGTCATAAATACCCATCTAACTCTGCCAGCAAAGATTTGCTCCTTCTCGATGCTCTGTGCTTCCAGCTGCTTCTGCGCCTTCTCTGTGCTCATGGGGGACCCATCTACTGCTGCCCAGGTTTCCACTGGAGCCCATTCAAGCAGCACAGCTGCCACCAGGTACCACAACCCATGTTGTGGCCACATGGCCGACCCAAAATCAGGAGGGACTGAAGGCTTACTCAACTCGGGATCCTGCTGACTATGCCAGTTATCAGGTTTGAGCCCAAGCTGAGGTCCAAGGGGACTCAGTGGGCAGGTGGCAGGTAGCTGGAAAAACACCCAAGGAATCATGGGCAGTTGTGACATGGCTTTATTCTCTCACTGGGTATGAGCCATATGTACAGCATCAGCAAGGCAGTTATACGTTTTACAGACAATAGTGGCTCCGAGCCAAGAATGAGCTCACGTGAGTGGTTACCTAATGCACCTCATGTGGCATGGTTACATAATGTGCAGGGTTGTGTGCCTGTGCTCCAAACCTGCTGAGTCATGCTGCGCCTTGCCTACTCCTGACTTAAGTGCAGCCATCTTTCTTACATATGCCTATCAAAATTCCATTGAAATATGTTTATTTACATTGTGTGTTGCCTATTACTATGGCACCTGGGAGACCAACTTTCATTTTGGGCTTCAAATGAGAGTGAGAATATGCTAGCTTCCAATCCATGTCTCTATTCAATGAAAACCACAGAGGACAAAGCACTTGTTCTTAAAAATGCCAACTAGAAGCAATAAAATTAACATTCAAGACTATATGGTCACTGGCCAAAAGCGATCAAAGAGACCCCGGGGTGGTGTGCAAGTCTATGGACTGAAGAAACCAGGTCAAAAAGGAAGGACTTATTGAAATGGTATGGCCTCAAATACCCATTCATAACAAAATTACCTGTCAATTAAATATTACCCTATCCTTTAGCTTTATTCTCCACCCTGACATCTTCGGCATACACAAACACACTTACACACACACACACAGACACACACGTATGTGTGTCCCAATTTGAATCTCATTGAAACTTACAAGAGTTTTCAGGGTCTCTTGTTGTCTATTGGGAGGAAAGTGAAAAGCAGATCCCAGCTACTGAAACACCTGTGAAGGAAGGGAATGCTACACCTGCATTCTGAAATCCAATTGCAACAGCTACTCAGAATAAAATAATAGACTAGAAATCAGAAGTCTAGGATCAACTTTGCCATGGAGTAAACAAAACATGTCAACTTAGGCAAGTCATTTTGCATTCTGAGTCAGTTTCTTCATCTTATGCTGGGGACAGTTACAGACAATATTCCTCTACACTATGGAGAAAAGGTAATAGACATAAAGAGAGGGGAAAAAAAGACTGGAAAGAGAATAAGCAGGTACAGTGAGGAAACTATCTTAATGGATAGGTGAAGGAAATTAAGACAGAATGGTAGTGAAGTAGAATGGTAGATTCTTGAAGTTGTCAAAAGTGAAGCTTAAGAGTTAAGAAGCTAAAACAAAGGAACCTCCTTTGAAACAAAGCTTCAATCTGTTAGTCTTCCTATTTAACTTCAGTGTTGGCAGAGAAATGTGGTAGGTTCTTGAAAAGAAGCATAAAAGGATAAAAATAATTGAAATACTAGTTGCCAGGGCCTAAACTTGGATAGTGGCAAGGATTAAATTGCAAGCTGTTAAAGGGGATCAACTTCCCTCAGACCCAAGTCATCCCCTATAATTGGGCTGTTTCCATAGATTTTCTAGGGAATTTGAGTTGCTGTGCAGTTAAACCTTCCCTCAGGTCCCAGATTCTCTTACCATGCAAACTCAGACTGAATCCAATCTCCCACTTATCTATAGTGGGAATGATGTCTAGATGGTGTAGCCCTTTTACAAAACATGGCTAATAGGATAAACCAGCTTTTATGTAAACTAAAATCAGATTAGTCTCAGAAATAAAATTTTTAGAGTATTTACTTAAACCCATGAAATAATTGTCTTTCTTGATTTGCACATTTCTTTCATGCATTTCTTAATGGCCATTATACAAAAGAGGAAAACTATTAATTGATATTTATTGAGTATTTTCTATGTGCCAGGCATTGTTCTAGGTGCTTCTCTCTCATTTAATCATCACAAAATCTCTAGGAGGCAGGTACTACTGCTATCCCCACTTTACAGATACTCTGCACAGAAAGAGTAAGTAATTGTCCCACGTTTGCACAACAGATCAGTGACAGACCTTGGGGGGGATCCAATGCTGGGGTGTGAGCACAGAGTGCTTATTTCTCACTTCTGAAAGCACTGCCTGCAATCTGTGAAAGAGAAGCACAAGTTTTCTCTCCACATCTACCCCAAAGACAACAATTGCTGATAGGTCAGGTCACTGGAGACCAAGAATGTCACAAAGGGTGAAGATTTGTGTTACCCTTATAACAGAATGCCTTATCAGAGATTAAACGTGTTTTTTTGTTTTGTTTTGTTTTGTTTGTTTTGCAGGGTGGGAGCTTGTTTTTTTTTTTTTTCTTTTTCTCTCTCCAAAGAATTCCATGTCAGAAATTCACCTTTCAGGTATGGAAGGGCGAAAAGCTTGAGGCCAGCTTTGTAACTTGTCAGTGGTGCTGGGGGAAGAACAGAAATCAAATCAGGCAGGCTTCACTACAGACCTGTTCCCAGTGGCACACCGGGGGTGGAACTGTTCCTAGTGTGGGCAATGGGGAGTCTGTACAGAATTTAAAAACAGTAATAAAACCAAATAGAAGTTAGTCTGCTTTTTACTATCACAGTGCACTGGCAATTCTAAACAATGACAATAATACTCTCCCCAGAAAATTCTTTTTGTTGATCTATGTTTAAAACAATTGCTGCAGATAGGGTTGGACTTTAATAATACATATAAACTTCAAATCATCACATTTGTATCACTTATCCTTTGATAAACATTATATTCTACAAAAGTTAATGCAGAGAACTTTTAATTGTACCACTTACTGAAGCTTGCTTTAGCCACAATTTGTCTCCAGCCCCTGTGGTATTACATATGCATGTCTTTAAACAGTAGATTCCAAATAAACTATAATAGCACAACAGTTGTAAAGACAAAGAAACAGAACTTCAGTTAGTTCAATTACATAACTCATTCTTAAGCAATGGATTTAATAATGCCAGTATTCACTAGTGTCCAGCCAATTTCTGATTTTTGCAAAATACTAAAAACCTCAGAAATATTTACAGAATAGAGTAAAAATTTATGATAAATTTTATGCTAAAGATTTTTAGTGGAAAATTTTCAACTGCAGAGACATTTTCAAGCTTCTAAAGTTGATCTTGAGGGAAAAACAAAATGGGTAGTATTACAGTTTCTGAAATTTTTGTGAAATAGGATTATTTAGGAACTTCTGACACGTGTATTCTTATGTTTAAGCCTTTTCCTAATTATTTTAGATATCTTGCTTTACGTAAAAGAAATGTTTCAGGTTGCAAATTAATTAAAAAGTGTTATTCAATAAACTATGAGCAAAAATAGATTGACACATCTGACCATACTGTGTGCTGAACATGCATATGCAGAGATCAATCAACATCATTGACAAATTTTCAGAAGTTAAGGCTTAGAAATAGACTGTAATGTTATTATTCAATATTATCACATACAATATTTTTCAAAGAACATGTCAATAATTAAAATATTTTAATCTATAATTTTATCTCATTTTTGTACTATATTTCATTTTAAATGTTTTAATTTAATTTTATACAGACATGATATTATATAATTATTATATATAATTATAGTTATATATAATTATTTTATATAATTATAGTTATATATAATTATTTTATATAATTATAGTTATATATAATTATTTTATATAATTATAGTTATATATAATTATTATATATAATTATAGTTATATATAATTATTATATATAATTATATATATTATATATAATTATTATATTATATAATTATATATATTATATATAATTATTATATATAAATATTATAATATATTATATTATAATTATAGTTATATATTATTATTATATATAATTATATAGTTATATATAATTATAATAATTACATATAATTATCTACCCACCTTGGCCTCTCAAAGTGCTGGGATTACAGGTGTGAGCCACCACACCTGGGCTAATTTAATTTTTATAGCATGATATTATATATAATAAATATATGTATTTATAAGCATGATATTACATATAATAAATACATATAAAAAGTGCCTGTAAAAAGTTAAATTAGGCTGGGTGCAGTGGCTCACACTTGTAAATCCCCGCACTTCGGGAGGCCGAGGCGGGCAGATCACCTGAGGTCAGGAGTTTGAGACCAGGCTGGCCAACAGGGCAAAACCCTGTCTCTACTAAAAGCACAATAATTAGCTGGGTGTAGTGATGCACGCGTGCAATCCCAGCTACTTGGGGGGCTGAGGCAGTAGAACTGCTTGAACCTGGGAGGCAGAGGTTGCAGTGAGCCAAGATCACGCCACTCTGCTCCAGCCTGGGCGACAAGAGCAAAACTCCATCTCAAAAAAAAAAAAAATTAAGTAAGTAATTAGATAGCTAGCTAGCTAGATAGATAGATAGACAGATAGATAGATAGACAGACAGATAGATAAGTTTTTTAAAAGTCAACCCATACATTTGTTTTCTGGCTCTTATTAATTTTTGTTTCATTGTATAACTGTTACTGAAAATAATTTTGTCACATAAAGAGGCGTTATTAAAAATTATTTTCGCAGGATATTAAGTATGATGGCTCCTACCCTGCCCATCTGAATCCAAAACATGAGACTGAAGGATCACAGCCAGATAGAACACCCCCCTGTAATTGGATCTCACTTATTTCTGTACTTCCAAAATGCTGTCTGCAGAATTCCTGGTCAGCCTGATACAATGTACCCTGAGATGTTAACACCCAGGAAAACTTGGACCCTAGCAGGTTGCCAGAAATCTAATGACGATGGAGGTACAGATGTAGTTTTAATTGAGCCTCATTGCCTACACTAAAGAATACATACATGTTATTGCATCTGGAATTTTGATCCTGGGAAAACAGAAACCTTTTCTTAAACACATAAAGGATCTAGGCTTTGGCGAGGGTTGACTCTCCTTGGATTTACTGTTTTTCTTACTTAAATATATTTGGCTTCTCTCCTGAGAACTGTAGTAGTCCAACTGCTCATGTCTTAGTTGGAGCCCAGAACTCCCTTCTATTAGGAAATGGTACCCCTTGGGACAGGGAAACAAATCTGCTTATTTCTTTTCCTTTTATTTTTCTTGGCATTTTGTCACTTTGGATTGGCTAGAAGATGGCAACAAGACATATCAGAATCACTTAGGGAAATTTTACCACCTATACATATCATAGACTTACATCAAATCATCAAGGGAGAGTACTTGTGTGAAATTTGAAAAGTTGCCCATGTTGAGAACAATTGATTCAAAGTATTGTATTTCAAACTACAGGTTATGCTCTATTAGTGGGTCATGAAATTAATTTTTTTGTTGGTCACAAGCAGCTTTTTTTTATTATTTTAGATTCAAGGAGTACATGTGCAGGTTTGTTACATGGGTATATTGTGTGATGTTGAGGTTTGGGCTTCTAATGATCCTGTCACCCAGGTAGTGAACATAGTACCCAGTAGGTAGTTTTTCAACCTTTGCCCTCCTACCCACTTTTGGAATCCTTAGTATTATTCCCATCTTTGTGTCCGTGTGTACTCAGTGTTTAACTCCCACTTATAAGTGAGAACATGAGGCATTTGGTTTTTCTGTTTCTGAGTTAATTCACTTAGGATAATGGCCTCCAGCTGCATCCATGTTGCTGCAAGATACATGATTTCATTTTTTATGGGTGTGTAGCATTCCATAATGTATATGTACCACATTTTCTTTATCCAGTCCACCATGGATGGGCACCTGGGTTGATACCATGTCTTTGCTATTGTGTGTAGTGCACAGGAAACAATTAAAAATATAATTGAGTAGAATGAAAATAATCAGAGTGCCTCATTTGCAGTATGGGAAAATACTGTCTTGGAAATTTACAGAAATGTTTGTTTAAACTGTGTGTGTGTGTGTGTGCATGTGTATTGGGTGGCAAAGTAAAATATATTTCTGACTGTGAGGCATGTTAAAAAACGTCTGCAAACCACTGATGTTGAGGGCCCAGGGCTGGATGGTAGGCTCAGGGAGTAGCCAAGAAAATCATCCTCCTACTTTCTGCAAAGGTTCTGAGATTTTACCTGCCTTTGCGGCAGGGACACTGTAGCTCCACATGGTTCCAACCAGGTTTCCAAAACCCTGTCTTTGACTTCTCCCTTAGAAGCTTGAGAGGCTAAAAGGAGACAGATGGAAGAACATTCCTGGTCACTCTAAGGATACCCAACAACAACATATCTGCATCTGCACTAAAGCTATTAGTGAGGAAATTGCTCATTTTATTATTTCTTATTCTCTCATGGACTGTCCAACATGAAGAATTTCTTTAAAAAATTAGAGGAAAGGAAGCCTTCATCTATCTGATGAATTGGTAGGTGTTCTCCTCTTTGGCTATGACTGCTGGAAGGCTCCAAGGCTTCTGGAGTGTTTGACACTTGTTATCGTGGTGTGATTGCAGCTTCACTCTTGCCTTAGTCTGAACTTTCTTTCATGTGTTGTGTTGTGTTTATTCCATTCTAATGATAGATGTCTAAATCTCTTGAAAAAAAAAAGATGTGTTTGGGAAATATAAATATTCCTCTATTGGGCAGGAGGCATTCTATAGCTGGGACTAGCCTGGACAATTCAGAACTCAATTCAGTATTATTGATTTACAAGATGTATGAAAAAGCAAGCAAAAAAAAAAAAAAAAAAAAAAAAACAGAAAACACGATTTTAAGGTGGACTTTTAATGCCTGCTTATCTCTAAATAATAGGGTTTTTTCTTTTCTTTTGCTTATTCACTCCTAAATTCATGCCATGTTGGTGACTGCATACTCTCTCCCACCAAACTGCAAGACTTGCTTTTTTCTGGATAAAAGAAGGATAGAGTTAGTAGAGGAGAATCAAGGCAGCCCAAGAATTAGAAGCTGACACATTAAAAAGTTGAATCATGAAAATTTGCCATGGACAAATTTTCCATGAAAAGGGGAAGAGGGGAAATTTTAAAAATATGTGTTGTCCCCTTCCCTGACAGATTTTTCTCCACAGTAAAATAACCTTCTAATATACTATATCATTTACTTTTTTATTTTCCTATCTCTCTCTTCTCCCTAAAATATAAGCTCTATGAGAGGGGCAGGGATTTTTTTCCCTGCTGCTATACCCCCAGCACCTTGCACATAGTAGATGTTCAATTAGCTACAGAATCCACACTTTTAACCAACATTCTATTGTTCTCCTTGAATCTATTAGTAGTTTCTGCCACCCCACCTTCAGCCAGCCCCATAATAGCTAAGCTGCTTATTTACTTGAGTCTGTCAGGCATGAACCTGTATAATATTAAAAAGGGGGAAGAGGATATGTTTTACACTGAAGAATCCTAGTTTGGGCAAGACTTTTGCATTTCTTCTAAACTTTCCTCATGCTCCAGCTAGTCTCCAAATACCACAAAGGAACCTAGCTACTGGCCATGAGACCAGCTATTCTGTCAGCAGCCAGGTCTCCCTGCAGCCCTGTATGCACAAGAACAGCTGCAAACACAAACACAGCTGCTGGGTTTAATGGACTATTTCTCCGTTTCTCCTCTTCCTCATTTCACCCGCAAACAAACTGTAGAGATCAAAAAAGTAACTCAAATGTACTACCATTAAAGCTACAAAGTAAGTTGGAACTCTGGTCTTCCTTCCCTTGTATTTCATCAAAAAGAACTGGCATGTGGAGATAAATAAATGTTCAGTTCATTTTAGAAATCCTGATCACTGAGAGAACAACAAGGCAGTGGCCAAAACCTCCCAGATATTAAGTCAGAAAATCTAAGTTCTCATCATACTTTGGAGACTCCTCTAACTTTAGGTAAATCAAATTCTTTCTGAGGCTCAAGTTTCTGGTATGTAACAAGCAAATGATATCCTCAGTTACCTCAGATGGTTGCTGAAATGGCAAAGTTATACAGTATGTTGTGAGAACATAGGGAACCATAGAAATACAACATAATATCAGATATTAACCTTCCCTGACATCTAGATAGATAGATCGTTCAGAAGACTACAAGTATGTAGAAAGGGCAGGAAAAATGGCAGATGATTATCCAAAAGTATGTTTGTAAGAAATCAAAATAATTTTCTACCTTCCTAAATTTCCCAAATGAGATCTTTAATAGCACTATTAAGTATGCTGCATATTATTTTCTTCATTTTAGGGAATGAGGCTTAGAGAACATTAATTTATTCAACGTACATTTATTAACCACCTCCGATGCAAGCACTGAAAGTTAAGCTTTTCCAAGCCAACATTTCTGTCAAGCAGCAAAATCAGAATTCACACTCAGGTCTGTTTGTATCATATTAACAAACATGATAAAAAGTGTCTGGAAGCTGTAAGGAACACTAGAGTTCATTCATTTCCAACCCTCTACTCCAAGCAAGGATAGAGAGAAAGACTCTTTGCATCATTAATAATGCAGATGCAAGCATAGATAGGTTGCTGATAACAATCTCAGATGAAAGAGCCAACATATGGGATGACAAGGCAGAATGTGTTAGTTAATCCAATTTCTTAATCATTCACTGGTCACCTACGCTGAGCCAGATAATAATATGGTAGGTGATTGTGCAGGTACAAACATGTATCAAGTATTTCCCTACCCTAGAGATATACCAAAGCTAGGGCGGCAACAGACGGAGGAAAGGACAAAGGCATCGAAGGACACCCGAGGATCATCCTTGACCAACTTGTTTCTGAGCACAGGAGAGACGGTCCTTGGGAATAACTTTATATGTGTTGTGGTCATTGTTTTTAATGTGTGTGCAGGGAGTGAGAGGACACCGGCATTTTTAGTGAATGAAGCAAGTCAATTTTGTGCTGTTGATGTAAAGGTCATCCCATAGGTACATTGTGTAAGGCCTGAGGGAAAACAAGTCATATTAAAAATAATCAATGTTTGGCTGTATATACTAACATTTGATTAGCACTTTAGGATTCCCAGAACACTGACAAATGGATTATCTCTTTCAAGCTAAAACATTATAATTTACCAAAAAACCTGGACAACTTTCTATGCAGAAAATGAAAATACAGAAATTCTGTTCTCTTGCTTCACTTTTCTTCTCCATACAAAATCAACCCTCCTTAACTCATCCCCTCAAGTTTGCCAACATTAATCATTTCCTATTAAACTGGTTTCCATTGGAGGCAGGGGGCATAGAGAGAAAATGTATGCCCTTGCCCTTTAAATATATATATATTCTGAAACATATGTGGCAGGCAGCTCAGAGAAATGAGTCACATTTCCATATGAAGATTCAGAATTATCAGTAAACTTGACGAAAGCTAAATTCTCTTTCCCAAGTATAACTGCCACACAGGAGCTTCTCTCCATCCCCAGTTCTCAATGCTTCATTATTATGCAGGTAGCAGTTAGCATTCTGCAGAACAGGAAGGCATAGTTAATCTCTGAAGTTTAAAGTTTGTTAAAATGCACATAACTGTACATATGAAAAATCTTAGATTCTTCTGTTTCCTAAATGCATATGGGGAACTGGGTTTGAAATTAAAGATAAAAAAGAAAAGTGAAGAAAATTGTTGTTTCTCTGGGTGTCACATATTCACCAGGATAGAGCTGCACAACAAATTCAATGAAATAAAATTAGTTTTTATAACTCAGTGTGAACTCTAAAAAAGCATCTGAACACAGAATTTTCCATGGACATTTGGAAACACTTAGTTTCT
Organism: Nomascus leucogenys; assembly: GCF_006542625.1. Lineage (NCBI taxonomy): Eukaryota > Metazoa > Chordata > Mammalia > Primates > Hylobatidae > Nomascus > Nomascus leucogenys. The sequence continues at coordinate 66,745,495 of NC_044389.1, read as the reverse complement.
CAGCCCCAAATCACTAATGCAGGTTCAGTGAATATTAGTGAAGAGGAACCACCAAGGGGCAAATGGATCTTTAATTTTTATTTCCACTCTCCTTTTTTCATCCCCCAAAATGGCCCTTTTGGGAACATCACACAGCAGGGCCTGTCGTGGGGTAGGAGGAGAGGGGAGGGATAGCATTAGGAGATATACCTAATGTAAATGACGAGTTAATGGGTGCAGCACACCAACATGGCACATGGATACATATGTAACAAACCTGCACATTGTGCACATGTACCCTAGAACTTAAAGTATAATAATTAAAAAAAAATGGCCCTTTCAATGCCTCCTTAACAGTTCAAACAGATGTCTTATCCTTTGTGCCCTGTACCTGGAATCATACTTGTTAGCCTACTTTCATATAGAAGGCTTTAGAATTGGTGTGGTCCCGGAAGTCACTGATTACTTTAAAAGGATACTTCCACGCCTGGAATAGGATGGCCCAATCCAGGCATAACAAGAGTGGCCGCTGAAGGAGATTTCATCTGAAGGCAAATGCCAGTCACTGATGGGCATCAAGGATGGAGACATAAACAGCAGGAGCTCATTGAGGAGTGAGGTTTACAGTGAAGAGAAGGGAATGAGTGCTTATGGAGTGTCTGCATGAGGTCTGCTGCTTCACTGCATTTTCTCATTCAATTCTTACAACTCTTCAGGTGAACATTATTATGCTCCTTTTATAAATTAATTCTATCAGCAAATATATATATACTATCTATTACATACATAGACATCTATTTCTATGCATTGTTGATAAGTAAACTAGACTAGAAGGTCCTCTCCCCTATGGAGCTTTATTAGATAATATAATTCTAAAAGGCTTCATATCTAGAAAACATGTATGCATATGTATTAATAAAGGGCTATTAAATCAGTAACTATACACTTCTAATAGCCTGATGCACATTCCATACCTTTGGAGTTATTTGTCAATTGTAAAGCCAATATGAGTGTTTCATTTGTGGGATATTATTAATTATATTGGGATATCTCCTGATCTGGAAAATGGGGATAAGAATACTTACTCATAGAGTTGCTTTAAAGGTTGCAGGAGACAACAAATATATGTTTATGGGCTCATTAAATGTTATTTGCCCTTCTATTTTGCTTTATTTCTCTTCCAAGTTATTCAAATGCCATTTACCAATAAGTAAAATGCAATCTGAGAAGCATTTATATTGGATTCCCGTAAGGGGAAAATGATTAATTTCTCAGGCAATGAAAAGATATATTTTGAAGGAGGCTTACCTGTGAAATGGTCTCATTGGCTGACATCCATGAACAGCATTAGAGAAAAAAATGGTTGAATCTAAAAAACATATTTTATGCTTTCATACCACTCTGTAATTTTTAAAAACCTGAAATTATAGGGCAGCTTTATCACAGCAAAGTCTTGCCCACATTCTTCTTCTAATATATCTAAAACTTATAGTTTCAAGGAAAAACATGAGAATAAAAACAGCAATATTTGGTAAACACTAAAAAATCAGTGATGCTACCTTTAAGAAACATTTAATAATAAACTTGTGCTGAACTTGTTAATAAGTGCAGTGCTTTTATTCTCATTCAGTCTGTCTGTCTCTCTCTCCCTCGTTCTCATTTCTGCCAATTGTCTTAAAGATGTTACAGGGTTTAAAACAATATATTGTCATAAATCTCCAAAAGATGGTGATGGAGAAAGGCACTACCAAGTTGGACTTAGGATTCTTCCCCCCAGTTAGAAAAGACGCCGATCTCCCTATTTCTTCACCAGTTTGGCTGCTTTCCCAGCAGTCTTTAGTGATGAGGAATATTTATCAGTACTTTTTCTTCCTCTTCTTCTTGGCCAACTCTGTCAAAGAAAATTCCGAAAGAGAAGGCAATCTCAAAATAATTGTCTTACTAGAAATCAACAAACCAACAGAATCTTATTATCTAAACAACTGTTTCCCAATTTTCTCCAAAGTCCAAAGGCATGCCTGTGGAGTGTTTTAGTCTACATTCCAAGGAGCAACAGTGAACGCTTTTTCCTCTTGCAATAAATATCCACAGTAGAGGCCATCAAAATAACAATTTGGTCCAAAAAAAAAAAAAAAGGTCTTTATCCTGATTACCAAAATCTTTTAAACATTTACTTTCATAAGATGAAGTATAATTAGACATTATTATCTGTTTCTTTGTAATGTCTTCCAGGAGAGTCTAGAAAACAGTTCTGACATAGCAGTGTGACCTTATATAAATAATTGCTCCTCCTTCTGCCCATTATTTAACTATCAACTGAGAGAACTGTTAGACCATGGTTTTCAACAGGGGTTAATCCCCATTCCACCACCACCACCACCACCTCCAGCAGCAGCAGCAGCTGCAGCACCCACCCTCTGCACTCTCACCCAGATTTTGGCCGTGTCTGGAGACATTTTTGGTTGTCACAACTGGGGGATGCTACTGACATCTAGTGGGTAGAGGGCAGGGATGCTGCTAAACATCCTACAATGCACAGGACAGCCCCCCACAAAAAGAATAATCTGGGCCAAAATGCCAACAGTGCCAAGATGAAAAACCTTGTTAGAGGATCTATGAAGATACTTCAACATTGAACTTTTACAAAGAGTTACTGCATATGCACAAATGTGTATACACACACAAATATATATCTAACCAAGGTTCCCACTTAAATAAGTCTCAGATACATCTTGAAGTTCCAAACAACAAGAAGGAAGTGCAAAACTTCGGCAGCTAGCCAACTAAGCAACACATACTAAGTGTTTGTAGTAGACGTAATATGGGCAGAAAAATATCTTACAATGTAGTTTCAAATGCAATAAAAACTCAGCCATTGTGAGCCCCACCCAGAATAAATAAGGTGGAGAACATCTGAAAGAGGGAACAGCTACATGGTCTATAACAACTTTTACCTCAGTCAAATCCTGATGGAAACCTAGTACTTTGCTCAAACTAAAGCAAGATAATCGTGAAGAGAAGTTTATGAAGACTTTTAAATAATGTATTCTTCAAAGGAATTGGTCCATGGATCTGACCATGTATGTATCCCATTAAAACAGTCAGAGCAACTAGATAGCCAGATCGAAAACACATAGATCACATTTACAATAAAACTAGATGGCAAGGTATCCACATGATGTGAATCCCCAAGGCGGAAAAGCCACCAGCAGCCACAAGATGTTCATACTGTCAACGTCAGTGCAGGAAAAAGCAAAGAAAAACAATACAGGTTTATGGACTAAGAATAGGAGAGCCTCAAAATAGCCAGCAGATATTACTGGAAATCTTGGCAAGCCAATTTGAGAATAGGGGATGACACTGGGACAGTTTTGCCCAATCTAATATCATGTGTGTACAAAGGGCATAAGTAAATACCTAAAAGAGCTGGAGCAGTCTAGCCACTGTGCACACTGGAAACTGACCAGCCAGGTGTGTCTTGTAGGATAGGGACTCTTACCGAGGAGAAACTGGTGACAGTGGGATCAAAATGAAGCAGGTCAGGCATGGTGGGTGGTGCCTGTAATCCTGGCTAAGGCGGGAGAATTGCTTAAAGTGAGGAGTTCGAGACCAGCCTGAGAAGCATAGTAATACCCAGTCTCTAAAAAAATTAAAAGAAAAAAAAATAGCCAGACACAGTGGCACATGCCTACAGTCCCATCTACTCAGGGGCTGAAGTGAGAGAATCTCTTGAGCCCAGGGTTTTGAGGCTGCAATGAGCTATGACTGCACTACTGTAGACAACAGAGTAACACTCCTTCTTTAAAAATAAATAAATACAATTTTTTAAAAGTTAAGCAAGATACGGACCAAAAAAAAAAAGACAAAGAAAAGAAATGGTCCTGATCTAGAAAATTAGCAAGAAATCTCAGAAATCAAGCTGTCACGCTTCTTGGCACAACATAAAAATCAGCAAACAAACAAAAGGAGAAGAGGGAGTTCTATAAAGTTGCACAGCTATCTGAACCAAGGCTCCTTCTAACATTCTCAAAAAACTAAATTAACATGAAAATGAGCAGCAGGAATGCATTGAAGTCTATATCTTAGATACTTACTATAAGAGAAAAGATAAATCAGAAACAGAATAACATCCTTATAGTTCAGGTCTGCCCAATAGAACTTTTCCTGGTGATGGAAATGTTCTATATCTGTGCCATCCAACATAGTGGCTCCTAGACACATGTGACTATTGACTAATAAGCCCAGGGAACCAAATTTTAACTTTATTAAATTTTAACTAATTAAAATATAAATAGCTATATGAGGCTAGTTGGTACTATATTGTATAGCACAACTATAGAAAAGAAAAGCATGCCAGAAAAAAATTTCAAAAAGCAATCAAAACTGTTACATAATACCTCAAAATGATTTAGTCATTAAGAAAGTAATACAATATGACAGTAACATACATCAAAATTAGAATAATTGACTGAGATAACACTCAAGAAATAATTAGAAATTAAGAAACAATTATTTTAGAAGTGAAGACTTAATTAAAAGAAAACGAGTAAATAACAATACTTTGAAATAAATAGAAGAAAAAGGAGAAAAAAATTAAACATCAAAAGCAAATGAAGAAAGAGATGAAAATGATCTGGAAAAAGAGAGAAATATTGAAGTAGTTAAGAAGACCCAACATACAGATAATATGAATACCTGAAGAAGAAAACCAGTATTGATAACACTAAAACAAATTCTCAAGAATATAATTCAAAAAAAATGTCTGAAATAAGAAAGACTTGAAACTACATATTGAAAATGTACAATATATACTTGAAAATATAAACCCAGAATAACCAAAAGCAAGAAATAAATATTCTTGTAAAAGAACAGGAATTTAAAGAAAAAATTCTTTTGGAATCTAGACTAAAAAACATATGACTTACATAATAGATTGGATTATTAGTTTGTCATTAGCCTTTTCAAAAACAGTTTATCCCAAAAAAAACTGAATAACTGATTTAAAACACTCAAGAAAAAAAGTGCACCAAATATTTTATATTCAGAAAAACTAACATTCAAATATACAGGAGACAGACAGCAAGCAATAATAGTTCAGTTTCTATTCTCCTCATGAGTACTTCTCAAGGAATCTACTACAGAACAAGCTTCAAACAACCAAGATCAGTAGAGACTGGTGAAAAACATTAAGTATGTAGCAACTTATAGAATTAAGTGAGGATTAAATGGGAGAAATTATAGTATATAATGGCTATGTGATCTAATAACATAAATCCAGTACAACTATTAAAAACTGTGGGGAGTACGGGACTAACATATATAAAACAAATGATAAACTTTTCAGTTTTCTTAGAATTGGCAATGGTAGTATTAGTATTGTTATTCTCATACTATTGTATGTATAAAAAAAGAAAACAAATAATTACGGGGTTTCCTAATTCTATTACTCCTGTGCCCTTGAGAACTAAAATTCTTGGTGTGGAATTCAGAAGACAAGGATATAATATAGATCCAGATAAATTAAACCACACTAAGCTTAAATATAAATTGGAAATATTGGTATGAATTTATAAGTATTTTACGTGTTTACACTAAAATATTTATTTCAGTAATATTTTATATTTTTGTATTTATATAATACAACATATAATGCATATGATATATTATTCATATTACAAAGTGTGTATGTTTGTGTCCTAGCTCTGTCCACTGAAAAGGCCAAGAAACAATGATCAACCAAGTAGAAATAAGGCTCTCTTGTACTTAGGCTGTGGTTTTGAAAAAACATCTCTATAAAAAAAAAATCAAGCAGCAGAGCTTTTCAAAATATAGCTGTTTTCAGGTCAGCATCAGAAAATATACGAGATGACCCTGAAACATCTTGACATATCAAATGGATAGCAAAGAGTCCATGTAACATTACTAGGGTCATGGCAAAAGGTCTCAGAAATCAATTCCTCAGGATCTCACTGGCCAAAGATGAAACAATGTAAACTCAAATAAGGATAAGCATTGCAACAGATTGAAAACCAAGAAATATATTTAAATTATGTTTGAAATCCACGAGTTCATATGAACTAATTTATCTTAAATTAAGTAAAAAGGCAGCAGTCTGTCACTAGATAAACAAATGATAGATAAGGGGACTCAACTCCTTTAAAAGCTTTTTCAGCTAATAAGTAAAAACAAAATGATAGAAAAACACTCTTTTTTAGCCCCCAGTGAAAGAATAGATTTAAGTATTGAGCCTTAACAGCCGCTGACATCACAAAGAAACAAAAACCAGATTTGATATGTCTGTCAGTGAAGTGACACAAAACCAAAGGGATCAAGCCTGAGATGCAGCTGACAATGTCTAGGAAATCAAGGTGACAGAGTAAGTTGTTATATTGACCCTTGAGTCTGCCATCAGCAAAATCTTGACTGCAGGTAACTCTGCAGCTAAGTAACCCAAGTCCTTCAACAGGTAAGTTCTGAGAAAGTGAAAGGGTGAAGGGGGCCTATAGGATAAACAGGACTTAAAAGAGATGTCAAGTTAAAAAGGAATGGGCAAGATTAAACTGTAGTATCCAAGGACTGACACTTGAGTAATAAACCATAAGGAAATTCAAGGAAGTGATCACTATAAAAGTAAAAATAGGGACTAATAGAAAGTAAGACAGGATATTGTAATTAGGATCAGGTACCTAAAGGAACTTCTGCAGTGACTGGAAAAATTCTATTCCTTGGCCTGAATAGTGGTTACAATGATCATCGGCTCAAAATAATTCATTAAGCTCTACACTTGTTTTGGATGGTTTTTTATATCTGTGTGCATGTGTGTGGGAATTTTAGGCATGGATTTTCTAGAAGAATAGAAGGAACTTGAGTTTGACTATTTCCACCCTTTCTGCTAAAATGAGGTAGCAAGAGCTGATCCTTTGTTAGAGAGAACTTTATGGAAGATAAGACCTTGAGTCTCATCACGTTTCCACTATTACCTTCTGCAAGACATCATGAAACACTCAATGGCTCTAGTCTTCAGGTTATCTTCACCATAGCCAGGCAAACAAGGCCTGCACCATGTGGCTCAGGAGAACATTTTCAGCCTCCACTTCCATTCCACACAACTGCCAAGCTTCTCACTTCTGTTCATCATTATCCAAACATGTCTCCATATCTCTCCCTTTGTGATTTCCTTAATTGTCCTTATTCTCATTCCTTTAACCCATTACCCTTTGTAATCTACTTCAAATGTCACTTCTTGAAACTCTGAGTTTAAGCTACTCTTTCCCCTGTGCTTCTAGACCACTTTGTATGTGTGGCTATTGACATAGGAGTTACCATATTTCTAATGTTGTTATGTCTGTACTCTCACTAGACAATGAGGTTCTCAAGAGCTGCATTTTCAAATCTGCAGTTCTAGTACAGAGGTTCTAGAAACATTGAATAAATGGATGGATGCATGGATGGATAGATATATAAAAACAAGAGCAGGTGGTAGAAATATTAAGTTACTTTAAAATCTAACATTTTATGATTCTTTTTTCGCATTAGATGATAGGCAGTCCTTTGATAAAGTGAAGATCTCCTAGGACTTACAAATTAGTAGGAACAAAAGATCATGCTGTGCTCCTGCCTCATCTGAGGAACTGGGATGTTTTCTCCTTGCAAACGCTGCAATGGATAGTACTTCTCTGGTCCTTACCATTGCATAATGACAAGTTTAGTGTGTGTGTGTGTGTGTGTGTGTGTGTGTGTGTGTGTGTGTGTGTCTTGCTTGCACCATTGTGGCTTCCTTCTTAGCTTTATGGAAATAAATGTCCATTGAGGAGAAAGAATGAAGGATTAGAAAGAAACAAAGGGTAAAACCCAAGCCTGGACTAAATGCACAGATACAGTGTTAATCTTTATACTGGGAAGAAATGAAATTTGAGATGAAAACACAGAGAATAAGAGACAGATGCTGGTTTACATTTATTTACTTTTCCTATACCAGTTACTCAATCTAAGTTTCTTCCTCCCTACCTATCCAAATGCAGTGATGCATAAATATTCTCCCATAAAGAAAGTTACTAGTTTTACGTAACTAACTTCATTTGAAGTACCTGTAATTAGTGCCTGTAGAAGCCCACTATATATATTAAGAAGGAATCATAGTATTTAGACAAGAAAAACACAACATGTACATTTGGATAAAGACCAAATTTCCTTCAATAAGAAATAATACTATTCCCTCTGCTACACATAAACTACATTTTAAAATTCTCCTTCTGCCGAGCTGTAGTATATTACATGAATCTTACAATCTATGCAGCATTTCAATCATTTCCTTATTTTTCTGGCCTTTTCTTGTTACTTGTTTAAAAATCTCCTTGCATTGGCCTCCCGAGCCTGTTGGAGTAATATTATGAAGCAAATGACCAGACATAATGACTTTCCAAGGTCCTTGTGCTTCCTTATTAACATTCAGTTAGCATAAGTCCTGACTTTATTATTGACTACATTGAATACACAAGACACTGACCTCTGCCATCTGCAACTAAATCTCTTCCTGCAGATCTATTGGAGTGGTTTCATATATAGAGGAAGCAAGAGAAAACAAAGCAGCAGCCACTTATCTTTTCTGTCCCTAGAAACTTTAACGCACTCACATCTGCAGTCCAAAAAAGGAAAGAAAATCCCCCTGGTAAAACCTAGAGTGAGGGTTAGAGGAAAAATTCAAAATGGCAATCCCAGATTCAGATTCATCTTCCTACACCAAGACCACTAAATAAACAGAATCAGATATATCTGGCCACTAGAAAGCAAAATCACCAGCATATATGATTGATTACTGAGTCTCAAAATCAACTGGTAGGACCCAAGGAGTGTTTTCATTAGGTCATGATCACTTTAACTTGTGTGATTAGGGAAAGTCTGCCAATTTAAGATTGTTTGACATTTCCACTTATCCCCACACAAAAGGATTGATGACATTTTCTGAGTAACATATGAAATAGCAAATTGTCTACCTTGATCTTGAAGCTATTGGTGAGTCTCAGAAATGGAGCCCAGAAGACAACAAGGACATGACGTACTGAGTTTTGTTCTGAAGACCTAAACTTGAGTCTTGATTCTGCCACAAACTGTGTGGTGGAAAGTGACTCCAACTCCCTGAATCTCAAATGTTTTAACTTGACAAATAAAAGGATAGTAGATAATCTCATGCCAACATGAGCCACTTATGTAGAAATTTATCACCATTCCTTTCTTTCCCTCCTCTACTAAATTGGATTTGCCTTTCTCACATTAGAGGAGCATGTAGTCCAATATATCTTTGCCACCAGAGGTGAAATGATTTAGCCACATGTCAATTTTCAGAGATGGTAAAAAGTAAACCCATGCCCACATAGGCTGCTTAAAAAGTGAAAGTTTTCTCTCAGCGTACTTAATTGAGTGTTTAATAGAGACATAGATGTTAGGAAGGGCAAAGGCAGTAGAAGTGAATAGGAAGCCATGACATCACCACACTGTGGTATATACTAACATCATCCATCCACACTTCTGAGGCTTCAGGAAGACAGTGGCTTCTCTGCTTCTCCGAAACCTCCTTCTCCTCATGTATCTGCATTCTTTTGCCAATGCTCAATAAGAGAACAAATTCAACTAGATGTGTAGAGGACTTTGAGGTTTGTAAAGCTCTCCCAAATATGTTATCTCATTTGACCATTAACACAGCCTTTTGATTCAATTAGGTGTGAATGTATATATGCATGTGTCATTATTTTCATTTACAGATTTAAAAAACTAAGTTTGAGGGAGATTAAACACTGCTAAAAAGTTTATATAACTACAAAAAGACTGAGCTAGAATGCCAAACCAGGGTTTCATATTCTAAATCTCAATGACTTTTTATTCTACAGTATGCCACTGATTACCTCAACTTCTGTGCACAATAAAAATCTTAGTTTAGGAAAAGAATCTTATCTCCTTCCTAGATTAATGTAAAAGAAATTTAAAAAATTAAAAAGAGAGGCTAATAACTTCAAATGAATGTTTTGGGTACTATACTACTATACCAAAAGATGACCAATGAAAGACAAGTAAGATATAAATTAGGAGGAAAAGATAAACTTTCATTGGTTATAATTGGCTCCACATATGAAATAATTTTTTAAAGATCAAAAATTATGTTGGTGTTCTATATGGAAGATGATCATCAACTGTACTCCATTTCCTTGAAATGTAAAAAAAAAAAAAGCAAGAGGAACTGAGATTAGATGTAACCATCTTTTAACAACTTTTATAATTTTTATTATAAAATTGATGCATGCCTACTCTTTTAAAAGGTAAAAACACAAATTAACAAAGAATAAAATTACAAACTCCCATTCTCTTCACCCAAAGATAACCATTATTATCATATTGGTAAATGTCCTCTCTGGGTTTGTTTTTTATGCATAAAACATATTCTTTTTTCTGTACTCTACATATAATTTTATACATTTTATTTTTATAGCAAATTACTATGAATATTTCTCTACATTATTGACTATTCTACAATAATATTTAAAAGGCTACATAGTATTCCCTCATATGAATATGCTGAAATTTAGTTAACTAATTCAATAGTTACATTGTCTTCAATTTTTGATATTTATAAACAGTGCTTCAATAACACTCTTGTAAAATATATCAGCACTTTTTTATAACTGGAGATTTGGGGTGCATCACAGAGGAGATTTCTAAACATAGAACTGCTTAATAAATAGGTAACGAAATATAAGCTTCTTTTTACCTACTACAAAATTGTCCTCCAGAAAACTTAAACCAATGTTACTCCATTAACAACATGTGAGAATACCATTTTTTTGCCCAGCACAATTATTATTCTGTTTACTAATTACTATGTGATACATGAAGAATATTTCATTGTTTTAATTTGCATTACTTTATCAGTGTGCAATTTTTTTCACGTGTTCACTGGACATCTGTTATGAAGATATGCTAATTTATACCCAAGAAAGAAATCTTTGACCGTGGTCTATTACAGTAAGTCTGAGTTGCAGGTATTCTTTTCTCTTGAGTTCTCTATAATAATCATCTAAACTAGTTTCAGGAAAAACATTCTTGAAAACAGAAAGGATAAACTTGGTGAATTCTTAAGATCTCTACCAGTCTTAAATTTCTTTCCTTCATTTATTCACTTAATCCTTAATTGAGTGTCATCTTACTTCATGTAGCATTTCATAAATTTATGTAGAGCTTTTCCATGAAATATTTTATCTGATCCTCACAGTAATCCTATGAAGGGAAATATTAACCTAGGTTTATGAATTACTTCTAGAGGTAAGAAATTCCTTCAATTGTTTGTATATTTGTGCACAAGTGCATTTGCTTGCCAGAGAAAGCCAGTAGCTTTCACTGCAATCTTAAAGGCTGAAAACCAATGCCTTTGTGACGAAGGGAGGGAATCCCTTTATAGCTCTATTTTACAATTAGAGGGAAAAAAATTAATCACCTTGTCTAGGTCTCAAGGCTAGTAAGTGGTGGCATGAGGACTAGTTTTGCTAGCTCCAAGATTAATGCAAATACTACTGCATTTTATAAGTATATAGAAGTGTCGCAGAATTATAGCATGCCATCCTTGCCTTAAGGAGCCCCAGGACTATTGGAAGAGCCAAGACTTATGCAATGAAAAGTTAAATAAGTTAAGTAAAAAATATCACATGCCCATATGAGATTTCATGAGACTCATATCAGCCAGATGATAAAGGACTTGAATTTCAGAAATTACCTGAAAAATTCAAACTAGACTTCATAGAGAAGAGACTATTTGGAGTGAGGTTTAAAATTGAAGATGAATAGGAGGAAAAGGCAATTCTATATGAAAACAGGGAAGAAAGAAAGGTAAGAGCAGAGGTCCAACAGTTGCAATGTGCATGTTCCAGAGATATTCAGTAGACCATAACAACTTTGGGAGGAAATTTACACATATATACATTGTGCTGAGTGTTGAAACCACTCAGTGTAGGTTTGTATCCTAGGTCCACCATTAGTTTGCTGTGTTACATTAGAAGAGGAGGGCTGGGGGAGGGATAGCATTAGGAGAAATACCTAGTGTAAATGTTGAGTCGATGGGTGCAGCAAACCAACATGGCACGTGTATACCTTTGTAACAAACCTGCACGTTGTGCACATGTACCCTAGAACTTAAAGTGTAATAAAAATAATAGAAAAGAAAAGGTCTCAACTTACCTAATTTGCAGTTTGCTCACCTGGAAAATAGAGGGAATAGTACTTATTTTGAAGGACTGCTATTAACTTTTAATGAAATTCTTTAAGCATGTAGTATAATACCTCTCACACAGTAGAGTGTACAAATTACCCGCTTCTCCCCTGAGAAGAAGATACATCTTAAAAATAAGTTGGACAAGATTTTAGAAAACACAGAATGCAAGGTTAAAAGTTTAGAAAAATCAATTAAGATTTCTTGCACTGCTATGGACTGAATGTGTCCTCCAAAAATTCACAAGTTAAAGCCCTAATCCTCAGTGTAATGGTATTTAGAGATGGGGCCTTTGAAAGGCAATTAAGTAATGAGGGTGGAGCCCTTGTGATGGTTTATAAGAGATGTGATGGTTTATAAGAGATGTGATGGTTTATAAGAGACACGAGAGCCTTTCTGCACTCTCTCTCTCTCTCATTCTCTCTCTACCATGTTAGGATACAAGAAGGTAGCCATCTGCAAACCAGGAAGAGGGCCCTCACCAAGAACCAAATCAGCCAATACCTTGATCCTGAACTTCCCAGCCTCCAGAATTATGAGAAATAAGTATTTGTTGTCTAAGCTACCCAATCTATGGTGATTAGTTATAGCAGCCCAAGCAGACTAACACATCACTGAGTAGCAATAATATAATAAAAACTATATTTTATGAAGGTAAATTTCACACTTGGGGGCATGATAGATTAAAAAGTAGAGGAAAATAGAGTTGAGAAGAATGGCCAAGATATTTCTTAAATATTCCAGGCCAGAGGAGTGCTAATGTCTAGTCTTGATGCTAGTATTAAAAGTAGGAAGGAAGGTTCAATAAAAAGAGACATTTTGAAGGATTTGATTGGCTATGAACAAGAAAGATGGGTGAGGGAAAAAAAGATAACCTTGGGTGATAATACTTAAGGATATCAGAAGTAAGAGCTAGTTCAGAGAGATGAATATTGTTTGGTTAAAAACAAATTCAGTTTTAAGTGACAATAAACTGTTGTATCAGTCAAGTTGCAGCCAAAAATATTTGAGTTAATTTAAGCAGAAAATAATTTAAAACAGGGAATTAAATACTTAAAAATAATTGGGAGCACTAGGAGAGAGGATTCTAAGCTGCGTCTCTAGAAATAAATCCAGAAGAATACTACTAAGCTGATAAGACCCTGTCCAGGAGATGGGGATTCGGGAGGCTGCCACTAATTCTTGACTTCAGAAATCCATCACCATTAACTGCGATCCAGAATCACATACGAAGCTGGTGCTGGCACTACAACTGCTCTTCTTGGCCAGAAAGTGAGTGAGTAGACACTATTCCAGTGCTGCAGAAAGCTCAGCCTGGATCAGTGGCCATGCTTGGTCACAGCACAATGCCAAAGCAGCTGGACCATGGCCTTCCTCATTTCTGCCTGCCCAGTCTCACACGAATGCATCTAGTAGGCAGAACCTCATTTGAACTCAGAAGCCTAGCTACAAGGAGTCTGGAAAATGTAGTGTTTTGTTTTGTTTCAATGTTTTTTCTTTTTTTAAAAGTTTTCCTGGCTCTGAAATTTAGGAAGACCCAATAGAAGAAAGCTGGAATGGAGATAGTGCCAAACCACCACATACACCGCAGATGTTGCTGTGTAAATGTCCAGTAGATAATTGGATAAACATAACCAAAACTCCTAAGAGAGATCAGAGTTACAGATAAAGGTCTCAGAAAGAATAGGGGATAGATGATGTTTGACTTGATTAATTTTCTGTTTAAATATCATATAGGAAGGAATTACAAAGCCCAAAATACTTATAATTGAAGTTTGAAGATACCTACGCACAAATTATCGGGCTTATAACACAACGAATACCTCCAGGTGTCCATGAGGCCAGGAACAAAAAGGCAAGGGCCACGGGTATCTAACCATTGCCCACAAACAACTGACTACTATGTAATTTCATAAGCATCGGAGTGATCCTGGTAGTTAATTCTCTAACGTCCCATCTAACACACGTAATTATTCTAAGCCAATTAAGCTAGTTCCTCTTATACATGCATGATTGGTTTAAGAATGGACATGTGAGGCCAGGTGTGGTGGCTCACGCCTGTAATCCCAGCACTTCGGCAGGCCGAGGCGGGCGGATCACGAGGTCAGGAGATCGAGACCATCCTGGCTAACACGATGAAACCCCGTCTCTACTAAAAAATACAAAAAATAGGCTGGACGTGACGGCGGGCACCTGTAGTCCCAGCTGCTCGGGAGGCCGAGGCAGAAGAATGGCGTGAACCCGGGAGGCAGAGCTGGCAGTGAGCCGAGATCCCATGCCACTGCACTCCAGCCTGGGCTACAGAGTAAGACTCCGTCTCAAAAAAAAAAAAAAAAAAAAAGAATGGACATGTGAGCTAATTCCGGCCAGTAAGGCATAAATAGTGATTTGTTTAGCAGTGTCAGGGAAGAGCTTTCTCACTCAGAGAGAAAGAGAGAAAGATATAGAAAGAGAGATACATGCTCTTACTTCTGTATGTTGACTTCTTCCAGTGGGTCCCCTGTAACAGATGCTACCCTCTTGCCTAAGAATAAGGTAAAGATGAAGGCAAAATGGGAGACGGTGGAGCCAAGAGAATTACATAGAAGAAAATCTAGCACCCTAAAGTACTACCACAGCTGAAACTCTGTTCTCTGTAGTCTTTTTGCCAAATTGGGCAATTTGAGTCAGAGTTTCCTGTCACTTGCAGCCAAAGGCATAATCGCTGAATCCAATACCATGTTTTTCAGGACACCATCCATTAGGTTTTTCAAGGAATAACCTTTCCTCTTTTCTAGCCTGCAATTTTCTCAACATATGATAATCAAAATACTTTTAATGGTATAAAAAATTATATGTATGGAGTACCATTTGGAGACCGTGTTTATTTTTCAAGATTATTTTATTCAATTTAATTGAATCAAAATATTCAAATTTATTCTTCAAGATATAACTGGTTCCCAATTTGAGTCTAAAGTGGGTTCACTGTGGGGCTCTGACGTGTGAGAATAGATGGTGAACTGACGGGGCAGGTGCTTTCACGCATTTGTATGAATGAGCTTATTTTTAGGTGAAGGTTGAGGAAGGAGTCTAGGTTTCAGAGGAGAGGAGGGAGCATACCTGTCTCCTGACCTAGACCTATGACTCATTAATATACCCTATGGAAAACATCTGAAGAAGTAAACTGAAGAAACTGCTTCTGCAATGAATAATTTAAGACATGGGTTGCAAGCAACCCTGATTTGGTACCTCAGCAAGATGACTAATAGTGGATAAGAGAGATGCAATGGCTATAATGGCTGCAGTACAAACTCTGAAGTAGTTTCAAGGTCAAAAGACTTAGGAAGAGGGGACAGAGCAAGAGAGAGAGAACTCAGCTGATTTTGTGTGGCCATTAATGCTCGTCAACTTGTTTGTGAACATTTATGAAATTGGCCTGATGCCTCAAATTATAATTGGGGAGACTTTTGAAAATACTAACTCCAGTATGATCAGGAGGGATGCAAGAACAAATTAACTAGGAGATATTACTATTAATGTGACACCATTAGGGGAAACTAAGGCTGCATTTTATATTCTACATTTTATCCCTGGTTTAAATATTTTTATCAAGAAGCTAAACCACGAGACTGTGCTCCAATCCCAAACAGAACTGAGATTCTAGACTTATGCCCTCAGGAATACTACAAACATCTGGAAAGCCACCATTGCTTTAATTTAAGAACACAATTTGTGTGCCTCTCTTAAGAAGATTTATCTAAGAAATATTCTTTAGACCTAATGACCAGAAAAATCATTGTCTTTCCTGAAGAATGTATGTTTTATTTTTTAAAAAAACAATGGGAATACTTTATCCAATCGTATTTCTCTTCTTTTGGCCCAGTCTCATTATAACTTTTCCCTTGTTGTTATCATCTGACGGCTCTATATTTCCCTTATTCTGCCTCCTCCACTCTTATTTTTGTGAACAATTGTATATCCTTAAAGGATTGAAGTGTGAAGGTGAGGGGTAAGAAGAATAGAAGGGCTATGAAAAGAAAGGAAGTTTGACTGAAAGAGAGTAAGCAAGGGGGGGAAGATGAAAGACGTGAAAAAAATGAAAGAATTAAAGAGGAAAAAGAGAAGGAAGGAATAAAGAGAGGGAGGAAGGGAGAAAGCAGGTGAGGGGGAGAAGAAAGGAATAAAAGAAAGGATAGAAGCAAAAAAAATAAAACAAGATAGAGCCTTTTCTTGGAAGAGCACTTCACAGTTTGCATAGCTTTTACACATATGCTTTCTCATTTGATCCTACCAATTTAGAAGAGGAAGAAATTAAATAATCAGAAAGACAACAAAATTTTCCAAAATCAAGCACTAGTAGTAATTGTTAACAGATGACACCAAATTCACTCCTTCTGACATCTAATAGAGTTATCTTCTCACTTGTACCATATGAAATTATAAAACACATACACACACTAAAGAACATAGTCTCCACAAGGTCTCTCATACAAGACAGTTGGTATCAAGAGAAGAGATGAAGTTTTATGTTCTCTCCGATTAGCATGGTAGAATTTTAGACTGAGTCTGGTTATCAGAAGAGTAAGCTGACAATTCAGCACTCAGAGAATCTGGCACTGCCAGGATATAACAGATGAAAGAGAATAATAAAGCAAGCCTGGAAAACTTGGAGAGGAAATCCTGAAGACATGACAGGGAACGGCAGGCCAAAGGGAGCCTCTAGATTACTTAAGTGTTTCTTCCAACACAATAGTGACCTAAATCTGCTAAAGTTAATACGTATTTTAGTAGCAAAGGTGAATAAGATCTAACTTTCAAATCAACTGAGTTTCTGAGTCAAACTGATAAATACCAATCCCAATTTGAAGATTGTTTTCCTATCTTTAACAAATTATTAGACAAAGAAAAGATGCAGAAAGTAACGGCAAGATGGTGAAATAGGAAGTACCAGCCCTCATACCCCCACAGAAACATTAACAACCATTCACAGTTGAAAATAAAAGAGCTCCAGTATCCCAGGGAGAGGTTACAGCACCTAGGTGAAGCACAAGAATGAGAAAAAATACACATTTAAAAGGGTAGGAAGAATAGTTTCACTTTACCCACATCACCTCTCCACCCAAGCCAGCATGGCATAGTGCTGAGAGAAATACCTTTGTCCCACAAGCTCTCCCATAGGGGAAGGAGAGATTGAAGTGGGTATCCAACTTCCCCAACCTTTCGGGCACTAACTGAGAGGTCCAATTTTGTTGTGCCTCACCCACAGCAGTGAGGGAATCAGTATGACTAAATCACCTAGGGGTAGCTAAAAACAAAGAAAAGAGACAGAGGCTCTCAACAGCCAGCACATATTGCTCAATAGCTGGCCCACTTCTCCTGGCAGCAGTCCTGCCTGCTCATGGACCCAGGCTACAGGCACACCTAGAATCTCTGGTTAGGCTGATTGATGAAAGACTTTTCCTGCTGAAGCCAGTCAGAAAGACTGGAAGAGGTAACCGCTTCTACAACATACAGGTATCAATACATTTTTATCTACAAAGATCATGAAGAATCAAGAAAACATAATACTATCAAAGGAAAAAAACAAAGCTTTAGTAAACAGTACTAAAGAAATAGAGATCCACAAACTGCCTGGCAAAGAGTTCAAAATTAAAGAATCTCAGTGAGCTACAAAAGAACATAGATATAGACATAAATTATATGTATATATATAATATATATACACACATATATATACAAACACACACACACAACTAAATGGAATCAGGAAAACAATACATGAACAAAATGAGAAGTTCAACAAAGAAGCAGAAATCAGAAAAAACAATCAAACAGAAATCTTAAAACTGAAGAATGCAATGACTCAACTGAAACATTTAAGAGAGAGCTTCGGCAGCAGACTGATTTGATCAAGCAGAAGAAAGAATTGGTGAACTCAAAGGCAGGTCATTTGAAATATCTACTCACAGGAGTGAAAAAGAAAAAAAGAATGAAAATGGTGAAGGAAGCCTATAATATGTAAGGGATATGATCAAGTGAACAAATATATGAATTATGATCATTTCAGGAAGAGAGAGAGAGAAAAGGGAAGAATTCTATTTAAAGAAATAGCTGAAAACTTCCCAAATCTAGGGAGAGAGAGGAATATCTAAATTCATGAAACCAAAAAGGTACCAAGAGAATTAAACCTAAAGTTGTCTATATCAAACACATTATAATTAGATTGTCAAAGGTCAGAAACAAAGAATTTTGAAAGCAGCAAGAAAAAAGTGGCTCATCACATATAAGGAAACCACAAGACTATCAGTGAATTTCTCAGCAAACACCTCACAGACCAGGAAAGTGGGATGATATATTAAAAGTGTGGAAAGAAGGAAACTCCCAACCATAAAATCTATGGAAAAACTGTCCTTTAAAAATAAAAGAGAGATGAAGAATTTCCCAGACAAACAAAAACTAAGGGAGTTTGTCATCACTATATATGCTTTATATAGTGCTAAAGGGAGTTACTCAAGTTGAAACAAAAAAAAACCATTAAATATGAAAGGATATGAAAGGTATGAAACTCACTGGTAAAAGGTAAATATATAGACAAAGATAAACATGTTAGAACTTATAAACAAATGCAACAAAGTTGCAGACACAAAATCAGTATGCAAAAATTAGTTGTGTTTCTACACACTAACAGCAAACTATCTGAAAAGGAAATTTAAAAAACAATCTCATTTACAATAACATCCAAAAAATAAAATACTCAGAAATAAGTTGAACCAAGAAGGTGAAATATCTGCATGCTGAAAACCATAAAACACTGATTTTAAAAGTTGAAGACACAAATAAATGAAATAATATCCCACATTTATGAATCAGAAGAATTAATATTGCCAAAATGTTTATACTACCCAAAATAATGTACAGATTCAATCCAATCCCTATTGAAATCCCAATGGCATTTTCACAGAAATAGAAAAAAATCTTAAAATTTGTACAGGATGACAAAAGACCCCAAATAACTAAAGCAATTTTGACTAAAAAGAACAAAGCTTGTAGGCATTATACTTCCTGATTTCAAGTTATATTACAAAGCTACAATAATCAAACCAATATGATAATGGCATAAAAGCAAACACACAGCCCAGTGAAACAGAAGACCTAGAAATAAACCCATGCATATATGGTCAACTAAATTTTAACAAAGGTGCCAAGAACACACAATGGGGAAAGGACAATTTCTTCAAATGGGGGAAACTATAACCACATGCAAAAACAGAAAAGAAAAGAAAAGAAAAGAAATTGGAGCTTACTTTACACCATACACAAAAAATCAACTCAAAATTGTCTAAAGACTTAAATATAAGACCTGAAATCATAAAACTCCTAGAAGAAAACATAGGGGAAAATTTCATAACATTGGTTCTGGCAATGAGTTTTTGGATTTGACACCAAAATTAAAGGCAACAAAAGCAAAAATAAACAAGTGGAACCACTTCAAACTTACAAGTTTATGCATAGCAAAAGAAACAATCAGCAAAATGAAAATGCAACCTATGGAATAAGAGAATATATTTGCAAATCATATATCTAATAAAAGGTTAATATCCAAAATATATAAAGAATTCAAGCAAATTATTAGCCAATACACACATAACGCATATGAAAACCACTAAGAGATATTACATCCCACCTGTTATAATGGCCATTATCAAAAGATAATAAGTGTTGACAAGAATGTGGAAAAAAGGGAATTCCTGTACACCATTGGGAGGAGCATAAATTGGTGCAGCCACTATGGAAACAGTATGGAGTTTCCTCAAGCAATTAAAAATAGAACTACCATATGATCCAGCAGTTTCACTTCTTGGTATATATCCAAAAGATTTATAATCAGCACGTCAACGAGATATCTGCACTTCCATGTGCATTGCAGCATTACTCACAATAGCTAAGAAATGGAAGCAATCTAAATGTCCATCAACACATACATGAATAAAGAAAATGTGCTATGTACATACAATGAAATACTGATTAGTCTTAAAAATTTAAGAATTAAATCCTGCCATTTTCATCCACAATGTACAGGAAACTGGAGGGCATTAAGCTAAGTTATATAAGCCAGATGCAGAAAAACAAATACTTCATGATACCACTGATCTAAGGAATCTAAAATAGGAATCATAGAAGCAGAGAGTAGAATGATAGCTGTCAAGGGCCGAGAGGAGGGATAAACAGAGAGACGTTGGTCAAAGGATACAGACTTTCAGTTATGTGAGATGAATAAGTCCTAGACATCAGCTGTAGAGCATAGTGCTTATAGTTAAAAATACTGTATAACATACTTAAAATTTTGCTAAGAGAGTACATCTTACATTAACTGTTTTTGTCATATACACCACACAGAGATAATAATAATAGGAAAGGATGGGGGGACTTTGGGAGGTGGATGAATATGTTTATGTCATAGATGGTGGCAATCATTTCATAGAGTGTACTTATCTTCAAACTCATCAACTTGTATACATTAAACATGTACAGCTTTTCTAGTGTCAATCATACCTCAATAAAGTGGTTCTTTAAAAAAGGACAGCACCAGGGCAGCACAAAGATTCTTTATCCTCTGGAAAATTCTATAAGACATATAGACATTATTTACTATATCACATGGCCTCATGTTGAGCATCATGTTGAAACAAAGGAAAATCAGTCTTCATTCTCATGAAGTTTAAAATATGACTGGCTCATGAAGGTGAAATATGTAGGATAAATGAACTCTTTAAAGTTACTCATCAGAATGCTTCCCTTATTCACACATCAGAAACTATCTTTAGAAAGTTGACGGTCTGATAGCCCCTCACCTATTGACTACAGCTATGACCCTGGACCACTATTATCTCATTCACATAGTACAGATGTCTTTAGAAAATACTCTTACCGACTTATTATAGGTGGTGACAAGTAAAAATATTAATCCAGTTTTATGGTATTAGTGAAAACGATGAGCAAAATATGGTCTGAACAATTCATTGTACTAATTTTCAAAGTACTAGGCTCTGCATATTTAAACTAAGTGGAGAAGAGAAGATGAAACATAGCAACGTAGATGACGGTAATGACTTGGATAACTTTATTAAACTCATCTTGACCCTAAAAAATAGATAAATGGACAAATCACCAGGCTGATAGCAGGTAAGCACTTGAGTAAAAATTGAAGATGAAGCCCATTATTGTTACTATGCTCTTTGTTGATTGATGATGCTCACTGCCAATCCCTATATCATTGTTATCTCACAGTAAGAATGAAAAACACCTTAGGGATTCTGCAGGAGACCAAAAAAAACTACTTAAGCAAATGTCTAGATCTAAAATTCAATATCTATCTTGGGTTTTCAAATCTCTACCAAGGTTACATGAATAAAGTAGTCTATATGAAAGGTTGTGAGTGGAGAAGTAAAATGTTGAGCCACACCGCAAAACAAAAACCAAGGAAACTGGTAGACAGAGAGATGTTTGCAGTATGAATAAAAATTACAGTTGCCAATAATGCAAATAATTATAGAAAGCAAACAAATTCCTGAAAGCTTGTTTTTTTAAAAAAAAAAACAAAAGGAAATTGGCTTTACTGGATAAATCAGATAACTGTGTATTTCCTCCAAGAAAAAAAAAATCTGATTTCTTAATCTTAATTTTAAATTATGATACATTATGCACCATGAATTTGAAAGTGAAAAAAGTGATATTTCTAAAATAAGCATTGCTATCATATGTAAATGGTCTCAGGGAGATATTATGGGTTAGTAGAAGAGATCAGAAATCCAGATTTAATGTCCTTTGGGAAAACTAATGAACTTGTGATTTACTTCAGGAAACTAGCAAAACTGAAAACTCACCTCAAAATGTAAGAAGAATTCATCAATGCTTTGTTCCCAAGTTTCTTTAAAAAGAAATTATTCCTTTTGGAAGAAGTAATTGCGAATATACAGAATTCTTAAGAAATGGCTAAATTATACCCATAGATTTTATATTTCTTTATATTTGAGCTTTTGTAATGTTTTACATCCTCTTCCCAATCTGTGATCCTTGCTTTCTCTGTCCCTTTTTCAACTCAAAAACTTATGTTGGAGAAGACCAAAAAAAAGTAAATTAAAAATCCTTTACAAATCTCCATTAACTACCTTAGAGGGGGAGCTTGTATTTCATTGACTGTAGTTTATGCAAATAGGATCAGAGGAATTAACATATTGGAAAGAGCTGACATTTGTCCTGATATATTGAATCGTTAGCATGACAGAATCACTTAAGCTGGATTCACTAACATCAGGTTTCCTCTCATTATTGACCCCTACAGAGTAGGCTCTGACAAGTGGAACTGCTGCAAAGTTCATTAATAATGTGGAATAAATCAATTGTTCAGGGTATACTGAAAACAGATGACACTGAACTCATACATTTTGCAAGTTCAGCACAAACCCATCTCCACCAAGGACACACAATCTCTCTCTGTGTCCTTTTCTGACCTACCCATGGAACCTGGTCTTAGATTCCTCTTTTCCTTGAGTATCCCACAGATACATGGCTCCTCAACCCCTGGAAACACAGTAAGCTAAGAGTCATTCAAAAAGAAACGGCTACAAGCTTAAAAAGAAAAAAAGTTGGAGGCTTATAAAAGATTTACAAACAGGAAGAAAGTGAAGGGCATGATTTAGGGAGTATGCCTGGATTTTACTCATATTTACACTTACTTCAAACATACTATTTCTGTGGCCCTAGATCTTAACTAACAACAGCTCAGCTTGTGTGAGTTAAAGGGCATTATCAGGAACAGTAAACGGGCAAGAATCTAACCTAGCATACTGTTTAAGATGCAGGGGCTACTTCTGGGATGTGAAGAATCCCTTACTGCAAGGTGTTAAACTGTGGCTGCAGACAACAATATACATATGTTTCTTTGTTTTTATTACTAGCATCGCCTCAACACTCTTCAAATTGCATCACTTAACTAAATTTGTCATCCAGAGGTTTTAGTTTAAATATGCCCATGCTCCAAAAACCTTTAGCTCTGTGTGTGTGTGTGTGTGTGTGTGTGTGTGTTTGTGTGTGTGTCCTCATGTTATACAGTATAATCAGCTTATGTTGGTCTATGCTACTGGGGACAGAAATAACATAGATAAAGGAAATCCACAGAGAATCTGAAAATAAGCTGATTTTTGCCAATAGATTTAACTTCTCACCCACCAAGCCTTAAATGGAAACTCCTTTCCTTGATTGATTATTCTCCTCTTCTGGACTGCTTAATAGAAATGCTAATGAGCAGTGCAATAATCAAAAGGAGGGTGGCAGGAGAAAAAGTAAGAGAATCAACAGAACAGAATCATCCACAAACTAGGGAACTGGTCCTAATCTTCTAAGAATGAATTAGCCCAATTCTTAAAATTGACTGCTCATATTTCGTTTCTTTAAACTTAGTTTCTCTCTCTTTTTTTTTTTTCCTTTACCAAGCTACATATTTTTTTAAGGGTGGAGAGGATGTCATGTTACAGGCAAGATCCTTTAAGAGAAAAATCATCATGAAAACATTTCTGTTAAATCGTTTTGCAGAGGAAGGGTGTGGTTAGTGTTTGCATAAATCCTACATTGCCTCAGTATTTCGGAATATCTCCACTGGCATCATTTCTTTTTATTTAAAAATTATAGGTTATCTATGAAGATCTTATAGGCCTCAGAACATCCTTGAAGCAATTAACGGTAGACTCAGAACACCTAAAATTGAGATTTTCTCTGTGAGTGTGGCCGTCCCTAGTCTCTCAAAGGCTGGTTTCTCCTTATCCTTCCAGTCTCAGTACAAATGTCACCTCTTCAGAGAAACCATCCCAGATGATCCAGACCAGAGTTCCCCATTATTCTTTATCTTTGCAGACTATTTTTTTCCTAATCCTTATCAGAGTATATAATGTTTATATTTGTTCACTTATTGGCAACTTTTTAATTTCTTTAGCTCCCACTTGAATAGAACGTAAACTCCGCACAAAGACAGTAACTTTGTCAGTGTTTTTATCACAGTGACTGGCACATAGTAAAATAATAATAAATATTTGTTGCATGAGTAAATAAATAAGAATGTGAGTCTTTTAGATATATCCAGCTATCCATCTATTATTGTTTTTTCTCAGTATATAGAATAAAAACTCATTCTAATTTCATTTTTCTTGTGCATTATCCAAAACCAAAATAGTCAGTCAGCAATAAATTATATACCAAAAAAACTTCATAAAAAACATTGTGTCAATGCCAATTTTAGGTGTGAACATCATCGATGTAGAGAAAACATGAGTAGAACCCCTCTTTTATTAGAAAAGCAAAATACTCCTTGAGTTTCTATTTCAAATTCAATCACCTAGAGGCATCCTTTATATATGGCGCGCAATACCAAAATGTTTAAGGTGACATAGGATAACATCAGAAATCACACTTATACTCTCTCCAGGTTTTAATTCATTCATTTATTGAACAAATGTTGATCTGGGGCTCCAGATGTGTGGAGGCCAAACACTGAGGTTAGTGAGGACAATATAGACACAGAACTTAACATCATCTTAGATACATATAACTCTTTGCAATGTAGGATATGCTTTCCATATCTACTGTCCCTTTAAAGTTCTAAGCACTGTTTTATGCTTATTGAAAATATCAAAGCACGGCTTCAAGGCCCCAATCTCCCAAGTAACTGAAGCTTAAAAAGCCTGAGGCCCAGAAACTACTATTAACAATAGGACCTCTCCAAATGAAAACAACAACATCATGTTTGTAGTTTCAATTGTTTCATTTTGTGTAACTATAGGCTACATATTTAAACTAATAAAATGTAAGGGTAAAAAGAAAGACAGCAGTCATTACTCTGAAAACTAAGTTGAATGCTTTGGAAACACTTGATAACGCTAAGTAGTATTGGTGAAACAACTGTAAAAGAAAGAAAACTTAAAAATGTGAAAAGGCCAGGTGCGGTGGCTCATGCCTGTAATCTCAGCACTTTGGGAGGCCAAGGCGGGCAGATCACAAGGTCGGGAGATTGAGACCATCCTGGCTAACACGGTGAAACCCCGTCTCTACTAAAAACACAAAAATTAACCGGGCGTGGTGGCGGGCACCTGTAGTCCCAGCTACTCGTGAGGCTGAGGCAAGAGAATGGCATGAACCCCAGAGGCGGAGGTTGCAATGAGCCGAGATTGTGCCACTGCACTCCCACCTGGGTGACAGAGTGAGACTCTGTCTCAAAAAAAAAAAAAAAAAAAAAGAAGAAAAAAACTGCACTTGATTTCCTTGCAAAGCGCTTCAGTTCATATTTTACTTCGAAGAAAGTGACATAGGAAAACACACAGGGCACTCAGAAGTTGTTTACATCAGAAACATAAAAATGAATTCCAAAAGTAGATCCATATTAAAACAAAACCAAAAGTAAACACATACAGACTGACAGCAAAACAAAAGCCTTGATCTTAGGTTAAGCAAAAAAAAAAAAAAAAAGGCCTATAAAGGTACACTTAAACTTTGCAACTGAACCAGATCTTTACATTAGATATGATTTTTACAGATGCCCACTTTAAATAATTTTTCAATTAACTAACCAAGTACCACCCCTGAATATTTTAGAAAAGAGGGCTTTTTTCATATCTATAAATAAGTGATCATTAAATTATCATCAGAATTCTCATTAACCCCATTGGATACTAAAAGACAATAGAACAACTTCAGAGTTCTAGAGGAAATTCTCAGGCTGGCAGATCTATCAGGGACCATGGATGAGGTTGTTCATTGTGGCAGGAAGTTGGAAGCAATCCCTATAGGTAAAATGTGACAGATGTAACTCCTGGAGTACTTGCAGCCATTAGAAGCAAGATGGACATAGAGCAACATGGATCACTCTCAAAAGCAAGCAATGAGGACAAGTAAATTAAAGAATGAAGTGAACTATACGTTGCACCATAAGCTTTATGAAAATTATAAATATACACAGAACATCAATACACATTCAAACAAAAATATACACACGGAGTATATTACAATGGTTACCAAACAGAAAAAGGGGAAGGGAGAGAACTATTGAAAGTGAAAGAAAATAAATACAAACATACATAGATTCATACATATAATGCATACACATATGTAAACCTGTATTCATATGTACATACATACATTCTTACAAAGACCTATGAAGACAAAGAGGTGCATATCAACCAACTACACGTCAATTCAAAAGAAAAACTATTAATCCCCTTGGTTTTATTTATTTATTTATTATTTTGAGGCAGGGTCTTGCTCTGTCACCTAGGCTGGAGTGCGGTAGGAGTGTGGTAGCACAATCTCTTGCAAACTCCACCTCCTGGGGTCTCAAGCAATCCTCCTGCCTCAGCCTTCAGAGTAGCTGGGACTACATGCGTGGGCCACCACATCAAGCTTTTTGTTTTTTGTTTTTTTTGGTAGAAACAGAGTTTTGCCATGTAGCCCAGGCTGGTCTCAAACTCCTGGGCTCAAGCAATCTGCTCACCTTGGCCTCTCAAAATGTTGGATTTACAGACGTGAGCCACCATGCCCAGTCCCCTTGGTAATTTTTTTTTTTGTCTTATTTTCACAGACTGAAATCACAATTCAGCTCACCATTTTCATTAATGCTTGAACTTTGATAGAATGAGAATGTCTGTGAAAAAACTGGCAAAATAATTTAAATTCCATGTTCTGATGGTGGTGGATCAAGATGCCATGCAATGCTATTAATTCAAACAGCATGTGTTGTTAGGAAAACACAGTCCCTACACATTCCACACAGTAAGTCACCAATTTCTCCAAGTTACTACAGTATTCTTCAGCTCTCTGAGCTCCTCTGGTTTTATTTTAACAGATAGCTATGTGACGGTAAGTATATATATCCGGAGCTGTCCCAAGTACTTTCCAAATATTAATCATTTAATCCTCCTAACACCCATATGAAGTAGGTATTACCATTACCCACATTTGAAGAGGGAGCTATTTGGCTCACTCGAGGTTGCATAGCTGGTTAGATGGCAGAACTGGAAAGCGAACCCAGGTGGTCTGAGCCCAGGGTGTATGTGTTTAACCATTACACTCTGCAAAACTGCTTCTTAGATGAGGCAAAATATCCAGATGAAAAAAATGTCCATACTGACACCCATCCAGAGTCAATGCCTTCCCATAATTAATCAACAAGCAGCAATATGGAAAAAAACCCACTAAATCTGAACAAGACACTAACCTAGATATTGTACATACTACTGGGTTATCCAAATCAGTGCTCATGCTAGTAGCAGAGGAAACTAAACTCAGAGAGAGGTTAATTAACTTGCTTTGTGTCACTGAGCTAGTAGATAGCAATGTGAGGATTCGAATCCTCTCTTTGCTTGATTCCGTGAAGGATCACACATACTGTAGTCTGTATGAATGGCACCCTAGTGTGTATGTTATGCCTGTGAACCTAGGTCTCTTTGACTCCAAATCCAGTGCTCTTTCTACTGCAAAGCCTTAGAATCAAATAAGCCCTTATAGCATAATCAGACATAATGACAAACAATTACACAAGGCATTGTCATAGACTGGCATTTCAGCTCCATTAGATCTTGAATACTTCATACTCAGATTGCTCTCTTAATTCAAGAGTATGATTTCAGCCTGTTCTCCTTTGCTCTAAATCTATGATCTTCCAATTACAAATTCCCTCAGGTCACCACAACATTATGAAATTCAGTATTAAGTATTTAGGGAAACAACTTTGACAGATATTTCAAAGTACTGAAAAATCTCTTCATTCTTAGAATAATCAAAGCATAGCTTTTAATGGTTTTCATTGATAGCATGTAATCGATGTTAGTAAGCATTTTTATAACATAATCATTCATTCATTTAAGTTATTCAGTTTTCACTATGTGCCAGATATTCTTTGAATATACTCCATCTATGATTTAACTAACTTTAAATTTAGTCAGACAATTCTATAATTATGCAACCACAATATATTTGAGGTGACTTCTACCATCTAATTATATTCTTTTCAGTGGTTCATCTTTCTTTGCTCTATTGATTACTTTTGTTAGCATCTTTCCAACAGATTGCTAATATCTGCTGGAGACAGTAAACACTATTATCTGGGAATCAGCTATTCCTCTGCATAATCAAAAAGCAAGTGGTACCAGAAAATGCAGTGGGGGGCTAGGTCATGTGATGGGTTCATCACCAATGTAGAGGATGTGTGCACAGGTCTTTTGGAGATGGTGTACCTTGAGGAGTCATTTTCCTTGCACACCTCGCCTTCCAGGATCATGTAAAGCCCCCTCCACTCAAACCTGCTTGAAGTTTTTTTCAGGAAATCTTGATCCTCCCTGCATCCCACTATGCTCCCAAAGGGAAATAAGTAAATACATTATAACCTCTGCCTGGTGAAAGAGAAGACTATAAAACAAGAAGTAAAATGTGTTTGAACCCCCAGAAACTAGGAATAGGTGGCGTCAATTCTTTGATTCGCTAAAAATGATACTGACAGAATAACAACAGTGTATGCTAACAATGTACGTACAATGTCCTAGCCACTGTTCAAAGTGCCTTCCATATATTCAATTGTATTAAATATTTACTGGCCGGGCGCGGTGGCTCACGCTTGTAATCTCAGCACTTTGGGAGGCCGAAGCGGGTGGATCACGAGGTCAGGAGATCGAGACCACGGTGAAAACCCGTCTCTACCAAAAATACAAAAAACTAGCCGGGCGTGGTGGCGGGCGCCTATAGTCCCAGCTACTGGAGAGGCTGAGGCAGGAGAATGGCGTGACCCTGGGAGGCAGAGCTTGCAGTGAGCCGAGATCGTGCCACTGCACTCCAGCCTGGGTGCCTAGCTGACAAAGCGAGACTTCGTCTCAAAAAAATAAATAAATAAAATAAAAATAAAAATATTTACAACAATGCTATTGTGTGGATTAATTTTTATCTCCACTTTATAAGGGAGGAAAAAGAAAAAGTCTAGAGGGAAAAACATATTTCTAAAAAATAACTAATAATTAAGAAGTTGCTATATGCTAAGGCCCTACCCTCATAGCTATGAATACATGTAACTTCAGATTACTATCCCCATTTTATAGATAAGGAAACTGAGGTACAGTTTCCTCAAAATGTGGAGCTGAGATTCAAACCCAAGCAATAGGTCCAGGGCTTGCACTCAAGCATTGTTATTTGCCAGGTACTGACAAACATCTAGCAGATGAAACCATGCTGGGTTATCATTTCTACAATCCAAATGACAAATACAATCAAGTTAATATTATACTGTACCTATACGACAGCAATAATTTAAGGGTATATTATTTTAATATTTAAGGGTAAATCTTAATAAGCCAGACCAGATGTATTAGTCCGTTTTCACGCTGCTGATTAAAGACATACCCGAGACTGGGTAATTTATAAAGAAAAAGAAGTTTCATGGACTCACAGTTCCACGTGGCTGGGGAGGCCTCACAATCATGGTGGAAAGTGAAAGGTACATCTTACATGGCAGCAGGCAAGATAGAATTAGATAGAATGAATCAAATGAAAGGGGTTTCCCCTTATAAAACCATCAGATCTCATGAGACTTAGTCACTACCATGAGGGGGTAAACCCTCTACCATGGGGGAAATCCTACCATGGGGGAAACTGCCCCCATGATTCAAGTGTCTCCCACCGGGACCCCTCCCACAACACTTGGGGATTATGGGAGCTACAATTCAAGATGAGATATGGGTGGGGACACAGCCAAACCATATCACCAGAGGCATCTAGACACACTATAAATAGTTGTATAACTGGATAAGAGTCTAGTCATCTATTTCTCCAAGAAGCCTTTTATTACCTGGCTCTCCAAATTACCCTCTACCCCATATAGGTAATTGCTCCCTCATCTGGACTTCAGGCCTCTTCTATTGTTACACTCTGGGGCTATGATTTTTCTATTGCATATTTCTCTCCCACACTAGACTCTAGCTTCTGTATTTCCTGGACTTTGTTGTATTTAGTTCTCTATTCCTAGTATCTTGCACAATGTCTGAGGCAGAGTTGGTCTTAAACTATTATTTGTTTAATGAATAAATCAATGAATGAATGATGTTCTTTCTGAGGAATTCAAGGTCATTGACAGAGGTAATCATAATCTATCATTTGCATTTGGAGCAACAGAATTGTGAGTGTGGTGGAGAACACAAAGATAATCAGAGCAGGAGGATCTGGCACCGAGATAGATGAATTTCAGAAATGGCCCCAATATTCACACTTTTCTGGATGTACTCCCTTTGCAATTTGATTTTACATTCTCTTTCATTAATAAGTGGAATCTATTGCACCAATCCATGAATGTGGGGTGGCCTTGTGACTTGCTTTGGAAAACAGAATGCGACAGAAATGGTGGTGTGCTCATTCTTAGCCTAGGACTCGAGGCTTTGTGTACTTCTCACTCTCAGGAAACCCTGTCATTCTCACATGGACAGCCTGAGCTAGGCTGCTGGATCATGATAGATACATAGTCCAATCATTTCTATCATTCCAGCCAACAGACTGTCATTTGAGTGAGGACATCTTAGACCAGTGAACCTACTGGCTAACTGCAGAAAACCTGAGTGAATCTAGATGAGATCTGTTCAGCCCAGCCCAAATCAATGAACAACACAGCAGACCCATAGACCATGAGCAATAATAATCAGCTGTTGTTTTAAGCATTGAAAGTTGGGATGCTTTCTTGTACAGCAATAGTTAGACGATATAGGCAACTTCAAAAAAGATTGTTTTGTTGGATTTGTTGATATTTTGGAAGAGAGACAGAAAGGAACTGCTTGAACCCCAAAACTAATTTAAAATAACCAAAACATCTTAGATCAACAGACAAAATATGTAAGAGATGATATATTCAGAACATTCAGTATGTTCAAACCCCAGCTCATACTCTACAGTCTCAGAAAGTATTTATCTATCTATTCACTCATTCATTCACTCATTCATCAAAACATTTTAGTGTCTGCTATGTATACAACATGGTCCTATACTCTAGAAATACAGACAATAACAAGATATTCCTTGGCCTAAAGAGTTCACAGTCTAGTAAGGGACATAGACCTACAAGGAAATTAGTACAATAAAGTGTTTCAGGTGCCATGATAAGCATGCAGTAGAGGTATGAAAGAGGGAGTAGCCAATTCTTTATGTGTTGAGTCAGGAAGCAGGCAGTGGGAGAGGTTGGGAGAATCAGGAAAAACTTCAGAAAGAGTTAGCTCCTTTGAGTTAAGTAGATGAGTATTTGTTCTCCAGCTGGATAGAGAATATTTCAGGCATAAGTGAACCAGGATAGGGAAGTGTGGGCCCTACTGGTGTGTCCACCAGTTGGTGTGTTCAGGGAACTGAAAACTGTTTGGATGATTGGAGCATTTGGTGCCAGGGGAAGCTAAGGGAGAAACAAAGTTAACGAGGTGTGCAGTCACGTCTGCTTTGATTAATCCTCCTTGAACAGTGCAATGGGGACAAAATTCTGCACTGCTTCCTTTTGCAAACTGAGGAAAATGCAAACTTCTTACTATGGTGTTCCAAGGCCTTGCCAGTCTCATTAATTCTTGGTGTTCTAGTCACTTCATACTGCTCATCATCCCTCCCGGGCCTTTGCATTACCTGCCCCCTTTGCATGCGATTATCTTCCCTGCCTTCTTCCTCTGCCTAATCCAGAGGCATCACCTGGTGGCTTGTGTGCCATAGGCAGTTTATTATCATGTTTTATTTGATCCATACAGGATTTAATTTTAAAGTTATTTTTCAACATTTAAAAATGTAGATATTTAACGGGGGTGAGAGAAGCTTGATTTCTGGCTCCTCTAGGAAAACAAGAGGATTATCTAGCTATCATTTCTGAAAATAGTAATTGGTTGGGATCTCCATCATTCCCTGTTGTCTCTTGAATACTGAGGCTGAGTATCGGTCGCCATTGATCATATCACTTATGCCATCGTATTTTTTTATAGAAAGGCACCAAGTATAGTGAATACCACAGGCATCAGACCCAGATGGCATGGGTTTGAGTTCTAACCATGCTATATCAGGGGTGTAACCTTAGACTAATTGCTAAATCTGTTTGTGCCTGAGTTTCTTCAAAAGTAAAATAGAGATAACAATAGTAAGAGCAAAATAGACACAAAAATTAAGTGAGTTAACACAAATAAAGTGCCAACAGTAAATGTCTGACACAGAATGGCTGTTTTATTATTTTTTTAAAAAAATTCATTTACATTATGTTCCTGACTGCTCTAGGAGTTAGAACTTGCAATCTTTAGCCTAACCAAATCCTACTGTCCTTTTAACAACAACTCAAAGACTAAGCCAGACACGGTGACTCATGCCTGTAATCTCAGTGCTTTGGGAAGGCTGAGGCAGATGGCTTACTTAAGCCCAGGAGTTGGAGATCAGCATGCGTAGCATAGTGAAAACCCCTCTCTAAAAAAAACAATAATAACTCAAAGACCAATTTTCTCATTTTTTTCTGTGCATTGTATAAGTGCTCCTCATTGTGCCCTGTTTCTATTTGGTTATATGCCTGCCTCTCTCATCAGAGGAAGAGCTTCATGAGTGTGTGGACGTGGACCATGTCATATTCATTTTTGTTTTAATCTCCTGCTCCAAGCACAGTGCCTATGACAGAAAAACTGCTCAATAAATGTCACTGAATCGATGCTAATCTCTCCTACCCTAAATACCTTAAAGCACTTATGCACCGTTTGATTTGTATTAAGTAATTTATCCTTATTTGTCTGGTGCTGTATAAAAGTTCTTCAGTCATCTTGTGTGTGTGAGCCTTGGTCTTTCAGCTAACCTGTGACTGGATGGCAGGAGACATGTATCTTCCTTTCCTTTGAATTAAGCCTCCATACATGACATAGTTGCATGTGCTCCTATTTGAATAGACTTACATGTGCTACACACAGCAGAATTGTAAGTGAATGGCAGCCAGAGTGGGATTCCGGGGATTGGTCACATCCCATGTAATGTCACTGGAATGCAGAATTAGATACAGGATGGGAGGGAATGGGGTTTATCAGCAGTTGCTCTGTTTTTAATTTTCCTTCTATTATCTTTAGTTCATCTACCAGAGATAGCAGGAAGGACAGATTAACGTAAGAGGGATTCTCTGCTGTAATCTGGGCTCTAGAAATAGTCAGAGGTAAGGAGAATGCTGTTCAAAATGAAAAAAAGGGGAGAAGAAAATGAGCATTTCTTGAGCAACAATTATTTATATTATACATCATGCATATGATACCTAATTTCCCATAACAATTTTATGAATTGTTAACTATTTATGAAGTGCCTCTACTCATATGTGAGTACACTGACACTTCAAGAAGTTATTATGTGTTATTTGTCAAAGTCACACAGCTCGTGTAGGCCGGCCAGACATTGGACCCAGGTTTGCTAGTCTTTAACATTTATGTTCTTTTCACTAATCCATCTCACTCCAGGAAAGCAGATTGAGAAAGCAAGTGCTAACCTTGTAAATGGTATCTGAGGAGTAAACAATTATCAATAGAGAGGAAATAAATATAAGCATCACAGAGAATAGAAGCTTAATATGAGGCACCATTTTAATATGATAGATAAAAATAAGCAAAGCACTAGAGAGATGCTCCAAGAAACATTCCCACACGTGAAATTCCTTGATCCATTTTTCCATTTCATTCTGTATGAATAAGTAATTGACTTCTAGACTGTACAACATGGAAGGATTTGAGAAGTTTGAAGTACAGACCACAGACAAAACATGCATAAATGGTGGAAACATGCATAAATGGGTAAATTGTCAAGTGCGTATTTCCTCCTTGTAACAACACCACAGGAAGATGTAGAATGGTTTTCTTAGGTGACAAATCTATTTCCCAAATACTAACTTGTTGTGTTACATTGTTAATGATTTTGAGTCACCAGTTTCTAGTTTTTCTGCTTCTTAAAAAAGAGGAAACATCTAGCTGGTAATGACTACCTCCATTTCTCCAATGTCTCAAAGAGCAATTAGACAACTGTCTTAATTTGTTAAAGTTGAGCATTTGTGGCTTGTAAGATCTGGATATTCGACATGAAGACATCAGGGGTCTACTGGTCTATTTCAAGAAAGTTCACCTCTTCTCACTTCTACCAATAATAGCTAGCCTTCATTAATGCCCACTTGTATCAGGCATGATTCCAAGTGCATCACACAAGTTATTTTGTTTCATCCTCATGATAATCCTAAGGAATAGAACCACTATTATCCTCCATATTATAAGTGAGAAAATTAAGGCCTCAGGATATTCGGAAACTTGTCTAAGGTCATAGGGTAAGGGAGTAAAATGATGATGACAGGCTTAAAACTCAGGCTGTTTACTTCTATGGCTATGTGTCCTCATAATCTCTGTATCACTTCAGCGATCAGAAGTCTGTAACATTTGATCCAAACCCCTGAGGGATAAACATACAAGCCTTGGCACACAGAGACAAGTCACATGGATTTTACTGGCAAAGCCGTATTAAGGCTAGGATAAATACGTTATTATTTTCTGGACATGATATTTGAGTTCTTCTCAAATGTTAATAAAATATTGCTTCCAGGCCAGCCTTCCCTATATGCAAATGACTACAGAGTTCCTAAATAAAGAATGATAAGAAATTCCTGAACATGGAGAAATTACTTCTAATAGCCACGTGCATCGTAGATCAAGGATGGAGAAGCCAGTCAGGAAGGTTAAGCAATTAGATCTTTACATTTAATAGCTCATCCTTGCTCCTTCTTTCCAGGATGAATAGTTATTGTGAAATTAGACCTCACACTCAGGGTCAGTGAAGCCCACATTTTTGCTGTTAGGGATGTAGAATTATGTGATTCTATACTTAACTCTTACTACTTTCTAGATCTGATCAGGTACTATGGTCTATTTTTTTTTTTCAAACAGAATATATAGATTCCCAGTCTATTCTGTTTGAGAATTGGGAAAGCTCAATAAGGAGGTAGCCAGAGGCACAGATCTGGCTGTGGCTGAGGAGATGAAGATTGGGTGGGTGCAGACATCAAATGGGAAGAAATCTGGGAGAAAATTACTACAGAAAGCAAAGTAATCAGTAATATCAGATGACAAGGATGATCAGAATCTATAGATAGGCAGGATCCCAACTCAGATTTGTGATGAAGAGAAAGTGATTCAAAGGGAGTGCCTGAATGAGAACTCTTGAGTGACAAGATAATCAAATATAGTTGCTTTGATTTTGTTTTTTGATGTCTGAAGATTATCCAAGATAGCCTAGTCTTCATTCCCAAACTCACACACAGAGTGGTTCAAGTAATCGTTCTTTAAAACAGGCTACGTGTTTGTAAGAAATTCCTTCAAAGACTGGAAACTTGAATGACCAGAATGCACAGTCATTTTGTGGAAACTTAACAGACAGACTCAGAAATTCCAAGGAAACCTTGAATATTTAAGACAATACGCCTGTAATCTCAGCACTTTGGGAGGCCAAGGCATATGGATCACTTGAGGTCAGGAGTTCGAGACCAGCCTGGCCAACATGGTGAAACCCCGTCTCTACCAAAACATACAAAAATTAGCCAGGGGTGGTGGTGCACACCTGTACTCAGGAGACTGAAGCAGGAGAAAATCTTGAGCCCAGGAGGTGGAGGTTCCAGTGAGGCGACATCACGCCACTGCACTCCAACTTGGGAAACAAAGTGAGACCCTGTCTCAAAAAAAAAAAAAAGATAATAATGGCTTCTGTTTATAATACAAGCAAGTTGTACCTCACTAAATTATTAATATGTCAGTATCTGCTATAAATATTCTATTGATCATTATCACCCTAATCTTGGCCAATTTCTCCTTTGCCTTAATACAAAAAAAG
Source organism: Nomascus leucogenys (assembly GCF_006542625.1). NCBI lineage: Eukaryota > Metazoa > Chordata > Mammalia > Primates > Hylobatidae > Nomascus > Nomascus leucogenys. The sequence goes on along the minus strand of NC_044389.1, from coordinate 66,709,374 downwards.
GAAATGAGGAATACCAGACAATAGGAGAATCCTTTAAGGTTTCTGTTATAAAAGTGGATCCATTTTCTGAAAACATATTCTAGGGACAGGTTGGTGTAAAATAGTTCTTGACATAGTTAAATAAGAATCCCCTCCTAGTCCTTTATTGAGTTCGAGAAAAAAAAATCAACTTAAGGAGCATTTGCATTTTGAGGTCCTTTCTGAGTTTTTACTCACTTCCTTCTGTGTTGCATTCAGCAACTCTAGGTGATGTCAAGAGATTTTTGTGAACCAAAAGTCACAGATTTTAATTTGTAGTCACTTTTCTATTAAGACCATAGAATTCCATAAGTGAAGAAACAAAACACTGTCCATATGCAGATTTATATTAGGGACTGGAATCTGAGCTAAAACACAAATGTATTTCTAAGGTATATGTTTTTAAGTAGGATATTACCAACCTTTCTAAAGGTCATCTCTCTGTGGTATGCCATTTGATTCTAGAGTGAGGGAACAATTTGTGAATATTAAAAAGGTAACACAAAAATGTACCAACAACTCTTGAATTGAAAATAGAAATAAACTCTGATATTGAAAAGATCATTTATTTTACGTTATGAAAATGAATAACAAAACAACGCAAAATTACAATAGAGTAGGTGGTTGTATGGAGCAAAAACTAAACCTCGCCACAAAGAACAGGAACTAGAACTAGGTTTCATCTATTAGTTGGCAGCGGGTGCTTGGGGCCCTGTGTGGAGAATGATTCAGAAACTGCTCTGAGCTCACCTGGCACGATGGTGTGAATGTTGTGTCTCCCCAAAATGCATAATGGCAACCTAATCACCAAAGTGAGGGTATTAGGAGCTGGGGCCTGGGATGGGATTAGTGTCCTTCTAAAAAAGACCCTGGAGAGCTGCTTTGCCACTTTTACCATGTGAGGACAAAAACAAGAAAACACTATCTAGGAACCACAAAGAGAGTCCTCGCAGGCACAGAATCTGCCAGTGCCTTGATCTTGGACTTCCCACCCTCTAGAACTATGAGAAATGAAGTTCTGTTGTTTATAAGCTACTCAGAGTATGATATTTTGTTACAGCAGCCCAAACAGACTAAGGCAACTAGAAAGAGTGTCCTTGTTGACTAACAATTTCTATTATGGCCCTGGTGTCACAGAGGGGGGTAATAGGTTGAGTGATTTTTTGTATTGAGGATTTAGACTAAAAATGTTTTAAAATATCAGGAATAAATAAGTCTATTTGGTACATATATTAATCAGCCTAGGCTAGACAGGGTGGAAGTTACAATTATAACCTTAAATCTCAGTGACTAACACAGTAAAGGTGTGTTTTCTAGCTGTGCAAAATCAGAAGCATGTTAAGCAGCCCTTCTGAAGCTTGTATAATAACTGGACCATCTGTACACTTGGCTTCCAAGGTCACTATGGCCAAGGAAGCATAAGTGGTAGGACAACAGGAGATGTTTTAAGAGGCCATCCCTGAGATTGGCATTAATGACTTTAACCTCGCCTGGGCCAGAAGGCAGTCAAAAGGCCCCAACCTAACTGGAACACATGGAGGCTGAGTAAGCATTAACATTTTCTGCCACAGTACATGAAGGCAACTTGTGAAGCTGATTCTGGGCTCTGTTTAGAACAAGGAAGTTAACTCTATTCAATTAATTAGACTTGATATTGGCCAGAGTGGCAGACAAAGAGCACCTTCTCTTACCTTAGCCTGAAGGTAAAAAGGAGGTGAAAGTGAAGTTTCATCAATTAGAAAAAAATTAGAGCTACACACTGGTCGTGAGCCAAAAAGATTAGGTAGTGTCGAACTCTAGACACTTATTCTTCCACCGTATTAGTTGGTATGGTGCTAAAATAAAAATTTCAGCGGAAAACAGAGTCCAACACAGATGGAGATTTTCATGAATGAACCATTTACAAAGGTTTGGGCCAAGTTAAGGGAACCAACAACGAATGATTCTTCGTTCCCTTAGACATCAGCAATAGCAGGAAGCTGTTACTGCCTATTGTTTGTTCCTGAAAGGGCAAAGAGAAGACATAGTGTTCCCAGAGCCCAGTGAGCTCTGGAAACATGGAGAAGGAGCAGAATGACAGGAGCTGTAGTTCTGGAGGAATGTGGCCACTGCCAGAAAATGCGTCCACAGTGTGGGGGTAGAAGGGAAGAAAAACCCTGACCTCTCTCTCTCTCCTCCGGATGTCCAGTGTCCTACCACCACCTCCCATTGGCCAAGGAGAACAGAAACTAGCTGACAAGGGAGCTGGGGTGGATCTCTCATGAGGCTCAGCCCCCAGGGGCAACCAGCAAAGCATAAAAGGAGAATTCGGGTGAGGTCTGGAAAATTCGTAAAACAAGGACAAGACTGACGAGAAATTAAAAGGCATGGCTTTTGAAGAAATGGGAAGATTTATCAATTCCCTCTTTAATGAGCAATATTATCATTACCATTCCATTGGCTCAATTCCTAGGCTAGCTATTCAAGTACAAAAACCACTGCAATGACAATCTATAGACAATACATGTATCCTAGCAAAAAATATTATCTGAAACAAATGCACCCCTATCTAAAAGACCCTAGGGCCTTATCAAAAGAAGATCCACAAAGGAGTGGAGACCTTCTTAAGCAATCTGTTTATTCATCTATCAAATCAGCAAATATCTTGTGAGTATCTACTAAGTGCCAGGTACTTCACTGGGCACTGAGAATATAAAGATGAACAAGACAGATATAGCTCCTTCTCCCTTGTGGTGTATAATCTTTTGAGAAAGACTAAAGCAAAGTGAGCCAGAGTAGGATGCTGCAGATGGTTTGGAGAGAAGGCATGCAGCAGTTCATGAAGAGCCTTGGAAGTCATGGTAAGGAATCGGTATTTTACTGTAAATTTTAGTGAGAAGCCATTGAAGGCATGAGGCTATTTTATTCTAAATGCAATAATTCTCACTGCACTTAGAATAAAATAATCCACTGAAGGTTCAAAACAATTAATTCATATTGCTTCTGTGTGAAGAATGGACTGGTGGAACGCAGTTTTGGAAACTGGGGGTGCCAGTCAGAAGACTATTTCAGAGTTCAAGTAAAAGAGAGAATTGAATGGATCAGGGCGGCAGCTGTAAAGCCAGAAGTGCAAATAATTCAAAGTACATTTGCAAGGCAGATTTTATTTGTCATAACTTGTTAAGATCAGAATAAGATCAGCTTCAACCTGGAAGAATCTTTGTAAACCCATGAGTCTTACAACTGGCTTCGTGGATGGTCTCTGTTGTCCGGTGTTGCACTTTTGTGAATGCACTGAATGTATTAATTTCTGAGGATTGTGGTAACCAGTTACTACAGACTTGGTGGCCTCCAATAGAAATTTGTTCTCTACGACACTGGTAGCCATAAGTGCGAAATCAAGGTGTCAGCAAGGTTGGTTCCTTCTGGAGACTCTGAGGCAGGATCAAGTCCATGCCTCTCTCCTGGCTTCCGGCGGCTGCAGGCAGTCCTTGGCATCCCTCGGTTGGTAAATATATCACTCCAATCCCTGCCTCTGTCTTCACAGGGCCTTCTTCCCTATGTGTCTCTGTGTCCCAAATTTCTCTCTTCTTTCTTTTATAAGGATATTAGTCATTTGATTTAGGATCCATTGTATGTCCAGAAGTATCTCTTCTCCAGATCTTAATTACAGCTGTGAAGATCCTATTTCCAGGTAAGTTCACACTCACAGGTAGCAGAGGATAGGACTTGGACATATCTTTTTTGTGGGACACAGTTCAACCCACTACCCAGAACCTTTTATTTTTCTGTGTGTAATGTGAGAATTACATCAAACCAAATAAAACCAAATTAAGTACTGTATTCCATTTACATACCGAACTACTATACAAATGTTTATTACTTATATATTACAAAATTATTCCATCCATCTGAAGGGCAGATTTAACATAGTCAATATATTATTTTAACTATATGATTTTTTCACAAAGAAATTGTAATAACAATAAAAGGAGTTATATCACATTTGCATTTATCTAATGTATAATATTACCACTTGGGTGTAAATACATGCACACCTATATAAATATATTCATATATAAATAAGTAACAGATATGGAAAGGTGGGAGGAAGAGAGGGAGAACAAGAGAGGGGGGATAAGAAAGAACAAGAGGAGAGAGGGGAAGGAAGAGAAAGGAAGAAGGGATAGAGAAAGGAAGGGAGGGAGGGAAATCCCCTTATATAATATACACCATTTTCCTGTCTTGTTCAAACCAAAGCTAGATTTTCAAGTCCTAAAGAAACGGAGTCCATAGGCAAAGAGTAAAAAGAAACAAGAAGTTAATTTTATGCAACACTCAGCTTGGGGGTTTAATGATAATTTTTCATGCAATGTACCTCACAATCCAGTGATGTTGACATCATATTCCCCCTCGTTTTGCACCTGAGGTTTACAGAGGTTACACAACTTGCCCAAGATCACATGGTTGCCAAGAAAGTGGCAGACTTGGAATTAGAATTCAGGTTTGCCTGATAGTTGATCCATGGTGCCTGATACCACTGTGTTGTATCACCAGGCTCCATTCCCATTTATTACTTAAGCATCCTTTCCTTCATCCAATAAACATTTATTGGGTGCCGGAAGTCAAGTGATCTGAGTCTATATTCTTGATAGACTTGGATGTGGTTACATAATGGAACAAGAGGAATCAAAAACGACTCCTTGTTTTTGGCTTGATTAACTGTGCAGTAGTTCCACATCAAGGAGCTGAAGTTTACAGTGACTGGACTTTGTCATCATATCTGAGATGAGTACAGAGCTGTACTCTATTATGCAGAGCTCAAAAATAATCCCTCTCCTGCCTCCCCATACCTCCAACTGTGCACGCACACACACACACACACACACACACATACACACACACACACACACACACCATGTTCATGATGCCTGGTCATTTCTAAACCCTTGTTTCTGAGACTACTCCTCCAATGATTTAGGCCCACAGAGATTTTCCCCTTTATATTAGAATATTAGCTTTGGAAAGACCTTAGAGATCACCATCTCTGACTCCTTCATTTTATAGATGGGAAACTGAGAAAGACCCAGAGAGATAAACTTCACCGTTCAGGCTCACTCAGCTACTTACTGTCAAAACCAGAAATAGAGCACAAAAGTCTCTTGATTTCCAATCAAATTATCTTTCCTCTTAATCCAAGCTGACTTCTAAAATTCCCTTGTCTATATAGTCTCTCTTCTTCAACTAGAACTTTATGACAAAGTGTTTGGTCCTCTCATTTGTCTCCTTTGCACCTGCTTTGCCTTTCTAGATAAGGTCAGAGACTGCATCATCATTTGGCATTACACACAGTGCTGACTATATTACACAGGACTATTCAATACACTTAGTGGGTGGCTGATTGATTATGCTGTAGTTCCACATTTGCATACCTAACCTCTCATACTTTTAAGTCTACAATCTGAATCTGCATAGCAGTCAGGTACATTCGGTTCTGGTCTGCTCTAAAGAGAAAGTAAAAACTTGTTCATTTTATATTTATTATTATAAATGCTATTTATATATCTGCTCAGCCTATCGTTCTACTTGTTACTGAATTCTGAACATCCCATTAGTGATCGATCACCTAATCCTTTTAAAATGCCTTCCAAGAAGGCTTCCTTATTGTCCACTCTGTCTCAGGAAGGAGGTGGGACAGTAGGTAGGGAGGGGAGTGGAGAAGTCTAACTAAATTCCCTGAAAACAAATTTTGTGTTTAGAAACAAGTGAGTCTTGGCTCACTAGCATTTTAGGAATCCAGGCAGCATTAATCCTTCATTCACTCTCACTGATGTAAAAGGCTCATGCTTTTCATCTGTTCCCGATCTGACACCATACTGCCTTTTGCCTTGTTCCTGGACACACTTTAACAGCTCAAAGAATGCTGCCTCTGGGTTTCCAAGTAGAACCAGAGAGAAAAAGCGCTGCTTCCTAAACTTGTCTCAGCTCAACTGTGATTGCCAGTCTCATTCCAGATCACCTATGACTCCCTTTGAAACCAAAACCGTAGGTCCATCTCTCATTTGTTTTTGTGTTGCTGTTTCACATTTCCTGGATATTACTGGTGTCTAAATGCTCTGTACTAATGACTAGTTATGCCTAAACTTCACTCCTTGAATACTTTCATAATTAGTATTTTAACTAGTTATGTTAATAACTAGATTCACACATCTGTGCATAAACTTCACCCCATGAATATTTTCATAATTAGTATTTTAACTAGTTATTTACGCTAATAACTAGATTCACACGTCTGTACTCCTTAGGGGTTACCAGATCTGACTTAGGAGTCATGCAGATCTGAGCAAAACACCGGTCCTCTATTTGTCTGTATGACACTGGACAAAAAGTTTACCTTCTCCAAGCATCTGTTTCTTCATCCCTTGTTTAAAGATTAAAATGATCTCCACATAGGGTTGTTGTGAGAAATAAAAGATTTAACACATATGAACCTTTTTGCATAGTGCCTGACATATAGTGATCCCTTGATAATCACCGGCTGCTCTTAATATTACCAGTGCTATTGTTATAAGGCAATAAAATGTTCCTAGAAGTTATAATAGTGATGGACAGAATCAGAACAAGAGTTTCTTCAGTGACTTTCTGATTTAGAGGAGGAAACAAAAGAAACTCTGGGAAATGTTGGAAACTGTGTTGGTGCGTTCCCCACCCTGTGGGTGGCATGACCCAGTGAACAGGCTAATTGAGCAGCAACCCCAGATAACTTCAGGAGATGATGAATTTTGTGAGCATTATTTGGAAACTTGATCTTGCCAATAAAAATAAGCAGGGGTCTCTCACAAAAAGAGTTTAAAATGTGGTCACTAAGCAGCATTTTGAACAGCAAATACAGATGGACAGTAATATTTACGGTCAATTTACCAGAATCAGGTATCAGATGACCTCTGACACTAGCCACCGCTTACTAAAGAGCTAATTAGCTGTAAAAATGAGGTGACAAGTCAATTGTATCAGCACAAAGGACGAATTTGTCATGTGGGATTTCACTCCTAGTAAGGCCTGCCATTACAGCTTCTGGGTGGCTACTTTGCCTACCAAAGCAGCTAACTTTCCCTGAAGGGAAGAATGAGGTGGGAGTCAAGATTAAAGGAAACCCAGGGGTGCTCACATCAGGGTCAGGATGTGGCTCAAACAGGAACCTCTTGGGCCCAGAGATACAAGGTTTCATGGTCTGGTAGGTGAGAGAATGCCTGCCCCATCAGGACTGTTGTTTAATTACGACTAGAAATGCTGGCTCTCTTTGACTACTGATAGAAATGCTGTTACTCACTGTGTTTCCCCCTCTGCCTTGGCCAGCAGAACTAAATGTTGTTTTCTCCAATGCATAATGCTTAAACTCATGTGTGTTCATTGAGAATGTTGGAAACCATAGAAAACTTAAAAGAAGGCGGGGGGGCGGGGAGAAAACATCTCTAAATCCCCCATTCTTAATAATCGGGATTTTAACATCTTGACATTTGGTATACTCTTTCTTATAATACCCTAGTAAAAAAAAAATTGAAATCAGATTATGGTCTTCCTTAACTTCACATTGTATCAAAAAACAGATCTGTATGTTAATTACTATTTTTAATAATAGGATTTAAACAATTTTATGCTATTCCACCATAAGGACAGATCATAATTTATATAATTTCTATGCTTCCAAGTTCCCCTCCAGCTCTCAGAGGTCACTCTTTCTTTAATGCTGACATAACAATTGTCTAATTCCCTGAACTGCTGCGCAGGATATTCAGGTTTCCTTACCTAATAACTAGCTGGGGACTCCCAAGGATGCGTACCCATCCCTAAAAACATGCCCTGTGTGTCATTTGTCAGCATAGCCTATGCTCACAATGTTAGCTGGCTCCTAACCATTGCTCTCTGTTCTGACACAAATCATCGCTCAAAAACATCTGGGCTCCACATCCCCTTGAAGTAACACAGCCATGGCTACACAGGCTAACAGGAGAGGAATCAACGCTGGGTAGAGAAGACATGCTCCTCTATTCCTTTGTCCTAACATGAACACAAGCCCCTCCCTTACATCCCTGAAGTCCAGCTAAAACTAGGCTGTAACATTACACAGAATTTTAATGAAAGCTTATGGCTAACATGGGTACAACACAGAATGATTTACTACCAGAAGAGTTTCTCTAGGCTACTCTACCTTGGAGGAGCCACCAATAGAAATTTCTAGGCACCTCCATCCCCAAAGTGTTGACCCCACCTCCTCATCTGGCTTCAGAGGAAGAGTTATGTTTTCTCTCCCTCATTCTAAGACACCCTAGTCTCTTCCACAGAATAACTGAAAGCGGAAACTCCCTTTTTTTTCCAGAGAAAATTATCATCCTCATTCAGAGGGTGTAACCTGAACTCCATGGTCCAAACAAAGTGATTGTAACAGTTGGCCATGTCTTTCTCGAAGTCAGGATTATGTATGTTAAGTATCACTGTGCCAACGCCAGGCCAAATATTTCACTTTTTTTTTTTTCAGCAAGAAGTGAACCTATAAGTTCTTCCTGGTTTCTTCTGCACACCAGCTCCTGAAACAAAATATTTAGACAAAACACACACCCATCTCTCAAGAACTGCAACAGTATTGAAGTACCAACCAGATGAAATTTATATTAAAGTAGAAAGTAGTTCTGTTGATTCGTTCACCATCTACCTACTAACCTCCCCCTGCCATCCTTCAGCAATTTACACAGGTAAGATATTTTACATCTCAATCTGAAGCGTTCGCCTTCAAGTTCATGGAGACTTCACAGTGTTTTTCCAAGGGCAATTGATAAATTCTCTATCTCCACGTGATGCCACTAGTTCTAAATAATAACTGTTATCAAATATTGAATGACACTTCTGCAATGTCAAAAACATTATTGCTGTGGGTTCAATTGTGTCCCTTAAACAGATATGTCCAGGTCCTAAATCCTAGTACCTGTAAATGTGATCTTATCTGGAAATAGGGTCTTTGCAGATGCAATTAAATTAAGATGAGGTCACACTGGATTCTAATGGTCCCTTATCCAATGACTGATGTCCTTATAAAAAGAGGGAAATTTAGGCACAGACACAGAGGAGAGAGGGCCATGTGAAGAAACAAGTAGAGACTGGAGAGATGCATCTACAATGTAAGGAACACCAAGGATTGCCAGCAACCACCAGAAGCAAGGAGACAGACATGGAACAGAGAACCTCTGGAAGGAAGCAAACCAGCCAATGCTTGGATTTCAGACTTCTAGCCTTCAGAACTGTAAGAGAAGAAATTTTGATTATTTTAAACCACTTATTTGGGATAATTTGTTATGGCAACACTAAAAAACTAATATAATTCTTATTTATTTAACCCACTGTTTCTCAGTGGGGGCGAGTTTGTTCTCCAGGGCACATTTGGCAATGTCTGGAGAAGTTTTTGGTTGTCACAATGGAGGCAATGCTGCTGGCATCTGGCATCTGGCATCTGGTGGGCAGAGACCAGGGATGCTGCTAAGGATCCTACAATACACAGACCACCCCTATAAAAAGAATGACCCATGTCTAAAACATCAATAGTGCCAACATTGAAAAGCTCTGACTTAATCTATCCCTTGTATTTGGAGATTTTCTTTCCCTTTTTTTTTTTCTGCCATAAATAATGCTGCAGCGAACACCATGGTGCACAATTACTGGTCAACTAGTAGTATAAATTTCTTTAATTTCATTTCTTAGAGAACTGTGCATACATTTTTCTTGTTTTAGTGGACATCTTGCCATTTCTTGTCATCCTATTTGAATACTTTTTGAAACAGATAAACAATAAGTACATGAAAGAATGAAACATCACTAACATTTCAAAGGTAATAGAAGCCTCAGTGCCTCTTATAGTTACCTTTTTATTTGTTCTAATATTCCACACAGCAGGGAGACATTGTGTAAGAGTGTTTGTGTGTGTGTGTGTGTGTGTGTGTGTGTGTGTGACGGAGTCTCTCTCTGTCACCCAGGCTGGAATGCAGTGGTGCAATCTCGGCCCACTGCAACTTTCACCTTTCGGTTCCAAGCAATTCTCATGCCTTAGCCTCCCAAGTAGCTGGGACTACAGGTTCCTGCCACCAAGCCCAGCTAATTTTTGTACTTTTAGTAGAGATGGGGTTTCATCGTGTTAGCCAGATTGGTCTCGAACTACTGACCTCAAGTGATCCACCAGCCTCAGCCTCCCAAAGTGCTGGGATTATAGGCATATTGTCTTAAATATTCAAGTAATCCACCCACCTCAGCCTCCCAAAGTGCTGGGATTACAGGCGTGAGCCACCATACCCAGCAAAAGTATCATTCTTATAACAGCTGATATAAACAATATGCTATTCCTGGATTTAAAAGAATCTGTGAATGTCACAATAGCAAAGACTTGGAATCAACCCAAATATCCATCAATGATAGACTGGATAAAGAAAATGTGGCACATATACACCATAGAATACTATGCAGCCATAAAAAAGAATGAGTTCATGTCCTTTGCAGGGACATGGATGAAACTAGAAACTATCATTCTCAGCAAAATATCACAAGGACAGAAAACCAAAGACCACATGTTGTCACTCATAAGTGGGAGTTGAACAATGAGAACACATGGACACAGGGAGGGGAACATCACACACCAGGGCCTGTTGGGGAGTGGGGGACTAGGGGAGGGATAGCATTAGGAGAAATATCTAATGTAGATGACGGGTTGATGGGTGCAGCAAACCACCATGGCACGTGTATATCTATGTAACAAACCTGCACGTTCTGCATATGTACCCCAGAACTTAAAGTATTAAAAAAAAAAAAAAAAGTCATATGGCCAAGCAAAAAAAAAAAATCTGTGAATGTAACGAAGTTATGTTTTAAAATAGAAAATTTTAATTTTTTACATGAAAAAGAATTTGATCTAGCCATTGGGAAGACTTTTATACTAGAAGGTAGGTAACATTGTTCATTTTAGCAACGGAGAAAAGAGGTGATTAAATTGATATCTGAGCCTCAATGTCCATGACCTTACCAGGTCTTTTTCTATTAGATCCCAGGAAAACCCTGCTGCTCAGGTGTGATCGTACTCTCCTGCAAGTATTGGGCTGCCAAACAGTACATCTTTATATAGATCTCTACTTGGTCCTCTCCTCCTCCCTAACCCTGTCCTGTTGAGTCAGTCAAGGGTAACTGAGGTATGAGGCTGATCGCTGAGACAATGCAGAGCAGAAATTCTGGTTCAATCAATATTCCGCAGTTACCTCTTGCAGCCTTGGCCCCAGCTGGGAACTCGCACACATCAGGCTCCTGGGAGGTTTTTCAAAGGTTCTCTTCCATGCTTCAGTGGAAATGTCAGAATACACTCCTGGGTTATGTGCCAGAGGATGTTACCTGAGGCTTTGAACTAGAAAAATCAATAATCCAGGGACACTGAGGATGGAAGATAAAATAGCTAACTGAAATTTAATAAAAATTACATGTATGTATCTCACTTTTAGCAGACTACAAAATAAATTTAACCCTGGCAGCCTAGAAGGAAAAATGAAAAAATATCTAACTAAAAACAATTATTTTGTTAGTTCTAATCTTCTGTTAATACTATTTAAGACAATTCCTTTGGTGGTTCAAAATTGGGACAGAGATATAGATTTTACTTATTATAACACCCATCAGAATAATAGTCATCACTGAAATAAGACCAAATAGTGGCTCTGAAGGCGTAAACAATTTAGAAAGTCAAATGAAAATATACTTGAACCTCAAGGAAAGAAAATTCTAGTACAGTAGCCCCAGATGTGTGGCTTCACTTTCTGAGCTTTCAGTTACCCAGGATCAGTTGCTTCTGAAATATTAAATGGAAAATTCCAGTTGACAGAGAGAGGCCATGTTCACATAACTTTTATTAAAGCATATTGTTATAATTGTTCTCTTATTATTATTAATAGTTATTGTGTTGATCTCTTACTAGGTGCCTAATTTATCAATGATACTTTACCATTTGTATATATAGGGAAAAAACAGCATATATAGGGTGCCGTACTATCCATGGTTGCAGGCATGCACAGGGGTTCTTGAAACACATCCCCTGCAGATGAAGGGGGAGTATTGTAATCAATTTTTCAAAGCTACTCGCAACAGGTGAAAACAGAGCTATATCATAGCACCAGTTCTTTGGGACACAGCACAGTTGTTAGTTTTACCGCACATTCCAGGCACCATGTTGCTATTGCCATTGACTCTCCCTAAGAAGTCACTGTGGCATGTGGCTGAGAGCCAGTAAAAAAAAAAAATTAATCACTCCAGAATGCCAGTAGATCCCATTTTAAGCAACCTTGAAATAAGCAAATCAACTAACATAGTAAACATTTGTGGCTATGACTTTTATTACCAGAGGACAATTTACTTCAAATAAGTATTCTCCACAGATTTTCTTTAAATAGCAGATATCCAAAATGCCTAAATGTTTGTTTACTATCCTTCAGGCCCCCAAGTTCGTAGGCAGGAAATATAAAGAGCTGACTAAAGATTAGTGGAAACTGAAGTTGAAGCACTTCTGAAATAATAATTATGAAAAAGTAATTACATTAAATTGACTCAGTGTTTTGGAAACATGCCAAATGCTTAAAAATGAATCATGCCTTTTACCTTCTCCTTCAATATCTGTTAGCCAAAATGACAAAGAGTTGAACTGAATATGTTACTACTGCTGAAAAATCTGATACCACAGACTCAGCGCTAAACTTAAGTCTATTCAATTGGCTCATTTTACAGTCTCAGCTCCAGAAAGTTTAAATGATTTGCCACCAGGTTACCAGACTTCCAGACCATTTTTCCTATCATTTATTTAATTTTATTCAAATTACCCAGCAAATAACATTCTTGTGCAGAAAATTTGGGAAAATTCATGAAAGCACAAGTAAAGCAAAAATTATGCATAATCCATGTACTCCAAAGATAATCATTACTAATATCTAAATAATTTAGCTATGCCTTTTTACAAAATTGGAACCTTACTGTAGATATTGTTTTGTAAGCTGCTTTTGTTTCCACGTAATAATATACTTGAACTTTTCCATGGCATTGAGTATTATTTTACCATATCACTCTTTAAAACTACATAGCATTTCAGATTATGGATACAGAATAAATTATTGTAGGAAATCTAGGTTATTTTCAATATTTTATTATTAGAAATACTGTGCTGAGGAGATATAAATCTACATGCGCATTTCTATTTCTTTGGAATATATTATTAAAAGTAAAATTGCTGGTTTAATGGAAAAACACTTTAAACTCCCAAGTAAAGCTCCCTCCCAAGTTTTATCAGTACTAACTTCTGACACACTCACATCAGCAATAGTCATTATATTTTTAAAACTCTTTTTCTAATTAATAAGCAAAGAAAATGGTAGCTTGCTGATTTGCATTTATTTGATTACTGGAATTTGATTTTATTTTCTTGAAGTGTATTGACCATTTAAATCTCATATTTTTTAAATTGTCCAAGGCCAACGTATCCGCTTTCTAACTTGCTGTGTGTGCAAGGAATTAGGATTTTGTTTCAGGGTTGTTTTTGTTTATTTTTGTTTTGTTTTCATTACTACATGCTATGGCTTCTCTAATAAATAAAGTACAAGGGATTACTTTATAATAAAAAAATAGTTAAACAATTTTACAGACTTACTTATTGGTGGCAAAGCAGGGCCTAGGAACCAGAACTTGTCACTCTAAGAACAATGAACCAATATCCTCAATTTTGACCCCCAAAAGCTTCAACATTAACAAGTTTCAACAAAGCAATCACTTCTACTTTATTTGTTGGAGAAATTGTTGTAGTATATCATTAATCACTGCCTAGATCTTCCCTATCTAACAAAAAATATAACAATCTATATGCTTATAATTTATGTATCCCATTGCAAGTGAAAGTTTCGGTGGTTATATTGTTGTCTTAGAGAAAAGCTAACAATTCCTGTGGGCTTTCACTCCAACAAACACAAGTTCAGAAAAAAGGTGACTCCGCACCACCTGAGCTCACACATTCTTGTTTTGACCATCCTGCCCATTCCCAGCAAGATCTACTATAACTAGAATCATGCTCAGGAGATGTCTGAGTGGCTAGGCAGCAAGTCAACCCCAAAAGAAATCTTCGTACCACTGAACAACATAAGCATATTTCACTCTCTTCCCCGCACCCCCCCACTCCTTTTAGAAGCTTTCATGTTATTTTATGATGTGACTCTTTCCCATCATTCTGTGTTTTTCTGAGCAGTGAACAGGAAAGACATAGCGAGTCATATATGCTAAATAAATATGGCCAGTTCTTAGATCTAAAAGACAGAGGCAGATAGAGAAAGAAGTCATCACTATTTAAAAACACAAACAAACCTTAGCATCAGAGCACTTAACTGGTAGCTTTTGCTCAAGTGGAAGTCTCTTTGTTTCAGCACAGCGAATGGATGCCAGGCAGATGTTGAGTAAATTTGTAATAATAACTCATTTGAACATACGAGAAGCCCAATATTGAAAAAATTAAATATGGATAAGAGATCTCTCTATTTAAATTTCTCCTGACACTGCTGTCCCACAAAACTGGAATACTCTACCTGGAAAGCTACAAAACTAGAATAGAATTTCCCTAGAGCTCAAATATGATTCTCCCCTTTGTGCCTCAGAAAGTAAAATTAAGAGGTGGGGAGGAAGAGAGAGTCGAGTCACCAACTTCAATCCCTTTTATCCAATTCTTCCTTGTCCTGCTTTATACTCTCCATAGCCACAAAAAACACCAAATACACATGGTAGAAAAGCAGGAATTAAAGTAGTATCCTGCAAAACACTTTATAATATATGAGAAATGTGATTGTGAAATAACAAATCAAAATATTCTCTAGTAATCATTTTATATGCATATCTTATGATTGCATGATATTCATACATTAATGTTTTCTCTTTAAAATGTTTACATGATTCTTGAAATTGTCTTTTTATTCACTGTAATCTTGCACCTACATATCACCTAAAATTGCTTCATTTTATATAAAGCCTTCTTTAAATGGAAAAGGAAAGTAACAAATTGAGATGATATTACCAGTTTTAGTTGGGAATAGTCATTTAAATATGAAAAGTGAAGTGGAAAATTAAAATAATCACCTAGGGTATCCAAAGTAGGGAAAAGTCACTTACAACTCAGATATTGCCATGGGCTTTCCCACACTTTCATGGATAGAGATGGCCTTAATTGTTTCTCCAATGTGACTTCGAATAGAGGAGAATTGAATAGGTTGGCATGTCTTGCAGAAGGTATTTTAAACCTGTCTCAATAGCTTCTTCAACGAGGAAAAAGTGAGGAGGCAGTTTTTCCAAAGGCAGGTGCATTCATTTTAGTGAGGGCAGACAGATATAGGGCACATTTGTTGTCTAAGCCTTCCTTCCCAAACTTGTTTTTAAGGTTTTATGGCAAGAAAACTTGTGCTTTTCTTCTGCTATTGGGCTTTCAGATGATTTTTCTAAACAGAAAAGAAGCCTCTGGCATTTTTTACATTGCAACCAGCAGTTGCTTGGCTGCACTATCAAAGCAGGCCCAGCAGATCCTCTTGAATGGAGAATCTAAGACCCACCACAGACTCTGACTGCACTAATGAACTAAGAGCACAGATTCCGTGGGGCTCCAGTAAGGCAGCAGGAGGACATAAAAATCCCATGGAGATGAGACCAGGCTACAGCCATAAAGAATCAACTTGTCTTCGTAGGTGCTGTAAGTTCCAACATCTGCTGGCCATATAAAACAAAGTGGCTAATGGACAGTATGAAAAGGTAAATATACCATGAAGAGTTATTTTGTTACTCTTCTTGGCACTGGTCATATCAAGGTTTGGTGTTTTTTTATATTAAGCAAACTTATGTGTAAATTTTCTTTAGCAAATAGCAGAGTCAGATGAATTACTTTCCTAATTTATTTTAACATAATAATACCCAGGAGTATTAGAGTAAAATGTTTTAAACAAGAGCACATCTTAAAACAGCAATCCTGATGAAACCAATGGGACTTGTCTCCTAATGGAAGATTCAGCACAACCAGGAAACTGTATCTACAGATCCGGGCAGCACTTAAACAAAAACTCAATGGCAAACGTCCACAGTTATTCATGGAGAAGTCAGTGCAGTAGTTAAGGACCCAGGCTTCAGAGTTAAGAGGATCTGGGTTCAAATCCCCAGTCAGGCATTTACCAGGTATATAACTTCTCCAAGATTCCATTTCCTTTCTATATAAAACGGGAATAAAAATAACTTCCGCACAGAATTGTAGGCAGATTAAAATAAAACATTTGAATATGCAGAACAGAACTAAAACAAAGTGAGCATTCAATAAATGGTAGCATATTATTATTTCTACTACTATTGACTATTTATACCCTAGTTTGTCTCAGGATACTTTTAAGATGGCCTATAAAAATAACTTACACAATGCAAAATAACACAAATCCAAAGTAGATGGGGGAAAAGCTATCAAAATTAGGGAATGTTTTAGGTAAAGAATTCATTTTTGCTCTGTGGTTCCATCAGATTAAAATGTGTATTTTTTCTTCATGAAATACTCATCAAATACACAGAAACTGAAACCAAGGCACAACATCGCAACAATAAAAAGGATTCTTGGGAAGACTGAAAACTTCATTTTTATTTCACTTCAGGTCACATATTCTTGCTCTTGCTCCCATGAAAATACCGGTTATCAGGAAACAGACTACCATCAATTTTAGTGGCTGGGGTACAAGTACCAAGAGCTAGAATAATATGGCCTTAGCTGGTTCTTTTCTAAAAGAGCCATACAAACTTCCCTTGCACTTTGCACTCCAGTCTTTCACCCATCCCTTCCCTGATCTCCATGCTTAGCAGGGTGTGTAACACCACACAGTCACTCAGTGAGACCTCAAAAAATAAGATCCTATAATAAATTTTATCTTAGAAAAGATACACTACATCACTTTCAGTGTCAGATCTCTAGGGAGGAAAGCATCTTGGCATGTAAATTTACACAAGTCTACTTTTGAATATTAATTACGTATCGCACTACCTCCTCACATAATTATTTTTACTATAAATTTGGAGCCATTACCCAGCAAGCTGTAGGATTAGCATTTTAAAGACTTGCTGGAGATGGGAGATCAACCAGTAAACATACTCTTGGCCCCTCGAGAGATCCTTCAATTTCTGATGCTCAAAGTATATGTTTATTCTGACAGACTGAGAACTGGGAAGACTTATTACCACAGAGATGAGAAGAAAAATGTTTCCCCATGAATGCCAAGTCCAGCTGGATGACCATGGTTCCCTGGAATTCACTGTGGAGGAGTATCCCGGACTAGTGTTTAAGATCAACGGAAAAGAATTCTGCAATGTCATAGGCAAAGGAATGAGGAAGTGGAGCATGGTGGCAGCTATTTGCCCTTCCTGCTATATCCACTGGACCTACAAAGCACTTATTACCAATCTGAAGCCATAGAGAGTTGCCGAGTGTCATTTTAAATGCTAAGCCAAGCAGTTCCTCCAAACCTGTAGACCCCTGACACTCTTTGATGCTGTTATCCTCACTAAAAAACAGTACAGGTGAGTCTCAGACTGATGTTCTGTCAAAACAGTCTGCTAAAATTACTATTATGCACAGGAAGATGCCCCCGAGAAAGCACCAGAAGGTGGACAGAAAGGCCAGTTAAGAGGGGAAGGTGCTACTGTCCTCTCAAATGTGCTTTCTTCTGTAGAGCAAGGAATATTGCAGAATACATATTTGGCAACTGAAGCAAAGAAGATGTCTGATTCAGACTGGTTTTGTAGAGTTAGTCCTGAAGAGAAATGCTTCCTTTTAAGCAAATCTATCACTACCACTCGCATCAGTCTGGCCTAGCCTGACAATAGCTGTGCCTTCAACCATAGCTAGGGAGTGTCTTCACCTCTACCTCCCACTGCCCAGCATCTTTAGGATAACTATGGAGACTAATTCATAGCCTGGGTTCAGCTTGGCAGCCCTTCCTAACATCCTTAAGAGCCACAAAAGGTTGGGAGCAAAATCCTTGCCATCTTTTCCTGCAGTTTAGACTGTGTGTGACTCAGCTCACATGGACGGTTTGTTGTTGTTGTTGTTGTTGTTGTTGTAATGAGTAGGAGAGAAGGGAGTCCTGAGGCTTGAGGTCAAAATGAAATATTTTTCTTTCAAAATAGTCATTGAAAGGAAGAATACTGCGTAGTTTTAAAATTGTATTCTTATCCAAAATTGCTTCTTAAAAAATGGCTATACAATAATTCGGGTGTACATAAAGGTTCACATATTGTGTGATTCCATTATATGTAAAATATCCAGAATAGGTAAATCTATGGAGACAAAAAGTAATTTTGTAGATGCTAGGCACTAGGGGAAGAAGAAAATAGGGAGTGACTGCTTAATGGGTGTATCTCATTTTGGGAGTAATGAAAATGGTTTAGAACTCAATAACGGTGATGGTTGCACCATCTAATGAATGTTCTAAATGCCCTGAAGTGTACACTTTAAAATAATTAATTTTATGTTATGTAAACTTGTGAATTTCACTTCAATTTATTCAAAAAGATAATTTGTGGGGAATTTTGGTGAAATTTGACCATGAATGGATATTAAATGGCATTATGGAATTATTAATTTCTTACATATGATCATGGTATTGTGTTACACAGGAGAAAGATAGTTTTTATTCTGTTTTCAAAGGTAAGTGCAGAAATCCTTAAAGTATCATGAAATCTGCAGCTTACTTTCTAATAGTTCAGCAAAAGTCATCCATTTCTATATAGAAAGAGATTAAAGCACATAGAAAAAATATGATTGTTGAATCTAAGTGGAGGCTATGGGGCTGCTCATTGTATTATTCTTTCAACATTTCAATATCCTTAAAATTTTGCAGAGAAATATTGGGAGAATTTTTTTTCAATGATCTCCTGAAATTCAGAGTAAAGTTCAAGGCTCACATTAACTAACTGATTTATTAGTTAATTAATTAATGCAAAACATTGTTGAGCACCTGGTAGATTCCAAGTGCTGTGCTAGGTAGTCCAAGTATAATCATGAACAAAACAGATGTAATCTCTGCTCTCATAAAGCTTACAGCCCAGGGAGGAACCCATAAATAATTAGGCAGCAAAGTATGAGCTATGATGGGAAGATACAAGAGCTAAGAGAATGCAGAGGAAGAAAGACAAAAGCTAAGACCTGAAGGACCTTATTTAGAGTGCTATAGAAAAAAACATTCAATGATATTTGTTAAAGCATAGTAGGGCAGACTTTATTCAGGACCCTGGCAATAGATATTGGGACCGTGGCAATGGGATTTTGCAGTGGCGAAGAGAGATTGGATTCAATTTCAAATACAGCATGGTATTTTACGACCAAGAAGCAGGGTGGGGCTTAGTGGATGGAAAATTACTAAGAGAAAACATCAGACGTGAGGTATGTTCTGTCTAAACTGATCTAATAGGATTCTTGCTGAAGAAAGACCAGGGCAATCAGATGTCACCTGGGAGATGATGGAGGTTGAAGAACCCAATAAGATAGCAAGGGGATCCGATATTGAAGATGGAGGATTCTCGCTAAACTGACTTAGCAGCGTTCTTTGCTAAAGCTGGAATTTACAAGGAAGTGCACAGATGGGCCTAGGAGAGGTTTCAAGAAGCTAACTAAAGTTTGGTCAAACAAAAAAATCTTTGTAAAGTCAACCAAGTAAACCAAGAGAGAAAGAATATTCCCGGTAAACCCATAGGGTGAAGGCCTAGAGGTGAGATTCTGGGCCAGAGGCTGCAAATCAAAATCCCTGCAGAAAGAGCCAGACCGCATAAATGAATGAAAACCAGAGACAACCCCATTTTTAAAGGGTCATCAAGTCTATTGTGAGTGCACCGCTGAACTCCAGTCAACAGAAAGCCAGGAGGTGTGTAGTCGGGGGGATGGGGGATGGATGAGAAAAATCAGGGACCAGGGAGGTCAGGTGATCACCCCCAGTCTCGGTTCAGAGTACTTTCCCCTTTCCTGTCTTGCTTTTGGAAGTGTAGCCCTTTCCTAAAGAAGAGGAGTCGGGGCAGCCAAAACTATGTTCAATGTATTAGAAAATCACCAGGACTGGGTGAATAACCATGACGATGACAATTAGCCAGGCACAGATCTATACCTGTACTCATGCAATCTGGGGCCTTACTACTATGCATATTTTTCATTTAAAAAAAAATACAATTGGAGAGAGAAGCATAAGCACAGAGTGGCAATTCCTAGAGCTGTAAATCTTCAGTATATTCTAAGTTAAATTGTCCTCCTGGAGCTACTTAAACATAATCACATAGCAAAATGATGAGAGAGCTCAGTCTTCAGTTTTCTTTTGTTTTGTTT
Source organism: Nomascus leucogenys (assembly GCF_006542625.1). Lineage (NCBI taxonomy): Eukaryota > Metazoa > Chordata > Mammalia > Primates > Hylobatidae > Nomascus > Nomascus leucogenys. The sequence goes on along the minus strand of NC_044389.1, from coordinate 66,688,949 downwards.
GCCTGACTGTGGCCAGACTGTTGCTGATTCACATTAGAGACATCAGGGAAAAACCCTAACTTCCTTTCTACCCTATTTTCACCATAGTGCAGACAGAGGAGGAGAAGACAAGAAGGTGAAGTTTTAGGAACATAGAATACTTGAGAAAACCTTGAAATTAATATGGTGTTTGGCCTTTTGGCAATAAATAAATTAGGCTAAACAGCTTTGAGTTACCCTTTTTCCAAAGCTCAGTAGGGGTTAACATCAAGGAAGCGGGAGAACTTGGCAGAATGGGAAGTGCCCAGTGCTGTGTTTAAGATTTCAGTCTGGGAGATCTGAGGGGTTTCTGCAAACTCCATGACAGCCTCCGGTGCCCTGAGAGACGCCAGGATATCCATGAAGACTTGGAGTGCCCACTTTACAATTAGAGCCCTAGAAGAAAATACTCCACTCTTTCTATCTTGAAACACATCTCTTGGTGTTATTTTATTCTATTCTAGGGCCTGAGAAGAAGCCTGGCTGCTAATTCACAGCTCCAGCCCTTTGAAGTGCCATTGATATTCCAAACTTGGGGAGCCTCCCGCATCATAATGGAATCTTCAACCCGCCCCGGGCTATACTACAAATAAACTTGTTCCAGCGAAATCTGCAAGCAGGCCCTGAGCACCAACGCCAGCCGACCTCTGAGAAAGCAGCTTGGGCAGCATAAGCTTTGCAAAGGAAAATAAAATCCTCAGCATGGAGTCTCAAACAAGAAAAACAGTGAGATATTTAAACCTGACCATTTCTTTTTAAAGACTTGGGTGTTCTTCAGAAAGGGAATTTCCCTCCCACCCCAGAAGGGTCCAAAGTGTTACTCATATTATTTACAGAGCTTTGAAGTGTGCCTCCAAAGTTTGAGTTCAGCTCTGAGGAATGTGAAGGTCAAATCATTTTCCCTTTCTGATGAAGGAAGGCTGTGAATTTAATACCACAATTTATTCAAAACAAGGAAATACACTGAGGCACTCTCCACTATTAATGCACAACAGTAGACGGTTGGAACCATCTCATACTCCAAAGAGTTTATATGGTTTGGCCAACAGTGGTGATACATTTAATGAGCCTCTGGTTAATCCATTCCTACCAGACTCAGCACCTGTAAAATGCAAGACACTTTGCTTCTAATAATAGGAATTGAGTTAATTTATTTAAACAATGTTAGAGTCATCATTTTCTAAAAGTAAAATAATTAAACATATATTCCTATAGTATGTGTATATTTTATAAAAACTGGAGGTTAAATAGCACATCTGGGGCATCTGGCTTTTCCTGGTAACCCTCCAGGTGACCTCTCTTTTTAAAAGTGGCTTTTCGAGCTTTATTATCTTAACAAGAACCCCCATTTATATAGCTGCTTTCTTTATGGAGCCTGAAGTGCTTTGTTGACCTTGGAATGCCCTTCATGCTTAGGAGGATGTTCTCCCTGGCCCACAGAGCTGGCGAGACATTTATAGGCCAGGAACCAAAAGGCTTGGCTACAGGCAGTCAGTGGTGAATGTACGTCCAGAACTGTTCTCTCAGCTGGAATGATGCATAATATTTTAGTCTATGGGACCCAGCAGTGTGCTGTCACTACACACTTGAAGAGGCTACAAGGAGTCCAACGTTGTGAGTCAAGTCTGTGCTCTCTCACTTACTGGCTGGTAACCATAAGCACATAGCTCAAACCCTGTAACCTCCTCTTCCCCACCTGCAAAATGGGATTACTAATACCTACCTCATACATCTGTCATGTAACACTTTAGTGTTCTTCTATATTTGCATAGCTGTCTCCTTCCATTAGTTTGTATAGAGCTGACTTAGTATTTTTGGTTAAATAAATGTTGAATGACCTGGCATTGTGTTCATAGCTTTACTTAGATTATTGTATTTAATTCTTACTATAACCACCTGGGCTAGGTACAATTATTAGAAGACATGACAAGGTGATAGTTAAAACAGTTAAGAAACTTGCGTGAGTTCATGAACTAGTTGCAATTGGGATTCAAAGTAAAGAGGGCGGGTGCAGTGTCTCACACTTGTAATCCCAGAACTTTGGGAGACTGAGGTGGGTGGATCACCTGAGGCTGGGAGTTCGAAACCAGCCCGGCCAACACGGTGAAGCCCCATCTCTACCAAAAATTAGCCAGGCATGGTGGCAGGCAACTGTAATCCCAGCTACTCGGGAGGCCAAGGCAGGATAATTCCTTAAACCCAGGAGGCAGAGGTTGCGGTGAGCCGAGATGGTGCCATTGCACTCCAGCCCAGGTAACAAGAGTTAAAGTCCATCTTAAAATAAAAAAACAAACAGACAAACAAATAAGTAAAGCGCTCTGCCTGTAAAGCCTGTGGTCTTGACCAGGATATCATCTTATTCTTGGCCATCTTAGATCTTGACATATACAGTAGGCATATAAATAAATGATAGTGATGTAATATACTAAGAAGACTTGATAAATTGCACCTTATGGTGATCTTGTGTTTTTCTGGCCATTTTCAATGAACCTGGTCCACTTTGGGAAGCCTGTACAGGACCACATAAAAAGTCCACAACTCTCTCACTCTGAAAGGCCTTCAGGTATTTCTCCCTGGCTGGTGTGTCCCCTTCTCCCCACTCTCATCTCGCCTGGTTTTGTGACTACTCCTCCTATGCTGTTATTCCTGGCCTTTGGCTTTGCACCTATCTGGTGACCTGGTTTTAAACTTGTTCTTTCTACAGGAGGTCAAATACACCAGTGGTCTGGAATACGGGGGCCTCCAGGAATATACAAGGGCTTTCCAAAAGATGTGTCAAGGGAGGTTTTAAGTGAGTCAACTTCCAGATCCTCGACTTTTATGTATAGTTTTTCCTAAAACTAACTTTACCTGAGAGAAAGCTCATTGAGAAGGAACAAACTCTTATTTCTCACTTTCTCTTTTATTTCTCCCTTCTTACAAACAAAAAAAATTATGTGTTTCTTTCTTTTCTAATCTTACCAAAAGTGCACGGCCCAAGGGCATAAAGACCTCAAGGGTGCCAAACAGAGAACTGGAAACTATTTGTGCCTGTCACTAAATTTCCAATACTTCTCTCTCAGCCACATTGAAGAAAGATTTAATTGAATTGACAGTTAATGGATCATTAAAAGTAATTTTTGATTATTAGGTTGGGTATACATCAGGATTTTAGACGATTGAGAAATCTTGCTATAACGAAACTTTTTTCCTTCTCGTCTTATTTACTAAAGAAAATTTTAGTGTTTTTATTTATGAAAATTAAAACTAGGAATAGAAATTATACTGAACCCTTATCTCATTCTAGCAATACGGGGGCATCCACAATTCAATTGAAATAAAATTTAATTGAACTAAAAATATATATATAGTCCCAGCCATCTTATAGGAGATGCAGTTTCAATAAAAATTTGTCTTTTTAAATTATTTATCAAATTATATAATAGGTTTATGTTATTTTGACCAATTGGTACTATTAATAGTCATAAAAATAATTCAGTCAGTATTTTAAAATTTATAGCTTGATGGCTAGAAGAAAAAAAATAATTAAAATATCAATGTATATACATATTTTGTAGCAGAGAATCATGATATAATAGTCCATAACAGCTTCATGCATAAAATGTATTACATAAAAATAAAATTCACTGGGGAAAGTGGTATGGAAAATGACTTCAAAAGAAAAATAAATAAATGATGTAAACGTTCAGTCTGTTAAAGGAGAGTTTGTTTGTGTATCTTTAAATAGGTGATGGTTGATATCCAATCAGTATTTAGATTCCATTGAATGCATTTTAAAAGGTGATGTAACAATTTTATTTAAAAGTTCAGTATTTACAATATTTTATTTAAAAGGTCAATATTTACAATATGGTGAAAATCCATCCATTCAACTACTCTATTTATACTTAAAATCTAAAAGGGGATACTAAATTTTTCAAAATTATCTTAAAAAGTATAAGTGAGCAAACTTTGAAGAGCACTTTATATGTTAGAGAAAGAAACAACACCCATTTCCATTGTCTGTCAAGCATACAGTAGGTGCTTAATAAAAGTATGTTAAATGGAGGAAGGCTGAAGCCCTTTGTAAATTAAAAATCACTCTATAATGTCGGTGATGCAGCACTGTCACATCGTGTGCCTACATAGGTCATCATAAGAAATCTCATACATTTGTTTCAGAATGAGAGAGTAGCCCGAGCCCTGTCCTTATGCGTGGTCTTCATCACTTTCACAATACCCTGACGGACTTTGAATACATTTTGATCTTTGAACCATGTACTACAGCCGATTCAAAACTAAAAGAATCAAAAATATTTCTACCAACCACAGTCCAGTGCTGAACCTGATACATTTTAATTCATTTACCTTATTTAAGAATATTTTCTGAATCAAGACTCAAACTTGAAGTCCCTGGATGTGTTTTCTCCGTATGATTGTGGATGCATATTTTATTGATTTTGCTGCAGGAACAGTAATTGCTAAATTGGAACTCCATGAAATGTGTGCATATACCCACAGCAGCTTAATTTATTTAATGGTTTTAAGCAATTTACAAAAAGTGACTTAGGTTTTTTGGCTAGCTCCCTATGTTTCTCCTTTCTTTCTCATTCCAATAGTCAATTGAGTCTGGTACGTTTCATTGAGCATATTTGAATGTAGGGCAGAACTATTTTAATGGCACATTTAGTGCCCATTTGTAATAATGTTTTTTGTCATTAAAATGTACATTAGGGAGGGCCATGACAGGAACACTAATTACAGTCATGCAGAAACTGGTATGAAGAGAAGGAGGTCCATGCTCTCACACCCTATTCCAATTTTTCACCAGCATGTTGACCTCAACAAGACCTCCACTCCCTCGATCCTTCCATTCTCTGCTAGTCCATCAGCTCCCCCTGGTTTGATCTCCTTCCCTACTGAGGCAGGACCCCATGGTGCAGCATTTCAACCTCTTTCTTGTCAGCACCTTTAATTTTCTTAGCCCTTTGCCTTCTGCCACAGACCCACACTCCCTACCCCCCAACCCTGCTAACCTCCAACTCCAGATTCCTTCAGTAATCCATCTTGCCTACGCCATGGAGACTGCCACTGAGACTTCTGTCCAGCACAGCTGAAGAGAATCATATGACCCTTCAGACTGGTGTCACTGCAGTTCTGATCTCAGCTGAATTCTCTACACCATTTCTCAACCTGTCCTGAGCCAGCTCCCACTCACATCTTCCTTCATGGGCTCTTCTGAAACCTTGCTCCATTCACTGTAGCAGATGACCCTGCCCCACATTCTGAGAGAAGCAAGTATGTGGTCCTTTTCCCCAGTCAAACTAGAGACGGTGGTGGGCTCTCCGACCGAGTGGACCACACGACTAAGGATGAACATGGGGTGGCAGGCACCACTTACTATAGAACCAATACCTTCACCGGACAGAAACTATTGTAATTCACAAGCAAGAAAAGTGTGAATGTCAGCCAAGACATTTAAGGACCTGCTAAAATCTAAATCCAAAACCTAGTGGTTAACCCCAGATGCCAGGTAAATAACCTTGTGAACCAAGGGATAAAATCAGAACAGAAGAGGTTGAAAAAGGCTAGAAACAAACAGCAAGGAAAGAAAACAGAGGAAAAGTGGGATCGACAGTAAGAGATAGTCGGGAGAAGGTTTTCTTAACCCAGGGTTCGTGCTTAAGAACTCAGGGATTCTATGAACTTGAATGGGGAAAACATTGTGGTTTTATTTTCAGTAATTGTTAGCAGAATTTGAGCATTTCCTTCATTAGGAATGCAGGCAGCACATGGTGATAACAGCGATATCTGTGATTTTGTCACCAAGTGAAATCAGTGATATTTTTGTATTCTATTACAATTATTGAGATTTCTCAAAATATTTCCATTTGCAATTACTTCAAAATTATGGTAGTTATTAAACACATTACTAGATCTTGTTATTTAATGTGCTACTAAAGAAGCATATATATTACTATATCGCTAACTTTTTAAATATTTTGCTAACCACATTACAATAGTATAATTGATTTCCTTTGTAACTCTATGCATTGCATTTTATGGGTCTCAATCTAACATGCATGGATCAGATTCATAAAAAGATGTCATGATAGGATCAAAATTCAATAACAAAAGCTTCAACACTTTACCTTCTCTTCCTCACAATGTACAAAATATTCTACATCCATACTTAAATTTAACTTCCTTCCCTCTTGTTCAAAGAGAAAGTATACATCCTCTGGTTAATCTAATCCAGAGAATTGTGCCCCTGGTTCCTTCTGTCATCCCCTCCAGAATTATTCCCATCAATTACTCATCAATTTTTCCTTCTACATTGTTCCCTTCTTTTTGTCTTAATAGAGATTCCCCCGGTGGCCCTCATTCTTTACCCATTCATTTTTCAGTGTTAACAGTTACTCTACTTACTTTTTATTCTCCTTCCTGTATTTATAAAAGATTTCTCAACCTCAGCATTATTGACATTTTGGGTTAGATAATACATAGTTGTCGAGAGCTGTGCTGTGCACTGTAGGTGTGTAGTAGCATCTCTGGTTTGTATCCCCTGGATTCCAGTAGCACATCCAGCCATCGAAATCAAAGATTTCTCCAGACACTGTCCCATGTCCCCTGGGAACCATAATCATGCCTGGTTAAGAGCCACTGCCTGAAACACTAGTCTCCGTTCACTCTGCCCTCTTCTTCACCTTGCCTTCACTTGCTGTCTCCCCGCAAGCCTGACTCCACCTGCACCGCTTTACTAAAACTATAGATCCTTTGATCTCTCATTACATTCAAGGTCCTAATCAAACTGAAAGCTTCTACTTAATTGACTTCTTTGTACAATTTGACCATGTAAGTCACACCTTTTTGTTAGTCATCGCTCTCTCCTTAATCCTTCACCAGGACAATTTTTCTCAATTCCCTTTACTGACCTCCCTTTCTCCACAATAGCTTAAATAGCTATGTTCCATGGGGAGTGCCCACCGTACTCTATTCCCTGGGCAATCTCATTATCTCCCATGGCTCTATCACCTCCTTGTTCAGGCCAACCCTGCTCAAGGCTGAATTCAGTTTCTTATTTCACAAGACTGGCTCCTACTGTAATATTTTCCCAACCCAAATGTTCAAGCCATAAACGTAAAAATCAGTCTGAATCTCTCTCTATATGTATGTATTCAGGCATCAAGTTTTGGCACATCTTCTTCCAAATGTCTCCCAAATCCAGCTCCTCCTCTGTCTTCACTTCCTTCTGTTCTCATTCAGGCTCTATTATCTTTTGCTTAGATGATTGTATAGCAGTTGGCAATCAGTCAATTCATTGTTGAATGAAGAAGTCAATGAATGAGCAAACTGGACTCAACTGTAGTCTCATTACCTCTGTTTCATGCTATGCATAATGGCTGGGGTCTTTCCCAAACAACAAATCTGACCATATCTTTCCTCTGCTTAAATTCCTTTAAAGGTTCACAATTATCTGTAGAATAAAATCCAAATTGTTGTATCTCTATCCCCCAACTACCTTTCCAGCTTCATGTCCCGCTCCCTACTTTTTTTGTGTGTGAGACAGGGTCTCACTCTATCACCCAGGCTGGAGTGCAGTGGCACGATCTCAGCTCACTGCAGCCTCAACCCTCCAGTGCTCAAGCTGTCCTCCCACCTCAACCTCTCAAGTAGCTGGGACTACATGTGCGCTTCACCACGCACACTAATATTTGTTGGTTTGTTTTTTTGTTTTTTGATAGTGACAGTGTTCTACTATGTTGCCCAGGCTGGTCTTGAACTCCTGGGCACAAGCAATCTCAAAGTGTTGGGATTACAGGCTTGAGCCACCATGCCTGGCCTCATGTACCATTATTTCCTTAATAATAATAGTGATAATGATATCTCACATTCTTGGGGACATGTCAAAAAGACATAAAAGCCAACTTCAAGAGGCTCCCACTGACCCCATTGGGTACAACACAGTATCTAAATAAGTGATGATAATGACAAATACATCCCATTGGAAAAAATGAGAAACCATGGGTCCATACATAAAATAATACTAAATGGAATGTTTGATGGAATATCGAAAGAGTTTCAAAGCACTTCCCACTCATTATATACAAAGTGGAAAGAATAATTAAAGTAAAGAAGCCTGGCAGACACCACCTTAGTCAAGTGAACATTATCATCAGTAATTGGACAAATCAAGCTGCCATGCCACCTGATAGGATGCAATGAGAAGAGTCACTCCATGTTATTCCTGCCAAAGATGTATAACCTGAATAAAAATGCATAGCCTGAATGTAATCATGAGGAGGCATCAGAGAAGTCCAAATTGAGGGGCATCCTGTAATCTTCAAAAGTGTTTAGGTCATGAAAAACCAAGGATAGACTGAGGAACTGTCCTAGACTGAAGACAACAAAAGTAACATGGAAACAAAGGTAGTAAATGAAGCCAACTTGCGATCCCAAACTGCATCATTTTCACCTAAAAGACATATGGGGAATATCTGGTGGCATCCACCTATGAAACTTGGATGTGGTCTGGGGATTTGATGGTAGTAATGCATCAGTGCTAATTTCCTGAATTTTGATTATTGTGTTGTGGTAATATAGGAGAATTTCACTGCTTATAGGAAATATGCACAAAAATATTAGAAAGAATTGGGTATCAGGTCAGAAACTCACTATCAAATGCAGAGGAAGAAAAGTTCAATTGATGCAGAGTGAGAAACTTCCAAACTACCAGAAGGGGGAGAATGGAATGAGAGAGGAAAACCTTATATCAATTCAAAAATGGTTAAAAGAGAAGAAAACAGAAAAAGTGGAACAAACAGAGAGTACAAAAATAAATGATAAAAATAAATCTAAATATGTCATTACTATGGTAAAAACATGGATTGTCAGATAGGATTTAAAGGAAAATATTGAGCTATATGCTATTTAACAGAGATATGCCCCAAACCTAAAGGCAGAGCATAGCTTAAAATTAAAATTTTAGAAAAAGATGTACTGTGAAAATACTAACCAAAGAAATTATTTTCATTATATTCCCAAAAAGTTAGAAATCAATAATAAAAAGATAACTTCGAAAACCTGGTAAGTTTGGAAATTCTGAAATGCCCAATATTAAGAACTTTTGGTCAAAAATAAAATTCTAATAAAAATTAGAAAACATTTACATTTATATAATAATGGAAATATTCTATATTAAAGTTATGACAATACAGAAATTAGAGAATAATTTAAAGGTTTAGGAACATACACTAGAACAAAGAAAATATAAACATTAATTATCTAAATAGGCCTCAAACTTAAGAATTTACAAAAAGAATAGAATAAGCCAAAGGCAACTCAAATAAGTAAAATTATAACAATAATAAAAGAAACTAATAAAAACAAACATGCAAATATAAAGACTAATTTCATCAACAAGTATCTTTTGAGTACCTATGGGAGTCAGACACAACTCAAGTTATCATAGAAACATCAATGATCAAAACAAGCCAAAATCCCTACCCTTATGTACTTTATATTTAAATAGCTTGAAATGTATCGGAGGTAAATATTTTGAGATATATAGGAAAGTCATAAAGACAGTACAGAGAGTTCCTATATATCCCTCAGCTAGCTTCCCAAATTGTTAACATTTTACATTACCATTGTCCATTTGTCAAAACTAAGAAAATAACATTGGTATACGGATGCTTCTCCACTTAAGATGGGGTTATGTCTGAATAAACCCATTGTAAATAGAAAATATTATAAGCTGAAAATTCATTTAACACACACCTAAGCTACTGAACATTATAGCTCAGCCTAGCCTACCTTAAATACGCTCAGAACACTTCTATTACCCTATAGTTGGGCAAAATCAACTGGAAACACAGGACCCTACAGGGTATTGGTTGTTTTTTCTCATGATCATGTGGCTGACTGGGAGTGGTAGCTCACTGCTGCTGCCCAGCATCTCAAGTATAGCACAGTGCATATCACTAACCCAGGAAAATTTCAAAATTCAAAGTTCTAAGAACAGTTTCTACTAAATGCATATTGCCTTTACATCATTGTAAATTCAAAAAATTGTTGAACCACCTTAAGTCAAGGACTAGCTGGATTGTTAATAACAAATCCCGGATTTTATTCAGATTTCACCTAATTTACCTATAAAGGTACTCTTTCTGTTAATTCACTTTTATAGATTCCAACTCTCTGTTAAAATATATCATGATCCTCTGTTTTCTTGAACATTTTTATACTAGTTATTTAATAGTCTGTGTCTAATAACTTCAATTTCTAGGTCATTTATGGTTCTGCTTTTATTATTTATTTCTTAATTTTCATCAATTTGATCTTGTTTCTTGATATTCTTGGTGATTTGTGACTACATACTGGACACTGCATATGACAACATTTAGGTTCTGGATGATATCCACAACCAGAAAAGATTTCATTTCTTCTGACATGCAAAGTAAATGCAGATTATCTTATTCCAGTCAAGGCTATGTTTCTGTCATCATGAAGGCCAATCTATTTCTGGTTTGTCCTTATTTCCAAGTTTAGCCTTTAGTCTTGAAATTTAACTGTTGAAGGAGCACAGATGAAAGCTTCACATGTTCACCTGAGCCACTTCACCCTTGCAGGTCCTAAACTGCAACCTCTTTCTCTTTAGCATGGGAACACTGCCCAGGGCAGTCACCTTTATACAATTTTACCTACCTGTCATCTACCTGTCCCAATCTATCTGTAGTGGTTTTTTTAAATTATTTTTTAAATTTCCCATAGGTTTTTGGGAAACAGGTGGCATTTGGTTACATGAGTAAGTTCTTTAGTCACGATTTGTGAGATTTTAGTGCACCCAACGTTTGAGCGATATACACTGAACTCAATTTGTTGTCCTATTTTTTACTTTTTTAAGTTGACGCATAACAATTGTACATATTTATGGGGTACAGAGTGATGCTGCAATACATATAATGTATACTAATCAGATGAGAGTAATTAGCATATCATCATCTCAAACATTTATCATTTCTTCATGTTGACAACATTCAGTATCCTCCGTCTAGCTATTTGAAACTACATATTATTATTAACTATAGGCATCCTATAGTGCTATAGAACACTAGAACTTATTTTTTTCTAACTCTAATTTTGTATTGTTTAACAAACCTCTCCCTATCCCCTCTTTTCCCTACTGTAGTGCTTTTGCTTTTTTTTTGAGACGGGATCTCACCCTGCCCTGCTGCCCAGGCTGGAGTACAGTGGTGGGATCTCGGCTCAGGTAGTGCATGTTTCTAAGATATTTATGTGTGTTCTTTAATCATCACAACAAACCCATGAGGCAAGTATGTGAGTCTTGTTCAGGGATTTTGTTAAATAATATGTTTGCAATATTTGTCTGAAACATAGTGCAGTAGACATACAATTAATATTTGTTGAATTAAGGAAATCAGAGAATAATAAAGATGAGAATGGGAAAAATGAGAAACTATTTTTTTGCCTATCAAACTGAAAAAGATAATAAAATTATGGTACTCATTTTCAAAAAAGACCTGGTGAAATATTTCAAAAAAGACATATTTCCCTATTTTGTGTGATAGTATATGCTGATATAGCCCTTTTAGAAGGGTTACTTACACATTTGTGAAACATTTACTGAGTATCCTATATGTGCTTTGGCATTGTGACATCAAATGTCTTACCATGTTTCCTGACCTCCAGCATCCTTTCGGAAACATATATTAGCAGCTTTCAAACTATTCATTACCATTTCTTTCTAACCAAGTGTTTAATAATTTCAGTTCTGGAACTAAATCCTAAGAAATTAATCGGAGATATTTTATTTCATTCATTTATCTAATGTATTGAGTACTTAGTCTAATAATAATAACTAACACTTACCAAGTGCCTTGGGCAACATAACACCGTAATTAAGAGCATGGACTCTGAAGCCAGATTGCTGAGGTATTTTTAAATCTTGGCTCTGCCACTCACTAACTCGATCCCGGGGGAAGTCACTTAACCCAACCATGTCTCAGTTTTCTCATGTGAAAATGGAAACAATGATAATTTGGTTGTGAGGATTAAATGAGTTGTCATTTATAAAGTGCTTACAACAGTGCCTGGCACATATTATGAAGTGCTATATATGTTTTTGTTTTAATCGTGTTAGCTTCTATTCTAAATGTTTTACTTGTACTAATTCATTTAACTCTCACAGCTACTCTATAAGGTAGGTACTATGATTATCTTTATGTTATGGGCAATAAAATGGAGGCTAAAGGAGGTGGAGTAACATACTCAAGTAAATTGTTGAGCAGGATTTAAACCCAGGTTGACCAGCTCCAGAGCCTGTGCATATAATCATTAACCTCAATGGCATTCCCAGCACCATTGTAGGCATCAGATCACTGTACAGCTAGAGTCCCTACTCCCAGGAAGGCAAGGATGATGATAATAAAGAGTAGGTAAGAGTAATAAATGAGTAAGATAATTTTAGGTTGTAATGAATGCTATGAAGAATACAAAATGAGTAATGTGCTAGAATACAGCTGGCAGGGACACCCAACAGCATTTGATAGGGAAAAGAAGTCTCTTTGAGAAGGTAACATCTAAACTCAGAAACTAAAAGACCAGGACATATGAAGATAACTGGTTTATATAAATGGAAATTCTTCACTGCATTATTAAAAAAAATAGTGGGAATAAACTAAAAGTCCAAAATAAATGAATAATTTATTATTACAGCATATTCCAAAGATGACGGCATACTAACTAGCCATTAAAAGTCTAAGAATATTTTAAAATACAGGAATATAATACATTATAAAGTTAAATGAAACAAGTAGAAATTCAAATACACATATAGTTTAATTTCTATTTTATTTACTATATATATACACATAGGGAAACACGTATTTATACACTTTAAACAGATCTACGTATACATAGAAAAGGGGCTGGGAGGAAATATAAGAAAACATTTACATCGATTAACTGTTTAGTGGCAATATTATAGAAAATATTATTTTCATTGTCATATTTTTTATATTTTATAAATTTTCTAGAACCAGAAAAGAATTAATGTTTTTACATAAATCCCATCAACAAAAAACATCTATGAGCAGAATTTTGTTTATTGACTCACAATGCTCTAGGAATTCATGTATTATCTTACTTGTGTATTCTATGAATCAGAAAGTTGACACCTAAAAAGATTAAATAACTTATCCAAGGGCATACATTTGGTTGAGTTGTAAGAGTCAGATTCAAACCATATCTGTCTGATATCAAAATCTATGAACTCACTACAGAAGCTTTTTGTTTTTGCTTTTACAGCATATATTTCCATTCATAATAAAAATCATAAAACTAATATCTGCTTGTTAAAACAAGTTAACTAAGACTAACTTATAAAAGAAAAAGTCAAGCAGAGTTGTTTTTAGGGTAAAAATTAGAAATAATCTGAAATGCAATAAAAATAGTATATTAATTCATGCATACCTACATGCTATTAAACAGGCATTAAAAACACTATTTGAGATAATTATCTGATGAGGGAAAATACTTGTGAAATGTAAAGGAAATTAAAGGCAATATAAAAATATTCAACATCATACTGTTCAATTCCAACAAGGCAAAAAACATAATCCAGGAATTTAAAAAAAGTAGATAGAAATACACTAACCCATTAGTAATTATATTTCATCGATAGGATAATGAGGGATTTCTTTTTGCTGTTGTATATTTTTTACACTTTCTGAAATGAGCATATATATTATACTGGTAAAAGGCTAGACTACTTGGATTTGTTTTTTGTTTGTTTGTTTGTTTGTTTTGAGACGGAGTCTGTCTCTGTCGCCCAGGCTGGAGTGCAGTCGCATGATCTCGGCTCACTGCAAGCTCTGCCTCCCGGGTTCACGCCATTCTCCTGCCTCAGCCTCCCGAGTAGCTGGGACTACAGGCGCGCACCACTACGCCCGGCTATTTTTTTCTATTTTTAGTAGAGTCGGGGTTTCACCGTGTTAGCCAGGATGGTCTCTATCTCCTGACCTCGTGATCCACCCGCCTCAGCCTCCTAAAGTGCTGGGATTACAGGCCTGAGCCACCACGCCTGGCCTGGACTACCTGCATTTGAATTGTAGTTCTACACTTACTAGTTGCATGAAATTGGGCAAATTTCTTAACTTCTCTGTGATTCAAATGTATCACTCTGTAAAACAACAGTAACAATAGAATCAATCTCATAGGATTAAGTGAATTAATATAAATAAACTAGTTAGAACAGTTCCTAGCACATAATAAGCAGTCTATAACTGCTAGATATTATTATTCCATCTTTAATGGAAAAAAATCAACTTGTTTAAGAAGAGAAAAGCGTGACTATATTGAAACATAATTCAAGAATTCCTTTTTTATTCTCTATATTTTATGGACATTAAAATAGCTGATATGTGGATAAAAATTTTGCTTCTTTGGATTCTGCTTACAAAATAGACACTTGAAGCTTTTTAAATGGTTCTTTTCCTTTTTCCATTTCAAATCCAGCTATTCAGCACATTCTGTTGATAACTACCTTTATATTTGGAAGCCCAGTTTTACTTAGGGACAAGATTAACACCTAGTAGGGCTGGTTTAAAAAAACAGTAATAGATAATGATAGATAATACACAACATTCCCAGAAGCCAAATTAAGAGTCATGAGCTCTACATGTCAACATGGTAGATGGGTTTTCCTCCTTGCCAGTATCAATCCCTGCTTCCTCAATCTCAGTGATTGGTCCCATCTCCCTTCCCAACCCTTGTGAAGGATGGCAACATTTTCGAAGTCTGTGCAATGACACTTCTACCTAGGACTTCTACAGGAACTATTGGTAGAGCAGTATTTGCTTCCCACTGTTAGGGTTAAAGTCTGGAGTTGCTATTAGGCATTTTTGTCACTACCCTGGGAAAGACTGCCTGAGAGTGAAGTCTAATAAAGAAGTCAGCCAAAAGATGAAGACAATATCTTGGCAGCATCACTGCCAAGATGCATCTGTGGCTAAAGCCAAATGTACCTGTGGACATCCAAATTACTTAAGCCAATTAATTCCCTTTTATGCTTCAACTAATTGGAATGCGTTTGTCACTGATGACCAAAAAGGTCCTTATTAATGCATTAGTGATTTCCTATTTAATATTCAAAATAACACTATGAAGTAATACTATTGTCACATCTATGCATTAACAAATTAATGCATAAAATTATATAAAGGTCATATAATTCATCTAAAAACTGGTAACCAGGAACTGGTAGAACCAAGATTTGCTCTCAGGCTGTCTAGGCAGTCCAGTCCAGCTCCGTAGCGATTTCCTTCTTTGTGACCTTACTATACTCTGCACATTCTTCTATCAGTCCCCCTGTAAGCTTTTATTAGTTTTTCTCTGTCTCTTCCTGTTACTCTGGGAGCCTTTCCTCTTATCATCAATGGGAAAGATGCTGAATAAATGTTTGTCAAATACACTATCCTCTGCCCAACCAACTTTAGTTGGGAATTTTCATCCTTGTTAAAAGAAAGTATTTCTTGGCTCATGGACCTCACACACAGGTTCAAACTAGCTGGCCTTCTCCTGAAATTTTCAAGGCACATGTTAAGGTCTGTGTTTATTTATAGTGTTGACCTGTGACATCATCAAAACTACTACGAATAGAGCTAAGTCAATAGAATCTTTGAAAGCTTAAGATCCATTTCATATTTAGCAACACCCTAGCCATTCCAAATGTAACCCACCTTTTAGTTACATAGAATGTGCAAGTGTCACAATTGTTTAGGTGTCATAACGCCAATGAATTTTATATCATATTAAAATAAAGCCCTTTCATTCAAAATTGACCAAAGTAGAGTCAATTTAATATTTTTTTCAAGGCACTACTCTCTCTTTTTCTCCTTTCTCTCTGTTTCTCTCCCTGCCGCCACCCCTCTCCTTTCTCTACCTTCCTCCCTCAAAATGTGACCTTATTTGGAAGTAGAGTCTTTGCAGATGTAATTAGTTAAGGCAAAAATGAGGTCATTCTGGAGTAGTATGGGGCTCTAATCCAGTATGATTTGTGTCCTCATAAGAAGAGACACAGACACAGGGAGAATGACACGTGAGGACAGAGGCAGAGGTTGGAGTGAGGCATCTACAGGCCAAGGAATGATAGGGATTAGCTGCAACACCAGAGCTCAAAGAAAGGCATAGAACAGATTCTTCCCCAGAGCCTTCAGAGAGGGCCTTGCCAACAACTTGCCTTTAGACTTGTAGCATCCAGAACTGTGGGAGAATGAATTTCTGTTGTTTTAAACCATCTGGTTCATGATATTTTGTTATAGCAGACTTAGGAAACTAATACAGTACCCATGGGCAATAAATAATATACCTAACACACAGAGCCATTAAAGAGATTAAATGAAATAAAATATACAAAGAGTTTAGCAGTGCTGGCACATAGCAAATATTCAAAGAATGATAGTTATTATCATCAATCCTTTTTTTTTTTTTGAGATGGAGTCTTACTCTGTCGCCCAGGCTGGAGTGCAGTGGCATGATCTCAGCTCACTGCAAGCTCTGCCTCCCTGGTTCACGCCATTCTCCTGCCTCAGCCTCCCGAGTAGCTGGGACTACAGGCGCCCGCCACCACGCCCAGGTCATTTTTTGTTTTTGTATTTTTAGTAGAGACAGGATTTCCCTGTGTTAGCCAGGCTGGTCTCGATCTCCTGACCTCGTGATCCACCTGCCTCGGCCTCCCAAAGTGCTGGGATTACAGACGTGAGCCACCATGCCTGACCCATCAATACATATTTTTTAAAATTTTATACCATAAATTATAACAGAAATTAATATAACTCTCCCAGAAAGAAACAGTATGTCCCTACTCCTGAGCTTTTAATTTAAAAGGATGGAACACCTTACACCTCCCTACTCAGGGGCCTCCTCTAGTAATGGTAACTGAGCAGCATGCTGAGGATACAGAAGTTCTGGCCTAGCCATTAAAACTCAGCCTTTGAGGAATTCTAGTTGACACCACTTCCATTTCTTTGTCTGGAAGCGGAAGACGGACCTAGTCAATAGACATCCCTCACACCCCCAAAAAAGGAACCATCAATCTCAGCCTAGGTGACTGTCACATTGAACATTTTCAGGCAGCTTTTTCAACCTTGGAGGTTTGGGCAACCTGCCAGTAATGAAGATGTATTAATGCTTAATGCAGCTTAATGTAATAGGTGTCATGTTCATAATTTACAGAAGCTCTTTCTAAAGCATTAAATTCATTTATACTCCTTAAAAGCTACTCAATCGTGGGGGCTAAGTTAGTTTGGTAGGGCTTCTTTTTTAGGATCAAATGATATATAAATTGTTAACATATCCAAACTCATCCATTAGTGCATGTGAAAGCAATAAATGTGCCAAAGTAGCAATAACATGATCGAGGAAAGTCATTGTGGTCATTAGGGCTGAAAGGGTTTCATTTATGGCCCTGAGAAAGAGAATGAAGGCTGTAAAATAGACCCAGGAGGTCCCACTGACCGGAAGTCCTGACTTATTGTGCTCAAATAAAAATAAAACAAAATGTACATTTTAGGTTTTCAAAAGTGACAATGGATTGTGCCCTCTATTTTGTAGTGAGTTGTCCCTCCTGCTTCCAACTACCATTTTGAAAATAGAAAATGGAATGGATTGATGAGGCCTTCTCATCTCAACTGTCCGCTCATAGAATATTGATTGGCCTCTTGGTAAATAACTCTAAGCAAAACAGGGGGGCATGACTAATGAGAGCCCTTGCTTGTTGGACAGATCTGGGAGGTCAGTAATTGATGGAATTATAAATCCTAGCATGGCATTTCCAAAGTAGTCCCAGGATCAACATAGGAATAAGAAGAAGCCATAGCTTTGTATATCAGATTAGGGTAACCACTATCTATTACCCCATTATGATCTGCTGACAGCCACCATTACTCATGTCCCTGTGAGTCAAGTTCTCCACCCCTCCAAAAAAATATTGCAGAGTGCCAAGAAGCACTGCAAAAATAAAAGGTGGGAAACCAAGTTTAAAAATTTGTTAAGGTTATTCCAGCTAAGTTAGTGCAGCTGTCTTTGGTATAATGAGAATCACTTGGGAGCTTTTATAAACTAGCAAGATCTTGACCTACCCTAAACAATTAAATCTCTGGGGGTGGGGCTTGGCCACCAGTATTTTCAAAGTACTCCAGGGAATTTTCATGTGCAGCCAGGATTAAGAGCCATTAATTTAACTAATATTTAGGAGCAGCTACAAAAGCTTTA
This sequence comes from Nomascus leucogenys, assembly GCF_006542625.1. Classification (NCBI taxonomy): domain Eukaryota; kingdom Metazoa; phylum Chordata; class Mammalia; order Primates; family Hylobatidae; genus Nomascus; species Nomascus leucogenys. The sequence goes on along the minus strand of NC_044389.1, from coordinate 66,670,658 downwards.
AGTAACGATGGTACAGCATATTAGTCATGTCTTCTTACTTAGAGCTCTCTATGGAGCAATGTTTTACAAACATTTGGTGCTTGCCTAGGTATTCCCTTCAAGTCTGACAGTCTGTTCAGGTCTCCTCACCTAGAGGCCTCTGAAATAAAAGGTAATCCTCCACCCAGAAGTCTCTTACGTGACTGAAAGCTAAAAAGTTCATTCTCTGTTAAAAAGTCAAGCTCTGTTGTTTATATCAGGGCACCTGCCCTCCTGGGTTTACAAAGCATTCTAGGTTCTGCGATGGCTCTGGCTAGCACTTATCTGGACAAACAGCTGGACCAGTGATCACCAGAGATTCTACAGAGGAAAAATCCTGCTGAAGATGTCGCTATTGGCTCCTGTTTTGTCTATGAAAAGCCAAACTTTATCTGCGTGGCAGGAGAGCTGAAATCAGGAGTCTCTGCTCAGCAGAGTCTGAGTCTAGGTGGGGCAAGGGGCAAATATGGGGTTGGTGGGAGCGCTAACTAAAATCCAGGCAGCACACTAGAGGATCAGGGAGTAAGTGTATCTAACAAGCTCTAATTAAGTCATGTCATGTAGCCAGATTCGACTTGGAGAAAGAAATGCCTACAGTAATTGCATTTAGTTCATCTTGTAGCATGCTCCCAATCATAACTGCTAATTCAATTGTACGTTCATTCTGCCAGCTCATTGCCATTAAGCACACATTTAATTACTTCAATAAAGGATTAATATGCAGCACACAAAAGGAGGGACAGAAGACTGTGCCAAAGCACACAGCTGCCCCAGCGTTTAGCCCAGAGATAAAACAAGAATATCATTGGGCAGCATAATCCTGCTCCAAATACATCATTATTAGATGAACATTCCAGACTTTTATTTTCATGCTTGTTATGCACCATTCCACATGCATATATTTCTGTAGCACCAGAAAGAGCTGTAACAGGAACCTGACAGCTTTCCATTGTTGTCTCAATCACGCACCCACCACTCCCCCATCCCCTGTCTTCCTCCATGCTTGTAAGGTTGCGCTTATCTCGTTTCCAGGCAAAGGCTTACAGTCCCTACATTACAACATCCTGAGATAAGGGCCCTCGCTTGACATTGTTCCTGCCAGTGCTGCAAACAAGTGACAAACCTGGCATGTATAAAAAGAGAGGGAGAACAACAAAGCCAGAGCCCCCTCCTCCTCGCCTCCTCCCAACTCCACCTCAAAGGACAGCCCATCAATTCTCCAGGATGTACACAATCATTATTGTAGGGGAAACAAAGGCCAGTGTCAATTGTGCAGTGTTATAAAGCAGTCCCTCAAATTAAAACCATGTACCTAACTGCATCTGATGGCAGAAGCTATTTAGCAGTGATATTTTACGGAAAGGCAATGAAAAGCAATAACTGCTTTATTTAATGTATCTGTTCAATCCAGCTGCCCTGGATAGGCCTTAATAGAAGCTGTCGATCAATGTCAGGCCCTTAGAAATAACTGCACCAGACTGCAATAAACATGAAGGAAAGATAACTAGAACTACTGATCAGCCTCTTGTTACCTTTCCTGCGCCCAGAGATTTGTCATTTGTTTATACTGCTCATAATAGCTGGCTCGACGATTATCATCTTGCCCGCCTGGTATTGTGGTGGGCACATCAAGGCGGGGAGCGAGAGAGCAGAAGACACAAGCTTGGAAGAGGAGGGAGGAGGAAGAAATATGAGATGTAAGACCAAAAGGTGAGGAATAAGAAAAGAAAGTTTGTTCAGGACATGTGAGGTTAAATCTTATAAAGTGTGCATGCTGGCTCCCTTGTTAAAATACATCACTTATACTTTTTTTGCCATCTCTTGACGGACCTTCCCTTAAGATTAATGGAATAAGGCATGAATTTTTTGTTTTAGTGTCTTCTCCAGCAAATCCTAGTGCTATGAGGAAGACACTAACAAGGCCTATAACCAAGATAGCCCATACTCAACCATGATTTAATTTGCCTTCTCTGCACATCCACTCTGAATGTTCCCCCATGTTCCAGTCTCAGCCTTCTCCAATTCATTTTAATTTCTATCCCGATACAAGCTCATCCTCTCTTATCATTACCATCTATAACAGGGGTTAGCCATCTACAACCCATGGACCAATCTAGCCAGCAGCCTGTTTTTATAAATAAAGTTTTATTTGAACACAGACACACCCAAGCATTTAGGTTTTGTCTATGACTGCTATGGCATTAAGATAGCAATTAAGTACTTGAGACAGATACTATGTTGCCCCCAAAGCCTAACGTATTTACCATCTGGCCTTTTACAGAAAATGTTTGTCAATCCCTGATCTGTTTATATCATTTCAAAATGTGTATTTCAGCCCAGATCTCTCTACTCATCTTTAGACTTGTGTTTCCATCTGCCCCTTGGTCTCCAGCTCCTGGATCCCTCCATCGGGCTGTCTCCATGCAGTTTATATGTAATATGTCCAAAACCTAATTCATTTTATAGTTTCTCCAGTTTTGTATCTCAAATCATGGCCTCACCGTCTGTTTTAACGATCCAGACAAAAAAAAAAAAAAGCTATTTTTTTTAGCATTCTTTATTTAGCAACTATTTATTTAGCATTAAGTACCTCCCAGGCATCATTCCAAGTACTTTCCACGTGTTTATTCATTTAATCCTCACTAAACTCTGTAAGACAGAGTAGGTCCTATTATCCTCCCCATAATCCCCATAAGGAAGCCAAGGCTTAGAAAGGATTCATGACTTGCAAGGGTCACATACTTTGCAAATGACTACATGAGGATTTGAACACGAGACTATTGGTCTCAAAAGCCCAAGATATTCTTCATATCTATAATGCTTTTCTCATATTATAGAAATCTTTGATAGTTCCCTACTCCCTACTAAGGACCGATGTTAATTCATATGGCATTCAAACTTTCAAGTTTTCTTTTTATGTGTTCTTCTGTCACACACTATCTCACACCACTCTTGACATGTACTAGTCCATGAACATGTGATGTGATTATGGAGCTAATATGCCATTTCCCCTGGAAATTCTCCCTGATCCCCACACCCACTCTCACCTTCCTAGCAGAATTAATTGTCCCTTCCCTGGTGTCCTTATGTACTCTGGTCAAACTACAGGAAAACACTTATCAAACTGTGCTATATTTGCACATCATATTATACCTCCTCAGATAGGTTCCAGACCTTTAAAATGAAAGGTAATTTCTTACACATGTTTTCTAGTGCCTAGAACTTATATAAGTAATGAATAAATGTTGGTTTAAGGTTTCTTCCAGACTCACACCATTCCAATTCATTTTTATTTTTTTATGGTTCCATAGTGAGCTTTCAGAAACACAATTTGGATCATGTGGTTTCTATTTAGATGGACTCATAGCTTCATCTTTATGTACAGGATTTTAAGGTCCAAACTCCTTTGCATGCTGTGAGGCTCACTACATAGGTCCACACCACAACCTCATTTGCAGCCATCTTAATCCACCTCCTAATCTCATTTTCAACTTCTCTCTTTCCCACACCCCAGACACAGACTTAGCATCAGCCATACTGAACTACTGGGCCTCTGCACATGCTTCCCTGTCTTCCAGGACTCTTCCTCTCCCTGTGGTCCTCTTTGACAACCTCTGTTTCTTTTTCATGACCCAAGTCAAATGTCTTCTACTCCATGAAACCTTCCTCACCAGAGGAAAGTTTATCTCCTTTATTTTGGGTCTCCATGTAATAATGATAGTAGTATTATTACAATGTAGCCATCTGTGTTGTATGCTTTAGATAGGTTAGATTGTTTAATCTCCACAAAAAGAGGTCAGTACTATTATTCTCATTTTTCTGGCTGTAGGTATACATGTCTTCTAAGAAAGACTTGCTCTGCCTTCTCTGCCTAGACACCCAGAATTTATTTTATTCTAGATGAAGAGAAATCTCGATTATCTCACTCTACCTGATTGACTCTCTGAATTCCTCTTCTGGGAGACCGTGGGTGAAATACAACATGTAAGCACAGCAATATGTGGCAGTCATTATAAGCTACTAGAACCTTGTCACAGTGAACGAGTGATTGTTGCCCCATATTGTTCTTTCTGTTGAAAACAAGTGAAACAGAGCAGCAGACTTTTAAAGGATCTCTTTCCAAATGGAGACTGAAACTGTAGGGTGCTTTGGTTAGTTGGAAGCTTTATTTGTACTTTGACTTTGGCTTGGAAGGACAACATTTTGGAGATTTTCTTATCAGTAGTTAGTCAATGATTACTAAGGTAATTGGGTTCTCTGATGTGATGGATTGAAGTGCCCAAGAAGATGTCACTCTCAAATGTAATCTCTGTAAGTCTTAAGCACCACCTTTCTTGGTCCAAAGAAAGGCAAACTGAGACACCAGAGAAGAGAAAAATACTATGCACATTATAAAAATCTTCCATTTGTAAACTTAATAGGACAAATTGAGTTTTGAGAAAATACTTCCATAACTAAGGCATCTGGCATAATGAAAAAAATAGAATTTAGATGGCCTTGTTGACTTATTGTTGCTTAACAGTTAAAAGGAAATTGTTGAGATTCCTGTCTTATTTTGAAGAAATTAGCAGCTTCTTTCATCAGCAAATGTATATTTTTTGTTTATGAGAAGCACATAAAGACATTATTGACAGCACTATGAAAATTATATGCTAAAAAATTACAACAGCCCAAACCCCTAGAGCCTTAAAGAAATTGAGGCATATCTAACAGGAATTGGTGCTCAAGTTTTTTTTTAAGCTCACTTGCCTCACATTCATCTTCCATTATTTTTCGTTGGTCCCTATGGGAATCTATGATGGAGCTTAGAGAATGTTTCTTTATGTTCTTTTAATTTCAAGAGCACTTGCTATTTTTTTTTTTAAAGTTCTGTTATGGGCTGCCTGTTTGTGTCCCCCCAAATTTCATGTATAGGTGCACTAAACCCCAGTGGGATTGTATTTGGAAGTGAGGGCTTTGGAGAGTAAGTAGGTTTAGATGAGGTCATGAGGATGTTGTCCCAGTGATGGGATTCATGCCTTTATAAAGAGATGAAGGTTGAATTTTATCGAAGGCCTTTTCTGCATCTATTGAGATAAACATGTGGTTTTTGTCATTGGTTCTGATTATATGATGGATTATGTTTATTGGTTTGTGTATGTTGAACCAGCCTTGCATCCCAGGGATGAAGCCAACTTGATCGTGGTGTATAAGCTTTTTGATACACTGCTGAATTCAGTTTGCCAGTATTTTATTGAAGATTTTCGCAAGGATGTTCATGAGAGATATTGGCCTGGAGTTTTCTTTTTATGTTGTGTCTCTGCCGGGTTTTGGTATTGGGATGATGCTGGCCTCATAAAATGAATTAGAGAGGAGTCCCTCTTTTTTAAGGCACTTATACACCATGGAATACTATGCAGTCATAAAAAAGAATGAGATCATGTTCTTTGCAGGGACATGGATGAAGCTGGAAGCCATCATTCTCAGCAAACTAACACAGAAACAGAAAACCAAACACCCCATGTTCTCATTCACAAGGGGGAGTTGAACAGTAAGAACACATGGACACAAGGAGGGAAACATCACACACCAGGACCTGTTGGGGGATGGGGGCAAAGGGAGGGAGATCATTAGGACAAACACCTAATGCATGCGGGGCTTAAAACCTAGATGATGGGTTGATAGGTGCAGCAAACCACCATGGCCCATGTATACCTATGTAACAAACCTGCACATTCTGCACATGTATCCCAGAACTTAAAGTAAAATGAAAGATAAATAAAAAATAAATAAATTGTTTAAAAAAGATGAAGGGACCAAAGCCATCTAGTCTACGGTATTCTGTTATAGCAGCCTGGACTGACTAAGGTAAGTCCCAATAAGTTTTCCCCCAAATAAAGTATTAATGCTTTCTGGAAATTACTTATTTTTTCAGATGAGAAAATACCATTTTGATGGGAAAATATCTAACATTATTTTAGGCCAAATATTAAACTAATTCAAATTTGCCCTCTCTAAACTTTTTTTAGATTTGCCCTACAGGCTGCCCCTGAAACTTGGAACACTGCAAATCAATTTAAGAGCACAACATAGCCATTTCTCCACTAGTTGGCAACCCAACATCTCCCACAGTCCCCAGATGTCCCAGCCTGACTTATTGACCACATAACACTGTTCTGAACAACAACATATAAACTTGAATTTGTTAGGTGGGACTTCTAGGACAGCTAGGATCTATCTCCTGATTTTAAAAAATAGAAATGAGTGGATAAATTCAGTTGACATAGGACTTAACTTCTTTCTCCTTCCTCAACTTTCTGACTGGAATGCAGACGTTCAGCCTGGAGGTGCAGCATCTACCTTGTAACCACGAGGCAACAAGCTGGAGAACAAAAACATACACAGAAGGGATGACAGAGCAAAATATGGAAAAAGCTTAGTACTTGATGGCATCACTGAAGTATCATACTAGCCATGAGCAACCTACCCCAGAACTTCTTATTGTGTAAAATAAACAAACCCCATAGCTTTAAGCCACTGGTAGATTTTCTGTTGCTATCAGCCAACTGCATTGCTGATGCTAACATAACCTGATGAAAGTAAAAACAGGAAGGAGGGGATGGTGTGAAGAATAAAGTCATATTTTTTAAAAAAATATGAGCCAAGCAAAACAAAGTAGGAGAGTCAACCAAAGTTTTCAAGATATCAAAACCCAGCATTATGTGGTAGAACATGGTCGAAGCCTAGCCACAGATAGAAATGTACACCTTTTGTTGAGAATGATGATTTCCAGCTTCATCCATGTCCCTGCAAAAGACATGAGCTCATCCTTGTTTATGTCTGCATAGTATTCCATGGTGTATATGTGTCACATTTTCTTTATCCAGTCTATCATTGATGGGCATTTGGGTTGGTTCCAAGTCTTTGCTATTGTGAACAGTGCTGCAATAAACATACATGTGCATGTGTCTTTATAGTAGAATGATTTATATTCCTTTGGGCATATACCCAGTAATGGGATTGCTGGGTCAAACGGTATTCCTGGTTCTAGATCCTTGAGGAATTGCCACACTGTCTTCCACAATGGTTGAACTAATTTGCACTCCCACCAACAGTGTAAAAGTGTTCCTATTTCTCCACATCCTCTCCAGCATATGTTGTTTCCTGACTTTTTAATGATCACTATTCTAACTGGCGTGAGATGGTATCTCATTGTGGTTTTGATTTGCATTTCTCTAATGGCTAGTAATGATGAGCTTATTTTCAAGTTTGTTGGCTGCATAAATGTCTTCTTTTCAGAAGTGTCTGTTTATATCTTTTGCCCACTTTTTGATGGGGTTGTTTTTTCTTGTAAATTTGTTTAAGTTCCTTATAGATTCTGGATATTAGCCCTCTGTCAGATGGATAGATTGCAAAAATTTTCTCCCATTCTGTAGGTTGCCTGTTCCCTCTGATGGTAATTTCTTTTGCTTGCAGAAGCTCTTTAGCTTAATTAGATCCCACTTGTCAATTTTGGCTTTTGTTGCCATTGCTTTTGGTGTTTTAGTCGTGAAGTCTTTGCCCATGCCTATGTCCTGAATGGTATTGCCTAGGTTTTCTTCTAGGGTTTGTATAGTTTTAGGTCTTACATTTAAGTCTTTAATCCATCTTGAGTTAATTTTTGTATAAGGTGTAAGGAAGGGGTCCAGTTTCAGTTTTCTGCATATGGCTAGCCAGTTTTCCCAACACCATTTATTAAATAGGGAATCCTTTCTCTATTGTTTGTGTTAGGTTTGTCGAAGATCACAGGAACAGAAAACCAAACACCACATGTTCTCACTCATAAGTGGAAGTTGAGCAATGAGAACACATGGACAAAGGGAGGGGAACATCACACACTGGGGCCTGTTTGGGGGTGGAGGAGCTAGGGGAGGGGTGGCATTAGGAGAAATGCCAAATGTAGATGACAGGGTGATGGGTGCAGCAAACTACCATGGCAGGTGCATACCTATGTAACAAACCTGCACGTTCTGCACATGTATCCAGAAATTAAAGTATAATAAAATAAATAAAATAAAATAAATACAGCAAAAGTTTAAAAAGCAGATTCTAGAGTCCTACCCTAAAATAAAAGAAAAGAAAGAAAAAAAAGAAATGTTCACCTTTTCAGCTAACAGCAGTATTGATGAGTTCTCAAAGTGAAGGACTGAAGGGGTTCTTGAGACAAGTCACTCAGGGCAATAAGCCTCTGTTACATCGTTTCGAAATGGAACATTTATAGCACATTTTAAGTCAATACCTATGTGGTTTAGGTTACAGGAGGGCAAAGAGGTGAAAACTTGCAGGTAGAGAAGTTAAGGCTTCTTAAGACCTGATTCTATTTATTTAGTTTTAGTCTTGCCTGAGGTGGGGTGGGGAGCTGGAGAGATGCAGGGTGCTAATTGTTTGGTATTCATTTAAAGTCCATCTATTCAGAGGCAATATTCCTTAAGGTCAAAGATTGAATCTTCTAATCAAAACTAGTGCCTGACACACAGTGGGAATAAATGCTCATTGAATAAATGAATAAATGCCATTTCTATATAATTCACCTGTTGCATTTTTTTCAGGCTTAAATTCTCCTTAAAAAATGATTCATACAGTAAAAAAATTAATTTCTGATATTTTTGTTCTTGATATTCCTTGACCTTTCCTCATAAAAACACTATTTATCTCTTAACATAGCTCCAGTTTCATTCCCACCATAAGGGTCTGTGAGGAATCTATTGCTGTAAATGGAATAAATGAAGAGAGCAAGAGTTCTGTGTCCTTATATTCATCTCCCGGGAGCCTCTACTACATTTCTGCTGCTTCTCTACCTTCTGGGAGTAAATGGAACAAAAATCTAACACCGTATTTAATGAGAAAATAATTGACTATTTCCTTTACAACACAGTTAGAGGCAAAAACATCCATGGGGATCAGTTTCCAACATTTTCACACAGAATTGCACAAATTCCAGTGATGATAATATAAAATTTAATTTGGATTCCATTTGTTTTTCACTTGCCAGGGGGAGATTTGAAACAATGGGTAATCCCAGAGTTCTCTTTTTTATAGAAAATTTAAATAAACAGCTTTCTATTTATGGAGTGAGGAAAGCTCCGCCTGACAATTATCAAGCAAGCAAGGCTGAAATACTGCACCACAGAGCTCATCCATCTATGGTGTTTTTTCACATGGCTGTGGCACTGAATGATGGCAGCAAAGCCATGCTGGGAACTTGAATGCCTTTTACCCAGCGTGGTGGCATTGAGGTTGTTTTAGACCTTGAGAATAATAATGACTTAAGTTATTATAGTACCTTTTAAGTCAAAAGATGTTTAAGTGATTTTCCCTACCCACCAGGTTTAAACCTTCATTTGCTCTCACATTTTTAAAGCATTGCAGCATGAATCTGAGACCACAAGCACAAGTGGTGCAAGTGGCTCAGAGAGATGAAGGGCTTGGGAGGCAGAGTGAACAGCCCACAATAAAACTGATAGCAATGGATGGAGTCACATATATTTGATGGAGTCACATGTATTTGACATAAGGGAAGCAGCCTCTGGGGTGCACTCAGAGGTAATCACCAGTGTTCATTGAAAGAGAAGGTGGAATTTAGCAGACTTCTAGTGTGAATCTATCCCAAATTGGCACCATTTAAACCCTCTGCATGAACACCACTCAGAACTTAATCTTCATCCTCAGCATGAAGCCTCATTCTACACCTTTCTCCCAGGCTAAGACTCCAGGGCCTGCTGCTTTCCTGGGAGAGCAACAGGAAAGAGTTGATGGCTGAGTAAAGTTGCAGGGCCATTAGTGACAAGGCAGGCCATGACCCCATGTCCTGCCATCCCTGCTGCTCCATCACTACAGTGGCTCTCAATTCATAGGAATAAAATACAGGAAGAGAAGGGCCAATTTAACACAGCAGCAAACTGTTTTTTTTTCTAAGCGGTCAACCATTTTGTCAGTAGGAAATAGTTGTCTTCACAGATGTCAAGTAGTTACTCATCCCCAAAACCCCAAGAAGAAAAAAGGGATGCAGGTGCTGACATCTCAAGGTCTTGAACACCAAGTTTGTCTATTCCTAAAGTGAGTTGCAATTGCTTTCTCATCTGTAAAATACCTACAGTGTTGCTGTGAATTTAAATGACTTGATTTATGAAAAAAAAATAGAAACAAAACTCACGTATAGTAAGTACTCAGTACTTATTCAGTCAATCCAATGTCAATATTTGAGAACAGAACAAGCACTGAAGAGTCAGCTTGGAACCAGGTGGTTCAAAAAAACTACACATTAATTACTAACATATAGGAAAAGTTTGCAACAAGTTTTGTTTGTTTGCTTCTACTTTTAGATTCAAATTTTCTAACACTTAGAAAAATAGTCACAAGGCTAATTTAGATCTCTGAAGGAACAAATTGTAAAAATTTTTCTTAAAATATTTTTACATAAATTTTAAAAATTGGAAGCAATGTCTTTTTATTATATACCATAAAAACCTATATTAGTCAGTGAAGTCACCAAATTCAATTTTGTTACTACTCAAAATATTAATTTTTAAAAAATAAATGACAAAATGGTTTTAGCTTTATTGTCAATAGTGAACTCCTCTGATAACTTCTTAAACTTACCTACTTGTATTTTAACACTTGCATGGAAAGTTTTAAGGTATTCAGTAGATTGATGAAATCAAGAAAATTGTTACCAATGGAATAAATTTCTTCATCATACTCAGATTCAGTCTTTGGTAATTTAATTTCAAATTTTAAAATTTACATTAAATAAAGTGCATCCATATTCTCAGATGAACAGTTTGATTAGTCTGTATCTAAGTGTTCTGGTTAGTCTAAATAAAGATCAGTGTGCTAGAAAATTACAGGAGAAACAAAAAATGAATGACCTCCAATAATTTGATTAGTAAAATTGAAACATTTATTTTTGATGTAAATTCAAGATGCACAATGTCTTGTTTCTTTCCTCTTCTTAGAATCAGTGAAGAAATAAATATGTATTATATGCCTCAAATGGCCAAGGCTCTGTGACCAAAGCTGTGGAACCCCTAGAGATTTATCAATTACTGTTCCACAATTGTTCCTCATCTAGAAAATGGTAGGGCAAATTGGATGCAGTCCTTTTATAACTATAGTTAGAGTAGTCTTTATTGAATAAGTGTCTTATTTAGATATCCTACCACTGTAACACCATCTATATATTTTATCTATCTGTTAATCTCTTGCCATGTTACTAAAATGAATTAACAATAATTTACCAATTGGAAGAGCATGCCCAATAGACATTTTATCTATAGCTCACATAATAAGTGGCCAATGTCTAGCACAAGAATGAAAAGGGAAAGGGAAATAATATTTGTAAAATGTTTAGACAGGGTTTACTCTGTGTTGGATGTTTCATACATTTTCCCTCATTAATACTCATAATAATCCTATGTGGTAGATATTATTATATCTATTTTATAAGTGAGAAGAATGAGAGTGATATCAGCAAGATGACAGAATAGGAATTTCTAGCACTCGTCCTCTTGCAAAAACATGAAATTAAGCAACTATCCACATGTAGAATATCATCACAAGAGCTAAGAAATTCAAGTGAGAGATTACAGCTCCTGGGTGCAGCAAAAAGAGAGATGATGGGCTGATATATTCAAACTGCTAGGAAAAAAAAAAAATCAGTCAAGCAAGAATGCTACACCCAGCAAATCTGTTCTTTAAAAATGAAAGAAGAAAAATACTTTCCCAAGCAAACAAAAGCTGTGGGAGGGCATCACCACTAGAACTGCCTTATGAGAAGTGCTAAAGGGATTTCTTCAAGTTTAAATGAAGACACTAACAGCACGAAAGCATATGAAAATATAAAACTCACTGTAAATATAAGAATATAGTTAAGTTCAAAATACTCTAATATTTTAACGGGGGTACATAAAGTACTAAAAATAAATACAGCTACAATAAATTTTTTTTTGAGACAGTCTTGCTCTGTTGCCCAGGCTGGAGTGCAATGGCGCGATCTCAGCTCACTGCAACCTCCCACCTCCTGGGTTTAAGCAATTCTCCTGCCTCAGCCTCCTGAGTAGCTGGAATTACAGGCACATGCCACCACACTCAGCTAATTATTTGTATTTTTAGTAGAGATAGGGTTTCACCATGTTGGCCAGGCTAGTCTTGAACTCCGGACCTCGTGATCCACCCACCTCAGCCTCCCAAAGTGCTGGGATTACAGGTGTGAGCCACCACACCTTGCCCAATAATTTGTTAATGGATACAAAATATTCAAAATATGTAAATCGTGACATCAAATACATAAAATGTGCGAGGTGGAGAAGCTAAAGTGTAGAGTTTTTTAATATGGTCAGATAAACTGTCATCAATTTAAAATAGACTATTATAAGATGTTTTATGTGAACTTCATGGTAACCACAAAGGAAAAAGCCTGTAGTCGAATATACAAAAAAGAAAAAGAAGCAAAGCATAACATCATAAAAAATTATCAAATCATGTAGAAAGACAGCAAGAGAGGAAGAAAGGAAGAAAGAAATTACAAATTAGAAAATAATAAACAAAATGACATAAGTAAGTCTTTACCTAGCAATGATTACTTTAAATATAAATAGACTAAATTATCCAATGGATTTTTAAAAGCAAGATTCAATTATATGCTGCCTACAAGAGACTTAAATTAGTCTTAAGGAATATGGATAAACCTGGAGGATCTCATACTAAGTGAAATAAACCAAGCACAGAAAGACAAATACTGCATAATATCACTTATATGCAGAATCTGAAAAAGTCAAACTCATAGAAGTAAAGAGTGGAATGGTAGTTATCAGGAACTGTTGGGAGCGGGGAGTAGGTAAATTGGGAGATGTTGGTCAAAGCAAAAAATTGCAGTTATGCAGGATCAATAAGTTCTGGAGAACATTAGAATAGTGTGGTGGCTACAGTTTAAAACCAGTACATTTACTTGAAATTTGCTAAGAAAATAGGTATTACATGTTCTCATGACAAAAAAATGGAAACCATGTGCATTAATGGATATGCTATTAGCTTGATTGTGATGATTTTTCACAATGTCTACATAGTACATCAAAATATTGCATTGTATACTATTAATCATACAATTTTTATTTGTCAATTATACCTCAAAAGAATGAAAAAAATTAATAAAAGAAGACTGAGTCTAAGTAATTTGTAGTAGTCATAATAAAGTATTTACAACATGATCATTTATCATGAAGCCTCTACATGTACATTACCATACTATCCATAATTAATGGCAGACTATAGGACTTCCCCTAAACTGTGAGATAGTATTGAGAAGCAATATTGCATAATGGATAAAAGGCTGGGTTTTAGAGTTAGGTCTGCACTCAAATCCCCATTTCACCACTTATCCATGTAGGATCTTGAGCGAGTTATTTAATCTTTTTAAGCCTCAGTGTCCACATTTGTAAAAGGCAAAAACAATTTACTTCATCATAATGTCATATTTTATGAAATAATACACATAAAATACTTAATCCAGAGCATGCCATGTTAATACCAAAAATGTACAGAGTGGTTATAATGTGCCAGGCATTGTAAGAGTTTAAACTCTCATAATCATTGATTTTAATAAATATTCACCACAACTAATATTTCATTGTTAAAACAACTTAACCATGTTTAAACATCTTTTGGCACTCCTGTATTTCTACCATCTTTATCTGACTGACCTATCTTCAGCTTCAAAAAACTTTCATTTTCTTCCCACACTTAAACATAGTTCTATTAGTATTGTTAGCTATAACCCTAGTACAATGCACTATAGGTTTCTGTAGTATCTATATCTAATAAATATGATAGCTACAAAACAAAGTTTAAAAGTGAGTCATAAGGTAATATCTACTTGCATATCTGGTTTTATTAATATTATGAAATCAATGACAGAAAATGTGTTCTTGGTTAACCGAGCAATGAAATTGAATCAATGAAACATAGCCATTCCAATCTACAGAACAGGATTTAAAGCTTAAGTGGCCCACAGAAAACCAGCCCTGCAAATGTGTATTCAGATGCCACATAAACAAAATAACAATAAATAACAATTTTTAGCTCTTATTTTGTGCCAGACACTGTTGTAAGTACTTTTCATTTATGAGTAAAGTTAATCCTCAAAACAATCTATGGATTAATGCTCTTACCTTCACCATTGTATAGACTAAAAAACTGAATCACAAAGAAGTTAAAGAATTTGGCCAACTTCCCATGATTTTACTTCCCGTAAAATCATGTACCTTAGAGCTAGCCTGCCTTGGTTCAAGTCATACTAACTTCAAGTTAGAACTTGAACCAAGGCAGGCTAGCTCTAAGGTGCATGATTTTAACCACTAAACAGCATCCTCAACACAATAATAAAGGAAAATATAATATTTAAATTATCTGGCTATAATAGAATCATGTAGCCCATTTACTAGCTTATCATACAAATTCAATTTCTTTATTTCATAAACTTGCAGTTTGAAAATCAACTCCTACAAATTTTAGACAATGCAAAACCCCATTTGTAAATATATGAAGATGCAGGAAACTCTCTCCCTCTTCCACTCCTAAATCATTGCATTAATCAACAGAAAGCTCTACTCACCAGTAGACATTATCTTTCATTTAGAAAATTCAGTTTGCTGTGGTTAATTTTTTAATGTTTCAATTTCAGCTTCAATTACCCATGAAAAATTATAGATCTTGTGTATTAAATATTAAAACATTCCAGGAAAATTGCACATAGTTCTTCCATTTAAAAAATAGCATAACCTGGGTTTAGAGTGCCACCATCTATATTTCAACTCTGCTCCAAATCTTCCTTTTGCTAAAAGCAAAAGCTCTGCAGTTAGAATTAACTGTAAAAATCTTAAGAAGCCCAACAAATCAAGACCTTTAGACAAAAAATGATTCTATGAATTTGAATAATTCAATATATACAAAAGATGTATAGAGAGTCACCTCACGAGAGAACTAAAAATAGTACCTCAGAGCCTACTGGGGTTATTGTCTTTAATGGGCAAAATTGCATTGACGGCCTGAAATTCTTAGTTAATAGCAAAGCTAAAGTAACTCACAGAAAATGACACTGTGAAGTAGTCAGAAAAATTAAGAATGGCTACAGTCAATTTAGTAACACCCAGACACTGAGATGTCAGTAGACTGGAACCTAATAATGAATGATCACTTAGAAGGAAAAGAAACTAGAAGAAGTTATATAAAACATAAGTAAACAATTTTCAGGGCCTTTAATGTAAGAATTTCAAACTTTCTCATAGCACTCAAATGTTATGAGACATTCTACTAACATTCTGCTAACAGATTCATGACTAAAGACCAGTATATCTTAAAATAAAAATCTTTTTGGTACTTTAAAAATTACTAAAGTCCATTGGACTAGATCCAAGATGGTCTTACCTTAAGGCCATATTCAATTCTGTATCAAATAGTTTTGTTGTAAACTTCATGTCATTGATCAATCCATTCAATCACTTAAAAAATACTTGCCACTTAGCATGGTTCAGTCAGTACATTTGACATGAAGGATGCAGAGATGAATAAAACAACTTTGCAATGACCTTCACCGTTAAATCTACCAAGCCAATTTTAAAGATAATTTAGGGCATTAAAATAAAGCCAATTATAATCCTTCACAATATACTAAATGCTTTTCACAAACGTTATTTTATCTTCAAAACTTTTCTGTGAAAAAAGCTAATGCTATATCTTTTTTACAGAGGAAAAAACTGAGGCTCAAAATTTTTACATAAATTGCCAAGGATAACACTTCTAGTATAAAAACCAATTTAAACTTAGAATTTCAGCTTCAAAATACACAATTATTACACTGTATATTTTTTTCAGTGTGTGAGATGGAAATGAATGGTGAGCTTGGTAATAGAACCTCAAATGCTTAAACAATTAGGGATAATTCTTTTCATCAAACCCTGTGAGGAAAAAAGACAAGAACATTGCCGAATACTAGGAAGTGATGTAACAGCCTAAATCATAACTTTTAGCTAGTCCTTCTCTTATTTTAAAAGACAAGGTTCCCCACCATTCAGGCAGTGGTGTAATATGGAGATGATTTTGTTCCACTTCCAACATCTCATACTTGAAATGCCCTCCTTCTGACTTCAATATCCTGATTTTCCATCTCTTATATGGCCATACAACATCCTATTTCTCCATCATCCCATTCAGGGCTTCATTGCTTCCTTACTAAGCTCTATAGCCACGATCAGCTATTTCCAAATTGCCTATAGCACTTTAAAATCCTTTGTCCCTTGACTCCTTCTTATTTTTATTATGTCTTATTTTTATTATAATGGAGAAAATCAGAAACCATGACTGGGCCCACTGCATTTTTTTCTCTTTTACTTGGTCCTTGGCCCCTGTGCTCCTCAATCGCTCTCCTATTCTTATTTCCTCTAGTGCATTCTTCACTTCCACTGTTTGACAACATTTTCACATTTTCCCAGGCTCCAATCCCATTCCCACTGCTACAATTTGATCCCTACCACCATCTCAACTCTCAGGAAATGTCTTAACCTCTCATCAGGACACTAGTAAACAAAGATTTATGGATTTGGGTCTAAGGTCAAATTTTGAAGGCAGATGATCAGTGACAGAATGCAAAGAGTAGGAGAGTAGAGAAATGGGCTCTGGGTTAGACCATAGCCTGTGTAGTGGGTCTACAGCTAGAAACGCACAGAAGATAAAAGTCAGTTTAATATATCAAGAAGCTTTATGTGGCAGAAGATAAAGAAAGTATTAGAAGTGGGGATACTAATTGATAAAGAATCTTAAAATCCCATGGTTGAAAACCAGTTGAATAAGATCATATTTTGTTCTTGGAAGGTAAACTATATGATTTTTTTAAAATATCTACAGAAGATGATGCAAAAAAGAAAAACCTACTGAAGACCAACAAAAGGGCCAAAAGCATTCTCTCTCTTCACCCTCTCTTTCCTGATTTTTTCTTTCCTTTTTGTTATTAGCATATTAAAGTTTCCATTAAAATTTTAAGAGATGCTAGTTTATGTAAGATATGCATATGTAAACACACACCTATATTTATATTTGGCTTCTTAAGTCAAAGATATACGTAACACCTGCATACAAAGTTCATTAATAGTTTAGGACAAGTGTTCAATGATTAGACAGATCTCTGGGCAATTTATCATTGTATTTTAAATAATACTGAACTTCTTTTCCTAATACAGGACCAGGTGTTTGTGAGTGTAATGGACACTTATGAGATGTTCTGCCTACCACTACCCCCATCTGTCTTCTGGAAAGGAGTCTAGTGTAGTGGAGACAAATTCTGTCCTGTAATGCCCGGTTGCCTGACCTCAAATCTCAATTCTATCATATCCCTCTTAAGCAACAGGACAAATTTTCTAATATCTCTGAGACTTGGTTGTCACTCTGTGAATTTGGCAGTTAAAAACAGTACCTCCGTCATGAGACAGTTGAGAATTATGGTGCCTGAATATAGTAAGCCCTCAAAATCTTAAGGTAAGGTTATAATTATTCTAGGAACTATTTCTCCTCTTCTCACCCACATGACTGCAATGGAAACTCACATGATGGAAAGAACAGCCTCCCTTGATCACAGTCAACTGGTCTAGGGTTGTACCTCCCACCCTAGTGGAACCCAGGAGTCCATTCTCATGTTTAAACCGGCCTCTCTCTTCAAGACTGCAAGCTAGCTATTCAGAGAAATGCAAATACTTTTATTAAAATATTAAGGGAATTTCAAAAAAAAAACCTACAATGTATGAAGGGAAAGATTAACGTTCTAGTACACTTAAACTTTCTCTTGAATTTCCAAAGGAATGGTACCTTAAGACTTAGACCTTCATGAGGAAAGGGAAATCTTCTTTGGACAATATCCCCAATTCCAGAGTGGCTCCTCCTTTCCCTCCACAAGATATTCCTCTTACCAATTACTCTACAACTCCTCCTTACGCCCTCTCCCCCAATCCATTCCCTGAGAAGTATAGTCTGTGTCAATTGTTCTCAACCTGGGGCAATCTTGCTTCTCAGGGGACATATGACAATATCTAGAGACACTTTTTATTGCCAAAACTAGAGGATGCAGTGCTCCCGGCATCCAGGACACCCCCAGCATCCCGGCATATTGACACAAGTCAATAATATGGATGTTGAGAATCAAAACAGAGAAGTGAACCTTTTCTCCACCAGAAAAAAGTCATCTACCTTTGAAATCGGTTCTCTCCCATTATTATGTAGAATAGTTGTAATCGTTTCTTGTCTACCTAGGCCCTTCCAGAATCATATATCTAGTGCTACATTACTATTAAAAGTTGTTTGTTACCCTGGGGACGGATTGGGAATGATTCCATTCATACAATTCAGAACTTAGCCATTATGAGCCAGGAGGAGAGGGGAAGTTGCCAATCTTCCCAGCAAATGTATATTCCAGAGAGAGACTGCACATACTCTTAAGAAAGAAGTTAGGTTAATGACTGTTGAGACAGCCACTGTGATTATTATGCTGAAAGAACTTTGGTAGGGAAATAACAAACTTTACATAAACTCAGTGGATGCTTTAGACAAGGAGAACACTGACCAAAAAGTCAGTATTAGTAAATAGGAAGATGGGCTGCAGTAACCAATCAGGCTTTCAGAAGGTAATTAAAAATACTGGTTCAGCTGGAGCAAGTGACAAACATTGAAGAACTAGAAGTGTGAGTCCTGACTCATTTCACAAATGATAACAATAGGATAAACTGCGATGACCATATCTGGTATCTTAGTCCATTGGGCTGCTATAACAAAATAGCATAAAATGGTATAATCATTCGGTGACTTATAAACAACAGAAATTTACCTCTCACAGTTCTGGAGGCTGGGAAGTCCAAGATTAGGGTACCTGAAGATTCAGTGTCTAGTGAGGGCCCACAATGTGGTTCATAGACAGTGTCTTCTTGCTGTCCCCTCACATGGTAGAAGGAGTGGAACAGCTCTCTTGGGTATATATTATAAGTCCACTAATCCCATTTATGAAGGCTCTGCCTTCCTGACTTAATCAACCCCAAAAGGCCTCACTTCCTCATACCAACACCTTGGAGGTAAGAATTTTAACATATTAATTTTAGGTGGACACAAACATGCAGACCATAGCACCTGGTCATAATATTGGCTTAGGGAACCTTGTAGTAAAGTACTTTGAAGACAAATTCACAATGAAATGTATCTAGAGACATAGATACTGGTTTATCTTATGCATAGACCACTATAACATAAAAATTGTTTAGTAAGAGCACACTAGATATTTTAAAATTAACATTTTTGTTGGTTAAAATTTGTAATAGAAATACGTCATTAAGTAAAACTATGTGTAAGTACTGAAATCCACAAATACATAAGATATAAAGAACTGCTTCAGCCAAGCAGAAGATTGAGTATTCAAAAAATGTGGATGATTTAAAAATATAAGTAAGTAAAAAAAATATGGAAAGGTAAATTTGGTATGCTTGATTTTTGCAATGGAAAGAAATAAACATCAAGAGGGATATTGGAATAGTCATTAGTCTTTGGACACAAAATCAGAGTAAAATTGCCTGATTCTTTTAGAAGAAAATGAGGTATGGCTATATTTACAGTACAATTTTCTTATTGCAAGGAATCCAGGATTGAGTTTTTTATCCAAGTTCAGTCTAACATTTTCCTCATCCTATTGGATAATATATTTAAAAAATGGCACCAAAAGAAACTGTTTAATAGTCCATTTTGTACTCTCCATTATAGAAACCATGAAGTTATCTGGATGACAGACATAGAGATATGCTGCTCAGGTGCCCCTTTCAAGAAAGAACTTGCTGCCTCTTGCTCAATTTCTTCCTGGAGCTTTCAAGGCTCTTTGCAGGGAAGTCACATCCTTCCCAGGGCAGCCTGACTGAGCAAGGTAGGGGTACAATGATTCACCCATTTCAGCCCATTGCAGGACACTTATTCAGATGGGATGCTTAAACCAGAGTTCCTCACCAAGTTGGCCAAGGCATGGTTTCCTTTGCACCTTCTTTCTTCCTCTCTTTTCCTTTTACCTGAGTAAATATCTTGCACCACAAGCTCCATCTCATCATCTGCTTCCTGAGAACCCAACCTGTGAAATTTATATTTAGAAGAATCTCAGAAGTTCTTTGTCAGACCTTCCACTCAACTACAACAGTTTATGGTACTTCAAAGTAGCATCAGAATAGTCTGATGTGATGAAGAGTGCTGACTTTGTAATATATTTACCCATGGGTTCTAATCTTACCTCTACCTCTAATTAGCAGTTTGAACTTGGATAAAGTACATAATCCTTCTAAATTTTGGTTTTCTTATCTGTGAAACAAGGGTAATAATATTTACTGCAAAGAACTATTATGAAGAATGAAAGTTAAGTAATGTATATAAAATGCTTACCATGGTATCTGGCTCATAGCAGGTAGGAAAAAATAATAAAAGAAAAAAGACTGAATAATTTACAAATAGATAAATCTACTCTTGAGAAAAAAGCAGAAACAGGAGGTTTAGAGATTTTGGTAAAAGTTGGAATTCTTTGTTGATATGTTCATGTTCTTTGTAATGTTATGGTAAAAAATTTCCTAGATGATAGTTTATAAGCCTAGTTAATAAAATAACCAGGGGCAGCAGAAAAATTGTAGTGTGGGAGGCTGTGGAGGTGATGGGAAGATCTGAAATAACTGTTACAGCAGTTGTAGCAAGAATCTTGGCCTCTCTCCGACACATATATTGGAACTACTCACTCTCCTTCATGTCTGAATCCTTACAATAAGAAATCTCTAGAGTATTAGTCATCTGAAATTGGCTGTACTAATAGCTGAGTAGTAAGAATAACTGAAGAGAATAAGACTTATAATAGGTTATAAGAGGAGACAAACTCAAGGAGGGGACTTGGTAACTGTGAAAGTACAATAAAAAAGCATTTAGTTATGAAATTCAGCATTAAGTTTTCCTACATCCAACAGTACTTTAAAATGTCTTCTATGTATCTCTCTATATCCTTGACATCAGTGCACATAAGTTTTGCCAACTGGATGAAAAATACTGATAGTTAGATTGTTATAATAATATAGACAGCCACTAGCTTTCAAAGTGCAAGACTTGCTTCAACTTGGAAAGCATAGTACCTGCTATTTCTTCAAGTATCCAGGCATCTTGGAAGCCATTTCTGGCACAGAAGAAAGCTTGGGAGCAGACATTTCAGTTTTTATCTATAGTACAAAATGTTATTTCAACCCCATAGCTCCTAAGGAATGAAGCTAGTGTCAAAGATTTAATGCCTTTTCACATTAGTGATGTCAGCACAAAATGGCCATCTTCTCTGAATAATTTATCTCCCTGCTGCATAATTTTCTTATCTTTTTTTCTACATTTTGGCTTTTTACTGTAGATGAGAAGGTAAATGGCTGTTAGTCCCTGACAAAACCTGTGGAGCATCCTTCCCATCAATCAATTAAAAAACACTTACCTTACATTCAACATGATTTATTTCTTGTTAATACAATTGTCTCACTATATCCTTCTATTATTATACCCTTAATTCCATTAGCCATTCACTTAATGCTCACTTTAAAGCTGACCCCCAAAGAGCTTAAAAGAGAGAGGGAAGTCCGTCTAATAGTGGCATTGCCAATAAAATTCTGGAAGCTCTTCCCCTAAAGCCTTGTAGGTCATGGAAAAGATAGGCCACAGAATGTATCCTGCCTGAAAAGAATAAAGCAATCTCTCATTTATTTATTCTGATGGATAATGCTTGATGGCTTAAAAATCCTTAAGAGCTCTCATCTTAAAAGTCAACACAATAAGTTCACCAAGTGAAATCATACACATTGCACAAGGATGGATAAGACTCTTCCAAGTTTTTCTTAATAAAATTTAAAAGGGGGAAACAAAGAGAAAACCATTTGTATTTTTTGAAGATTAATGACTCATTTGTTTGGAGGTGTAGCAAAAGGTTAACCTCTTAAACAGCCAAGTGACACACGCAGAAAAGTAGTATTACTTCTCATAGTGGTGAAGCTACATGCTCTCTAGCAAATGTCCTCCATTTGGATTGAAGTTTAAAAGCTATAAAAAGAAATCCTTCTACTGAACTTCTAAAATTATAGGTTGAACAGCTGCTATGATTTTTCTCAGCGAGAACATATGCTTTTTTTCTGAAATTTAATTATATGAATGTCTTCATATACAAGCATATATATTTTTTATGTCAATGCATATTGGATTAGGTCATATGTGGCAGGCTAGATAGCCTTGCTAATAGACATTTCTGTCTGCTTCCTTGCTGATAGAAACCTAGTATTATTCAGGTGCCTGTGCTTCAGAGATAGAGAATCCATCTGCAGCCTAAGGGTAAACCTGGACAGTAAAATCAGTACTGGAAATTCCACAGCACTTATTGGTCATTAAAGTTGAGGCAGACTTCTGGGACAAGTTTCCTCATTTCTAAAAATAATGATAAAACATGGATGTGTTCATAACCACTGTGATGCCTGGGGTCTTAATCATTATCTTCTGACCTTGAGAAGTGGTAGCTGAGTACAAAGTCAACATCCTGGGGATGACAGAGTAGAAAGATAGAAGATATCTCTTCCCTTGAAACATAATTTATCCCTGGAATTCATCAAACTGAAACTGTCTTACTTCAGTACTTTCTGTTAAATGAAATAATACATATGCTCATTATGTCAGGTGACTAAGCATTATCTATTAATTACATCTGGAAGCATCATGGCTAATACATCATAGATACTTTTTTAAATTGTCTTTTCTCTTTTTGCTATTTGCTTCCTCTTCCTCCTCTTTCTCTTTTTCTTTCTCTGTTCCAAATCTTAACTCATTTAGCCCTAATTTTAATTAACTTATTTTTATGATCTAGTGTGTGTCCTTTTGTATTTTTCTGTATATACACTTAATTACATACAAAGACATATAAATGCACATATATACATACACATATATACACATACATACATACCCATTGGTAAATAAGTATGCAAGTTTTATGGCTTTACCAAAAAATGGGATTATATCATACACATTCTTTTGTACCATTTTTTTTTCATTCTACAATGCTGCATGGACATTTCTTCAGGTCAACTGGTACGGGTCTAAATTCAACACAGTTTCAATAATATTTATGATATGGGTGTGAAAATTCAATCATTTTCCTATTGATTGTCATTCTCTTTGTTTTTAATTTATTACTAAATAAACAAGAGTTAACATAAACCTTGGGCATATATCTTTTCATACTGGTGCTTTTATTTATATGGAATAGATCCCAAGATAGCTATATGAAACGAAATATGCATTTTCTTTTTAATAATTATTTTCCCTAAAGGCCATAGTGATTCACAGTTTCACCAGTAATATGTGAAAAAAGCTATTTCCCCAAATAGTCACCAGCACAAGTTTTCGCTTCTTAAGCTTTTGTCAACTTGATAGGTATAATGTGATAGTTCATTCTTACTCCGATTTGCATCTTCCTCTCTGCTGCTAGAGTTTCAGCATATGTGGGAATATTTGTTAACATTTGTATTTTCTCTTCTACAAATATGATATTCTTGTCTTCTGCCTGTTTGTTGTTGCTGCTGTGTGGCTTTTTCTTTAACCTGTAAACTTGTAGTGTTTTATTTATTATATAAGATAATTCTGTCATCTGTGTTGGAAATGCTGTTAATCAATACTTTGTCTTCGCGCATGGTACATTTTGTAAACATAAATTTTTTAATGGCAAATATGCCTATATTTTGTTGCCTGGTTTCTGAGTTTACAGTTAATATTAAGAACATTGTTATACCTGTGTTGTATTCATAAGACTTTTTCTCATTTTCTCAAATTGAGATAATACCTCAATTTGTTTTTTAAAATCCAATCATTAGATTAAAAGTCATTAAATTAAAAATATCTCAACTCATAGAGACAGTAAGTAAATGGTGGTTTCCAGGGACTGGGAGGAGAGGAAAATGGGGATGAAGTTTCAGTTATGCAAGATGAGAAAGTTCTAGAGATCTAGTATACAAAAATGTGCATATAGTTAGCACTACTGTGCTACACACTTTCAATTTTAAGGGTATAGATTTGAAGTTATGTGTTTTTATACTATAAAAATAATTTACACTAATTTTAAGAGGAAAAGTTATGATGTGTTTCATCACAACTCAAAAGACATCTAAATAATTTTCACAGATAGAAAAACATACTAATTAAACAATAAAAGCAAGTATATGTAAGTAATAAACAACAATTTGAATGTAAAAACAGCTAATTCATATAATGTATATGTGTATTGGAGTGCTTTTTCCTCCTTCTTTCCCATTTTATTCACCAATTTTTAAACCTCTTGGGAGATTCAGGGTTATCTTACATTCAAACTGCACAGGAAACCAACCTTAGATAAAAACAAAAGGGGAATACTATTTGTACTATTTCAAAATTTGGAAATAGTACATGTGCACAGCACATTGAAAAAATGTTAAAAAAAAAACTACCCCTTCATTCCTTCTACTTCATGGATGTGTGTAAAGCAAATATTTTGGGTTCACCCAAACAAGGTGCACATCCCAATTTATTATATGATACTCTATGACTGAAAACTATTGTGTTGAGTAAATGGTGTGTCTTTGCATTAAACCATAATGTTGAAAAATCACTTCTTTTAGTCCATTTATTTGGTATGGTTTGGGTGATAAAGCTTTACACACACAAAAAAAGTGGTATAACATTTCAAGAGCCATTATGACCAAGTCATTAATTGAATAGTCATTATCAGAGAAAATTTTGTCATCCCCTAGATTTTTTGAAGGGCTTTAGTTATTTTATGTTTTATAATTATGTCTCTAATCCATCAAGAATTTAATGTTTTATATGGCATAAGATAGGATTCAACTCAATTTTATTCCAGAAGAATATATTTTATTTATTTTTAATATTAAATTTTTGTAGTTTATGTCTATATTCTCAATTTTATTCCACGGATCTTTTTGTCTATCACGAAATTGATACTTTTTTCCAGCTTTATTGATGTTTAAGTGACAAACAGAAATTGTATATATTTAAGGCATAAAATGTGATGTTTTGATAAACATACACATTGTGCAATGATTCCACAATCAACCTAATTAACATATCCATCACCCCACATAGCTACGTGTGTGTGTGTGTGCGCGCGCACGTGTGTGTGTGGTGAAAATACTTAAGATCTATTCTCTCAGCAAATTTAAAGTATACAATACATTATTCTTAACTAAGGTTACTATGCTCTACATTAGGTCTTCAGAACCTATTCAGCTTATAACTGAAAGTCTGTACCCTTTGACCAACATCTTCCCATTTACACCCGCTTACCTGCTAGCAACCACCATTCTACTCTCTGCTTCTATGGGTTTGACTTTTTTAGATTCCACATGTAAGTGAGATCATGCTATTTGTCTTTCTGTGCCTGGCTTCTTATTTCACTTAGTATAACATATCCCTAGTTCATCCATGTGACAAATGATAGTATTTCCTTCTTTTTAAAGGCTGAATTATATATATGTAAAACATTTTCTTTATCCACTAATCTGTCAATATCTTGGCTATTGTGGATAATGCTGCATGAACTTGGGAGTGCAGATGGTTTCATTTCCTGTGGATATATACCCAGAGTGGGGCTGCTGGGTCATATGGTAGTTCTATTTTTAATTTTTTAGGCAATCTCTATTCTGTTTTTCATAATGGCTATAACAATTTATATTCCCATCAACAATGTATAAGGGTTTCTTTTTCTCCATACCTTCACCAACACTTATCTCTTGTCTTTTTAATAATAGCCATCCTAACAGGTGTATAGTAACATCTCATTGTGGTTTCAATTTGCATTCCCTGATGATTCATGATGTTGAGTATTTTTTCATATACCTGTTGGTCATTTGTATTTTATTTTGAGAAATATCTATTCAGGTCCTTTGATCATTTTTTAAATTATTTTTTCTGCTATTGAGTTGTTTGCATACCTTATATATTTTGAATATTATCCTCTTATCAAATGTGTAGTTTGCAAATATTTTACCTCATTCCATAGGTTGCCTTTCATATTGTTAATTGTTTCCTTTGCTGTGCAGAAACTTTTTAATTTAATGTAGTCCCATTTGTTTATTTTTGTTTTTGTTGTCTGTGCTTTTGGTGTCATATCCAAAAAAAATCATCGCCACAACCAATTCATGGACTTTTTCCCCTATGTTTAAATTTTATAGTTTTATGCCTTACATTTAATTCTTTTTTTTTTTTTCTTTGACCGAGTTTTGCTCTTGTAAACCAGGCTGGAGTGCAGTGGCATGATCTCGGCTCATTGCAACTTCTGCCTCGCTGGTTGAAGTGATTCTCCTGCTTCAGCCTCCCATGTAGCTGGAATTGCAGGTGTCTGTCACCACACCTGGCTAAGATTTTGTATTTTTAGTACAGTTGGGGTTTCACCATGTTGGCCAGGCTGGTCTCCAACTCCTGACCTCAGGTAATCCACCAGCATTGGCCGCCCAAAATGCTGGGATTACAGGCATGAGTCACCGTGCCCAGCCCATTTAATTCATTTTGAGTTGATTTTTGTGATGGTGTTAGATAAGGACCCAGTTTTATTCTTCTATGTGTAGATGTCTAATTTTCCCAACACCATTCATTTAAGAGACTATCATTTCCCCATTGTGCATTCTTGGCAACTTTGTCAAAGATTAGTTGACCATAAATGCACTGGTTTCTTTCTGGGTTTTCTATTCTGTTCTATTCTGTATAACTATATTTATTCCAGTACCATATTATTTTGATTACTATAGGTTTATAATATAACTTGATATGAGAAAATGTGATGTCTTCAGTTTTGTTCTTCTATTCAAGATTGCTAGTTTGGGTCTTTTGTGGTTCTAAAATAATTTTAGGACTATTTTTCTACTTTTACTTCTATGAAAATTGCCATTTAAATTTTGATACAGATTACACTGAAATTTGTAGATTGCTTCTGCTGAGAAATCCACTGGTAGCTTCAAGAAGGCTTATCAAGGGGTTTCCTTGTATGTGATGAGCTTTTTTCTCTTGCTGCTTTCAAAATTCTTCCCTGGTCCTTAACTTTTGACAGTTTGATTTTAATGTGTCATGGTGAACAATTTAAATTCTTTGTCAGGCAATTTATAGGTCTCTGTTTCTTTAGGGAAATCATTATGTTCCTTTGGTGGTGTCATGTTTTCTTATTTTTTATGGGTCTTAATGCTTTGTGTTGCTGCTTTCACATTTGAAGAAGCAGTCACCTTCTACAGTCCTTACTCACTGGCTTTGGGAGAGAAATACCTTCACTAGTTATCCCAGGTAGAGGTTCTGAGGCCCTCAAACCCTTTCTATGGATGCACTCATTCAACACCTCTTTTTCCATCTTGAAGGTGAGGAGAATTCTTAAGATCGTATGCTTCTCAATCTTGCAAAGCCAGGCCAGGTGCTGACCGTCTCCTGTTTATTTTACCTAAGGTGATGCCTTGAAATCCTCAAGTTTGTGTGCCTTCTCCTGCAGTGTCAAGTCAGTTGTCTGCGCAAGATGTTTGTACTTGCTGTCCACAGGTTGCTCTCATGGAGTCCACTTTGAGAAGGGCAATGGTGAAGTGTGCAGAGTGTTTGTGATGCTCATGGACCAGTTGGGAGGATTCTTCAGGCCAGGTGTCCCAAGCAGCTCATGGGCAGGCTTCCTAATGGAGTCCATAGAGCAGTTAGTAGAGTCTGTAACCTCTCTTTTCTATTCCTGGCCTCTCTCAACCACTCAGCTGTGCCAATTACCTCAGAATTCTAGGTGTGATGGAAAGAAATAGGCCTCCTGTGCCAGATTGCACACAACTGAGGGAACCACGCACTCATTTACTACACTCTCACTTTCCCCCATGGGAGAAAACGTGGGTCAAGCAGTTATCTCTTGGCACTGAGCAGTGCTGCCTGGGGGAGGACTGACATGGGTAAAATGAAATTTTCTTACCCTCTTTGATGTGCCTATTCTTCAATTTTTTGCTCTAATAAAGTGCTGGAATTCATCCACTAGGTTCCTGGAGTCCCATCAAGGTACTCTTGTCTATGTGTAGTTCTCAAAATCAATGCTTCTGTAAGAGGTTGGGAGGGATGATAACAGAAAGCTCCTATTCTGCCATCTTACTGTACCTATGATTTCTTTATGGTCAATTTAATATAGGTCCTGGCCCTACTTGCTAAATTTATTCCCCCAATATTTTCTTGTTTGTGTTACTATTGTGAATAAAATATTTTTCTCATTTCTCCTTCTTGGTTTTAATTTTTGGCATTGAGAAAAGCTATTGATTTTTGTAATTCTATTTTATATCAAATCAACTTATGAAATTATCTTATTAATTCAAGAAGGCAATTTTCCTAGAGTTTCTTAGATTTTCTGGGTTACAATTATATTAATAAAAAGATTAATTCAATCTATTTTTATTGTTTACATAAACTATTTCATTATTTTTCTCTTACCACATTACCTTAACCCTCCAGGATTATATTGTGTAAGAGTAATAGCCTATTTCTCTGTATAGCTGCTAATTTTAATTGAAGTGGTTTTAGTGTTTAGAATAACAGTTTCTTTTTAAAAGTAAATAGTCTTTGTTATATTTAGGTAGTTTCCTAGTATTCTTATTTTAATCAGTGTCTTTATTAAGAATCAGTACTTATTAATTGCATCAAATTTTTGTCACTATAAGATTTTCTCTTATTTTATGGATTAATGTAATATATATTGGATTTTTCTCATACTGAACCATTCTTGCACTCTAGAAATTAACACAAAATTCTTATTTACATTTTATTTAGAAGTTTATCTTCTAGATTTTTACAGAAGATTAGACTACAATTATCTTTCATATTCTTTATATCAGATTTTGGTATTTTAAAAAATGGCTTTATAAAGAATACATTTCATTGGGCTTACCAATATTTTCTATAGCTTCGAGTAAGTTAAATAACACAGGTCTTATCTATTCATTAGAGTCAGATATAACTCAGCCAGAACCCATCTTATTCCGGCACTTTTTTCAATGGTAGATCTTAACCCTTCTACATTGATCAGACAATTAGAGTGTTCCACTTCTTGTTGAATCAGTTTTTGTGATTTGCATTTTGTTAGGAAGTATCTATACTTTTTGGATCTATTGTCATAGAAATGAGTGTAGTACTCTCTTATAACATTTTCAAATGCTTCTGTATATCTATTCATGCCACCTCTGTTGTTCATGACATTGTAAATGCCTGCTTACCCTCTTTTATCCTTAAACATTCTGAAAAATGTTTATCAGTTTCATTGGCCTTTTCAAAACAACCAGGTATTTGAATTTGTTTCTTTTTTCCTGGTTTTTGTGCATTTGTTTTGTTTTTTGGTTCATCTTTTATCTTCTCCCCACTTACTTTGGTTTTTACTTTACGTCGTAAGTACAAAGTTACTTTGTTTTTCATTCTCTATTAACAAAATTAATTAACTCTATGAATTTCTTCTGAGAACAGCTTTTCAGTGTTGCTAAGTTTTTATTAAAAATAAGTCCCTGTTTTCTAGACAACCACAAGAAAACTACTGTGAGTCACATATGTCGAATACATAGACAAACTTAAGATTGAAAATTAAGATGTAATTGTGAATGTGCATAGCAAAGACGTAGAATCAACCTCGATGCCCATCGACAATGGGTTAGATAAAGAAAGTGTGATACATATATATGATGGAATACTATAAAGCCATAAAAAAAGAATAAAATTATGCCTTTTGCAGCAACATGGATGCAGCTGAAGGCCATTATCCTAAGCAAATTAACACAGAAACAGAAAACCCAATACCACATGTTCTCACTTATACGTAGGAGCGAAACATTGGGTACACACAAACAGAGATGGGAACAGTAGACACAACAGACTCCAAAAGTGGGGAAAAAGGGGATGGGGCAGAGGTTGAAAAAATACCTACTGTATGCTATGTTCACTATTTGGGTGATGGGTTCAATAGAAGCCCAAACCTTAGCACCACAAACTATATCCATGTAACAAACCTGCACATGTACCCCCTGAATCTAAAATCAAATCAAAATAAAATTAAAAGAAGAAAAAAACATAAGTAAGATGCATTGAGATATTTAAAGTAATGTGCAGGTGAAGGATAAGTACACTTTATGAGTGGAGGTTATATATGCAATGAGAGCCAAGGTCATAAACAATTGTCATAATGACTGTCTATCTAAAACCCTTCCATACTGGGTCACAAATATATAGTTCTATTGACACTACCAATACAGGGCAGGTTCTCCAATTGGTCTATTGGAACACAAAATAAAACCTTTTTAGCATAAACAAGAAGGTATTGGTTAAAAGTGTATTCAGTAGACAGAAATATGGCTAAATGATCAAAACACCATCTTAGCTCAGACTGCCATAAAAAATTGTCATGGGCCAGGCACTGTGGTTCCTGCCTGTAATCCCCACACTTTGGAAGGCCAAGGTGGGAGAAGCACTTGAATCCAGGAGTTCAAGACTAGCTTGACCAACATAATGAGACACTGACTCTACCAAAAAAATAATTAGCCAGGCGAGGTGGCACATGCCTGTAGTCCCAGCAACTTGGAAGACTGAGGCAGGAGGATTGCTTAAGCCTGCCCCGGGAGGTCAAGACTTCAATAAGCCATAATCGTTCCACTGCACTCCAGCCTGGGTGACAGAGTGAGACCGTCTCAAAAAAAAAAAAAAAAAAAAAAAAGTCACAGATTGGGTGGCTTAAACAACAAGAATTTATTTCTCACAGTTCTGGAGTCTGGAAGTCCAAGATCAAGGGACTAGCAGGCTCAGGTTATGGGTTATGTTCACAGATCCTTGGGTTGCAGACAGCCACCCTCTGTGTCCTTATATGGCCTTTCCTCAGTGTGTACAGATGGAAACAGAGAAAAGAAGCAATATCTCTGGTGTCTTTTCTTGTAAAGGCACTAATCTCATCATGTGGGCCCCACACCCATGACTTCATCTACACCTACCTACCTTCCAAAGGCCCCATCTTCAAACACTATCACATCAGGCATTAGGACTTCAACATACATAGTTCAGAGAATGAGGGGCACAGTCAATCCATAGGAGGCACCAAATTAGCAAACAATGCTACAGAATGGGATTGCTTAAACAACAAGAAGCATTATTAGCTTTTTCATTCTTTGCTTTCACTAAATTTTATCAATTATATTCATCAAAAGATGAAATACAAAGACACCCATGTTGGTTGAAGTGCAAAATAAACCCTAGTGTGATATTCCTGAATGTTGAGGACCATCACATGGTTAATCAGAGATAAACTGTCTTTCAGCTCCTTTTTCAATTCAGTTCATATTACCACCTACAGGCTTTTATTAAGTCTTCCTGGCAGCTTAGAAGAACAGAAGCGTGGAGAAAAATTGTGTTTTGTGTAGTCTGCCCCCACAAGCTTTAGAGTCACAGAAATTCTCTTCACAGCAGGGAACTATAAAAGCCTTTTCAGAGGTATGTTTGTGCTGCCCTTCCAAAAAAGAAAAAGATGGTGGTGCTTCTCCTGACTCCATGAGAGGAAAGGCGCCTCCTTTGTCTCTAATCAGAGCATTTAAGCCTGAAGGGCTAGCAACAGAATTCTATGCATCTTTTAGAACTTTGATGTTAAACTGAATTCATACAAAAAAAAAAAAAAAAGTCTCCGTCAGTCTAGGGTTGCTGGTGACATAGAGGAATACTGATTAAGGGCGATATATCCAGAGTTCTCCTGGTTCAGCTCCTCCTACTTACTGGAAGGCTCTATCCCAGTCTTTCTGAATCTTAATTACCTTCTGTGCTCCTAAAGACTCTGGTCAAATAAAACATGACAGATTTTCCTAAAACCAAGTCTGAAGCATTAGTAGGTGATAGTGTTTATAGTATATAAACATTGTCTTTTGACATTTTGAATTTCTAATCAAAGCTTTCGCTCTGCTTGTCTAGTGGTGGCTGAAGCAGGAGGGTTTGCAGTGATGCTCCATTCTGGTCTTGGTGCCATCACAGGTGCTAGATGACCTGTCACATTGAGTTTTACTTTAAATATTCTGGATTTTGCAATCATGTAGTGAATCATCCAGGTAAACTTAAACTTAAACCAGGCTGCTCAGATTCAAATCCTGACTCTCCTTATTTATTCAGCAAGTTAACCTCACTGTGTGTCAGTTTGCTCAGCTGTAAAAAGGGGATAAAATAGAACCCACTTCATAGGGTTGCTCTGACATAGCTGGTCTGACATAGCACCTAGACCAGAGCCTACCTAGCTCATACTAAACACTGGGTAAGCATTAGCTATCATTATTTCATCATACTAAGCATACCAAATGTCTCCTTTAATAGTACAACACATCTAAATTCTAGTGATGCCTAGATTTTTTAAAAAAGAAATTGTAGAATTCAGTACATTTATTAAATCCTGTATCCATCATCCTAACATATTTTGACAACTTATGTACATTTAAAATTTTTTCGAGCCAAGATGGCCGAATAGGAACAGCTCTGGTCTCCAGCTCCCAGCCCGAGCGACACAGAAGACTGGTGATTTCTGCATTTCTGCATGAGGTACCGGTTTCATCTCACTAGGGAGTGCCTAACAGTGGGTTCAGGACAGTCGGTGAAGCGCACCGTGCGCGAGCCAAAGCAGGGCGAGGCAGTGCCTCACTCGGGAAGCGCAAGGGGTCAGGGAGTTCCCTTTCCTAGTCAAAGAAAGGGGTAACAGACGGCACCTGGATAATCGGGTCAGTCCCACCCTCATACTGCGCTTTCCCAACGGGCCTGGAAAACGGCACACTAGGAGATTGTGTCCCACACCTGGCTCGGAGGGTCCTATGCCCACGGAGTCTCACTGATTGCTAGCACAGCAGTCTGAGATCAAGCTGCCAGGCGGCAGCAAGGCTGGGGGAGGGGCGCCCGCCATTGCCCAGGCTTGCTTAGGTAAACAAAGCAGCCAGGAAGCTCGAACTGGGTGGAGCCCACCACAGCTCAAGGAGGCCTGTCTGCCTCTGTAGGCTCCACCTCTGGGGGCAGGGCACAGACAAACAAAAAGTCAGCAGGAAATTCCAGAGACTTAAATGTCCCTGTCGGACTGACAGCTTTGAAGAGAGTAGTGGTTCTCCCAGCACGCAGCTGGAGATCTGAGAACCCACAGACTGCCTCCTAAAGTGGGTCTCTCACCCCTGAGCAGCCTAACTGGGAGGCACCCCCCCAGTAGGGACAGACTGACACCTCACTCGGCTGGGTACTCCTCTGAGACAAAGCTTCCAGAGGAACTATCAGACAGCTGAATTTGTGGTCTCACGAAAATCCGCTGTTCTGCAGCCACCGCTGCTGACACCCAGCCAAACAGGGTCTGGAGTGGACCTCTAGTAAACTCCAACAGACCTGCAGCTGAGGGTCCTGTCTGGTAGAAGGAAAACTAACAAACAGAAAGGACATCCACACCAAAAACCCATCTGTACATCACCATCATCAAAGACCAAAAGTAGATAAAACCACAAAGATGGGGAAAAAACAGAGCACAAAAACTGGAAACTCTAAAAAGCAGAGCACCTCTCCTCCTCCAAAGGAACGCAGTTCCTCACCAGCAATGGAACAAAGCTGGTTGGAGGATGACTTTGACGAGTTGAGAGAAGAAGGTGTCAGACGATCAAACTACTCTGAGCTATGGGAGGAAATTCAAAACAATAGCAAAGAAGTTAAAAACTTTGAAAAAAAATTAGAAGAATGGATAACTAGAATAACCAATGGAGAGAAGGGCTTCAAGGAGCCGATGGAGCTGAAAGCCAAGTTTCGAGAACTACGTGAAGATTGCAGAAGCCTCAGTAGCAGATGCGATCAACTGGAAGAAAGGGTATCGCTGATGGAAGATGAAATGAATGAAATGAAGCGAGAAGGGAAGTCTAGAGAAAAAAGAATAAAAAGAAATGAACAAAGCCTCCAAGAAATTTGGGACTATGTGAAAAGACCAAACCTACGTCTGATTGGTGTACCTGAAAATGACGAGGAGAATGGAACCAAGTTGGAAAACACTCTGCAGGATATTATCCAGGAGAACTTCCCCAATCTAGCAAGGCAGGCCAGCATTCAGATTCAGGAAATACAGAGAACGCCACAAAGATACTCCTCGAGAAGAGCAACTCCAAGACACATAATTGTCAGATTCACCAAAGTTGAAATGAAGGAAAAAATGTTAAGGACAGCCAGAGAGAAAGGTCGGGTTACCCACAAAGGGAAGCCCATCAGACTAACAGCTCATCTCTCAGCAGAAACTCTACAAGCCAGAAGAGAGTGGGGGCTGATATTCAACATTCTTAAAGAAAAGAATTTTCAACCCAGAATTTCCTATCCAGCCAAACTAAGCTTCATAAGTGAAGGAGAAATAAAATACTTTACAGACAAGCAAATGCTGAGTGATTTTGTCACCACCAGGCCTGCCCTAAAAGAGCTCCTGAAGGAAGCACTAAACATGGAAAGGAACAACTAGTACCAGCCACTGCAAAAACATGCCAAATTGTAAAGACCATCGAGGCTAGGAGGAAACTGCATCAATGAATGAGCAAAATAACCAACTAACATCATAATGACAGGATCAGATTCACACATAACAATATTAACGTTAAATGTAAATGGGCTAAATGCTCCAATTAAAAGACACAGACTGGCAAACTGGATAAGGAGTCAGGACCCATCAGTGTGCTGTATTCAGGAAACCCATCTCACGTGCAGAGACACACATAGACTCAAAATAAAGGGATGGAGGAAGATCTATCAAGCAAATGGAAAACAAAAAAAGGCAGGGGTTGCAATCCTAGTCTCTGATAAAATAGACTTTAAACCAACAAAGATCAAAAGAGACAAAGAAGGCCATTACATAATGGTAAAGGGATCAATTCAACAAGAAGAGCTAACTATCCTAAATGTATATGCACCCAACACAGGAGCACCTAGATTCATAAAGCAAGTCCTGAGTGACCTACAAAGGGACTTAAACTCCCACACAATAATAATGGGAGATTTTAACACCCCACTGTCAACATTAGACAGATCATCGAGACAGAAAGTTAACCAGGACATCCAGGAATTGAACTCAGCTCTAAACAAAGTGGACCTAATAGACATCTACAGAACTCTCCACCCCAAATCAACAGAATATACATTTTTTTCAGCACCACACCACACCTATTCCAAAATTGACCACATAGTTGGAATTAAAGCTCTCCTCAGCAAATGAAAAAGAACAGAAATTATAACAAACTGTCTCTCAGACCACAGTGCAATCAAACTAGAACTCAGGATTAAAAAACTCACTCAAAACTGCTCAACTACATGGAAACTGAACAACCTGCTCCTGAATGACTATTGGGTACATAATGAAATGAAGGCAGAAATAAAGATGTTCTTTGAAACCAACGAGAACAAAGACACAACATACCAGAATCTCTGGGACACATTCGAAGCAGTGTGTAGAGGGAAATTTATAGCACTAAATGCCCACAAGAGAAAGCAGGAAAGATCCAAAATTGACACCCTAACATCACAATTAAAAGAACTAGAAAAGCAAGAGGAAACACTTTCAAAAGCTAGCAGAAGGCTAGAAATAACTAAAATCAGAGCAGAACTGAAGGAAATAGAGACACAAAAAACCCTTCAAAAAATTAATGAATCCAGGAGCTGGTTTTTTGAGAAGATCAACAAAATTGATAGACCGCTAGCAAGACTAATAAAGAAGAAAAGAGAGAAGAATCAAATAGATGCAATAAGAAATGAAAAAGGGGATATCACCACCGATCCCACAGAAATACAATCTACCATCAGAGAATACTACAAACACCTCTATGCAAATAAACTAGAAAATCTAGAAGAGATGGATAAATTCCTCGACAAATACACCCTCCCGAGACTAAATCAGGAAGAAGTCGAATCTCTGAATAGACCAATAACAGGTTCTGAAATTGTGGCAATAATCAATAGCTTACCAACCAAAAAGAGTCCAGGACCTGATGGATTCACAGCTGAATTCTACCAGAGGTACAAGGAGGAACTGGTACCATTCCTTCTGAAACTATTCCAATCGATAGAAAAAGAGGGAATCCTCCCTAACACATTTTATGACGCCAGCATCGTCCTGATACCAAAGCCTGGCAGAGACACAACCAAAAAAGAGAATTTTAGACCAATATCCTTGATGAACATTGATGCAAAAATCCTCAATAAAATACTGGCAAACCGAATCCAGCAGCACATCAAAAAGCTTATACACCATGATCAAGTGGGCTTCATCCCTGGGATGCAAGGCTGGTTCAACATACGCAAATCAATAAATGTAATCCAGCATATAAACAGAACCAAAGACAAAAACCACATGATTATCTCAATAGATGCAGAAAAGGCCTTTGATAAAATTCAACAACCCTTCATGCTAAAAACTCTCAATAAATTAGGTATTGATGGGACGTATCTCAAAATAATAAGAGCTATATACGACAAACCCACAGCCAATATCATACTGAATGGGCAAAAACTGGAAGCATTCCCTCTGAAAACTGGCACAAGACAGGGATGCCCTCTCTCACCGCTCCTATTCAACATAGTGCTGGAAGTTCTGGCCAGAGCAATCAGGCAGGAGAAGGAAATAAAGGGTATTCAATTAGGAAAAGAGGAAGTCAAACTGTCCCTGTTTGCAGACGACATGATTGTATATCTAGAAAATCCCATTGTCTCAGCCCAAAATCTCCTTAAGCTGATTAGCAACTTCAGCAAAGTCTCAGGATACAAAATCAATGTACAAAAATCACAAGCATTCTTGTACACCAATCACAGACAAACAGAGAGCCAAATCATGAGGGAACTCCCATTCACAATTGCTTCAAAGAGAATAAAATACCTAGGAATCCAACTTACAAGGAGAACTACAAACCACTGCTCAATGAAATAAAAGAGGATACAAACAAATGGAAGAACATTCCATGCTCATGGGTTGGAAGAATCAATATCGTGAAAATGGCCATACTGCCCAAAGTAATTTATAGATTCAATGCCATCCCCATCAAGCTACCAATGACTTTCTTCACAGAATTGGAAAAATCTACTTTAAAGTTCATATGGAAACAAAATAGAGCCCGCATCGCCAAGTCAATCCTAAGCCAAAAGAACAAAGCCGGAGGCATCATGCTACCTGACTTCAAACTATACTACAAGGCTACAGTAACCAAAACAGCATGGTACTGGTACCACAACAGAGATATAGATCAATGGAACAGAACAGAGTCCTCAGAAATGATGCCACATATCTACAACTATCTGATCTTTGACAAACCTGACAAAAACAAGAAATGGGGAAAGGATTCCCTATTTAATAAATGGTGCTGGGAAAACTGGCTAGCCATATGTAGAAAGCTGAAACTGGATCCCTTCCTTACACCTTATACAAAAATTAATTCAAAATGGATTAAAGACTTAAATGTTAGACCTAAAACCATTAAAATCCTACAAGAAAACCTAGGCAATACCATTCAGGACATAGGCGTGGGCAAGGAATTCACGTCTAAAACACCAAAAGCAACGGCAACAAAAGCCAAAATTGACAAATGGGATCTAATTAAACTAAAGAGCTTCTGCACAGCAAAAGAAACTACCATCAGAGTGAACAGGCAACCTACAGAATGGGAGAAAATTTTTGCAACCTACTCATCTGACAAAGGGCTAATATCCAGAATCTACAATGAACTCAAACAAATTTACAAGAAAAAAACAAACAACCCCATCAAAAGGTGGGCAAAGGACATGAACAGACACTTCTCAAAAGAAGACATTTATGCAGCCAAAAAACACATGAAGAAATGCTCATCATCACTGGCCATCAGAGAAATGCAAATCAAAACCACAGTGAGATACCATCTCACACCAGTTAGAATGGCCATCATTAAAAAAACAGGAAACAACAGGTGCTGGAGAGGATGTGGAGAAATAGGAACACTTTTACACTGTTGGTGGGACTGTAAACTAGTTCAACCATTGTGGAAGTCAGTGTGGCGATTCCTCAGGGATCTAGAACTAGAAATACCATTTGACCCAGCCATCCCATTACTGGGTATATACCCAAAGGACTATAAATCATGCTGCTATAAAGACACATGCACACATATGTTTATTGCGGCACTATTCACAATAGCAAAGAGTTGGAACCAACCCAAATGTCCAACAACGATAGACTGGATTAAGAAAATGTGGCACATATACACCATGGAATACTATGCAGCCATAAAAAATGATGAGTTCGTGTCCTTTGTAGGGACATGGATGAAACTGGAAAACATCATTCTCGGTAAACTATCGCAAGGACAAAAAACCAAACACCGCATGTTCTCACTCATAGGTGGGAATTGAACAATGAGAACTCATGGACACAGGAAGGGGAACATCACATTCCAGGGACTGTTGTGGGGTGGGGGGAGGGGGGAGGGACAGCATTAGGAGATATACCTAATGCTAAATGACGAGTTAATGGGTGCAGGAAATCAACATGGCACATGGATACATATGTAACAAACCTGCACATTGTGCACATGTACCCTAAAACCTAAAGTATAATAAAAATATAAAATAAAATAAAATAAAAAATTAAAAAATAAAAAATAAAATTTTTTCAATGAAAACCCAATTTACACAGTTAATTTATATATTTGATATCTGATTTTCTGCTGGCAAGTATTGTTAAAAAATAATTACAGTTGTTTTTATGTATTTCTAAAACATAATAAACTAAAATTGCCCATAATCTGCCCTCCAACTCTAAGGTCTGATTAACCCCTTTTAAAAGTTTCCATGTCAAATCTTACAGAAATTTTCTGTGTTTGTACAGATATAGTTATACACACTAGATATATAGATAGATACATATATATATATATTTACAATGGAGGAACATGCTGTACATTAGTTTGCAACTTGCTCTTTTCTTTTAATGATATATAGTGGATCTCATTTTGTGTCAAGATACATAAATCCATCTCATTTTTAAAAACTCTCTTTTTTAATATATCATAGACATTTCTCCATGTCAATATCAATAAGTTTACTTTATCCTTTTAACAGATATATTCAATTTCACTGGATGAGCTATGATTATATACTAATGGACATTTTGGTTATTTAAAATTTTTTTCATTTGAAAATAATAGTGCAATAAATGCACTTACAGTTGTGTCTTTGCATACTTCCATTATTTCCTTAGGAATTGCTAGGTTTTGAGCATACATGATTTTTAGTGTCAGATTTTTACTATAATTTTTGTGTATATTTCATATAACACAAACAAAATATTTACCTTGGCTTGTAGTTAGCCATCTCTTCTCTAAAAAGAAATGAATTCCTTCTTCCTTTGCACACTGACATGCATTTTCCTGGAAAGAAAAAATATGCTGCCTTTCCTTGTCTCATTTTCAGTTAAGACTGAAAGATTTGAGAAAGGCAACAGAAACTCTTTCTTTTGAAGATTAAAAACTACATGATACGGCCAGGCACGGTGGCTCATGCCTGTAATCCCAGCACTTTGGGAGGCCGAGGCAGGCGGATCACCTGGGGTCGGGAGTTCGAGACCAGCCTGGCCAACATGGTGAAACCCTATCTCCACTAAAAATACAAAAATTAGCCAGGAGCAGTGGCAGGCACCTGTAATCCCAGCTACTCGGGAGGCTGAGGCAGGAGAATCGCGTGAACCCAGGAGGTGGAGGTTGCAGTGAGCCAAGATCACACCACTGCACTCCAGCCTGGGCAACAGAGTGAGACCTTGTCTCAAAAAAATAAATAAATAAAATTATATATATATATGGGTGGGTGTGTGTGTGTGTGTGTCCCAACAGCCAGTACCTGCTGCCTTCAAACCACCAGAAATGTGTTTATATATATATATACATACACATACATACACATACACACATATATATAACTACGTGATAAAGTACATCAACTCATGTACGCAAGGGTGGCAACAAAAACAGTAGTTTTGGTTGAGAAGGAATAGTTATTGATGAGCTACAGGGAGAGGGGCAATTTTGTCTTATTGCTCACCTTGTCGTGAAGACAGCCAAGTTGTGAGGTTAAATTGAAGTTGGTAAATACACAATTATTCAGCTTGTGTCTTGGTAATAAATGTATCTCTAGGCAGTGAACCTGCCAGTCCTCAGAGTACCACTTTGCTGATTAAGGAGATAAAAAGAGGATGTTGTGGAAAGGGTCATTTCAAGAGTAATGAATCCTTATTCTGTCACTGTACTTTGCCGACAGGGAGAAGAAGTTTAACAGAGATGAGGCATCCTGGAATATCCAGGTGGCAACATGGAGTAGGGCAAATCAGAGATGACTACTTCTAGGCCATGAAAAACCAGCAGGATCCATGATGGCTGAAAAATGACAATATTGGTGAATTAAGTACCATCTCAGGGAGAAGCCTTATTAAATTAGCCTAATACCTTATCGCATGATCAATAACAATGTATTTATTTTGTGCTATGGCCTTGAGTGACTTTTCATTAGGAATTTAAATGACCTTAGAAAGCCACTGAGTATAAATTTAGAATACTTTTAGGAGATATTAGCCTGGTCTCAGAGCAAAAGATGAGTGAAAATGCAGCTCATTATTTAAGTCAGAAAGAGAATGTCAAAAAATCATTTTGCTGTGGCATTGAGGGAGGTAGTGCAAGTGATGTATGCAACTAAATGAGATTGCTTTGTTTTTTGGTTTTCTGGGCACAGAATAAAATAGATCAAGAAAGTGTTTGCAGTTCCAATAGATATTAACCCAGATAACTGTTGAGATTGAGAAGGTTGTGAGATTGGCAATGACAGATGTTGCTTTAAAGTAAATGCGTCAGTGAATTGCAGGATTCTGTCAATGCTCCCCCATGCACTCTCAGGTTTCTTTACCATTTCCATGCTCACAGATATTAGGTGGATTTTCACTCCCAAAAGCCAGTACCTGCTGCCCTCAAACCACCAGAAATATTTTAGGGGACCCTGGGTATACATTTTGACAGTACCCCTAAACCAATGGCAGATGTGTAAACCAGGATTTCTCAACCTCGGCACTATTGACACTTGGGGACAGATAATTATTCATTG
Organism: Nomascus leucogenys; assembly: GCF_006542625.1. Lineage (NCBI taxonomy): Eukaryota > Metazoa > Chordata > Mammalia > Primates > Hylobatidae > Nomascus > Nomascus leucogenys. The sequence goes on along the minus strand of NC_044389.1, from coordinate 66,629,420 downwards.
GGGAAGGAGGAGACTATCCAGCGTGTTGTAGGATTTGTAGAATTTTCAGCAGCGTCCTTGACCTCTCCCACTGGGGTATCACACTTCCCCTAGTGTGACAACCAAAAACGTTTCCACACATCATCAAATGTTCCCTGGAGGGTGAATCCTGCCAGGTTGAGAACCATGGCTGTAGACATATGAATACTGCAGCCCCATTGTCCCTAACTGGACCATTCTGAGTTATGACCAACGTTGGCTTCACAGGGCTCCTGAGGGATTCCTTCTGTAGAACTTGGCTTGCTACTCTCGCTCAACCTCCTTCCTTTCTGCTCACTTCCCAGTCCCCTGAATAGTTCTCTCTGGGACCATTTCCCAGTAGTCGCACAAATCCTCATCTCAGTATCTGCTCCTGAGGATGCCAACCTCAATAGTAAGGCAGACTCTGTAACAACTGAGATGCTAGCTAAATGGTCACAGAGTTAGATGACACTATTCTGAATACCTTTGCTGACCCTTTTACTGTTCTCCAACTTCTACCTTTACTTGAAGTAAAGGGAGAAAAAAAGTGTCAGTTCCTACTTGGTGTACTTAATAAAAGGGGGATGGTGGTAGATACTTGTAATTCTGAAATTCTGATACATTTTTTCTGGGCATTGACATCCTGATGTGCTTGCTTTCTCTCTTTCTCTCTCTCTCTCTCTCTCTCTCTCTCCAATTTACAAGCATGTGAGCAAGCTCCCTTTTGTTTTCATCACTTCTTCCCTTCAGAGCAACAAGGGGAGCTTTCTCTGGCCTCTGCAGTCTCCCACCTACCATCTGAACTTTACTCTCCAGTCATTCACCAGCCTGATCTTCACCCCACCTTCCTTGGAGTGCTACAGGCACTCTCTGGTCCTTTCCTCTTAGCTTACCTACTTTTACTCTCAATGCCTTATCTAATATTCATTAACTCTCTGTGTAACATGTCTTAAAACCTTTACTTGTTATCATTTCTATTACTTTTTCCAGTAAACATAAGAGAAAGAAAATAGAGGAAGCCTGAGAAAGTTTAGATCATCTTAGGTAGTTTGAGGTATCAAATTTATTCACACATATTTTAGGAGGAGAAAATGAATCAGAAGCTAAACCAGGCCAATGTCAATCTGAGACTATCCTAAAGGAAGAAGCAGCAGTATGAGCATACCTTTCCTCCAGCTGCAGCTTTTCCCTAAATCCCAAAGGAATTTGTTTACTACTGTTTGCTACTCAAGACTTTAGAGTGATATCTTGAACACCACTAATCTGGTGCCTTTTATTTTACAAGTGGCCTTGGGACACATCTCAAAATGAAGATAAAAATGATCCTTTTCTGATGACCCTGCTAAGCTAATGAATAAAATCAATAAAAATGCAATTAATTTGGATTCATTTGGACTGAAGAATCAAAAGACAAAATAAGGAAGCATATTTGCCAGGGTATGTGACGTAGCTTTTGGCCAGAAATCCTGCTTCCGAAAGCATCCACCTCAGATCTAGCAGCAGTAATAAACTCCCTGTGTCTTATACATCCATAAATCCTTGTACCAACCAAGATTTCAATGGTCTCTTCTCTTCAACCCACACATAATGCACTCCAGACACTAATTTAGAATATTAATTAATCTCAGAAAATTTTATTGAGACTCAGCAGATATTATTTCACAACCTGTATGACTTAAAAAAAAAAACCCGGAATATCCACTTCAAAGAGATTCCTCTTACTGTGACCTTTTCCAAAGAAAATGTAATAAATTGCCCCCTTTCCAAAATAATGATGCATTAGGAGGAGCTAACTTAGACTAGAAAAAACATCACAACTACATATGGCCAAATATAAATGGGAATTTGTAAAGTATTCTTTGAAGATAGATAAAATATATGAATATTGATTTTTAAAGGCAAGTGTATATTATATTGTAAAACTATCAATGGTGCTTTAAAAGGACTACAATGCAACTTAATATTCTACAGTGGAAGTATTAGCAACTAGATGTTGACTTTAAAGGGGATTGCATGACTGTAAGAAGAGAGCATTGAGGGAGCTGATGGATGCGGTGACAGGTGGAGCTGACGAAACAGAAGGAAAGATATGGAGCCCAAGAAAGAAGAAATTAAGAAGGGAGAGGGCAATAGGAGCATGGAGATGCTTCATCAGAGGTACATGGGAGAGGAATAAAGCCCACAAGAATATCCTAAGTCCAAGAAAAAGGGCAAGAGAAGAACATATCCCCTCTGCTTTCACAAAGAAAGCAGAAGCCACGTCAAAGGCATGAGAAAGGAACAAAGGTCGAAAGGTGAGTGTGGAGAAGGACCTAAGTGACTAAAGAAGGGCTGTACTTGGAGGCATGATTTAGCTTTTGAGCCATCCAGGAAACCTTATGAAATTTGCTCTCTCAATTCCCAAAGGGATTGGATCTCTCTAAGCATGTTGAACCCAGTGATCACAGAGATAGACATAGTACCCCCAAGAGAAGCCAGAGAATGAGGAAGATCCTGGGACATAACTCCTGTTATGGATGGAATGTTTGTGTCCCCCTAAAGTTCATATATTAAAACCCCACCCCCTAATATGATGATACTAGAAGTGGGGTCTTTGGGAAGTAGTTAGGATTAAATGAGATGATGAGGAAAGAGCCTTCATGAAGGGGATTAGTGTCCTCATAAGAGTCCTGAGAAGGCTTGCTCCCTGTCTCCACCATGTGAGGACACGGTGAAAAGACTGCTGTCTATGAGCCAGGAAGCAGGCCCTCACCAGACACTGAATCTTCCAGAGCCTTGATCTTGGACTTCCCAACCTCCAGAACTATGAAGAAGTCCATGTTTTTTGCTTAAGTCACCAGTTTATGGTATTTTGGTCTAGCAACCTGAGAGACTAAGACAACTGCTATTAGAAACATAACCTGTGTTCTATTGTTAGGGTGGAAGTCAAGTGGGACCCTAGATATGAGAGACCACGATAACCCCAGCAAGAATCCATTGTGATGCACAAATACTGAACAGACTTCATTGACTTAGGAAATAAGCATTTACTGAGCTCATCTCTGTTCCAGTCCCTGAGCTGGATCTGGGACACAGAGGTGGGGGAACAGGGCCCCAGTCCTGGAAACTGAGCTCATAATTCCCAACATTGTAGATGGCAGTGAGCATTCCTGGATAGAGCAGCTTGTTTCACTGTAAGTGGCCTAGATGAAGAGATTACTTCGTATTTATTATTAGAACTTAAATGGGTCAAGCTTAAGATAAATCTCAAAAATACTTAGGTCCTCAGATTTGTGGTAACCTAAATGGAGTATAAATTCATATTTTGTGAATAACAGTTCTCAAAATTTCATGTTTTTATATAAGTTCTAATATTAAATATGCATAATTAGGAAAGTACTGTGCATTTTTATTCCAAACTATATCCGAATCCAGTTTATTTCTGGTGGTAGAATCAAGCACTGTTCCCTTATGAAAGGTAACTACCCCACACGAGTTCCTCAATATGCCAGAAGGAAAACTCAGATAAACTAAACAAAAAATTCGGAAAACTGCAGTGAACAGATTTCACAGTTTAATGTATAGAATGGATGCAGAACCATTATCACATGATCCTGAATTATTATGTGAGGAAAATAATTGATCATTTTAGCCCCTTATGTATCACCATCCTTTTTTACAGTGCAGTTATCTCCCCAAAAGTGACTATAAAACTATACTGTGTCACTCCATATTTATTCTTCCTCATTTACTTCCATATCACATTCCTTCAGTTTACAAATAGAAAAATTATTTTCTGAAAGTCTTTGCACTGCCAGCTCCAGCTGAAAACCAGAAAACACACACACACACACACACACACAATATATACTTCCTGTCTTTCATATTATCTGCAGCTAGAGGACTGAAAACATCACTTTGCATTTTTGCTACAGATGCTCAAAGAAAGCTTTTTCTTCCACAGATTTCCTGGCTTAAACTCGCTGATATAACGAAAACTGTGTTTTATCAGGAGGATCAAGATGCAGGGAGAAGTGCCATCTTTTCTTCTGTCGTTCATTCAATGTTTATTTATTAGGTACAGTATAAAGAGCTGTGCTGGGTACATTAAAATACAGCAATGAATGACACACAAGCCTTAATGTTCCAATGAGAGGAAAAGGCAAGAAAACAGATTATGAATGAAAGGGACAGGAAAGGATCTACTGCCATAGGAACACAAGGGAGCAACCTCTGCTTTGGTATTGGGGCGGTCTTCACACAGGAAATGATGTCTAAGTTGCTCTTTGAAGGACAAGAAAGAATTATTCAGACACCTAGTGAAAGTATGTGAAGAGCATGGGCGGAGAGAGAATGAAATAGGAAATGAATGAAAGGTATAGGAACCAGGGCCACAACTCAAAAGTTCTTGTAATACAGGTTAACAACTTCTGACCTTGACTGAAGGCAATGAGGGGATGTGTTTGATAGCCAAAAAAAAAAAAAAAACACATACTCTATTCTACTATGTTTGTGTGGTTGCAATAACAGTGACTTTAAAGCAAATTACCTTTTCCTAAGCTGCACATGGCCAGTGTATCTGGGATCCATTCTCTTTTGCTCATTTTTCTTTCTGCTGTTCTTCCTGAAGAGGGCATGAAGCATGACGCCACAATGATAGATGAATGAGCAAACAAGGAGTTCTTAAGAAATGCTTTCTGGTAGTGTTAATTAGGAACATAAACTATTATAATGCTTCTTTCATGATACCAATATAAAATTTCACGTCAAAAATCATTACATCTGTGTACATATGTAATATTGAAGGAAAGATGGACACGTGGGAATATGTGAGAAGAGCGAATAATAATTCAAGAAGCAAAATCCCAGAATGTACTGAGACTTTTCAACTACGTCATAGAAGACAAAGAGGCTATTTTAGTTTTGGAAGGCATAGATATGATTTTTAGCATCAATGTAATAATACTGACTGATGACAAACAGAAAGCAGAGTTACTCAATTTTTATTTTGCTTTTATCTTCTATGTCAAGGAGAAGAATTGATTGGGAAAGGTAGAGCAAATATTGGGATGAAAGAATTGAAGGCCATGACCAATGGTGAGAACAACAGAGCCTTATTCTAAATGTGTTCAAGTTTCTGTCAGCCATTGTTAGGGGCCTCTGAAAAACTGTGTGGAAAATAGGCACAGTACTACATGATGAGGAAAGTATGATATCTCAACTTTCAACAAGGGAAGAGCAGCAAGTGCCCCAAACCATACATCAGGAGTTAGCAACTCTGCCTGTGTGTCTCTGGCCCCACCCCGCTCTATGGAATCATGAGCTCCAAGGCTGAAATGCAAGCATCTAGATTTCTTAAAACTCTTCACAGGTAATTCTGATGCAAAGCCAGAGCTGAAACTCTGCTGTAAATCTATAAGCTTGATGTCAACTTCAGCCAAATTTTAAAACATATTATTGTTTGTTGGAGACATCAGTTTGTGAGCACACAAAGAGGAAACATGATTGTTAAGAGTCAACATGAGTTTATGAATAGCAACCCATTCCAGACAAATTTCATTTTCATTTTAATTGTGAGGAGTTTGTATATTAGCATCTTCCAAATCTCTTACACAGAACACTAGTTCTATCAGATATTAACAGCTATTGTGAGAACAAAGTATACCATGTTAAATAACTTTGGGAGTTTCTGACTTTAACAAAATTAAACTGATTTATTTGTTAGGTATTCTTGGATTCTTTAATAAGATAATACGTATTGGCCTCTTGGATGGATTTAATATGGAGTCTTTCCCAAACACTTTTTTTTTTTTTTTTTTTGAGACAGAGTCTGGCTCTTCACCCAGGCTGGAGTGCAGTGGCATGATCTCGGCTCACTGCAACCTCTGCCTCCCAGGTTCAAGCAATTCTCATGCCTCAGCCACCCAAATAGCTGGTATTACAGGCATGTGCCACCATGCCTGGCTAATTTTTGTATTTTTAATGGAGACGGGGTTTCACCATGTTGGCCAGGCTGGTCTCAAACTTCTGATCTCAAGTTATCTGCCCCCCCTCAGCCTCCCAAATTGCTGGGATTACACAGCACCTGGCCTATCCAGCCTCTTTCTTAGGACCAGTGTCTTTTGGAACATCTACTGCAAAAAAGATTATTTTGGTTAAACCAATGCGTTTGACAAAGCATTTCATGCAATTTTTGCAAGAAATATAGATAAATATTGGCTATTAGTTGTATATATAGTTTATACTTTGTAGAATGACAGTACTGTTTATGTAGGGTTGTATATATCATGCATATCAAGTTTTCAAAGGTTCAGAGTTGGAAGATAGAAAAAGTAGGATGTTGAATGACAGGGTTATGATCTGAAATCACTGCATCTAAACAGAATAATGAGCAAAATATAATTAGATGAAATCTAATGGTGAAAAACTATTGTACAAATCTCAGCACATGAGAAAAAGAATCAGAAGTTGTATTAACTATAAACTCAATATAAGTTAACAAAAAATGTAAACAAAGCATTAGTATACATTAAGAAAAACAATGTGTTCATTAAAAGAAGTTTATAGTTCTGCTGATTACTACCAAAATCAGACCAGAAGTAATGTGTTTAACATTGCCACCCTTTAAAGTAGACATCATTCACCAAGAATTCACCTAGAGAGGAGCACACCAGAATGACTGGAATCTCAAATGCAGTAAACATGAAGAAGAGCTGCAAGAATGAAGATAAAAAAGAAATGAGTGGGATTGCAAGTTCATGATAACTATGTTTAAATAAAAAGAGAAATTGATCCATTTGCCATTGGACATTTTTAATAGTGATAAGTAGTTAATAAGTAGTATTTGCACTCAGCACAAGAAGAAATGGATAACAGTTAACCTGTCCAAAAATTTAGTAAGTTTCTTCTTCACTAAAAGTGTCTAAGCAGGGGCTGATATACCACTTTTCAAAAATGTTAGAAAATGTTGCACTATATTTTCTCAGTTTTCTCATCTGCAACAAGAAGAATTTGAACTACAAAATTATTCCCTAAGGGTCCTTTCAGTAATATAATTTTGGTCCTATCAATGTTAATGAGGAATTTCTTTATCTGTGATCTGAACAGTATACTTTGCTATTTCCTTCATTCACAAGCCCTTATAAAATGCTTACTATACACCAGGTACTGTGATAATCACTGGGCATCATAAAAGAATAAGACATGCCTCTTGATCATGTAATTTATAATCAAATCATTTTAAAAGAGTGATGAGAACTCAAAGGAAAGCGGGGATTTAATCAATCATTTCATTTAAGACTTGATTATCGTAAATAGGTTAGAACGGCTTTTTAAAGAAGGCATTTGCACCAGTCCTTTTATTAATCAGTGTATGTTACTTGCTTTCTAAAACTTGACATAAAGTTGTTTTCTTACATCAATTAAGACTTAATACTTCATAAGCCTTGACACTTTAATTTCTACTATCTTTTTGCTAATGTCTTTCATCTCTGTCTCCCTTTCTCTTCATGTTTACCTATTTGCCTTTGACAAACCTATTAAATTTGCCTTTTTTCCTCTCTCCTTTCCTATCACTAGCTTCACTAGATATTATGTTTGGATTCTTGTAACAGGCTCCTCACAATTTTTTCCCATTCCCAAGACAACACTTCCTTCCACTCCCCAGCTCCCACCCCCATGTTCCATCATAAATGGCCATCATGAATATCATGCCAGCCTCATCCTTTTAAAGTTCTTCTATTCCCCTTTCAAGCCATTTGTGATGAATTTCTCTTTTTTTTTTTTCTTGGGTTTCAGGTTTGATTATATTAAGTTACTCTTTATTTCTCACTCTCCCTCAATACCTATCTTCCAAGTCAGTTCTTTGCTGTCTCTTTCATGAACAATATTCACTCCAATTCACAAAATTTTGTTCACATTCTCCTTACCTGGAATAGTTTATTCTCCCTCCTTCCCCAGTTCTTCCTCACAAGATTCTAGGCACATTTTAAAATATAGCTTAAATACTACCTCATTCTCTAGACTTTCATGACGTGGAGCTCAATAATACATAGTTCACTAGTGAAATCTCACTTGATAGTTTCATATATATTAGTTGTATCTTCCCTAAGTTATAAACTCCTTGAGAACAAGGATATTTTCTGTATCCCCGGGAGAGTCTATGCCCATAACAAGCATGAATAAATAGTTCTTGGCTAATCGTTTTTATTTTGAGAACAACCGCCACCAAATGAAAAAAAAAAATCTATCACATCTCATGCTTGACTAAAGAATGGACTAGTGGAGTAATTGTACAGGGTAACATCCTATAAGATGCATTAAATTATTACTGGGGTATCAGAGACATTTGTGGAGATATGACAAAGAGGAAATAATGAAGTTAGTACAACTCTTCTCGGGAAGAACATTTTATGCCTTTGGAAGAAATGCTGATTAAACCCTCCAAAGGGCATCCTTGTCCTTGGGACACGAGACAGGCCTACACTTCCTTCCAAGGTCTCAAAGTCAAGTGACCAGCCAGGCTACAGCAGCTGGAGAAGCCACCAGCAGTCCCCTCTGTCTTTCCACATATGCTCAGGGCTCAGATTCTCCTCTAAAGAAATGTTAAAAATTATTTTACAACTATCAGTTCCCAGGCAGATGAATGTTTTAGCCTTCTCAGGGCATTCAAATGTCACCATCTTTTATTAATCAACTCCACAGAGAACATGAACTGAGGTTACCTCTTGCCTACCCTCAAACCTATCCCCATGTACAACTTATACAATGTGCTTGTCCATACAATTCATTGAAAAGAGTCCCCAAATATTTCTAGAAACTATGGTAGAGAGAAGAGAGGAGTTGTTGTCAGAGGATCCAGGTTGATGATGTGAACTCGAATCTAGTCTATTTGCACTGTCCTGGGGCATCTTAATTTTCGCATCTGCCAAATGGGGTGTTTGTTAGCTCCAGAATGTGTATGGAAGGCCTTTGCAAACCTAAAGCACTTATTAATCTGTTTACAGGCAAAGTCAACAAGCATGGGCACTCTGTGGGTGGCCCTTTAGCTCTCGCTAAAAATTTCTTGTCGAAGGGACTGCTTTTGCTCTCTAGAAACTGAGTTATGATCGGATAATTTCTCTCCAATAAAGTACACTTTATGTGTTAATCACATTAGGTTGTTATAACCATTGTCTATTTTCAACTGTAATACCTCTAACTAAGAAATAATGGTGGTAGATTGACCAGTAGATAACCCTTCTTCATTATGAGTAACATCAGAGAGTATATCTTTCACACATTTTTGCTTTATTCAACAATTTTTTGGTATGGGTGACCTTATTCTTTAATGTCAGGCAGAATTAATTAAAGACACAATTATTTAATGCTGCAACACGTTTTGCTTAAAAAAAGTATCACTCACCAGTTCATGTTTCATGAATACAATTATCTCTTTCCTTTTTTGCAGTTGTCATTGTTCCATATTCTTTCTTTATGAGCCACTATTTTTTAAATATAAATTTTAACCCACTGTATAAATGTGAACAGCTGTCGGGCTTGTAGTCCAGAAAGGACCATTCACATCTTCCAGCCAAATTGCAAGTGTCGTGACTGGAAAAGCTATTACTTTTGAGCTCATTATAGTGAAAAGAAAGGAGGTTTTACTCTTTGCAGATGTAAGTTTTGCAGATAAGCCAAGGTTTCGTGGCTGGTTGAAATTGTGCAACAACAAACAATTTCAGTCTATGACCCTCAGAATATTCCATCAACACATGCTGTTGTAGGTTTTTCTACTTCCATTTAGAGGTTTTTTAGTAGAAAAGTTAAGATTATAGATTTTGAAGTCAGGCAGAAGCGAATTCAAATCCTGCCTTCACTTAATTACTTGCTGTGTGACTTTGGACATGTCTGTTAAAGGTCCCACATTTCGGTTTTCCCACCTGTAAAATGGGAATAATAATTAGCCCATAGACCCGTTTTGATAAAAAAGATTACCAGAATGCCTGGCACATAGTAACTACTCAATAAATGTCCAATGATCGTGTTACTATTTTTAGCTCTTTGTAGGTACCTTCCCTAACTTCCAGTTTTCTTTCTGTAAATGGTATGTTTCCATACCGCTCTGTATGGGCTATGTTTAAAGCCTATGACAAACATTCCTTTTGGCACCATGTCCATCCTTGGACATCTCTTCTGGAAATCTAGTGTTGGGCCACAGTCAGCTGGAGCAAAGGCCATGGTATTTGGGGGGTTTAAAAAAGGACAATACACAAAAGAAATTCGGAAAAGCTCTGCTAGGTATTCAGTCAAAAAGACAGCAGACTCAACCTGTGTAGACCTTTCTCCTTATCTCTCAAAGAGTGATTTTATAATCTCTTAACAGTCTTCATTCATTTGTCCATATTGTAGGATGTGTCCAGTTTAGACATTTTGTTATTTATCTTGTCCACTAATGTGAAGTGAAGATGAACAAAGGCAAAGATTTAAACAATAAAAATAAGAATGCTTGGGTCTACCTGAAAATTTTTCCAGGATGTCTGAAACAAATCAAGATATAATATGAGCACCACAGAAAACCTAAAATCACTCTCCAAATGGATGCTGAGGTTGGGTTTGCAGGCTTCCCTCACGTGTTTCCTACTAACATTGCTCGTTATAAGGTGTGGGTTGTTAGGATAATGGAGGCAAAGGCTGAAAGTGTGCAATATGGAGAAAAGCATGGTCTATGTAAACCCTATCAGAATTTCCTCCTCAGAGCTGGGTTTGAGATGTAGATTGCTTGCTTCATGGTATCAGTGGCATCAAGAGGCCTACAAAGTGTCCTAATATATCAGTCAGCCTTGTCTCAGTCATCTCTAGATTATTTTCTTACCCTAAGGAGGCCACAGTCAACAAAACGGACCTCAGAAACAGTAATGATTTCCATTGACAACTGGAGAGAGGGCTGAGGGAGGAAAATGGAACACGGATGTTTATCATTCACCCTGTGAACAGAGCCACAGACTGTATTTTTTAAGAAGACACATCAAAAGAAGCTCCACTGGCTGGACTTTGACTTATTCCTTGATTTGATTTGTTCCTATACCACACTTTGGCACTCAACTTCTTTCCTGGCTCTCCTTCTTCTTGGACTTCTCTACATCTCCTGTTGTGATTCTGCTCCTCAGCATCGTCAGCGTCCTCCAAAGCCCAACATCTTGTCACTGCCTTTCAAAGATCTCATCTACTCTCACTACTTCAGACTTCACTCTCTCTAAAGCTTCTTTATATGTCCACATCTGCCCAGTGAGCAAGTCCACTTGGATATATTCCCTAAGCATGTAACTTTGGGTAGTAAAATTAAACATATTAAATATATCCATGTCTTTTCAAACCTGACTCCTCCCACTTCTCTATTCCTGTTCTTCTAAAAATCCTTTCCAAAATCTGGGCATCTCTTGCTTCCTGTCCTTTCTTCCTCAATCTCTCAATATTCCTGGAAGCACAATGAATTAGCAGTTATTATTTTGTAATAATTCTTTAACTTCTCTCTCCCTCATTTTTATCACCATTATTCTTGTCCAGACCTATGTCCATTCATGGTATGTGAAGCAGTTCGTTGTTTTTCACATACTTTCTGTGGCTCTGTTTTATTTGCCTCCAATCCCTCACAAACTATCCAATCTTTCTAGCTATCGATGTGTAATTTCACTGCTAAAAGTGCCATACAAATAAACCTTTGAAATATTCCACACACCTGACTCCATTCTTTAAGATTCAGTAGAGACTAGGTGGCCTTGGACTATGGCTTTCAACATTTTTTTACCAGCAGAATTTCATTTTGCTCTTTCATGGATGGCTCCTGCCTAAAGCACTGTTTATAAAATAGAAAGGTCTAAGTGGATCAAAAAGAAAAATGCATGAAAACTTTAAATTGGAGGAGTCAAGTGACAGCTGTGGTCTTATCAAATTCAGCATCTGAATTTGTTTGTTGCACTTTACTGAAAACAAAAATGCTGATTCACACTGATCAGAAGCTGCAAAAGGCATATATTTTATATTAGCTCTCTGATGTAGTTTGTATATTTGTCCCTTCCAAATCTCATGTTGAAATGAGACCCCCAATATTGGAGGTGGGGACAAATGGGAGGTGTTTGGGTCATGGGGGCAGATCCCTTATGAATGCATAGTGCCCTCCTTGCAGTAATGAAGGAGTTCTCACCCTATTAGCTGCCACAAGATCTGATTGTTAAAAAGAGCATGGCACCTCCCCTCTCTCTCTTGCTCCTTGTCTCACCATGTGACATGCCTACTCCCCTTTGGCCCTCTGCCATGAGTAAAAGCTTCTTAAGGCCTCATCGGAAGCCAAGCAGATACTGGTGCCATGCTAGTATGGCCTGCACAACCATGAGTCAAATAAACCTCTTTTCCTTATAGATTACCCAGCCTCAGGTATTCCTTTATAGCAATGCAAAGTAGACTACTACACTGTCTTAGCAAGTTCATATCACTTTCAGAATACAGACAAAATAACAGCAGAAGTTACATCCTAGGCCTGAACTAAATTAGCAAATTGGTGTCACAAAAGAGAATATAAAAGTGATATTTATTGTGTTATAATGTGGCAAATACGAAATTTGGGTGTGTAGTTTATGTTATAGGTTTTTATAATGATTCAAATAGATTTTAAAATAAAATTCCATTCAGAATGTCTGAAGTGCTTGTACCCAAGAGTTTTACTAAACACCATTTGAAAACCATTCCTTTAGAGAACACTATTTTCTAACCTATTGCTCTTTTTTACCTCTAGCTAAGCAGGACCTTTCCCAACCATCTCCAATGTACCTTTTCAATCTTATTTCCTGTCCACGCCCAGATGCCTAAACAAAGGGTCATGCCCTGCTTCTCCTCCCTCCATGCCTCAGAAAACATCAATTCCCACTAACTCCAAAACGTCTTCCCTAACCACTCCAGTCCACGGTAATCTCTACCTCATCTAAATTCCTGCAGTGTTTACAGTCAATCACAACCCTTGGACAAATAATTATATGTGCCTATCACTGGGCTACACAAATGTTGGGTAGCCAAGAAAGGAGGAAGGGAGGAAAAGAGTAAGGGAAACTTCTCTGTGAATCGTTGAGAAGAAGAGGGTAGAGGATGAAGTCACAGTAAATGTGTTGGCGTCAGGGATGTTTTAGTGTAAGAATAATTGGGATTGGAAGAAGAGGGATGAACATGTGGCTGAGCTTGCTAGGTTAGATTCCCCCATTCTACCCCCCATTTGGGACCTAACAACTCTATAAATGTGTCATTTATTATTAAAATTCTGATATACTAAAAAGTTTCCAATCTATTAAAAAGAGAAAGAATGATTGTTTCATATTAATCCATCAATTGCTTTACTCCACCAAAGGATACTGAAATATTTTACTGAAAACACTACTGATTTATCTTAGTTTTTGTATAATAATTTTACATTTAATTTAAATGTAGATGTTAAGCTTTTTCATTGTCATATAGTATTTTTTTGTCTGGACATAGAGCTGTAAGGATACTGCTTAGAAATGCCTTCTTTTAGGCCATTACATAATGGTAAAGGGATCAATTCAACAAGAAGAGCTAACCATCCTAAATATATATGCACCCAATACAGGAGCACCCAGACTCATAAAGCAAGTCCTGAGCGACCTACAAAGGGACTTAAACTCCCACAAAATAATAATGGGAGATTTTAACACCCTATTGTCAACATTAGACAGATCAACGAGACAGAAAGTGAACAAGGATATCCAGGAATTGAACTCAGCTCTGCACAAAGTGGACCTAATAGACATCTACAGAACTCTCCACCCCAAATCAACAGAATATACATTTTTTTCAGCACCACACCACACCTATTCCAAAATTGACCACATAGTTGGAATTAAAGCTCTCCTCAGCAAATGTAAAAGAACAGAAATTATAACAAACTGTCTCTCAGACCACAGTGCAATCAAACTAGAACTCAGGATTAAGAAACTCACTCAAAACCACTCAACTACATGGAAACTGAACAACCTGCTCCTGAATGACTACTGGGTACATAATGAAATGAAGGCAGAAATAAAGATGTTCTTTGAAACCAACGAGAACAAAGACACAACATACCAGAATCTCTGGGACACGTTCAAAGCAGTGTGTAGAGGGAAATTTATAGCACTAAATGCCCACAAGAGAAAGCAGGAAAGATCCAAAATTGACACCCTAACATCACAATTAAAAGAACTAGAAAAGCAAGAGCAAACACATTCAAAAGCTAGCAGAAGGCTAGAAATAACTAAAATCAGAGCAGAACTGAAGGAAATAGAGACACAAAAAACCCTTCAAAAAATTAATGAATCCAGGAGCTGGTTTTTTTGAAAAGATCAACAAAATTGATAGACCACTAGCAAGACTAATAAAGAAGAAAAGAGAGAAGAATCAAATAGATGCAATAAAATATGAAAAAGGGGATATCACCACCGATCCCACAGAAATACAATCTACCATCAGAGAATACTACAAAGACCTCTACACAAATAAACTAGAAAACCTAGAAGAAATGGATAAATTCCTCAACAAATACACTCCCCCAAGACTAAACCAGGAAGAAGTTGAATCTCTGAATAGACCAATAACAGGCTCTGAAATTGTGGCAATAATCAATAGCTTACCAACCAAAAAGAGTCCAGGACCTGATGGATTCACAGCCGAATTCTACCAGAAGTACAAGGAGGAACTGGTACCATTCCTTCTGAAACTATTCCAATCAATAGAAAAAGAGGGAATCCTCCCTAACACATTTTATGAAGCCAGCATCATCCTGATACCAAAGCCTGGCAGAGACATAACCAAAAAAGAGAATTTCAGACCAATATCCTTGATGAACATTGATGCAAAAATCCTCAATAAAATACTGGCAAACCAAATCCAGCGGCACATCAAAAAGCTTATACACCATGATCAAGTGGGCTTCATCCCTGGGATGCAAGGCTGGTTCAACATATGCAAATCAATAAATGTAATCCAGCATATAAACAGAACCAAAGACAAAAACCACATGATTATCTCAATAGATGCAGAAAAGGCCTGTGACAAAATTCAACAACGCTTCATGCTAAAAACTCTCAATAAATTAGGTATTGATGGGACATATCTCAAAATAATAAGAGCTATCTATGACAAACCCACAGCCAATATCATAGTGAATGGGCAAAAACTGGAAGCATTCCCTTTGAAAACTGGCACAAGACAGGGATGCCCTCTCTCACCACTCCTATTCAACATAGTGCTGGAAGTTCTGGCCTGGGCAATCAGGCAGGAGAAGGAAATAAAGGGTATTCAATTAGGAAAAGAGGAAGTCAAATTGTCCCTGTTTGCAGATGACATGATTGTATATCTAGAAAACCCCATTGTCTCAGCCCAAAATCTCCTTAAGCTGATTAGCAACTTCAGCAAAGTCTCAGGATACAAAATCAATGTACAAAAATCACAAGCATTCTTGTACACCAATAACAGACAGAGAGCCAAATCATGAGTGAACTCCCATTCACAATTGCTTCAAAGAGAATAAAATACCTAGGAATCCAACTTACAAGGGATGTGAAGGACCTCTTCAAGGAGAACTACAAACCACTGCTCAATGAAATAAAAGAGGATACAAACAAATGGAAGAACATTCCATGCTCATGGGTTGGAAGAATCAATATCATGAAAATAGCCACACTGCCCAAGGTAATTTATAGATTCAATGCCATCCCCATCAAGCTACCAATGACTTTCTTCACAGAATTGGAAAAAACTACTTTAAAGTTCATATGGAACCAAAAAAGAGCCCCCATCGCCAAGTCAATCCTAAGCCAAAAGAACAAAGCCGGAGGCATCATGCTACCTGACTTCAAACTATACTACAAGGCTACAGTAACCAAAACAGCATGGTACTGGTACCACAACAGAGACATAGATCAATGGAACAGAACAGAGCCCTCAGAAATAATGCCACATATCTACAACTATCTGATCTTTGACAAACCTGACAAAAACAAGAAATGGGGAAAGGATTCCCTATTTAATAAATGGTGCTGGGAAAACTGGCTAGCCATATGTAGAAAGCTGAAACTGGATCCTTCCTTACACCTTATACAAAAATTAATTCAAGATGGATTAAAGACTTACATGTTAGACCTAAAACCATAAAAACCCTAGAAGAAAGCCTAGGCAATACCATTCAGGACATAGGCATGGGCAAGGAATTCATGTCTAAAATACCAAAAGCAATGGCAACAAAAGCTAAAATTGACAAATGGGATCTAATTAAACTAAAGAGCTTCTGCACAGCAAAAGAAACTACCATCAGAGTGAACAGGCAACCTACAAAATGCGAGAAAATTTTCGCAACCTACTCATCCGACAAAGGGCTAATATCCAGAATGTACAATGAACTCAAACAAATTTACAAGAAAAAAACAACCCCATCAAAAAGTGGGCGAAGGACATGAACAGACACTTCTCAAAAGAAAACATTTATGCAGCCAAAAAACACATGAAAAAATGCTCATCATCACTGGCTATCAGAGAAATGCAAATCAAAACCACAAGGAGATACCATCTCACACCATTTAGAATGGCCATCATTAAAGTCAGGAAACAACACGTGCTGGAGAGGATGTGGAGAAATAGGAACACTTTTACACTGTTGGTGGGACTGTAAACTAGTTCAACCATTGTGGAAGTCAGTGTGGCGATTCCTCAGGGATCTAGAACTAGAAATACCATTTGACCCAGCCATCCCATTACTGGGTATATGCCCAAAGGACTATAAATCATGCTGCTATAAAGACACATGCACACATATGTTTATTGCGGCACTATTCACAATAGCAAAGACTTGGAACCAACCCAAATGTCCAACAATGTTAGACTGGATTAAGAAAATGTGGCACATATACACCATGGAATACTATGCAGCCATAAAAAATGATGAGTTCATGTCCTTTGTAGGGACATGGATGAAACTGGAAACCATCATTCTCAGTAAACTATCGCAAGGACAAAAAACCAAACACCTCATGTTCTCACTCATAGGTGGGAATTGAACAATGAGAACTCATGGACACAGGAAGGGGAATATCACACTCCGGGGACTGTTGTGGGTTGGGGGGAGGGACAGCATGAGGAGATATACCTAATGCTAAATGACGAGTTAATGGGTGCAGCAAACCAACACGGCACATGGATACATATGTAACAATCCTGCACATTGTGCACACGTACCCTAAAACCTAAAGTATAATAATAAAATTAAAAAAAAAAAAAGACATGTCTTCTTTTTTTTTTTTTTTTTTTTTTTTTTTTTGAGACGGAGTCTCACCCTGTCACCCAGGCTGGAGTGCAATGGTGCGATCTCGGCTCACTGCAATCTCTGCCTCCCAGGTTCAAGTGATTCAAGTGATTCTCCTGCCTCAGCTGAGTAGCTGGGATTACAGGCATGCACACCACCATGCCTGGCTAATTTTTGTATTTTTAGTAGAGACGGGGTTTCACCATGTTGTTCAGGCTGCTCTCAACTCCTGACCTCGTGATCCACCTGCCTCGGCCTTCCAAAGTGCTGGGCTTACAGGCTAAAAATGCCTTCTATGTGCTTTTCATATAATTCAAATAAGTTGACATAGCAATCCTATAAGACAGATACCCTTAGGCCCATTGTACAGACTTAATTGAGGCTTAAGGACATCTAGTCACTCGTCCTAGATCATATAATAAATTATGGCGAAGTCAGCATTCAAAACCATGGGAACCTTGCAACTTCTGCATTGGAATCAGCTTGAGTATTTACTAAACTGCGGATTACTGAGCCCCACTATGGATTTAGAAAAGAACCTCTGGGGAGTGAGTGTAGGAGTCTGTGTTTCTTAGCACTCCAGATCCTGTGGAGACACTTTAATTTTTAATAACCCCTCATTTAACTGACAATGAGTTATAAAACACTGCCATGTTTAGAGGATGGTGGAAGTGGATATAACCATTACTGGTTCCTTAACGTGAGGAAGTCAAGGAATTTTGAGGCAAGGTGTTTAGGCAACTACAACACAGAGGCTGAGTAGTAAAGTATGCTGAGTTGCTTGAGTTTTGTAATTAGATTAGGTACAACCATCCAACTGTAAGTTTCCAATGGAATGTTGCTGCTTTCTCATCTGTAAAATAAAGAAATTGCCTTGGATAATCTCTAGGTTTCCTCCCATACATTCCTTGATTTCATGATTCCTAGTTTCTTATCCTGATTTCCAACTTCTACTTTGCTGAATATCCAGGAGAATAGAAGGAAAAGGACTACATATTGATGATCTTTTCTTATGTTATTCAACTTATTTCACAGCCTCCCTTAAATGCTTCCCTAGGAACAAAACAGCCTCTCTTGCCTCCTTCAGTATTTACCAAATAGAGAAGAAAAGTAAAATGAGAAAAAAAGATTAAAGAAGAAAAAATGCCTAGCAAACAGAGATTTTACCGTCTGCTATATTTCACTTTGGTGCATTTATATTTCTGCTGCTAAGCTCAGAAGTCTTTGGGGAATGTGTATATTTTGGGCAATTTTATAATACAGACTGTAAATAAATCCTAAATGCTGCTAGACCTGGAAGTAGATCATTAAACTTTTATAGAATCGACATAAGCTTGGGATCTGACAAATCTCATTTTAAATGCTGAATATAGCAGCTTCCCAGCAAAGCACAAAGCTGATAGTATACATTTATTCTCTATTAAGGTCTTACAAACAATACATTTTTAAATAATATTTAAATTCATTGTCACTTTTTTTGCAAACAAATTATTACCAGAATTTGAGGTATAGGATTTCAAATTTTGACATGATGCATAAATACAAAGAATATACAAATAACAGGATTCTCTGAATACAGGCAACGTAATAACAAAACTGAATTCCCAAGAGACACCTAGTGTTTTATTTGTGCAAACACCAGCAATCTAACTGGATGGCCTGACTGACACCTACCACACCCCTTCTCTTTCTCCCTTGGGCAAGGAATGTTCATTCTTTTCCTAAGAGATCATCTCTTCCAATAAGTGTGCTCTTCTTTCTTTGTGTCCTGCCCTCAGTGACACCTCATCCTGTGAAAAATGACTTACAGGTTTTTCATCTTTTGAAACCATTATCACTGACCAGCAAGTCCCTGTAGAGAGAAGATGGATTGGATTATGAATCCCAACCCTGCTGCAAAACCTATTACTAAAGGAGCTCACCTCACACTCCGCTTCCTTTTCCCACTCCACCTGCTAAGTTCTCAGGCTGGTAAGACAAAAGCTTTGGAACTTGGGTAGCATACCACAGTCCACTTTGTGTGCAAGACTAAGCCACACTTCCAAGTTCTGCCCCAACCATTCTGCTTGGGAAATTGCCAGAGATGCTTCTTGCTCTACCCAGGCCTCTTTGATATGGAGCTGCATGTACCAAAATCAAGCATCTGTTGGGTTGATTTGGGTAGTCTTGTCCAGAAACACAAAGGTCTGGAGTCAGAAGTGAAGCAGTTAAAGCAGCTGAGGCATGTTTACTAAGCCATTTGAAGTTGATAGCCCACACGGCCTGGCTTTTTTCTCTATCTTCGTAAACCGCAGTGAATTGATGGAATGACCCGGACTTGATCTTCAGGGCAATATGTCTGATGGCACCGCTGGATTGATAAATTGATTCAAAACTATTACCATGGTGAAAAAGCAATAAGGTCATAAAAATTGCATCAGCTGGCTAAGTAAATCCTGGCATTTCATGACAAGTAATGCAGAAGAATCGCAAGAGGATCTGGGCATGAGGCTGAATGAGTGAGGGAGAAATGACTTTGAAGAGCTCATCATCTCCGATCTATTCTTCCTGCCAGCGATTCATGCCTTCGCATAGTGCCACTTCATTATGGGGAAATAACTGTACACTTCTAGCATATTCCTGGCCTCCCTGGCGGCCCCTGGAGGACCCTTAGCTGGTTAATACCTCATCACGGGCTTCATTGAACACTTTAATCTGCACTTGTGTGATCAATAGAATCCTGGTGTAAATTAAAAGGACAATTTCATGTAATCAAGCCTGTTAATGCTCATTTTGAAAACCATTATTTGTGGAAGGCATTTAGAAGAAAATTACAAAGTGACAGGCTGATGCACTCTGAGATGATTTGAAAGCAGGCCTTTTTTGTGTGACTGTATACCTGCTTTGGGAGCAGGATAGGAGTGAGCATTAATGAATGCATGGGGGGAAGGGAGGGGAAATGGAGCCAGGAAAGAAGAGAGGAGCAGCCCAGCAGGAATATGTGTATGCCCTGCCTGCTTGCTTGCCTTCATGCAGGGAAGAAGAAAATGAAATTTTCCAGTGTTCTATTTCTGTGGCAAATTCAATTACTGTGGGGACTTGTTCAAAGCGGTGTAACTTCCAAGAGGCAGAAATTGAAAACCTTGCAGCTAATGAAATGGCAAATGACTAGGAAGTTCAGACGGGGGCTGTGAGTCAGATCAAACACCTGAAGAAAAATAGCAGCTATCCCCAATGCCTTCCTCAAGCCACTCTCTCCTCTTTAGGAGAGAAGAGACCTCCTTCCCCCAACATTTTATCAAGCTGGAATAATATGTTAACAGTCACAAGCTTCCAAAGGCCCCTGTACCCACAACACAGCGATGGTGCATGAAGCATGAAATGCAAAATAAAACCAACATATTGTTTCTCTCCAATTCTGGGATGCATGTTGCATATGACTATGTAATATTTAATTAGACAATTTGCCCACAAACATATTTTTTAAGTCTTTGGTAGCTTTTAAAGACTTTCAAAGTCTTTTAATAGCTATATGCACTCACAGACATAATATATGGCAGTACATGGCTTGGAAAGATTTTTAAGAATGCTAAAATTGAGCCTCCACTCCTAAAGATTCTTTCCTATTGGTCTCAAGTGGAATCTAGACTTTATAATTTTGAGAAACTCTCCAGGTGATTCTAATTCCCAAGTACTTTATGAGAAGTAATGGAATGTCCCGTGAGCATAAAGGCACTAAGTTTTGCCATGGGTACCAGTAACCATATATTCAATAGTTTTTTTACATTATTGAACGTTGTACAGCAGTGATATGACCCAGGTAGCATTACATCCCAGCAATACCAGAGATATGAAATTACAAGACCCAAGAAAAAGTGGCTTGTAGGCATGACAAACTGAAATCTAATTGAAATCACTTACCCAGAGCCGGCCATTGCTGGGGCATCACTCATCCAGGCTCAAGAGTATGAAAATTCAATGTCTGTTCTATTCCTTCCTCCATGCTCATCATAACACTCCAAAAAGGAAAACCATTTCCATTTGTCATGTGACAAGCATTTCCAGTCAACTCTTATTAAGCTGATATTGGCTTATTCAAAATAAGATGCACTTCAGACGACCATTCTCTGGGCAACTAAATTTCCTATAGCTCTTTATTAAAATTGTCAGGTAATCTGAGCATAGTTTATTCAAAATATGCTGCTTTTATTTGATTTTATCAATACTTGCATGTCAAATAAGCATTTTAATGCATTGAGCTATAAATAATGTTTTTCCTTCTCCAAAATGCCATCCTCCCTTCCCTTTCTTGTTCTGATACACTGGGGCTGACTTGGTTCTTTCTGATTCCTTTTCAGGATGCTCCTCCACCCCCATCCTCACCCAGTCACTTTAAATCATGCTTAATTTGATCTCTTAGAGCTGGGTCAGGCTTAACATTTTCTTGCAAGAGCTAACTACGTCCATGTGAATTTGATTTCCCTATGATTTATATTCAACCATTATTTGGGGCCTTAATATTATTTCAAATATATCCAGTATTTTTAATGACTTCTAAAAACATGAATCATTGAATGTGAGGTTTTTCTTCTTTGAACTTTTTGTAAGTTAGATTCTGAAACTCTGACTTTATGAAATGTTCAATAAGACCTCAATATTCAGAGGAAGAGTATCTTCAAGTGCTTTGTTTATCCCCTAAACCTCAGGTGACACTCACTGTGGCAGAGTGACTGGGTCTACTCCCGTCTTGTATTCCTTTTAGGTCTAATGACTTGCGTAGGTAAGACAGCAGTAACTAAGCAGGAAAGTTGAATTTCTATCCTGAGGTCCACCTCAGTTTCAAAATACCAGAATTTGCAAAAAGTTTCAAAGTGGATAATAAAGAGAATGAAGAAAGCTAAATCCATCAATGAAATAGGTAAAGCGGCTACTACATAAACCCCTTATTAAAGTGTCTGTCCAGGCTCAAGAGGCTCAACTAAGGTTTAAGATGTTTGGCGTTCAGGGGAAAAGAAAGTTGGGTCTTTTAGAAACCAGTAGTCATGAATAAAGTTAAAACTTCACTTCTATGCCGGGCGTGGTGGCTCACGCCTATAATCCCAGCACTTTGGGAGGCCGAGGCAGGAGGATCACAAGGTCAAGAGATCGAGAACATCTTGGCCAACATGGTGAAACTCCATCTCTACTAAAAATACAAAAGTTAGCCAGGCATGGTGGCAGGTGCCTTTACTCCCAGCTACTTGGGAGGATGAGGCAGGAGAATCGCTTGAACCCAGGAGGTGAAGGTTGCAGTGAGCCGAGATCACGCCACTGCATTCCAGCCTGGCGACAGAGCGAGACTCCGTCTCAAAAACAAATAAACTAAACTTCACTGCTAGAAAGTGACAGGCTGACTAACACTTCTTTCAAAAACTAACTTAGTTTTTAAATTAAAAACTAAGTTATTGATTTAAAACTAGTTTTAAAATTTAGTTTTTTGGCAGATTTAGCACACACAAAAAAGAAAAACCTTAAGCTAAATAAGCATTAGCTGGGAAAGAGGAATTGAGATGACTGAAGATCTAAAACTATGTTTCTCAACAGGTTTTTTAGAGCTGAAAAGAGAAGCTCTGAGGACCCAGGCACACGAATACCTCACAGGTTTTCTGTTTTAAAGTTAGCCACAAGGAAAAGGATGAGCTGGGAATTTTTGGTGCTGAAACAATTGGATGGGTCTTAAGTATGTAGAACAAAAAGAAATTGTAGGAGTCCGGAACTCCTCCTCCAGATCGAAAGAGAGAGAAGAACTATAGATAATGTTATTTCAAAGAAAATTAATTGTGCAAGAAAGAGATATTAAATGTTTCATTCCAAAAGCCTATATTAAAGAGTAATGTCTCTAACACTGCCACCAGACAGTCTCATATGCTGTTTCCTCTTCCTGTAACAATCTTTGGCCACTACTCCCACTGCCACTCATCTCCAGCCTTCTCCTTCACAGCTCTTCTCAAACATAAAACTTCCTCCAGGAAATTGTCCTTTACAATCCCCTTCACGGGTTCAGGAAGCTCACATGGCACCCCGTGCTTGCCTAGCATTACACTCATTCCACTGACTCCAATCCCAGTTGATTTGCCTCCTCATAAATGATAAAAAGTGAGCGCATGGACTAGCTCTGGTTTATACCCCGTGGAGCCCAACACAGTGCCTGACACAAGGCAGGGGCTCTACAAATTTTTGTTGAATGAATGAAGTCTTCCAGAAGTCAGAATATGTACATAGGTCCAAGGTCTATACACCTACTTCCTAAGAGTTCTGTGAGAGCATATTAAAGATTTAATGACAGCCAGAGGCAAGGGTGTGCACCTGTAGTCTCAGCTATTCAGAAGGTCAAGGCAGGAGGATTGCTTGAAGCCAGGAGTTTGAGGTTGTAATGCACTAAGGCTGTATGGCTGTGAGTAGTCACTGCCCTCTAGCCTGGGCAAAATAATGAGATGATCCCATCTCTAATTTTTTTTTAAAAAGAGGATTTATTGACAGAAGATATTACTCCACTTAGATGTTTATATTCAATTTACTCTGTCTCAATTTAATAATATATATTACTTGTATATGATAGGTCGAAAAAGGCTATTATGTAATTAAAGCATGTTTTTCATTTTAAAAACATCTATAAGCCAGGCACAGTGGTTCACACCTGTAATCCCAGCACTTTGGGAGGCCAAGGCAAGTGGATCCCTTGAGCCCAGGTGTTTGAGACCAGCCTGGACAACATAAAGAAACCCATCTCTACCAAAAAAAAAAGAAAACAAAACAAAACTTAGCCAGACATGCTGGCATGCACCTATAGTCCCAGCCGCTCAGGAGGCTGAGGTGGGAGGATTGCTTGAGCACAGGGTGGTTGAGGCTGCAGTGAGCCATGATCACCCCTGCACTCCAGCCCTGCACAACAGAGTGAGACCCCATCTCAAAAAAAAAAAAATCTATGAGAAATTGAAATATGTGCTGGTGTTTACTCAATTTTTATACTGGAAAGCCTAAAAATTAGACCTCTCCTCTCAAGCACAAGCTCTCACCATTCATGGTAACAGTTACCTAAATTACCCAGGAGAAAATAATAGCTTCCAGAGAATAAGCCTGGATGGGTCAACCCAAAACCACAAACTGATTTAAGCCATAGTTTTTCCCCCGTCTTCTTGTAAGAGTCTTATTTAGGCATCAGATGCTTTAATATAGAAAATAATCAAGGTCCCATTTAGGTTTTTAAAATGTTTTGCTATGGTGAGATTAAAATAATGCCTCCCACATATGGTTATGTCTTTTTTTTTTTTTTTTTGAGACGGAGTCTCGCTCTGTCGCCCAGGCTGTAGTGCAGTGGCGCAATCTCGGCTCACTGCAAGCTCCGCCTCCCGGGTTCACGCCATTCTCCTGCCTCAGCCTCTCCAAGTAGCTGGGACTAGCCCGCCACCACACCCGGCTAATTTTTTGTATTTTTAGTAGAGACAGGGTTTCATCGTGGTCTCGATCTCCTGACCTCGTGATCCGCCCGCCTCGGCCTCCCAAAGTGCTGGGATTACAAGCGTGGGCCACCGCGCCTGGCCATATGGTTATGTCTTAATGCCAGGAGAGTTATTCCACACATTCCTGTTTACTCACAGAAAATTCATCAACATATATACTTTAAATACTTTGACAGCGTAAAACTTAGAGAAAGGGGCTTTAGGAAATGATTTTTTTTTTAATTTTAAAATGAAAAAGTAATACACTATGAAAAGCCTCAACTTACAAGCAAACTTTTTCCAAAGATACATTTTTATGTCAACAGAAATTCAGAATATATTTACCATAGGATATAGAAGTTAGGCCAAATTTATTAAGTAATCTTATGCCTAAGATGCTATAGAAATTTTCCTGCCATACAAAACATGTTTCTATTAGAATATGTGTTCAGAACTTCATGACACTCTTGATTGGTTGATTCAACAGTTACTCACAACCCCTTTGTGTCTTTCCACCATCTACCACAGACAGTGAAAAAACTAAATACTTGCTTTCCCTGCCTTCCTTTCAGCTAGAATATAGAATTTGTTAGGCTCTCCAATGTAAAAATTGAATGAATGTCACGTGCCACCATGTGACATGGTTCCAGTCAATAATAGGTAAGCACAAGTCTAGTGGATCTTCTGAGAACTTTTCTTCCTTATAACAGGAAGATGCACAGGAGGAAAGCTTCCTCACTGCCACTTCTCCCTTCTTCTTTTGGATTCAGACATGATACCTGAAGCTATGATAACCTCCTTGTGACCAGGAGACAACAAGCAGAAGGCCAAAAATACCCACCAAGAATGGCAGAGCAGAAGAATGGAAGGAGCTGGGCTTCATTACAACATTGGAGAGGAGCCAAACCAACAACTCCAGCAACCAAATACCTCTGTCTTCTTTTTAAGTATGTTATTAAATGACTGCATCACAATAATCAGTGTCAGGTTTTCTGTTACCTGTTACATGCAGCCAAAAGCATTCCTAAGTGAGACAAATGCCAACGTGAAACTCTAGAAATACATGGCTCCTACTGTAGTTGAATTGTGAGTTGCTCATTTCCTTCTGTCTGCTGGACAGTGGCGGTCAGGATTTCTGTTTTCAGAGCCTCCTCCCCATTTATACCTTCAAATACAGTGGAGTACAAGGGGAAAGGCAGGCCAAAAGCAGGAAATGTTCACATGGGTCCCGAAGGAACTGAAATTAAAAATTTCAAGTACTGGAGATTTCTGCCAGTATAAAATACATGGGGACCCACACCAACCCAGAGACTCACCCATGAGACCCAGAGTAAGTTTTAAGACTACTTCATTTTTTTTTCTCACTTTGCAAAAAGTGATTCTCTCAACTCTCTATCCTAATTGTGTTTCTCACCTTTCTTAACCTAATACAAAACTAAATCCAGCCTGTTTCCTTGCCTTCTGGCCCTGAAGCGAGCGCACAGGTATTTTAAAGTTTACTGAGAAATATATCCTGCAGATACTGCAAGGAAGCAGATGGGGGAAAATGTTTCTCATTTAGTATAAAATAGTACAACCTCTCTGGAAAGCACTTAAGCAATATATATCAAATTTCTTACAAATGTAAATATTATATGGCTAGAAATTTTATCAAGGTTGTCACTCAGAATGCTGTGCACCCTTGTAAAATGTTCAATAAACTTTGTAAAAATGTTAGCAATGTAAAACATCCAATAACATAAAAAAACTTCTTTGCAGCAATCATACTAACAAAAAGTTGGAAACAAAGTTCTAATAATATGTGTCCAGTAGTAATCATATTCAAGGCAGCAAGGATGTTCACTCTCTTACTATGAGGTCAACTCTAAGATGGCTCCCAACGATGCCTGGCATTCACATGCTTGGGTAATTGCCTCCCTTTGAGTGTGGGCTGGATTTAGTAAATAGATTGTGACAGAGGTGATGGGCTGTCACTTCCCAGATTAGGTTACAAAAAGGCTTTGGCTTCTGTCTTGGGTGCTCTTTCTCACTGTCCCTCACTGGTTCATTTACTCTGAGAGAAGCCGGCTGCCATGCTGTGATCTGCCCTATGGAGAGGCTCAAATGGCAAAGAAGCGAAGTCTCCAACCAATGACCAGTGAGGGCCGGAGGCCTGCCAACAGCCATGAGGATGAGCTCATATGGATCTTCCTGAAGTAGAGCCTTGATATGACTGCAGCCCCAGTGGATACCTCAAGATTCTAGGGCGAAGATCCCGAGCCAGAGGCACCCAGCTAAGCCCATCCAGATTCCTGAACCACAGAAGCTATGAGATAACAAGTGCTTGTCCTTGTAAGTCACTACATTTTATAATGATTAGTTACACAGCAATGGGTAACAATTACACTTGTCATGTATAATAGGGGGACATTTGAAGCAACTTAAATGTCCAGCAGTGGACAAATACTTAAACTACAGTGCATCAGTTCAATGAATATAAGGCAGCCATTAAAAATCATGTTTTGAAGATTTTTTGATGACAAAGAAATGATAATCACACAAATGAGGAAAAAGTTGAAGTACCTAATATCAATATCACCATAACACCAGGAAATGTTTTCTTCTTTCCTTTTTTAATATTTTAGAAATCTTCTAAAACTGGATGTGTTATAATAAGAGAAAGTAACTTCCTTCATTTTTGTTACTTACACTTTTCCAAAAAAAGATGAAGATCTTTATAGAGAGAAACGGTGAATTTCTGTAAGCATCAGAAAAAAATAGGAGCTGGGACTGATGTTGTGGGTGAGGAACATGAGAGACCTTTGGGGAAATAAGATGGAATTGTGGTTGACGACCCTGCTACTACGCCCACCTCTCAATCTGTGGGAATCTGTTGTGAAGAAGGAAATGGAAGAAGAAATAGCTACCTAATTTCTTCTTCTCCTTCTGTTTCTTAATCTCACTACCCCCAGGCTGTACCCTGAACATTGGAGTTGGACCACAGAGGGATAGAGAGCAAGGGTCTAAATGTAAATGGGATCAGCCACAAATTCTCAGATAAAATAGGGACAGAGGAAAGGCAAGGGGTATCAAAGGGCTCCCCAAGTGATTCTAACGCACAGCCAAGGTTGAGAAAAACTGCCTTAGCCACCCATCGCTTGTTCTTATGTGGCTATAATGAAAGGCTGAGACAAGAAAGTAGGTCTTTCAGGATAATCCACCCATGTATACTGCTAATCCTGCAAGTAAATAGACGGGGAAAAAAAATACTTCCCTCTTATTGTAAAATGGTATGACCTTTCTAGAAACCAATTAGGCCATATGGATCAAAATCCTTAAAAATATTAATATCATGCTGTTAAAAATCTAGCTGGGCTTTGGTCTAATGGTGCTCTCACCTCAGTGAACTGAGTGATATGACATATCCTCTAAATTTAAAAAAAAAAAAAAAGGCTGAATTTGTAAAATTTCCTAGCTTCATCCCAAAACAGAATGCCACCTGATGTCACTTTTTAGCATCGTGCTTTTCTTCTGTCTCATTCAAAATCCTGATATATGTTGAGAGAGTTAGGCCCTTTTTTTGTTTCTCTCATTATTTTCCTTTGGTTTATTTCGCTGTGTTCCCTTAGCAGTATTTTAACCTTGACTAGACGGCTGCTAAGGGGCTGCCTGGAGTGACACCCAGTGGTGATAATGAGGCCTGACGGCAGCTCCTGGCTTCCCAAGGGCAGCTAACTCAGAGCCTTTCCTATGAATGTCTCCCTCAAAATTCTTTCAGAACTTTTTACCACATTTCCTATAAGTGATGTTTTTATTCCCCAAGGGTACCCATTTTTAGGAATCTAAGCCATTTTCTCTGTTAAATGATGTTTATTAAGTAGCTGTTGATCAATCATCTACTCTCTAGATGGTTCTAGAAGAAAACTTGTTAGCAAATGGTCAAGAGTGTTCTTTAAATAAAATAACAGGGTGGGAAGCTTCTTTGACAAGAAACAGCCGTATCAAATGTTTTCTATGCTGATACCCTGTCAACGGAAACCAGTCATTGCAGAAGCTCCTTTACTTAGAAACTTTTACAGAGAGGAGCATAACTACACGCCAAGGTGAACAATGTGCCAGCTGTTCCCACCACCAACAGCAGTGGCAACAGTCACTTGGTACTTCTGAACATCTTTAGGAACCTAACCTATTAATAAACAAAGGATTTAACAGAATCCTAGAGAAAGAGCTAAAGCAAATCATGACACAAAGCAAGCAGTCAAAGTTTCTATCTCAAAGTGCCTGG